>NC_059358.1:25248161-25891911 GCF_019703515.2 Myxocyprinus asiaticus | reverse complement strand
CTCTCACTCACGGCGTGCACAGGAAAATGTTTTGCTAGACAAGCAAACTCAGCAAAGTAGTTATGAAGTCACTTTGGTGGTGGTGTGGGAATCAGATTTCCAAACGTTTGAAAGTCCCTATGGATGTTTTCACATTTGAGTCTTCTTTACACCTGTGCATGCTTGTTCTGTCACAGTCTGTCTCCCTCATGTTCTTCAAGGACTCTTATTTTGAAGTTTTCCCCTGGACTACATCTCCCAAAGTTCACTTCCCTCATCACTTCCATCTGCTCCTCATCATCCTCACCTGTGTTCCATTCCCTCATTTAGTTCCTTGTGTATAAATACCCTCAAGTTTTGTTCATCCATTGTCAGTCCTTGAAGTGTTATGTTGTGTTAATTTTGGTGTTAATATTTATTGTTTGTTTCACTCCAGCGTTTGTTCCACTCCAGCAATTGTCATTAAAGGATTTTAAAGTATTTACTCCTGCGTCTCCTCTCTTCCTTTTCCACTCCAAGTACCTAAATTTACAGAAGGACTGACCTAACAAAGAGTACGGATTCACTTACCTGCTCATCCTAATGTCCTCCTCTACTCCAGCGATCCCACTCTCCTAGAAAGCCAGACCACTACAAGCACATCACAGAGCATGGAGCTAACAGGTGTTTACATGGAACTGTTCAGGCAGGATCTTCCCCTCTTGGAATATTCCACCAAGTTCATCCAACTCGCTACTTCAAACTCCATATCGGACATGTACCTCAAAACCATTTATGGTATGAGCTTAAAGTTTCACCGACCTACAGCGCTTCCAGAGGCGGAGAATCTTTCTCTAGCGGATTATATCCTAGCTACACTGAACATCCATCACCCCTTGCTATATTCCATTATCACGGTTACTCCTCTCCCAGCTTTCTCCATGCCTTCCACGGCTCCTTGCTCTATGCCTTTCATGACTCCTCCTTCCAAGCCTTCCACGACTCCTCCTTCCAAGCCTGCCACGGTCAACGAGCCAGCGCCCACGCCTGCCACGGTCAACGAGCCAGCGCCAGTGCCTGTAGCCCCGACCGTCCCAGCGCCAGTGCCTTTAGCCCCGACCGTCCCAGCGCCAGTGCCTGTAGCCCCGACCGTCCCAGCGCCAGTGCCTGTAGCCCCGACCGTCCCAGCGCTAGTGCCTGTAGCCCCGACCGTCACTGTGCCAGTGCCTGTAGCCCCGGCCGTCCCAGCGCCAGTGCCTGTAGCCTCGGCCGTCTCAGAGCCAGTGCCTGTAGCCTCAGTTTGAGGAGGTTGAGGTGGTAGATTTGACGAGCCCCTCCCCTATCCGTTCGCCTAACCTCATAATCGAGATCTCTGACTCATCGTGTGACCTCAAAGGGTCCTTGCCACTTGGAGAGTAATTTGGACCTCGTGGTGGGCAGCAATACAAGCACCTTATCTCCCTGTGCGACTTCCCGTAGTCGAGTGCCCCTGTCGTACAATTGGCGTTGCCGTTCTTGCCCTTGGAGCAAATTCTCCTGTGTTACCCAAAGTGTGGAGTTTTGCTCTAAGATCAAGAATGTATTGAATTTGTTTTTTGCTATTCGAAGGTCCTTTCTCCCAAGCTTCCTGTAAGACGTCAAGCACGCCATGAGGCCGGCGCCCATACAGTAGCTCAAACGGGGAAAACCCCATGGAGGCTTGTGGGACCTCTCATTTGTGGGGGATAAACGCTGGTGCGAATCGACTTAATACCTAATAATTCATACAGTTTGCGAAGTGTACGTGACATGAATGTAGTGCCTTGGTCGGTGAGGATTTCCTTTGGAATCCCCACTTGGGAGATAATTTTGAAGAGTGCCTCCGCAACACTACATGCTGAGATGTTGCTTAGAGGCACTGCTTCCAGATATCGCATTGGATATTCCACCAGAACTAATACAAAGCGATGTCTGCGTGCAGTCTGTTCTAATGGCCCGATGAGATCCATGCCAATTCTCTCGAAGAGGATCTCGATCAGTGGCAGCGGGCGCAATGGCGCTTTTGGGGTGGCGGGTGGATTTACCAACTGACATTCACGGCACGCCGCACACCACTTGCGAACGTCCCCGTGAATGCCCGGCCAAAAGAAACGGGCCTTTTCATGACCTAAGTGGCCAGCCATTGGATTATAGTGAGCCACCTGGAAAAGTGATGGCTTTTTGGTACCAACAGCTGAGTTGTATACTCTTTGGTTTGTGTGTCCTGCGTCGCTCTTTGATAATAGAAAAGTACGGGTATGTGAGCCCAACACCAGGCTGGAGCTGTTGACCATCAATTACTTTCACTTGGTCAAAGGCGTGCTCAAGGGACTCGTTACGCGACTGCTCCAGAGGGAAATCCCCCTCAGGGAAGCCCCTGAGAACAGGAATTCCCCTGACTGCGTCATCCCGACACGGAGCTGACGTTGATGGCCCGGGCACCGCCTCACCAGTCAAAGTATCACACGTCACACCCCGCCCCGCTATTTTGCAGGATCCATCCACATACATTACCCTCAATAAATTTTTAAAGCCGGGCCAATTGGTTCCCAGAATTAGTGGATGGGTGAGGTGGGGATTAACCGCAGCCTCGACTCTGTGCCTTTTTCCCCTGAATCGTATCTCAATGGTAACCACCGGATACTTGTGAATGTCACCATGCACACCTCACCCTCACCAGTTTATTTTTATCCAGTGCCCCGCCTTGCACCAAGCGTTGGTGGATCGAGGTTTGAGAACAACCTGTATCCACCAAAGCTTGATGTGTATCCCCTTTAACTCTTACCGGTATCCAGTACTCCCCTGCCCGATCGGGGGCAGCCTGTGGAGTGTCGGGGATCCGGACCAGTGTCCCCACCTCCATTACTGGACACCGCTCCTGGCTGTGTCCAGTTTCCCCGCAGCTCCAGCAGACCGGCCCAGGTCTTCCTTCCGCACTCGTGGGGGCGGTCTCGCCAACCTGGAGGGGATAGCGGAGGGAGACGGGGGGGTAGGAGAGACAGACAATGGGAAGGGTCCTCTGGACCGGGGGCGGGGTCTGGGCGGGCCTCCCCATCTCCGCGGAGCTGGAATTGGGAGAGAGTGAGGAAAACGGGGGGGAGGGAACATGAGGCACAGAGGGTGGAGAGAGAGAAGGGCCTGCTTCGCCGCCTCCTGGGAATGCCACCATGTAGTCCTCTGCCAACTGGATGGCTCCCTCCAATGACACCGGGCGGTGGCACTGGACCCACTCGGACATGCCTCGTGGAATTTGGGATACGAACTGCTCCAGTACCACCAGATCGACCACTTCCCCGATGCCACGAGTTCCCCCCACCAGTAGCCATTTCCGGCAGTGTCACGGAGCTGCTGCGCAAAAGCGAATGGGCGGCCGTCCTTCCCGAAGCTCAACGAGCGGATGAGCTGCCGACTCTGCTCCGGTGTCTGACCGACCCGTTGCTGGATGGCCTTTTTCAGGTGATCAGTTGTTGTGCCGCCAGCTGTGCCTCCCCAGAGAGCAGGGGCAACAGGCAGGCTGCCCACTGATCAGGAGGCCACCTCCAAACCTCTACGTTTTTTTCAAAGAGGTCAAGGAAGGTCTCTGGATCGTTGTTTGGCCCCATTTTCGTGAGGGCCACCGGTGGGACGGGCTCTGAGCAGGTCGCAGCGCCAGCCCCCTCCCTGGCGATCAAGCTCCGGAGCACCTGCCGGTCCTCCGCTTGTGCTGGAGCAGGACTTGAAAATGTTGTTCCTGCTCCCGCCGTACCTCCATGAGGGCATGGTGTTGTGACTGCTGGATGCTGGTGAGGGTCTTGAAGACTTCGCCCAGCGGTGAGGACTCCATAACAGCCCTCTCCTCCAAAGCCGGGTTCTCGGCACCACTGTAACAAGTTCTTAGTTCGGGGCAATGGAGGAGTCAGGAGACAACGAAGCAGGTTCAAGGTCAGTCCTTTTATTTGGAACCACACAATCGACGGTAACCGTCAATAATAGAGAAAACGTAAATAAATGAAAAACACTCTCAACATAAACACAGTCTCTCTCTCTCTCTGGGTACGGGCTGTCGTGCTTGACGAACCCCTCTCTGATGCTTCTGCGTCCTTTTATGCCTTCCTCTGCTATCACTATAATGAGAGACAGGTGTTGAGCCTTACCGCTCTCCCTCTCCTGCAGACTGACACATGACCATGCCCCCCATGCCACACTGTATTGGAAGGATCCTTCCCTTTGACCATATGTTAATTACAAGCTCATAACATGAGCAACATTTTCATGCTGAAAGCAATGTGTCATGAACATCTTATGATTTATATCTATGTGCATGTATTACTGCACTGGGAGATGTACTGTCAATATTAGCATAAACACACTGGAGAAATTTGCCATTTAAATATGGCACTCATGAATATTTGATTAGTTCCAAGCACACCACGCAGGAGCTGGAATGGCCTGGTCTGTGTATGACTGTGACTGGAGAATGGAAAGCCAGTGTGCCAGGATTCAGGCTTCAGTACTTCTAGTTCATTTCTCAGAGAGGCTCAAATTAGAGTGCAGGGAGATAGAGATGGCAGTGATGACATATCCTGCTTCGTCATTGCTGGAGATCTCAGCCAGCACTTAACTGTGAGAGCTTTGAAGCACGGATGGGAACCTGCAGTCATAATCACAGCAATCTGTTATGGTGATGCTAATGTTTCAGTAGAGCTTTTGAGCCTGATGGAATGGATGCGCTTACTCCGAAAAGAGAAGATAATGACTCTGTTCCAAAACCTAGTGAGCTGCCTTGCTGTCTACATAAACAGATGCCTTCCAAGGCAGCATCGTAACTGAAATGGGTGACTGATTAAAGGGGTAAAATTTTCCTTGATCTTTTGACCAGTGTTGGGTAAGTTACTTTCAAAAAAGTAATCCACTATTGTTGACTGATTACTTTTGTAAAATTTTAATTAGATTACTAATAATTTCATCTGGAAAGTAATTCGATTACTAATTACTTTACTTTGAAGTTACTTTCTAAAACCAATCAAACCTGCAAAAAAAGAAAAGAAAAAAAAAGAAAAGTGACACTAATAGCTCTTTTAGTACTTTAATATTGACTGAAATATTAATCAAATTACAGCAATATGACAAAGACAGCAACTTGCCTAAAGAGATCCAATGCATTTCTAAAAATGCGAATACATTTTCTTATCTCAAATATGCTGTAGTAGTATCTTCAGGTGTGTGTGTGTGTGTCCGCTATCTACAACCTTCTTAGCTGTGTGTGGCAAGCATGCGTACAGTAAGCTTGTTTACCTGTGTTTGTGTTGGTGTGAAAGACAGAAAAAGAATACTAATGAACTGAAAACATTTCTGAAAACCCATTTGCAGACAGCTTTGATAGTAAAACCATTGTGTATTTGAATGCTTGTTGTTTCTTTTCGGTGTGCATATACAAGTTTGCTTGTGTGTACATGTGCAGCATGTGTGTGTTTACACAACTTTACAGCGAGTGGATTACTTCTACCTCCCGGCTTGTGCTCAGACGAATTGAATATCCTTTATCACTTGCGCATCTGTGACGCTATAGCATTGTGTTTGTGTTTCATTGTGTACCGCACATAAAGAACATAAAAAACCATTTGCTTAGCGACGTCTTTTTCAAGACACCATTCTGCAAATGTTCCCACCTTGTGAGCGATATATACCTCTGTCAGACAGGAACGAGCACTGTTTTCCATAGACATCCGAAACCGATCCCCTCTCCTCCCGCGGCAGCTGTAGAGGGACACCCGTGGGAGGCGCACAAGGATGGGGTGGAGCACGGATATTTAAGGAGGATTTGTCGGTGGCTCAGCCTTGCGTGCCTCAGCCAGGGCTGGGAGCATGCTGACACAAAGCTCGCTGAGATTGATTGTGAGCACATGAAAACTTGAAATGCTTCACTTTTGTTTTCAATTTGAATAAAAACTACATTCCGCTGCGTCCAAAAAAACGCCACTCACTCATCTGCCTTCACCTCTATACGTGTCCTCTATGCCGTGGTGGTTTGCTAGAGTACATGCTAATTAGCTGACACATCTAAAAGGACCAACATAGGAATGTAATACATTTTAAAATGCATTCTATTTAATAGTATTGTTTTAGCAATAAATGTGTAATACAAGTAATTTAATTTTATTCATGTCTGTAACTGTAATCAGATTACTTAATTTTGTTAAGTAACACATTACATTGCTGCGTTACCGCAAAATGTAATCAGATTACAGTATACTGTATTAATGTTACAGTAGTATTACAGTTACAGATTACTTTGTAACGTGTTACACCCAACACTGCTTCCCTATCTGTCACTCACTCGACGTTGGTGTCGATGTAGTGACACTAGGGGTCACTCTTGGGAGCCCGAGACACCTCTGGTCTTTGATAAAAGGCCAATGAAAATTGGCCAGTGGTATTTGCATGCCACTCCCCCGAACATACGGGTATAAAAGGAGCTGGTATGCAACCACTCATTCAGATTTTCTCTTCGGAGCCGAACGGTCATGCTCGCTGAGCTGAATACTACTGTTCATTTACCTGCTGGATCTGACGGCGCATTTCAGCGGCTTCTCCCTCCTCTGCACTGGTGCACTGCAGAGAATGCCCCTGGGCGCTTCGGCAGAAAAACTAGAGAGTATATTTTCTGAAAGAGCATTTTTCCCCTCTAAAAGAGTATATATTTCTCTAAAAGAGCACACACACGGAACGTCTTTTTAAAGACGCGTCTTTTTAAAGATGCTTTTCCGATTGTGTGTTATTCCTGGTTGTGCTCGTTATTTCTCGCCTTCTAACGGTCACGATCACTGTCTTTCGTGTCTGGGCACTGCTCACGCAGAGACAGCATTCGTGGATGGTCACGTTCTCATTGCGAGAATATGTCCATGGCAACGTTGCGGTTGCGGCTCGCCTTCGTAAGAAAGCGAGCCACCCCAGAGGCTCCCGCCTCGGTCCTTTTACCCACGGGTTTGAGGCCAGCGTGGCTAGCACTGGGGGCGATTTGGGGACCCCAACGGGACCGCCTCCGCCGGGTATCCCCCCGCGGACCTCCCATTCCCTAGCACGCTCGTCTGCCCCAATCGGGCTTCCGGGTGAGTCCGCCGGCTCGTCTCACGGCGAGTTCTACCTCTTATTCGGAGCCCGCGAAAGTGATGAGCTCTCGAGCGCAGCATTGGAGAGCGGGCTCATCCAGTCGGAAGCCTCAGCTGGACTTCTCCCTTCGGGGTCGATCGCCCAGTCACAGGCTGACGCGGAGATGATGACATGCTTTCCCGGACAGCCGCGAGCGTCGGTTAGAGTGGATTTCACCGCTCTTCCCTGAACCCTCGCGGCTCGGTGATTGGTTCCTGGGCTCGCGGCGCCGCTCAAAGCCACGCCCCGCCCCGTTCCTTTCTTCCCGGAAGTGCATGAGAAGCTGACAAGGTCGTGGGAGGCACTTTTTACTGCCCGGTCCCGATCTTTTCAGCTTCCCCGCTATCACTACCCTCGATGGTGGGGCGGCCAAGGGTTATTCGGCAATCCCCCGGTGGATAAAGGGGCTCGCGGTGCCCAAAGCCCCCGTCCAAGGCCTGTAGGTTTACGTCGTCTCTGACGGTCAAAGCCTACAGTGCCGCTGGACAAGCCGCCTCCGCCCTGCATGCCATGGCTCTCCTGCAAGTCCGCCAAGGCGCTAAAGGAACTGCACGAGGGTAGTTCCGCCCCGGGATTGATGCGGGAACTGCGCTCGGCGACCGACCTCGCTCTCCGAGCGACGGAGGTCACGGCGCGGTCTCTCGGGTGGATGATGGCCACACTAGTGGTCCAGGAGCGCCACCTTTGGCTCAACCTGGTCGAGATGGGTGAGGCCGACAAGCCACGATTCCTTGCTGTCCCCATTTCCCAGGCGGGCCTATTCGGCGACACCGTCGAGGACTTTGCCCAGCAGTTCTCGATGGTAGAGCAGTAGATGGATGCTAGCCGGCATATCCTGCCCCGGCGCGGCTCAAGATCTACTCATCTACTCATCCATCTACTCATCGCCAAGGGCGTCCCCCTGCGGTGACTGCACCGGCTCCGCCGCAGCCCGCCCCTTCGGCCTGGCCCTGGCGTGGAGCCCAACACAGGAAGCAGACGCCACCCGTCTCGCGGCCGCCCAGAACCCATGAAAGGCTTCAAAGCGCCCTTGAGACGGGCAACCCAGGGACAACGAAACCCGCTGCTCTGGAGCTGGTAAGCAGATCTTCATCTTTTTGTTACCTTTTGCATTTAATTGCGCTGCATGCCCAAGTGGCTGCAGTACTCAAGAGCTCAGCAAGAGTGGTTTCCTTGTTCCCTGGGTCACGTATCCGGTGTGTACGGCTGGCATCACGACCACCGTCCACCACTCCATTTGGCAGGTTGGCGCTCCAGCGGCGGTCTCCCGCCCTGAGCGCCCAGCTGTGGCACAAATCCGCCCCCGATGTGACAGTCTCCACGGGTCACGAGGACAGGCCTCTTCCTCCCCCGTCCCAGGCTGTTCCGGGGGTGGTCACAAGGAGCCAGGTAAGTGCTTCGATGTCCTCGGACTCAGCACGGCCACGATGAGCAGAACTTGGATGCATGGCTTGCGCTTTCCATTCCGTCACGAGAGCTGGTCCGGACCGTCCAACTCGGCTGCGTTATTCACTTCGCCGGGCATCCGCCCAGGTCACCTAGTGGGCATTCGCATTCTCAACTATCTCGACGACTGGCTAATCTTAGCTTACTCTTGAGACGTGTTATGCGCACACAGGGACCTGGTGCTCTCACACCTCAGCCGACTAGGGCTTCGGGTCAGCTGGGAAAAGAGCAAGCTCCTCCCGGTTCAGAGCATCTCTTTTCTCGGTTTGGAGTTGGACTCAGTCTCCTTGACGGTGCACCTTACGAACGAGCGCGCCCAGTCGGTGCTGGCCTGTTTGAAGGTGTTCAAACAGAAAACAGCGGTTCCACTGAAACTTTTTCAGAGGCTCCTGGGGCATATGGCATCCTTGGCGGTGGCCACCCCACTCGGGTTGATGCATATGAGGCCGCTTCAGCACTGGCTCCAAACTCGAGTCCCGAGACGGGCATGGCGCCACGGGACACACCGTGTGGCCATTACGTTGGTCTGTCACCGTCTTTTCAGCTCTTGGACCGACCACTCATTTCTACGAGCAGGTGTTCCCCTAGAACTGGTCTCCAGGCGTGTCGTGGTCACGACAGACGCCTCCAAAACGGGCTGGGGCGCTGTTGGCAACGGGCACGCAGCCGCCGGCCTCTAGATGGGCCCGCGGCTGCGTTGGCACATCAACTGCCTCGAGTTACTGGCAATTCTGCTCGCCCTGCAGAGGTTCCGGCCGTTGATCCAGGGCAAGCACGTGCTAGTTTGGACAGACAGCACGGCAGCGGTAGCATATGTCAACCGCCAAGGCGGTTTGCGCTCCCACTGTATGTCACAACTCGCCCGCCATCTCCTCCAACGGAGTTAGCAGCACCAAGTCGCTGCAAGCCACTCACATCCCGGGCAACCTCATCACTTCGGCGGATGCGCCGTAACAACAGGTTACCCACAAGGGAGAGTGGAGACTCCACCTTCAGGTGGTCCAGCTGATTTGGAGTCGATTCGGTCAGGCACAGGTGCACCTGTTCGCCTCCCAAGAATCCTCCCACTGCCCGCTCTGGTACGCCCTCACCGAGGCCTTCCTCGGCATAGACGCGCTGGCACACAGCTGGTCCCCTGGCATTCACAAATATGCATTTTCCCCCAGTGAGCCTGCTCGCACAGACCCTGTGCAAGTTCAGGGAGGACGAGGAGAAGGTCGTCCTGGTAAGCACCCTACTGGCCCGCCCAGATGGGGTGCTCGGACCTCACGCTCCTCGTGACAGCTCCCCCTGGGCAAATTCCCCTGAGGAAGGACCTTCTTTCTCAGGGAAGGGGCACCATCCGGCACCCGCGCCCAGACCTCTAGAATCTCCATGTCTGGCCCCTGGACGGGACGCGGAAGACCTAAGCTGTCTCCCCCCTGCGGTGGTAGACACGTTCACTCAGGCTAGGGCTCCCTATACGAGGCGCCTGTATGCCTTTTAAGTGGCGTCTGTTCGCTAAGTGGTGTTCTTCCCGTCAGGAAGACCCCCAGAGGTGCGCAGTCAGATCAGTGCTTTCCTTCCTGCAAGAGAGGTTGGAAGGGAGGCTGTCCCCTTCCACCTTGAAGGTGTACGTTGCTGCCATAGCAGCACACCACGACGCAGTCGACGGTAAGTCCTTAGGGAAGCATGATCTGATCATCAAGTTCCTAAGAGGCGCCAGGAGGCTGAATCCCTCCAGGCCGCGCCTTGTTCCCTCATCGGACCTCTGTAGTTTTTCAGGGTCTACAGAGCTTGCAGTCAGCCGGGCTTAAGGCACTCTCCTTGAAGACTGCCCTCCTGACTGCGCTCACTTCCATCAAGAGGGTAGGTGACCTGCAAGCGTTCTCTGTCAGCGAAACGTGCCTGGAGTTCGGTCCGGGCTATTCTCACGTGATCCTGAGACCCCCGACTGGGCTATGTGCCCAAGGTTCCCACCACTCCTTTTAGGGACCACATCATGGTTACTGGTGTAACCTCCATTCCCTGATGGAGGGAACGAGACGTTGGTGTCGATGTAGTGACACTAGGGGTCACTCTTGGGAGCCCGAGACACCTCTGGTCTTTGATAAAAGGCCAATGAAAATTGGCGAGTGGTATTTGCATGCCACTCCCCCGAACATACAGGTATAAAAGGAGCTGGTATGCAACCACTCATTCAGGTTTTACGCTGAGGAGCCGATTTAAGGTCCGGCCATTTCAGCGAGTAGTTCAGCGTTGTGGCAGGAGGGACCAATGTCTCGTTCCCTCCATCAGGGAACGGAGGTTACACCAGTAACCATGACGTTCCCTATCTGTCACTCACTCGACATTGGTGTCGATGCAGTGACACTAGGTGTCCCTATACAAAACGCCACAAGGCTGAACTGTGTTACGTGAACTGGCGGTGTGTGGTGGACAGACTTGCTGTGTGCCTCATAGCCAGCACACCAGGTCAACACGTAACCTCCCCCAACACAGTTATGAGTGTCGAACGGCCCTTTTTGGGGACAAGTCAACTACCCACAGATAGAGACAGGCTTAACCCAGTCGTGGCCTCTTTTCCCCTTCTCTTTTTCCACTCCCTAAAAGAGAAGTGGGATTATCCAACTGGGCCGCCAGGTCTAGTCGGGGGGTGTCCCTCCCAAGGAGAGGACACCGCGGAGACCACACCTCGCCCCAAGAGAGGGGGGGATATTTAAGTGGAAGAATACGTCACATGGTCTTTCCAACCATGTGGAGAGCCTTCAAGGTAGATCCTGCCCAATGGGGGAGGAGTTACTACAACATGGAGACTGGGGCAGAGGGGCTCTGCCCAAGGAAGATGCAGTTTGCCAGCAGGGAAACGAATTAGCAGAAGATATAGATCGCATGGGGTTAGCCTTACAGGGAACCGCCACATGCGGAGCACCTACCCCAGAACCGGGCTCTTAGTTAGCGCGTGTACTGGGCCGGCAGCGAGTCTCTCCGAAAACTCGACTGCCACAGGGCTCGGAGGAAGTCAACCAGGGAACAACTTTTGTGAACACTACTGGGAATTAACAGCGCACGTCTTCAGCTCAAAAGGAGGTGAAAGGCACTATGTGCAAGCGATACACCCAGCCGGCTATCCCGGGCTTATCTGCTTAAGTTGCGTGCCACTACCTGGGACAAAACCGGTTCCACCCGGAGGTTGTAGAACCTTGCAAAGGTGTTGGGTGTTGCCCAGCCCGCTGCTCTGCAAATGTCTGTTAGAGAGGCACCTCTGGCCAAGGCCTAAGAAGCCGCTACACCACGGGTAGAATGGGCTCGTAGCCCTACCGGGGGCGGCATGTTTTGGGCAAGATATGCCATAGTTATGGCATCAACGAGCCAGTGGGCGATTCTCTGCTTGGAGACAGCGCTTCCTTTCCGCTGTGCACCAAAAGCAGACAAAGAGTTGCTCAGAGATTCTAAAGCTCTGCGTGCGATCCAAATAGATGCGTAAAGCACGCACCGGACACAGCGACGACAGGGCTGGGTCTGCCTCCTCCTGGGTCAGCACTTGCAGGTTCGCCACCTAGTCCCTAAAGGGGTGGTGGGAACCTTGGGCACATAGCCCGGTCAGGGTCTCAGGATCACATGAGAGTAACCTGGACCAAACTCCAGGCACATTTCACTGACAGAGAACGCTTGCAGGTCACCTACCCTCTTGATGGAAGTGAGCGCCGTCAGGAGGGCAGTCTTCAAGGAGAGTGCCTTAAGCTCGGCTGACTGCAAAGCTCAAAGGGGGCTCTCTGTAGACCCTGAAGAACTACAGAGGTCCGCTGAGGGAATGCTTCTTAGGAACCTGATGATCAGATCATGCTTCCCTAAGGACTTACCGTCAACTGCGTCATGGTGTGCTGCTATGGCAGCAACGTACACCTTCAAGGTGGAAGGGGACAGCCTCCCTTCCAACCTCTCTTGCAGGAAGGAAAGCACTGATCTGACTTCGCATCTCTGGGGGTCTTCCCGATGGGAAGAACACCACTTAGCGAACAGACGCCACTAAAAGGCATACAGGCACCTCATAGAGGGAGCCCTAGCCTGAGTGATCGTGTCTACCATCGCAGGGGGGAGACAGCTTAGGTCTATCGCGCCCCGTCCAGGGGCCAGACATGGAGATTCTAGAGGTCTGGGCGCGGGTGCCGGATGGTGCCCCTTCCCTGAGAAAGAAGGTCCTTCCTCAGGAGAATTTTGCCAGGGGGGAGCTGTCGCGAGGAGCGTGAGGTCTGAGCACCACGTCTGGGCGGGCCAGTAGGGTGCTTACCAGGACGACCTTCTCCTCATCCTCCCTGACCTTGCACAGGGTCTGTGCAAGCAGGCTCACTGGGGGAAAATGCATATTTGCGAATGCCATGGGGCCAGCTGTGTGCCAGCACGTCTATGCCGAGGGAGGCCTCGGTCAGGGCATACCAGAGTGGGCAGTGGGGAGGATTCTTGGGAGGCGAACAGGTGCACCTGTGCCTGTCAAATCGACTTCAAATCAGCTGGACCACCTGAAGGTGGAGTCTCCACTCTCCCCTGAGGGTAACCTGTTGTGACGGCGCGTCCACTGTAGTGTTGAGGTTGCCCGGGATGTGAGTGGCTTGCAGCGACTTGAGGTGCTGCTGACTCCAGAGGAGGAGTCGGCGGGCGAGTTGTGACATACAACGAGAGCGCAAACCACCTTGGAGGTTGACATATGCTACCATTGTCGTGTTGTCTGTCTGAACTAACACGTGCTTGCCCTGGATCAATGGCCGAAACCTCCGCAGGGCGAGCAGAATTGCCAACAACTCGAGGCAGTTGATGTGCCAACGCAGCTGCGGACCCGTCCAGAGGCCGGTGGCTGCGTGCCCATTGCAAACGGCGCCCCAGCCCATTTTGGAGGCGTCTGTCGCGACCACGACGCGCCTGGGGACCAGTTCTAGAGGAACACCTGCTCGTAGAAACGAGAGGTTGGTCCAAGGGCTGAAAAGACGGTGACAGACTGACGTAATGGCCACGTGGTGTCCCGTGGCGCCATGCCCGTCTCGGGAATCGAGTCTGGAGCCAGTGCTGAAGCGGCCTCATATGCATCAACCCGAGCGGGGTGGCCACCGCCGAGGATGCCATATGCCCCAGGAGCCTCTGAAAAAGTTTCAGTGGAACCGCTGTTTTCTGTTTGAACGCCTTTAAACAGGCCAGCACCAACTGGGCGCAATCGTTCGTAAGGCGCGCCGTCAAGGAGACTGAGTCCAACTCCAAACCGAGAAAAGAGATGCTCTGAACCGGGAGGAGCTTGCTCTTTTCCCAGTTGACCCGAAGCCCTAGTCGGCTGAGGTGTGAGAGCACCAGGTCCCTGTGTGCGCACAACACGTCTCAAGAGTGAGCTAAGATTAGCCAGTCGTCAAGATAGTTGAGAATGCGAATGCCCACCTCCCTTAACGGGGCAAGGGCAGCCTCTGCGATCTTCATAAAGACGCGAGGAGACAGGGACAGGCCGAATGGGAGGACTTTGTACTGATACGCCTGACCCTCGAACGCGAACCACAGGAAGGGTCTGTGTCGAGGAAGGATCGAGACGTGAAAGTATGCATCCTTCAGGTCTACCGCCGCGAACCAATCTTGATTCCGGACGCTCGCTAGAATGCGTCTTTGCGTCAGCATCTTGAACGGGAGTCTGTGTAAAGCCCGGTTCAGTACTCGCAGGTCCAAGATTGGCCGCAACCCACCGCCTTTTTTCGGTACAATGAAGTAGGGGCGGTAAAACTCTTTCTTCATCTCGGCTAGAGGGACAGGTTCTATCGCGTCCTTCTGTAGGAGGGTAGCGATCTCCGCGCAAGGTAGCATTGTTTTCGTCTTTCACCAAGGTGAAGTGGACACCGCTGAACCTGGGCGGGTGCCCGGCGAAGTGAATCGCGCAGCCGAGTCGGACGGTCCGGACCAGCCCGCGTGACGGATTGGAAGGCGCAAGCCATGTTTCCAAGTTCCGCGCAAGGGGGACCAAAGGGACAACGTCATCGGATGTACCGGCAGGTGGGGCCTCGCGGCAGGGCGGAGCTCGAGGTGCCACACCATGTCGTTGCCGTGCTGAGTCCGAGGACATTGAAGTACTTACCTGGCTCCTCGCCGCTGGAGCGCCAACCTGCCAAATGGAGTGGTGGATGGTGGTCGTGATGCCAGCCGTACACACCGGATACGTGACCCAGGGAACAAGGAAACCACTCTTGCTGAGCTCTTGAGTACTGCAGCCACTTGGGCATGCAGCACAATTAAATGCAAAAGGTAACAAAAAGATGAAGATCTGCTTACCAGCTCCAGAGCAGCGGGTTTCGTTGTCCCTGGGTTGCCCGTCTCAAGGGCGCTTTGAAGCCTTTCACGGGTTCTGGGCGGCCGCGAGACGGGTGGCGTCTGCTTCCTGCGGTGGGCTCCACGCCGGGGCCAGGCCGAAGGGGCGGGCTGCGGCGGAGCCGGTGCAGTCACCGCAGGGGGACGCCCTTGGCGATGAGTAGATGGATGAGTAGATGAGTAGATCTTGAGCTGCGCCGGGGCAGGATATGCCGGCTAGCATCCATCTACTGCTCTACCATCGAGAACTGCTGGGCAAAGTCCTCGACGGTGTCGCCGAATAGGCCCGCCTGGGAAATGGGGGCAGCAAGGAATCGTGGCTTGTCGGCCTCACCCATCTCGACCAGGTTGAGCCAAAGGTGGCGCTCCTGGACCACTAGTGTGGCCATCATCCGCCCGAGAGACCGCGCCGTGACCTCCGTCGCTCAGAGAGTGAGGTCGGTCGCCGAGCGCAGTTCCTGCATCAATCCCGAGGCGGAACTACCCACGTGCAGTTCCTTTAGCGCCTTGGCGGACTTGCAGGAGAGCCATGGCGTGCAGGGCGGAGGCGGCTTGTCCAGCGGCAACGTAGGCCTTGGCCGTCAGAGATGACATAAACCTACAGGCCTTGGACGGGGGCTTTGGGCACCCGTGCCAGGTGGCGGCGCTCTGCGGGCATAGGTGCACCGCGAGTGCCTTTATCCACCAGGGGATTGCCGAATAACCCTTGGCCACCCCACCATCGAGGGTAGTGAGAGCAGGGAAGCTGAAAAGATCGGGACCGGGCAGTAAAAAGTGCCTCCCGCGACCTTGTCAGCTCTTCATGCACTTCCAGGAAGAAAGGAACGGGGGCGGGGCGTGGCTTTGAGTTTCACCGTGAGCCCAGGAACAAATCACCGAGCAGCGAGGGTTCAGGGAAGAGCGGTGAAATCCACTCTAACCGACGCTCGCGGCTGCCCGGGAAAGCATGTCGTCATCTCCGCGTCAGCCTGTGACTGGGCGATCGACCCCGAAGGGAGGAGCCCAGCTGAGGCTTCCGACTGGACGAGCACGCTCTCCGATGCTGCGCTCGAGAGCTCATCACTTTCGCGGGCTCCGAATAAGAGGTCGAACTCGCTGTGAGACGAGCCGGCGGACTCACCCGGAAGCCCGATCGGGGCAGACGAGCGTGCTGGGGAATGGGAGGTCCGCGGGGGGATACCCGGCGGAGGCAGTCCCATTGGGATCCCCAAATCGCCCCCAGTGCTAGCTGCGCTGGCCTCAAACCCGTGGGTAAAAGGACCGAGGCGGTCTTACGAAGGCGAGCCGCGACTGCAACATTGCCATGGACATATTCTCGCAATGAGAACATGACCATCCACGAACACTGTCTCCGCGTGAGCAGTGCCCAGACACGAAAGACAGTGATCGCGACCGTTAGAAGGCAAGAGATAACGAGCACAACCAGGAATAACACACAATCGGAAAAGCGTCTTTAAAAAGACGTTCCGTGTGTGCGCTCTTTTAGAGAAATATATACTCTTTTAGAGGGAAAAATGCTCTTTCAGAAAATATACACTCTAGTTTTTCTGCCGAAGCGCCCAGGGGCATTCTCTGCAGTGCACCGGTGCAGAGGAGGGAGAAGCCGCTGAAATGCGCCGTCAGATCCAGCAGAGGTGAATGAACAGTAGTATTCAGCTCAGTGAGCATGACCGTTCGGCTCCGAAGAGAAAATCTGAATGAGTGGTTGCATACCAGCTCCTTTTATACCCGTATGTTCGGGGGAGTGGCATGCAAATACCACTGGCCAATTTTCATTGGCTTTTTATCAAAGACCAGAGGTGTCTCGGGCTCCCAAGAGTGACCCCTAGTGTCACTACATCGACATCAACGTCGAGTGAGTGACAGATAGGGAACAAGATACATCAAATGTATCTTTTTTTAAGGATTTTTTAGATATTTTTACAGGAAAACAATAAAAGAATTATCAAGAATACAATTTTTGCCCTAATATCAAAGGTCTTACTAGAAAAAAAGAAATTATGATGAAACATGAATTTTCTTGATAAATATGATCATGCCTGGTAATGTGCATGTAAAATGGCTAGAAAAAGCATTTTAGCTTAGCGTAAAGCTGACAATTTACACAAGGTTTATTTCTATTTCTTCTGCTCCAGACTTACTTCAAACTTACTTCTCTGTCTGCTCATATGAATGTAACACATCATAAGAAAGTGTTTAACCGCTGTTCAAATGCACTTTGGATCGTATCATTTATATGTTTAAATGTTTGGTCCTTTCAGATGAAAAATATTAAATGCAACAAATGACAATAAAATGAAAAGTAATCTCTTCAGTAATCAAAATACTTTTTGAATGTAACTGTATTCTAAATACCAATGATTTAAATGATAACTGTAGTGGAATACAGTCACTTATATTTTGTATTTTAAATGCGTATTCCCGTTACATGTATTTCGTTACTCCCCAGCCCTGTACATAGGACACACAAATACTGGGTAAAATAATCAACTTTTAATTATACTGATCCACTTTTTTAGTATTGAATGAAAGATAATATAGATTATATAGTCATCCTTTCTGTCACCTTGTCTGCCATCCTGGATGTTGTTACTGACCTTGTCGCAATACATTCCGGGATTGCCTTGTCTGCAGCCTAATCTCATGAAAATTATATGACTGTGGCAACTTTTTTGCTAAATTAAATAATGTACTTAACTACACGTTGCTGCAGTTCCGAGGTAAAATGTCCACTGAGTGGCACTGAAAGTGAGTTAAATGTTCTCCCAAACAGATGAGATAAACAAAACCTACTTCCCTACCCTAAACCTTAAACCTAACCGATAGTGTTTTTTTTTGTAGAAGCAACTACGTTATTTTGTGGGGCTTCAATTACACTTTTGAATCACGTGTCGACCCACATGCTCTTGTAACCTTGTCCTTGTGCTACCGCAAAACTTGATCTTGCTTGAACAAGCTTGTAAATGTAATTAGTTATTTAATTCAAAAGTACAAATGTATCGCCTTACACGTCAGTACACAGTAGAGTGTTTTGATATACTGTAAGCATTGTGTGATGAACAGAGTAAAAATTGTTAATGAACTGATAATCTGCCATTTTACTGGTTGCAGTGCCCCTAGTGTTTATTTCACTAGGAAATATTTAGCAAAAATTTAAGTATAACTTGATTCTGTAAGACCAGGTTGATTCTCTTGGAACAATACTGCCTTGCGCAATGTCCACACTAATGCGTTCTTGGCTGAAAACGCATTAATTTTGCTACATTTATGCCTTTCATCTGCACCGGAAAGGCATTATCCTTAACCAGAAAGAGATGCTTTCAAAAACGTTCATGCTTACAGTGAAAGGCAGTGTATGTGAGTTTATGTGTCCGCTGATAAATTATTAATCACCTTGTCACATGCTTTTTTTTAAATTGTGAAGTCTTTTCAAAACCCTGTAGCACCTATGTTTGTGTGTGTACACATGTGTATGTCTTGGTGTGTGCTTGGCAGCTCCCAAGCCATGTGACTGCACTAAAGCTGCACAGACAATATAAATGAGGGCCAGTGTGCGAAAAGAGGTAACTCACCCTGCGCCATAGAGGTCACGCACACTTATACACATCTGGGTGAAGAGAAGAGAGAAAGGAAAGAATGATAGAAATAGGAAGAGAACCCGACCTTGTTCAATGTTTCCTTTCCTTCACCCACTTCTAAGTGAGATTCCTCTGTTGCAGCAAATCTATTTATGATAGATTGTAATGTGGAATTATTTCTGACAAAGGAAGTATGGACACTGGAGAGAATCTGTCCTCCATATACACAAATACTCATACACACTCTTACACAGACAACAGTATTCCATGTCAAGAGATGATAGCCACTGAATGAAGTTTTGAATGACCTCACAATGGATACACATCAACAGCTGCCCTGTTTTCCCTGCCCAGAGCACACATTAACCCACACAGTCACAGACAGACAGTCACTGTTTCTTTGAAAGGGAACTGAATTGTTAAGGGAGCTATTCTAATTAGAGTTAATTACAGCAGACTCTCTCTTCTCAGTGGTAAAGTGAGCAGTCTGTCACGTGGCTGTAATAGAGACTGAAAGAGAGAAGGCAGACTGGGAGACAAAATGTTTGAAGGGAATTTTGAAAGTGAGTCTGTGTGTGTCAGGGTCAGAAATTAACGTTTTAAGTAACAAAAATGCCCAGTTTTTTTGTTTTTTGTTTGTTTGTTGTTGTTTTTTTAGTGGGGGCAAACATCCCCTTGAAGTGCATTACTTTGACTTTTATTTATTTTTGTTTTTTCTTTTATCTAACATTTAATATTTTTCATTATATCCTATTCTATTAGGCCTATCTAATGATTGGTTTAGTGCATTTGTAGACACTGTAGCTGTCATATTGTTTCAGGGGTTGCTAAAATTATTACTCATATGAAGTGGTTTTTGATTGAATAATTTCCAACAACTTCAAAAACGTCTCGGTTACATATGTAAACTCGGTTCCCTGAGACGAACGAGACAATGCGTCACTAAGCTGACGCTATGGGGAGTGTCCTTCTACACGACCTAGTTGTAACCTTTCTAAAATAACGCCAGTATTGCTATGGTGTTTAAGCTTTTTAGGCGTGAAGCTGTCTGGTATAAAAGTGGGTGCGCAAACACCATTCTTCAGAATTATCTGGGGGACAAAGAGCGCATCGCTTGCACCTCAAAAAACCATAGTGCGGCCAACTTATGCAATGTCTCGTTCCTTCATTTCAGGGAACCGAGTTTACATACGTAACCGAGAAGTTCCCTTACGATTCAGTACACTTGACATTGCGTCACTAAGCTGACGCTATGGGGAACAGATTCCCATCACACCGCACTACACGACATAACCTTCCCAGACAGGAAATATGATGCCACAGTCCCGCAGGACGGTGACCAACATGAGTATGCCGCAAGTGAATGACACTCATGGAGAGCCAGGATGGGTACAATCAGAATATGTGTATGAACTATGGTCATATTGTATGAATTAACCCCATTCACAAACTCAGTTGAGAAGGAAGTTTATTTTTAATGAAAGTGCCTGTGATTTTGGGAAATACTACGGTCAGAATGCAGGCAGATGTGTAAAAAGACAGGGAGCCCGTACTTAAAAAGAGGGGCTTATGTATATGTTTGGCCAATGAAATAGCAAGCGTTCTAGACAGAGATGACTTGCTATGAGAGAGATGTTATGTCTAGGTTGTAAAACCTTGTGAATGTGTTTTGAGAAGACCATTCTGCTGCAAAACACATTTCTTTTAAGGACACACCATTCGTCCATGCCTATGAAGAGGCCACGCCTCTAGTTGAGTGTACTTAAACACTAACTGGGCAGTTCGCACCCTGAGACTCATAAGCTAGGGCGATCTCATCAACAATCCAGTGAGAAAGTCTTTGCTTGGAGATGGACATTCTTTTCGTGCATCCTCCATAGCCCACAAAGAGCTGGTCAGACAGTCTGAATTGGCGGGTGCGCTCAACGGATGTGTGTAGCGCTCGTAAAGGGCATAACAAATGCAAGGACTGGGGGAGTTCACTGGGTCTTTGCATGTGAAAACCACCAATTAGTGAACACATTCCATTTCAGTGCATAAAGGCATCTCATGGACTGTGCTCTAGCCTGTAAAATGGTGTTCATAACCAACTGAGGCAATTCTTGCTCGTCTGCTGTGCTCCGTTCAAAGGCCATACATGTAGGCTTTACAGCTCTGGCTGGGGATGCCAAATTGTGCCTTGTGTTTGAGAGAGAAGGTCTCTCCTTAGTGGTATTTCCCACGGAGGCCCGTCCAGTATTTCTAACATTTCCAGAAACCAGGACTAATTAGGCCATTTCGGCACAATTAACAGAACTGTTTCCATGTCCACTCGGATTTTGCTGGTGACAGAATGAATGAGGCGCACCGGGGGATACGCATACTTGCGTTTCGCTGGCCATACGTGGGCTAGCGCATCCTGGTGACTTATATACACCACTACTGTTGTGTTGTCCAAACGAATCCGAATGTGGTGATTCACAATGTCGGAATGAAAAGCTTTCAAAGCTAGAAAGACAGCCAGTAGCTCTAGGTGGTTGACATGGCATGCCCGCTTCACACCTGTCCAGATGTCGAAAGTCAGGCGTCCATCACACACTGTGCCCCAACCTGTATTGGATGCATCTGTGGTCAGCACTTTCCTTCTGAAAATTTGGCCCAGCATAACACCCTGTTGGTAGAAGGCAGGCGCTGTCCATGGTGCTAGAGCAGCCAGACAGCGATGAGTCACCACATGAGATGCATATGCACCCGAGGCTCCAGGCGCAATGTGGAACATCGCTTGAGCCAGTACTGGAGAGGTCTCATGTGTAACAGACCTAACGGTATGACAGTGGATGCTGCTGCCATAAAACCCAGTATTCTCTGAAATGGCTTCAGTGGTAATGTTTTTCCAGTTTGAACTGAGACAGACACCGAAGAATGGTCTGTACATGCTCTTTCGTGAGGTGTGCACACATGCTCACGGAGTCAAGACAAACTCCTAAAAAGGAAATTTACTGGCTGGGGAATAGTGTGCTTTTCACACAGTTGACATTAGACCAGATTTTCCATATGGCAAAGCAGCAAGTCTCTGTGTTCACTCAGTAATGCCTCTGATTGGCTAGTAATAACCAGTCGCCGAGGTAATTCAAAACATGCACACCATTCATTTTCAATGGGGCGTGTGCCGTATCGTTACATTTCGTGAACCTGCGGGGAGCCAGAGACAGACTGAAATTAAGGACTTTAAATTGATACGCAGTTCCCTCGAACACAAATCTAAAAAGCCACCTGTAACGCGGTACAATTGGTTCATGAAATACGCGTCCTTCCTGAGGACAGATGTGCGTTAAGATCTGTTCCTGAGTTAACATTTTAAATGGGCGCATTACAAGCGTGAGATTCAAGCGTCTCAGAACTTAAATGGGCCGAAGCCCGCTGTTCTTCTCCAGAAAGAGGAAATAACAGATGTAAATCCCGCTGTGTGTCACAGTCTGGGGCAGTCTCTATCGTGTTTTTTGCGAGGAGACTGTAAATCTCTGCATGCAACTAGCACGAGGTGGTTGGCGTACAAACTGAATCATATGACCATGCTCGATCGTTTTAAACATCCAGTCTGACACACCCGTGAGGGCTTGCCATGCATTCGCACAGCGGGACAGCAGGCTTATTAATTCATCTGAAATAACCTCAACCTTCCGTCTTCGGACAGAACCATGGAAGACAAAACACTGTTGAAATGGGGTGGACGACATGCAAATTGGATTGCATAACAATGTTCAATCGTTTTTAGCACCCAGTCAGAAATGCCCGTAAGGGCTCGCCACGTGTCCGTGTAACAGGACAGAGGGCAATTTGGTTTGTTCATTGTTTGATATAATGCGCTACTCACCATTGAGAAGCGGTTATGCATAATGTATGGGCTTTGAAGTGGGGAAAAGCTCTTTATTGAAAAAGTGTGAGTGTCTCGTGCATGTGCAACTAGCACTGTACTCTTTTTTTTGCATTATTTATTGCATGTGATTGAATGTGAGACACAGAAAGAAAATATTGAACAACATTTTGAACAACAGTATTCCTTTCCCGTGCTGGCCCGAGACAAAGCAGGAGCGAGCCGGTTGTGATGAAGTACTGCTTTGTTTTGGCATAAAATGTCTCATAGCCTGTGTGTGTTGCTGAGTCAGCAAATCTATCCACAGAGCCACCGAAAAGGCCAGCTGGAGACACCAGAGCATCAAATAGAGCAGCTTTTACTACATCACGCATTTCCGTGGGCATCAGCCAGATGTGACGATCCAAAACCACCAGGTTTTTCGGCATAGACGCAGTATATGGAGATTGAGGGGCTCGAGGGGCGTGTGCTGGCATGAGGTCCACCTCAAATTCATCCTGCTCGACCTTGCGGCCTGACCGTGCCTCCTCGTGTGATTCCTTGGGAAGAGCTGTGTGGGAGGGTGCGGGAAGCTGAATCGTCCCTCAGAACAAGGGCAGTCTGAATCTGTGAGAGCTGTCTCTGCATGGGCACGGCTCAGACAGTGAATGCTGCTCTCATGCTTATCTGATGGCGGTATGTGTCCCTCGCATATGGAAGAAAATTCTGAGGAATGATGTTTGCGCACCTACTTTTATACTGGACACCTTTGCGCCTAAAAGGGTGGGACTTAAACACATTGCCAGTACTGCCGTTATTGTAGAAAGGTTTCAACATAGGTTGTGTAGAAGGACACTCCCCATAGCGTCAGCTTAGTGACACAATGTCAAGTGTACTGAATCGTAAGGGAACTTAATCAGCGATTACATGAAAATCTCTTGTGATGGTTTAGAACTGTACAGTCTAAAACAGGGACCAGCCAATTACTGAAAATGTATTCGAGTAGAGTGTTTATTTTGTTATAATATAGGAATGATTATTTGCTTGTGCTTTTATATTTGATTTTATAGGTAACAGTCATAATAGCTCGGGTTAAGAATTTGTTTCAATTTATACATTCAGTTTAAGTGTTTGACATAAATGGACAACAGGCACTGTGTTTTTATATGGTTAGAAAAAAATAACATCGTAAAAGTAGAAGAAAAAAAAATCCCCCAGAAAATCAATTCCAGGGGGGCAAAGATATCCTCTTAATAACAATGATAATTTCTGACACTGGTGTGTATATGTGAGTTCCCATGAAATGACATCTGAGGTTAATGGTTTGGTTTGTCACATTGCGAATGGTTGGATCGTTTTTGCAGGAGTTTCTACAAATAGACTTTTAAATGGACAGCGAGAGCGATGGCTGGAGTTAGAAAGAGAGGGTTTTGAGAGAGAAACAGACTGAGGGAAAGTGAGAGAGGCTTGGAGAGATGAAGGGGTCAGTCCTAGGAGAGGAATTAAATGAGAAATGCATGGAAGAAAAACATATTTTTCATATGGCCCAGTGACAGCTCAGAGGGAAAGATAGAGAGAGAAAAAGAAGAAAAATGGAGAAAGGACAGCAAAGAAAGAGACAAAAGTAAACAACAGTAACAAACAGTGGTGTAAGTAGGATCATATAGGCCCCAGGGCAAAAACACTTTGAAATTAGTCATTTTGACATATTAACTTTTTTTACAGCAATATACTAGACTTAACTGACTAATGTATGTGTATATATAATTTAGAAGTTCTTAAAATTTAAAGATGTGGTCACCGTGGATTTTTAGGTCCCGCATGCCCCAGTGCAGCTTCCACTGCTCTGCCAGTGGTTACGCCACTGGTAAGAAATACAAAACTAGAGCCTTATTTGGAACGGGTTAGTTTTAAATGGGGACTAGAATGTGATCTTTAAGGGGCATTTTGACTTTTAGGGTTAGCAATAGGTTCTCTCTTTGTCTGACGGGGGGTCCTGGTTGTTTCGCCATATGACTGGGGGGGCACAAGGAAAATCTAAAGCCCAGAGTACTTCAGTCAGACATTAATGCCAGGCGTATGTTTGCAAGACATGTGACGCAAATTTCGTGATCAGCAGAGTGCTTGAGCACTGAACGCATGCGGCCCAATTTTTCTAACAGCGCATACTCTGAATGTGCAGAATATGCATGGATAGAAAGGGTAGAAACAACAGCAGTGGATGTGCATGTCAAGAGCGCATGTGTGAGGAAGTCAGGGAATACCTGCAATTGTATAACTCGAGTCTAAAGGAATATAAAGACATCTTTATGGGTCTAAACTCCTGAGGAGAAATAGTCCAGTATATCATAGCAGTCGTAGCGCATGCGCCAAATGCCTGTGTATGCACGCACAGTCATATGAAGTATATTTTGAAAGGCTAGCATTCGACTGAATAGAGACGCCAAGCGTTTGCGTCAAAACCATAGTATACGTTGGCCTTTGAGCAATGACTCCTCTAGCCTCTCCTAAGATCCAGCCATGGGACATGGGGTAATGTAATAATTACGCTTCTCCGTGATTTGAATATTCTACAAATAGGTCATATCAGTATCATATGCAGCGCCTTTCACCTTACACCAAGTAAAAACAACCCCAAGTTTTATTGGTTCCTTGCAAATTAGGATTTTTTGGGGGGGTTCCCCTTTTTCACACAATTTGGAATGCCCAGTTCCCAGTGCACTTTTAAGTCCTCGTGGTCGCGTAGTGATTCGCCTCAATCCGGGTGGCGGAGGATGAATCCCAGTTGCCTCTGCGTCTGAGACCATCAACCCGCGCATCTTATTTATTTATTATTATTATTTTATATTTCATTTTTTTATTCCCTTTTTAATTATTTTTTATTATTATAATACTTGTTGCTGTTTTGTATTGTTTGTGTACTGGGAGCTCCTGTCACCAAGACAAATTCCTTGTATGTGTAAGCATACTTGGCAATAAAGCTCATTCTGATTCTGATTCTGATTAATGACTCATAATGCTAATTTTCAATAACCTAATTGCTGCTAATTAATACGTTTCGACAAGATCGATAACGTGTACATGAAGACATGCCCATCTCGGCATATTCTACAGACGTTGCTTATCCTGTGCAAATTGACGGTAAACGTTACAGTCATCCGCAGTAAAAATGACTTTACAGATATATGTCTGGGAAACGAATCCTGCCTAAATAAGGCTAAAGAGTCATCATGGCTGAGCAAGCAAGGGAACAGGAAAAAACTCACAGTATCACAAAGAAAAGAAGAATGACATGATAAACAAAAAGGAGAGGTGAGAGTGATTAAGGGAAGGTGTCATGATGGGAGGAAAGATAAATACTGTTCATACCTGAGGCACTTGGAAAAAAAATAATTAATAGAAGGCATATTATCTGTTTTTGCATTTGTGTGTGTTTTCACATGCTGTTAGTGTCTGTAAACTCTGCCATATGGCCCTATCACACCTCCACAGACAGTGAAAGAATGCTCCTCTCATTCTCTTTTCAGTTTCAGTTTGAATATGCTTTATTGGCATGACAAATATTTGTATATTCATATTGCCAAACTATTTGCCCATTTGCAGCCTAGTTACATACAATTAAAATTGTGGGAAAAAATTAAATAAAATAGTGGTAAACTATGTATAAATTAAGAAAAAAGAGACAAAGTATACAAAGGCAATTGGCAAAGAATAGTAAAAGTTATGATTTTAATAAAAATGACATAATATATATATAGAGAGGGAACTGTATGTGTATATGCGTATGGGTTCAGATAGAGTTGGGGTACACTAGTTTGGACTCTGACTTGAGTCACAAGTCCAATTTTAATGGACTTGGACCTGCCACGGACTCGGATGCATTTTTACTCGTACTTGACTCGGACTCGAGTCTTTGGGACTTTTTTTCCGAGTCCAGCCGAGTCCATGAAATTTGTGATGCAATGAAAAAAACAATGTACAAAACAGAAATTAATGAACACATCTCTGTCTGCATGCAGCTGTATTAGCCCCTGAAGTAGTAGACGTAGCCAGAGTTGTTTCACTGTGTTTAAGCAAACACACGCACACACACATGCACGTGCACAGGCACGCTCATCAGTCAACCAATACGCTTGAATGTTACTACAGAGACTACTGTATAACATCGGTAACAAATATCAGTTTTTTTAAAGTTTTTTTATCTTCTGCGGCAGCTGCTGCGAGACGCACACGGACACATCAGAGATTTAGTATAGGTGTAACGATCCATCGATCTGGATCGATGCATCGATCCAATAACCAACGATCTGATGTTATCGATATAGTGTGTAAATATCTATATAAATTTTTTAAGATGCACCTTTGTTTTAATACTCTTATGTCAGTCACTTCCGTACGCATTTCCGTCAGGTGATGAAGTAACCTTATTACATTCATTTCACTTTATAAGCGCTAAATATGCTTTTCATCTGGGACACGGATGTGCGCAGTGTCTTTGAAGCCAAATTGCGCTCTGCTATTCGTGCGAGCGTGTCAACCGGGCTTCCAGCGAAATGTGAGCTCCGGTGACAGGATCAGTGTGAGAGCGTCAACCGGGTGCTCCTTGAAATGCGAGCTCTTGTGACAGTCGGGCTTCCATTGATATCATTGTGTATATGACCCATTTGAATTTTACATGAAAATGTGCTATTTAAAAGCACCATGGAGCAGTTCAACTAGCATGTTAAACAGCATGACAACGCCAACATTCTGAACAGCACTAAAGAGGGAAAGAGAAAACACCTGCCCAGCACTAGCATCAGTTATAAGATTTTACACAACTACACATCAACACCCATACTTACATTTATCACAGTAACCTGTAACAGAATTTTTCATTACAACAGTGAAAGTTGTAGCCAAGAAAAACATGGATAGCACATACTCTTCTGTTGGAAACAAGTCATGGGTATGTAAGTATTTTGAATTGAAGGACTAGCTTGACTGTTTTAGAGATGACAAATTGCAACTAAACTGAAAAATTTGCTGTCCTCAAACGATTGATGATCACTTGTGTGTGACTTTATTTTTTATATTATTTATCTGTATAATTTTTTTCAACATCTGAAGTACCTTTTTTTTGTTTTGGATGTCCCAATGTGGATACTGAATTTGCAGTTTTTTGAGAGCTCAATAAAATATTCAAAATATATTTTGGTTGCATTTGTGGGACAAAAAATGTAATTGATTGTGTAAAATAGGCACATAATATTGGAATATTGATTGCAGACCCCTGAATTGAATAGCGGCAGACTTTGAAGTATCTGCAACTATCGGATCACTGGCATAGAGAATCGATATAAGATCGTATCGTGATGAAACTTCCTTTTACACCCCTAGGATTTATGTATACGAGCAGCACGCAGAACTGCCATGCATTGTGCGGTTTCCCTTAAATTAACTAGAAAATCATGTCCGTGACAACATGGCCCTAATATTATCAGTGGGCTTTTCCATTGTTTTTGTATGTAGCATTTGCAGTCAAATCAAACAGTTAAAGACA
Source organism: Myxocyprinus asiaticus (assembly GCF_019703515.2). Classification (NCBI taxonomy): domain Eukaryota; kingdom Metazoa; phylum Chordata; class Actinopteri; order Cypriniformes; family Catostomidae; genus Myxocyprinus; species Myxocyprinus asiaticus. The sequence continues at coordinate 25,864,097 of NC_059358.1, read as the reverse complement.
GTTTTGTCTTCATACACCTAAAGCATATGCTTTCATTCTGAAACCACTTTGAAGTCTGCTCAGCAGGATACTAATCATAAAATGTATATATGAAATGCAACAGAGGTGTTTTTGTTACATTTATATTGACAAACTGTTTTTAGTCATGAAGTTTAAAATAAGCTTAAAATATTGATGTTGAGTTTACGGTTACAATTTTAATTCAGATTCATGAACAGATTCATTCTGCCTCGACTCGACTTGGCCTGTTATGGACTCGGTCTTGAGTCTGACTCGGCCACTTTTGGACTCGGACTCAACTCGAACTCAATTGTTTAAAGACTAGGTCTTGATTCGGACTCACCTAAGGTGGACTCGATCCCAACACTAGGTTTAGTACTTTGTCCGAATAAGCACTTTTCTGTATTTTCAACCTCGTTATCTGCTTGAGTCATAAATCATACCTCAGTAACAGATGTAATAAACCTGAGAAAATTCTCAGTGAGTGTATTGCCCCAATATACACTCATACACAGAATGACTGACAGATGTCAACAACATCTGGAGCAGCGTATTGACTTGGCATGGCAACAGTAATCATGAGAGAATGAAGGAGATACAGGAGAGAGAGAGGGTGAGAAAGAGAATGACAGGGAGTAGAGAGAGAGATGTCTGAAAGAGTGTGCCCAAAATAAAAAAGAGAAACCAAGACAGATGGAGGATAGTGATACAGATTGAGACAGATGAGGAAATGAGAAAGTCAGTGTTTCCCTTGTCAGTGAATATGCATTCAGGAGCAGCACTGCACTACTGCTGAATTATGAGCGCCGCATTATCTTCTGATATTTCAAATAGCTCATTAATATCCATGATGCAACGCAACACTTGCCAGCACCAGTAAGTTGCGCGCTTATACTGCGTGCCGTTAAATGGGACACTTGTATGAAGCGAAAGGTACCCCACAATTTACACGCACGTATTCATAGTGACGTCATCGTATAGCAGCCAATCAAAGGCTGTTTGCGAGTGCATACACATGCACAAAAGAGAAGCAAGAGACCAGACATGATACCTCTTCTAGCGAAAAGTCTTTTACTCTGATAACTTCTTTGGCAAATTTAGTAGAAATATAGGGCTCCAGACTGCGACTATATGGTCGCATCTTGCAGTAATTTTTCACACCGGTGTGACTACAGAGTTTGCCAACTCTCGTTGATTACGCGCGATGCGTCTGTTTCTGTTTTGTATGAGAAAAACGTAACGTAACAGCACTAGCCACTACCTGGATCAATTATCAGCCGGTGTTCTGACAATCTGTGTTACCTGCTCAGGATGTGCTACCAGCAGTAAAAACAGTGATGTGTAAAGCTAAAACATGAACATAAATTATAAGGTTTAACAAACCACACATCACCACCCTAACAAAATTGTACCTTGGATTTACTATAGTAACACTTACTGTGTTAACAATGGTATTTTGGCAGATGTGCAATGTGTTACATTCATGCTAAATATTTGTATATTACTTATATAGTACTATTAAATAATTAATTGCTCTTACAATTATGTCAGTTTAAAAAAGTTTCTATTTTGTTTTTATAGTTTCTAAATGTATAGTCATTTCATAGCAAAAATGCCAAAGTTTGTTTTGTTGAAGTAACTTATTATCGTAGTGAGGAGCCATCCTGATACACAGACATGTTTGTTTTTTCTATCATGATATCTACTTTCCATTGACTTCTATTTGTCTTATACTGAGCTAATGATATTTTCCATCCCCTAACCTTACCTTTGCCCCTAAACCTGACCCTCACACAAAAACCTTATACTTTTTAAAGATAAAGTGTGTAATGGTTACACTTTACAATAAGGTTTCATTCATTAACATTAGTTAATGTATTAGGTATCATGAAAAAACAATGAACAATATAGTATATATTTACAGCCTTTATTAATCTTTGTTCATGTAAGTTAGAAAAAATACAGTTCTTCATTGTTAGTTCATGTTAGTTCTTATGCATTAACTAAGGCTAATGTATACAACTTTTGATTTAAAAAATGTAGTAGTATATGTTGATATTAATATTAACAACGATTACTAAATACTGTAATAGTATTGTTCAATGTTAACAAATGGAACGTTATTGTTTCCTGTATAACCTTTTCGATGTTGAAACACCTTCTCTTATCCTATCCCAACTGTAAGTAAGCCATTTGTTGGTGGATTTCCCTGAAAAGTGTAAAGACTGTGGCTCTCAAAACATTGCTCTGTTTGTTTGAATATCCCAATAAGGCCAACATAGCAATATTAGTCCAACCAATTGCATGAGACCCTAATTGTTTTCTTTACATCTTCTAGATTTTATTTATTTTTTTTTTTTTGCTTTATTTTTCTTTGAGGCTAGTTGAGGTCTGTGGGTTAAATTTTTTGATAAAGATTTTTGAAGTTAGATTTCCGCTCTGAAGTGACATTTCTGATTTGGGGGTTTCAGATTCCCAAAAATTTTTTGGTCTGTTGATTCATTAATTTCATCAATTTTGGATTTAAAATATGTTTCTCTTTTGTTGCATATAAGTCTTTTGTAATTTTTCAGACAGTTTGAGTAAGAAACCCTTATTGTCTTATTGTCTGGTTCATTGTTTTTTGTTAGAAAGCCTTCTGCGTTCTTTTCTGAAACATTCATTATCAAACCACACATCTTTTTTTTATTTTTTTATTTTTTTTATTTTATTTTTATATTTGTTTTGTTTTCTAATGTTAGATAAAGAAGCCAATGTTTCAAATATATGATTAAGGTTGTTTGTTGCTAAATTTATTGCATTAATATCTGGGGTGAAATCAGTGGACATAAAATCATCCAGCATTTTAAATAAAATAGAATTGTTCATGTTTTCTTTGAATTGTTCAAGGTTGGATTGGTTCCATTTGGGTTTCAAAGGAAATTTCTCTCTCTCTCTCTCTCTCTCTCTCTCTCTCTCTCTCTCTCTCTCCTCTCTCTCTCATCCTTTCTCTGTCCCTCTTCTGTCTCAGCTCTTCCATTTAAATTCATCATCTATCTTTGTAGAGCTTAAATTAGAGCGTCAGACTAGTAGTGCAACAAACATACAGCATTTGTAAAAACAAAACTGTAGAAAGGAATTAAGTGAATATTTTGTTGATCATAGGTTTCTCTTTCATAGGATTCAAGTTTTCCCTTTTCTTAGGAGAAATAATGGAACCCCCAGTTATATTTCATTTAAATGTCAACTTTGTCTCAGATGTTTGTCCTAAAATTTCTTTTAAAGTGGTAGTTCACCCCCAACTGAAAATTCTGTCATCGTTTACTCACCCTTAAAGTTTTTCTAAACCTGTATGACTTTCTTTCTTCTGTGCAACACAAAAGGTTAGGTACTGACAGCCCCATTCATCATTCACTTTCATTATATGGATGGAAAAGATGCAATGAAAATGTAAACAGGTTTGGAACAACATGAGTGTGATTTAATGATTACATAATTTTTGAGGTAACCATCAGTTTTAAAACACAAATGAGACAATTGTTGTCACACAGTGACTGTAAGGACGTATAGAGCTATCATATTAATGTTAATGGAATAGCCTTCAGAATTTATCTTTCAACTGTTTAATGAGAAATGTTTGAGTTCACATTGAAGTCTGTGAGCAGTTTGGGGCGGGACTATCTGTCTGCCGAACAATGGAAGATGAGGAGAGAGTTTGGGAAAATGTTTGGAAACAATCATTATTTTTGAAATTCCGTTTGTTGATGCTACAGGGACAGAAATTATACACTTCAGCTTTGAGACATTATTTAATATTTTTGTTGAGCTGTTTTCCCCATGGATACAGTTGTCTGGTCCCACATTGTAGGTGATTTCAGGCTTTACTATCTTTGTATATTTGGTCCCCATAATGCAGGCAAAACCTGACCCCCCATCCCTACTCTTTTGGTTTTGATTCCACACTTCCACATCTTTCATGTGAGAAGATGGCAACATTAGACGTGTGGGAGTGCAGTAAGTTTAATGGAAACATACACACTTACAGCTGAGCCTTACATGCCATTTGCTCAGGCTCACATGTCTTTGGACTAACTGTGCTCTGATTAGAAGAGAGAGATCATGAAATAGATTCTGACACAGTGAACTGGACACACTCACATTTCTTACTGCACCTACTGTTGGACCGAGAGCTGCCCATGGAAACAGTGCAGGCTGAGACCTGTGTAAACAGACCCATCCGTCCCAGTGTGAGTGTAAATGTAGTTTAATGATGATCCTGCATGTGTGTGGGCTCGGGTTCAGAGAAAGAGCTTTTAGAGCGAGTACTTGAGACCATTACACTACTTCAATCTGCTTCTCTTTTAACCGCTGTATTGATTCTCCGTAAGAGCCTCCAAACTACCAATATTCAGGGCTGTAAACATGCCACACAGTGTGTGTGCATTTGTGTGTACATGTGATGATGTAGTAGGGTTCATTTGGGATCAATGTGGAGGTCCAAGGTTAATGTTTTGAAAATACAGCTCGATTAATGTGTGCAGGTTTGCCTTTTTTTTTAACTAGAGAACAGACAATTGAGAGTGTTTTAGAGATTAGCTGAAACTGTGAAGTTCAAGATAAAATGAGTGTCTTTATTTACTCTGTCTTTAGTTTGTCTCCAGCACCTGGATCACACTTAAGAGCATCTATACACTAGAGAAACATTGCTTGAGTGTTTGGAATAGAAATGTGTAAGATTCATTTTCAGGGTGTGAAAAGAGGGCCAGTTTTACATAAAGCGGCAATAACGCTAATTTTATTTTTGCAAACCAAACTGTGTGTCACTATAAGGTTTTTAAAAGTTGAAGTTCTGTTTAACTTGACACAGGGTCTAAAAACGTGCTGCTCCCTCGTGAAACACTGAACAGTGAGATGTGCTACAGTCAAAGACATCCATCTAGCACATGTTTACAGCACATCATGTTCAGAGACCCTTGCGTTTTTTGCTCTGTGTCCATTGAAATCAATGGAGTTACAGCATTCTCCAATGCCCTGAGGCTGGAAACATTCTCTATGAAAATATGTCATTGGTTTTAGCTATGCAAACTTGCATTTTTGCAATTCAAAATGTGTCATACCTCATTTGATAACCCAACACAAGTACATGTTACATTCTTAGCAACATTAGCATAAGGGGCTGTTCATTTTAACTTAACACAGCATTTACACAAACCTGCTGCTTTTACAGTATGTGAGAAATGGAAAGAAAAAAAAACACGTTGTGACGCAATGGTCAAAGTCGTCCGTTTAGCGCATGTTTACATAGAAAAACAATTACAAACAGCGCAGATGCACGGAATAACTTGTGTGGTGTGAACAGCCCCAAACTGTCATCTTTTACAAACAGTTTTCTCTTTCAATCATGGTAGATCAACAATTAAAGAGAATCATGCAAAGTAAGCTTAAGTCAATGTGGTTATAGCAAGCTTCTTGAATAAATGGCCCAGACATTTGTAGGTAGCTAATGCCCTGGCCTGTTGAGTACTAATAGCTTGTTACCACCAGAGCAACACAAGAAAGATAGCTAAGCATGGCCTTACATTCATCTTATTACTCTTAAAGGAATATTACCGGGTTCAATACAAGTTAAGCTCAATCGACACCATTTGTGGCATAATGTTGATTACCACAAAAATACATTTCGACTCGTCCCTCCTTTTCTTAAAAAAAAAAAAGCAAAAATCAAGGTTACAGTGAGGCACTTACAATGAAAGTAAATGTGTCATTTTTACAGTCATTTTAGGGTTTGTTGACATTACATTGTCATGGCAACTAAATTGTCAAATTGGCTATAACTTTACACAGAAAAGGTTAGTAAGTAATTCTAACACACTGAAATCATGTTTACACTCATATTGTGCATCTGGTGGCTAAACATTTGAAAAATGTATTATTTTGACTTTCAAAAACTGGCCCCCATTCACTTCCATTTTAAGTGCCTCACTGTAACCAAGATTCAGTGTGGGCAAAATTCAAAGTTCAAAGGCAAAATAAATGTTTGTGGTAAGCAATATTTTGCCACAATTGCTGTTGATTGAGCTTAACTGAACCCAGAATATTTCATTAATCCTCATTTCAGTCATGTTTTTGTCCATTGTCACCAATACCAATGCTTTCCTTTCCACTACACCTCCACCTTTTAGCCAGACTGAAATGTCCTCTCTCTCTTCTGTAGTTAAGTGTCCTGTTTCACCTTCTCTTTCCCTAACTGTGCCACATTCTCACTTCTGTTTCTGTCATTTGTTGCTTCATTTGCATTTCTCCTCTTCCTCATCCCTTAATTCCACCCCTTCACTTCCCTGAATGTGTCCATCCATCTCTGTCTTTCATCATCCGTCTCCTTGAGACATGTGCGCACACAGTCAATGCTAATTCAATTTTAATTCATGACACATGGCCTGTACTGAAGTCAAAAGCTTTTAGAATGGAACCCGTAACTCAGATCACTGATTCACACCCCACCACCCCACCTCTCTCTCTCTCTCTCTCTCTCTCTCTCTCTTTCAATTTCATTTCAGTTCAATTCAGATTTATTGGCATGACAATTGGAGTATAGTATTGCCAAAGCATTTTAAGGTTATGTAAATGCAAACTGTTATAAATAAGATAATAATACAATAATAAATACAACAATTAGTAATAATGAAAAAAAGAACATTTTAACATTTAAATACTAAGAATGATTAAATAGAATAAAAAGACATATTTAGCAGACACATATTTAACAGCTAGTTCGACTATGCTGTTGTCCTCTCCAAGTATATAGGGAATTTTCACTGTATCACTGAGTATAAGGAATGATGGATTCAGTGTTTCAAATTTGGGGGAAAACATTTTTCTCACAGTGTGATACTTGGGACAGATGGCAATTTTGTGGTTCTATTTAGGACCGAATACCTTTTGGAGTTTGTTTTGGAGGTCAAATTGAGTTTGTTTTATCATGGGTATCTTTTAGATTTTTCTCAATGTCTTTAACAAAGATTTTAGGGTTGTACCTGGAGTCAATCACGGGTTGAGTTTTATTAACTAAATTAAGAGCCAGTGTATTCGGAGGATGAGACACTTGTGGGATCTCACTGGCGAGGAGGGCTTTATATTTTATAGACTCGGGATCAGACTAATGGAAGTGATTCCAGAATTGAACAGATCTCTTCTGTATTTCAACATTTAGTGGATATAAGCCTCATTCAGTCCTGCAGCCGGTATTAGAAGTGCCTCTATGTACCCCCAAAAATTATTTGCAAATTTTTTCTACTGCAGTTTTATCCCAATTTTGAAAACGTAAGACTGGTCCCCAAATTTCACATCCATATAATAGAATTGCTTTAATGATTGAGTTCTATAATTTAATCGATGTTTTAATTGGTAATTTCATATGGCCGAATCATGATTTAATTGCATGAAATGCCCTCTGAGCCTTTTCACTCAATGCTTTTACAGCCAGACCGAAACCATTACATAATTTTCATTTTTGAGGTAACCATCAGTTTTAAAACACAAATTAGACAACTGTTGTCACACAGTGACTGTAAGGAGGTATAGAGCTAGCATATTAATGTTAATGGAATAGCCTTCAGAATTTTGTCTTTCAACTGTTTAATGAGAAATGTTTGAGTTCACATTGAAATCTGTCAGCAGTTGCAAGTACTCACACACACACTCTCTCTCGCTCTCACACACACACACACACACACACACACACACACACACACACACACACACACACACACACTCAAACACAAACACACACACACACACACACACACACACACTCAAACACAAACACACACACACACACACACACACACACACGCACACACACACACACAGACACATATATATCATTTCATCTTCATTGCTCCGAGGGGAGCTGTGTTCAGTAAACTTATTTTAACTTGCAGTAAAGAGAGCGAGGGAGTCAAAGAAAGATTCAAAGGAAGCGAGAGCGAGCAAGAGAGAGAAAGTGTCATGTCTTCATTGTTGTTCAGAAGATAGAGTAATAAACAGCAATGTGTGTGTGTGTGTGTGTGTGTGTGCGTGTGTGCAGGTGGGTGGGTGTAGGTGGTTTACAAGGACATTTTTTTAGGTTGCAAACTGGTAATTACAATGGGATTATGCTATAAATTTGGTTTATGAGGACATGTCTAGTGTCCCCATAATTTAAATTGCTTAAAAAACATACTAAACAATGTTTTATTGAAAATGTAAAAATGCAGAAAGTTTTTTGTGAGGGTTAGGTTTAGGGGTAGGGTTAGGGTTAGGAGACAGAATCTATAGTTTGTACAGTATAAAAATCATTATGTCTATGGAGAGTCCTCATAAGGATAGCCACACCAACGTGTTTGTGTGTGTGTGTGTGTCCGGTTCTTTGGTCTCTGTGCAGAGGTGACTGAAAAGAAAATCGAAAAAGGCCAGACTGAACTGATATATTGGAGGGGAAAATCATATCCACACCCTCTGTTTAATAAACAAACTCTCCAGGGTTGTGTTAAAACTTTACGTGCTATCGACAAACGGCAGAAAGTGGCACTGTGAGTGAGTGTAAGTTTATCTCTAGCATTAGTACAGTTCAAAAGAGCTAAAACTCACCATCAGAGTGGTGATGTTGAGCGACTGCATGGATATAGAGAGAGAGAGAGAGAGAGGAAGAGAAAAACAGAATGGAGAGACGTGATATGTAGAGTATGAGCCACAGAGGGAGTGAAGGCGAGAAGGAAGACGAGACAAAGAGATTGGTTGGTTTCTAATTACCTGTGGCAAATGGGCTTTGAAACGAGGGGAAGTGAGTGGAAGTGTGTTTGATTTATGCTCTCTCTCTCTCTCTCTCTCTCTCTCACACACACACACACACACACACACACACACACACTGGTGATGTGAGTTGAGCAGTGATGAAGTCGGCCTTGAGAGCAGGTAACAGCAGCAGCCGAACGCTTCCCCACCTACACATATCAATTCCTTAGCAGATTTAAAACCAGACACACTCAGCAAAGTCTCTCTTGCTCTCTCTCATTCTTTTAGCTGAAACACAAACATAGGTGTTAGATCAAGTTTGGTTAATTAAGATCTGCAGCCCGTTTCAAGAAACCCCTTAAGTAAAAAAAAATTTAAAAAAATACCTTACTGACAAAAGCCTATCTAAGGGGCAGTGGTGGCTCAGCGGTTAAGGCTCTGGGTTACTGATCAGAAGGTCGGGGGTTGAAGCCCCAGCACCGCCAAGATGCCACTGTTGGGCCCTTGAGCAAGGCCCTTGACCCTAACTGCTCCAGGGGCACCGTATCATGGCTGACCCTGCACTCTGACCCCAGCTTAACTGGGATATGTGAAAAAAAAGAATTTCACTGTATATGTGCAAACATATAATGTGTGATAAATAAATATAATTATTATTAATTATTAAGTGTTTTATTAACTAAAGGGGTTTCTTGCATCTGGGCTTGTTCTGAACTTCAAGAGTGTTTGGCTGCAAAGAGAACAACTTCGTTCAGTAAATTTGTCATGGAGTGGAGGTTTATTATGGTTTTTATTAATAATGGTTCATTATGGTTCATTTTGCTTTGTAGTTTGAGTTTGAGTTTTAAAAGTAGTCATTGTAGTTAGTTTTTTGTTGTTTTTAATTTCATTTGTGTATTTGAAATATGACTAGTTTAGTTTTTCTTTTTGTTTCGTTTCAGTAGTTTGTTTTCATTTCTTATAACAGAGCATAAATCTTTTTGTGGTCTTCTGCTGTAAGTGCATTACAAATCTACTTATTAGAACAGACAAAAGTCTTTATCAGAAAATACAAGCAAACTGTGATTGGTTGTTTTACATGGAAATCAGATGGCCACTTATTGTCTAAATGGGGGGGAACAACATTAAAACCACTGGCAGGTGAAGTGAATAACATTTATTATCTTGTTACAATGGCACCTGTCAAGGGGTGGAATATATTATGCAGCAAGTGAACAGTCAGTTCTTGAATTTCACGTGTTGGAAGCAGGAACAATGGGCAAGCTTAAGGATCTGAGGGACTTTGACAAGGGACAAATTGTGATGGCTAGAAGACTGGGTCAGAGCATCTCCAAAACGGCAGGTCTTGTGGGGTGTTCCTGGCATGCAGTGGTTAGTATCTACCAAAAGTGCTCCAAGGAAGGACAACCGGTGAACTGGTGACAAGGTCATGGGCGCCCAAGGCTCATTGATGTGTGTGGGGAACGAAGGCTAGCCTGTCTGGTCCAATCCCACAGAAGAGCTACTGTAGCACAAATTGCTGAAAAACGTAATGCTGGCCATGATAGAAAGGTGTCTGAACACACAGTGCATCGCAACTTGCTGCGCATGGGGCTGTGTAGCCGCAGAGTGCCCATGCTGACCCCTGTCCACCATCGAAAGGAGCCTCCAATGGGCATGTGAGCATAAGAACTGGACCATAGAGCAATTGAAGAAGGTGGCCTGGTCTGATGAATCCCGTTTTTTTTTTTTTAAGATCATGTGGAAGGCTGGGTGCGTGTGTGTGGTTTACATGGGGAAGAGATGGCAGCATGATGCACTATGGGAAGAAGGCAGGCCGGCGGAGACAGTGTGATGCTCTGGGAAATGTTCTGCTGGGAAACCTTATGTCCTGGCATTCTTGTGGATGTTACTTTGACACGTACCACCTACCTAAAGATTGTTGCAGACCACGTACACCTTTTCATGGCAACGGTATTCCCTGATGGCAGTGGCCTCTTTCAGCAGGATAATGCGCCCTGCCACACTGCAAAAATTGTTCAGGAATGGTTTGAGGAACATGACAAAGAGTTCAAGGTGTTTACTTGGCCTCCAAATTCCCCAGATCTCAGTCCGATTGAGCATCTATGGGATGTGCTGGACAAACAAGTCTGATCCATGGATGTCCCACCTCACAACTTACAGGACTTAAAGGATCTGCTGCTAACGTCTTGGTGCCAGATACCACAGGACACCTTCAGAGGTCTTGTGGAGTCCATGCCTTGACGGGTCAGAGCTGTTTTGGCAGCACAAGGGGGACCTACACGATATTAGGCAGGTGGTTTTAATGTTGTGGCTGATCATGTATATTAGATGTATTTAACTACTACTAATGTTAAAATACATACAATACAATGTATTTATTTTGTAACTACATGTTGTTCTGCATAATTCTCGCAAGATTCAAATTTGCTGTTACTGAGGTTAAGGTATGGGTAGGTTTTGGAGTAGGGGTTGGGGTTAGGGTTGGGGTAGGGTTAGGGGTAACGTTAACAGTGTGATAACAGATGTAACTAAATGCAGATATTTCAAATGCAACAACACGTATGTACATAATAAGTACATTGTATCAAATTCTTAAGTTCAAAGTATTTAAATACTCCTAATATAAAGTGGGTCCTAATAACCTTTGGTGGGGCATATTTGCAACTGCATGAGTATGTAAGCCAGTGCAAGAGGCTGTATAATGTCACTGAATTTAATAACCTTTCAATAATTCACCACTGTTGAGAAGGAAGGAGATGACAATTGAAGAGAAAATTAGAGAGAAAGAAAGAGAGAGAGAGAAGATGAGGAAGAACAGAAGGATTTTACTGAATAAATAGCAGAGAGAACAAAGAAAAAAAGGAAGACTTAATACAATTGCAACCTGTTGTAACATCTCTTAGATATTATTTTGATTTGCCCATTCATGAGCGATATGATGAGTCAGAGAGAGGGAGAGCATCATCTAGATTCATTATGGTGCAGCCCTGTGGCCTGTGTTCTCATATGTGAATATTGAATTAGGAGGAGAAAAGGCCTCACAGGCTCATACACACACACTCACACCCACACACAAACACGTTTGTTTTTCTATTGTAGTGGGAATTTTCCATTGACTTATAGTGATTTTAAATCAGGGCATATTAATAGGGTATATAAGTTTTACTACCTTGTTGTCAGGCAAAGCCTGACCTACACACACATTTTCTTATTTAAATTAATTCATACCATAGACCTCTATTGTTTTTATATAAAGCTAATTATAATTACTATAGTCTCTAGACTAACCCTAATACTTCCCTTAAAAGAAAATTATTTGTTTTGAATAATTTTTACAAATTAGAATGCTCCCAAATGTCCCCAAGGGGAGATTTTGTCATATTGAACTCACTTCTGGGGACAATATATAGCTAAGTACGTACACACACACTCCAACGAACAGATGTGTATATGCGGTGGTCTGAATGTTATTAAACACTCTTACTTTTAGTCCACCGTCATCAGTGAATCTGCAGGTGTCCTTTATACATCTCGGCATGTGTGTGTTTGTGTGTGTGTTAATGCAAACCTCACATGTTTTGTCAACTGTTCACAGGACAGATGCTCTCCTTTAATTAAATGGATTGAGGGGGTTAATTAGAAGAACAGAAAAGAACCGCAAGGGAAGCCAAGAGAGCTGCTGTTTCTCCTATGGTGCTGATTCAGCTCTGCAATCTCACTCTCTCTCATTACAGATATGAGCTGTAGGCACAATCATTCGGTGTCAACAATAAGATGTTCTGTTAGGTGCATTGCAGTGTTAGATTTCTTTGTGTGTACTTGCAACATTTGATTAATGAAGTGAATTTAAATGCTTATATGAGCAATTTGGGTTTGTTATAGTATTATTGCTTTTCTTCTTTTACATTTCTTGTAGGGGCTTGGCATCTCTCTCTCTCTCTCTCTCTCTCTCTCTCTCTCTCTCTCTCTCTCTGGTAGTACTCTATTGACATTGATCTGAGCCTTGATCTTGCTCTAACCTGCTGTCCCAAAATCCCTTGCTGCCCAGCTCAGCAGCTTGCATCCCGCACCCACACGCCCCAGCCTGTAGTATACCAGTATAAACACATTAACATGTGAATCTCATAAACTCTCACAGAAATATATATATATATATATATATATATATATATATGTTTTTTTATATATATATATATATATATTTTCAAATAGAGAGTTAATAATGCTGAGCTGAGAAAATATGTGCCAGTCCATTTTAAATACCCCAGAATTATTTTTTAATTATTTGAAATCTCCCACAGTGGCGTTAACATTTCTTTTCTTCATCAACCCCCTAGTAGACATTAACACAACTGCAGAATTTCAACCATCTATTGTGTAATCCCTAATCAGTGCTCTGGTCAACTACAAAGATTTATTGAGTAAAAGAAAGATTAAGTGTGTTGTTGTTGTTGTTGTTGTTTTTGTTATTGTAAGTGTTTTACAAGTTTTTTGTTAACTCATTTTGAGTTCCTTCTATGCTATTTTATGTAGTTTATTCTAAAAATACTAAAGAGATATATACCTGAAATCTAAGTGACATTATCTATCTATCTGTTTATCTGTCTGTCCGTCCGTCCGTCTTTTTTTAAACTAACTTTCAGACAAGGCTTTGTCAAGCCAACATCAAAGTTTGTCTTGGCAAACAAACTACCTATCTAGCTTTGTTCAGTTTCATTATATATATTTATTTAGTGACAGTGGTAGCTTATACCAACCAAGTTACCACAGTTTTATTGTAGTTGCAAATAACAGCACATTTTTTCTTCTTGCAACCATAGGTGCTATGAAATTTAGAATTTTTCTGTTTGCTATTTGAAATTTGAAATTAATTACCAACACCATCATTAGCATAAAAGACAGAACTGAGATAGAGAGGAATAGAGTGAGAGAGTGAGTGAGTGTGTGAGGATCAGAAGGGAGTGTGAATGGGGAGAGGCATAAAAGCAGCGTTTTTGATCTACATTTAATAATTGAATAATAATCTCCCAGGAGAAGTGACCTAGAACTGAGCAGAAGAAACTGATATTCAGTTGAACAGCTACATACTGACACCTGCTGGTGTGTAATTGTTATTGCAGCATAGGCAGCGTGTTTCCCTCCATCCTTTTCTACGTTTTGCTTCTCTTTTACTGGCGTGACACTGACAAACGAGTGCAGTGAAGAGGCGACAGCAGTTGGATTTTTGGAATTCTGACACTTTAAACCTTTGGAGCAGTGGAATTTTCTAGCTGTGAGGTCTGACACTCCCCTGAGAGCAACATTTACACTCCTGGCTGTTCATATACATTACTCGTACATTCAACAGACGTTACATACATTTTCCGCAGACGCAGCAAAACTCATTGTCAGCACAGCCTTCTCTTGTCTATCCCTTCTAGATTCTGTTTCTCTCAGGCCCAAGAGAGCTTCCCAAAATGCAAATTACTGATTCAAGCTTGTACTGATTCTGCCTGAACCTCAGCCCAAACAACATACATCCATCATCATGTGAAAACGCATTCTAAGTGTGTAATTTCTGTTAATCCCAAAAATGCACCATTGTTAGGACCACAAATTTCTAAAGGCTTTTTGAAAAAAGGGCGGTTTGAAAGAGATTTATATACGTATACTAAACACAAGGACTTAACTATTGATCTATTTCTCACCCACACCTATCATATCACTTCTGAAAACATGGATTTGATCACAGGAGTCACATGGATTACTTTTATGCTGCCTTCATATGCTTTTTGGAGCTTTAAAGTTCTGGTCACCATTCACTTGCATTGTATGGACCTACAGAGCTGAGATATGTTTCTAAAAAAAATTTTTTTGTGTGTGTTAAGCAGAAGAAAGTAAGCCATAAACATCTGGGATGGCATGAGGGTAAATTATTTTTGAATTTTGAATGAATTTTAATTTTTGGGTGAACTACCCCTTTACCAACATCCCAAACTCACACCCCTTGTTATGCCAGTGCAGCTATTTCGGGCCACTCAAACAAATCGAGCAATGTTTTAAAAGCACCACAGAGACTTGAGGGTGTTTACACTCTTCAGGGAAATCAATATACAGATGGCTTACTTATAGTTGTCTCTGCATATTAAACTGGCATTGGAGAAAGTATTATAGCATCTGGAAAAAAAAACAAAACAAAAAAACACACACACACACACACACACACACACACACACACACACTTCATCTAACCTTGAAATAAGAGCAAATAACTTTTTGTGTGTGTGTGTGTGTATGTGTGTGTGTATATATATATATATATATATATATATATATATATATATATATATATATATAATGGTTTCCATAATAACTACCTGCTTTGCCCTTTGTAATAGTTATACTGTAAATATAGATTATCTATAAAAGAGTCCTCTACTCGGATCATTGGAGCATTTCCACTCACCCTGTATAAGAGAGGCCAGGAGGGTCTGTAAACTGAAAGGAATTATTTTGTCCTTTTCCTTTTTGGAGGAATGTGAAATCACTTGCACCCAACCTCTTGCCATTTTAAATCTGATTTGCTTGACTGATTTTAAATGTGAGAGCATTTGTATTTGCTCTCACATTCAGCTTTTCTGTTGGAGAGAGAAAATTATTGTTCTGCTCAATTGTATCCTGTTCTCTGGTGCCAAACTGTGTGGTTTCAGCGGCCATCCATTCAGCTAATATTTAAATACATTTTGCAGCACGTCGAAGCTAGGAGTTTAGTAGTCCTTGGGGAGTTGAAGTGAAATGTGATAAGCAGTGACAGCAGTGTTCTGTGTGGGGGTGGGTTGGTCTTGCTAAATTATCATACATGCTAAAGTTTTCATGACCTTATATTAATTGATTCATTGAAGGCTCTGCATAGAACATCTGTACTTTTTAAAATTCTTAAATTCAATTGTCACACTGTAGGACCATTTTAGTAACTTCAAAAATGCTAAAGGGTAAATGTAAATAGAGAAAAGCTTCAAAGTAAAGGTGACTATTTAGTTTCCCATATGCATTTATATAAAATGCTAATGCTTATTTCTGAACGTATTCTTCTGCTTGAATTGTATGTGGATGTGTGTTTTATGCATAACAAATATGCTCCATTTGGCAGCTTTGTTTTGCCTCAATTTTAAACGACCTCTGAGGAATTACTGACCGTTATTGTTTGTGTTTGTGTTTTTCTCTGTCTTCAGACTTCGTAAGGAGGGCTACACAGTGCAGGTGAATGTGAATGACTATCTGGATATCTACTGTCCTCACTACAACAGTAGTCAGAGGGGCGTGGCTGAGCAGTACGTGCTCTACATGGTCAGTTATCGTGGCTACCGAACGTGTGACCCACAGCTGGGCTTCAAACGATGGGAGTGTAACCGCCCCCACGCACCCCATGCACCAATCAAATTCTCTGAAAAGTTCCAGCGCTACAGCGCCTTTTCGCTCGGCTATGAGTTTCATGTTGGCCAGGAGTATTATTACATCTGTGAGTATAAAGTGTACTTTAAATCTCCTATATACACATTAGTATCAAGTCCATGATGATTTGTAACACAGCTGTACATTACTGTTTTTGGATAAATCTCACGAAAACAGCCAAGAACATGTTCATCAAAAGGAGAAATAAGAAATAATATATTTTACTATTAAGATATTTTGTTTTTCATTGTGACCTATTTGATAGTTTCACCTATTTGTTGAACACATGACAGTTTATTACACAATACACAGCTATTACAGATATTACTGTATCTTTAAAGGAATATTCCAGGTTCAGTACAAGTTCAGCATAATCGACAGCATTTGTGGCATAATGTTGACTCCCAAAAAAAATTATTTCAACTTGTGCCTTTCTTTTCTTAAAAAACAACAAAAATCTGAGTTGCAGTGAGTAAGTTTGCAACCGTATGAGGTTTTCACGGTCTCAGAAAATTTCACGGTATACGGTATTACACAATAATTATTATTATTAACAGTTACAATGACCCTTAAAGTAATAAAACATTTTTTTGGTTGAACAAACGCTTTATTATAATTGAAACTTGAAACCATTTTTTATGGAAGTATGTGTAAAAAAATGTCTCCCTTTTGAAAATAAATCAAATAAATATGAAAGCTGTACATCTCCCTTTTGAACAAAAGAAATTAGGAGGACAAAAGGAGCAGGACCTTTTAAAAAAAGTAATCTCTCTTTAGAAATAAATAAATCAAACTGTACTTCCTTTTGAACAACATAAAAGGGAGAGAAAAAAGTGCAGGACCTTTTTGTTACTATTTTCCTGAGATCACATTATCATAGCAGTATGTATTTCTTGATTTCGTTTCAGGCCATGTTATGATGAAGAAATGTACACATGTTCAGATTTTCTACTAAAATCTCAAAATGCTATAATTACTAAAATACATGTGAAAATTCTGCTAAAATTAACTAATAAATGAAAAATAACATCAGCTGTGTGAGCTTTTAAAATAATGTCCTATGATTATTAACATTTAACATATACTGTAGGTGCGCGACAATGCTGCCAGACTGCTCCTGTCTGTACTTTTAACTCACACACACACACACACACATGTACATAGTA
This sequence comes from Myxocyprinus asiaticus, assembly GCF_019703515.2. Taxonomy (NCBI): domain Eukaryota; kingdom Metazoa; phylum Chordata; class Actinopteri; order Cypriniformes; family Catostomidae; genus Myxocyprinus; species Myxocyprinus asiaticus. The sequence goes on along the minus strand of NC_059358.1, from coordinate 25,846,746 downwards.
TGATAACCTTCAATTTTCATATCATGGTATACCGTGAAACCGTTATACCGCTGCAACCCTAGCAGTGAGGCACTTACGTTCTACAATAGAAGAGAATGGGGGTCGGTCCATAAACGTTGAAATACTCACTGTTTCAAAAGGATGGCCACAGGATGCATGTTAACATGAGTTTAGTGTGATAAAATCACTACCTACATTTTCTGTGTAAAGTTATGTCCAATTTTACAACTTTGTTGCCACAACAACGTAATGCCGTAAACCTTAAACCACTAAAATGACAGTAAAAATTATGATTTAAACAACTTTACTGCTCATATAATACACAAGTTTTAACAGAAGAATTAATGCATGCGCTTTTATAAAATGATAAGCTTCACATTTCTGCCTTTTAAACCCTACAAAAATTGGCCCCATTGTAAGAGACTCACTGTAACATTGATTTTTGCTTTTTCTAAAGAAAAGGAGGGACGAGTCAAAATTATATTCAATATAACTATATTTAGTAATCAAAAGTTTGCCACAAATGCTGTTGATTGAGCTTAAATTTAATTGATCCCGGAATAGTCCATTAAGTACATATTGAATTATGTATACGCATTACATGTGTTGGTACATTAAGCATAATATTTCACCTGTAATGCAATAACCGAATGTACTCAACACTGTATCTCTAGGTACCTTATGCATTCATTATAATATAAGATACCATAATCCAACAGTATAAGACTCTTACTACATACTAAATACTTGTATTATGACTTAAGCTTTTCTGTGGAGTGGAATAATATAGTTCAACCTTAGCAATGTTTCTGATGAACAAATTACTGACATTTCCTATTTTGTTGTAGCCACACCCACTCATCACCACAGCCGCAGCTGCCTGAGACTGAGAGTGTATGTGTGCTGCTCAACAGGTATCGACCTCTATTTGTCTATCCATCCATCAATTCATCATTCTATCCATCCATCTTTCCATCATCCATCCATCAATTCATCATTTCATCCATTAATTGATCTGCCTTTCAGCCTATTCGTGAAGTGTACTCAAAACCCTACAATCTGTCTTTGTTTTGATTAAATCAATCTGTTTACGTGTGTGTGCGTGCGTGCATGCGTGTTCACAGAAAACACATTCTCTGCATTTCTTTCCCTAACAGTTTCATGTCTTAATGTTGTCGTTTGCCATTCTCTAGCTCCTGCACTTTCTATTTCTCATCTCTCTCTCTCTCTCTCTCTCTCTCTCTCTCTCTCTCTCTCTCTCTCTTCCTTTTTTTCCAGGTGCTGTCAGGATTCGTGTACTCTAACTGTCAGTTTGCTGGCACTGAGTGTTATTTTAACCCTTTACCCTCATCTCTCTCTCTCTCTCTCTCTCTCTCTCTCTCTCTCTCTCTCTCTCTCTCTCTCTCTCATTGTCAGTGCTCATGTTCATTAATAATATTCCAGCCCAGTGTGTGTGTGTGTGTGTGTGTGTGTGTGTGTGTGTGTGCATGCGAAAGAGCATGCTCTGTGCTATCTTAACCTCTGCCCTCTGTCTTGGAGTCTTTGAGTTCTTGTGTCAAGATGAATCTGGTAGTCCTGCTCAGTCAGGTCTGAACTCCAGTGCCTTGAGTGAAGAGAGCTAGACAATGCAGCTGTATGTGGCCTGAACTGAACTGGGAACAGTGACTATACCCTCCCACTGGGCATGACATGGGAGAGCTTGCAAATGAATTTTGGCTTTTGAGTGCATCTATAACATCCTACAGACAGAGCAAAATGACTTGGGTGAATTTACTTAGAATGAATTGTGTCCACTTGTAGCACCATTAAATTGCACATGCTGTTTGCATTGTTTTTGCAAGAATGAATTATGCAAATCTGAAATTGGCCAGAAAATTTTATTGGGACTGTACAACATCACTCCACCACTATGATCCAGACACCTGAAACGGCTCTTTAAAATCTTTAAAACTAAAATGCGCACGACTACACTACACATCTGGATATATGCACGGTTATAGCGCTCTTTTCCATCATTTGTTCATAATTTAATGAATTACCACTGCCATTATCAATAGAAAATATACACAAACATCTCTTTTAAATAAAATTCTATTTTCCACCTGCTATCTGTGGGTGGTTGTAGTGCAACATTAATTGCACCAGGCAGGTATAGCCTAAAATGTTTTTTAATAAGGCACAATCAAAAAAATTCACATTTACATAATAAAGAAGGCATGTTTGCACTGAAAAGAATGACAATGATTGATTTTAAATACTCACAATGCAGCACTATTTCAGCACATTTAGTAAGTGAATAAAGTCCCTTTCACACCAAATGCTAATTGTTTTTTTGTTTTGTTTTTGCCGTGATTTCTCACCACGTAGGTGCATTACGCCTGTTACTGTACTGGAGTAAAACTGATTGTTGATCAGTAGCACCTACTGTAAAGTCGTGAATGTGCTAACTGTAATTATTCGAGTCACTTTTGATGTGAAGTGATCATTTATAAGGAATTTGTCTCATTTTTGCATTGCGTTCGCGCTTAAATAGTGTTGCAACTGTTAATTTACACCAAATGTGTGTGTGTTTGTACATTCTTATTCTCCTTTCATGTGTTTCCAGCATCTGATTCAGATGATGAGCCCCAGCCCACAGAGCCAGACTACACTCTAAGACCTAACATCAAAATGGATGACCTTGGTGAGTTACACATAAACCCCTACTTGTCCAACCAGAAAAACCACACATATACACACAGTCACACAGTCATTTATACATATGCATATTAATCTCTGTCTATGCTGACATTTAAAGTTTCTGTACCCAGAAATGTAACATCCACACGCCTCAGTCGTAGTTACAAAACAAGTTCATAAATCATGTGTGTGCACGTGTGAGTGTATATGTATTGTCATAAATCAAATTTGATTTGCCGCAAAAAAGCTAATTCCTCTTAAGGTCATGTAATTTGAATGAACCCTAACAGTGCAACAAAACGCAGTCAATAAACTAAGCAGTTATCTGTTAAGACGCATCTTATTGCCGATGACTGGGACTAAAGAAGCTGTAAGCTAAAAGGCAAATGGAGCATGAGCTATGCTGCTATACTTAGCTCTGTGTTGATTAGCACTGCGGCTAGTGTTAGCACTGATTAGCAGTGGCAGAAGTAGCCCTCCAGATCGCAGTCATCCTCCAAGCACATCATGCTCGCTGTGTTGCCATGTGCTCATATTATAAGTGACTTTGGGAAAATGTTTACACCTATAAATATGGACATTAATTGTGTGTATTGGGTTAATTTCTAGAGTACAGATGTGTATTTGGGCTTGCTAATTCTTGTCTCCAGTAGCACAATTAAGTATGACCGACCATTACTGTAATAGCACTTAAATATCCTCACCTGCTGTTCGAGCTGTATTATTCATAGGACTAAGTCATTATTAAGAGTAAACAAAAATTAATTATTTTTGTGAAATGATATAATTGTTAAAAAGACAGTTTAGCACTCCTTTCTTTGCTTATTTTGGGCTTGTTTGTCAGACCAGGTTGCTTGCTATTCTAATGAGATTTGGCAATACTGCTGTTCATCCTCGCCACCACAGTGACCCGACTCAAGGACAGCAGCGACCGCACCATTTAAATGAGAGAAAAGAAATTGATTTAACTTCAAGTGTTTTTAAGGAATAAAGAGGCATTGATTTGTTCATGTTTTTTCTAAGCGTGTTTTGAGACAGATGGATGTGGATGTGTTTTGGGTCGTCTCTGGGTCGGAGCCACCCAACGATTTCCAATAACGGAATCTCAGTACCAGTTCTCTCCCATTTGCTCTGATCGGGGGTTCAGTTTTCAAACAGGCCAGAGATGGGAAGAGAACAACCACAAGAGGCCAGCCGGGTCTCAGAAAGCCACACATCGCAGTACTGTTCCATACATCTCTGTCCAATAGACGGTTAAAAAAAAAAAAAACCTTTGTCCTTGCTCAGAGCTCACTGCTATTCCATTAGTATTAACCACCTTAAATGAAAAAGAGTTTGCCAATGAATAGGAGTTTGCAAATGATATATTTCTAAAATGCACACAGAACTTTAGGCAAATCAAAAGTTACCTGCAATATTGCCACACACTGCAAAAAAAAAATATATATATATACAAAAATAATAATAATAATAAATAAATAAAAGAATCAGTATTTTTTATAAAAAATATTTAAACATCCTTAAAACAAGATTAACATATATATATATATATATATATATAATTTAAAGATGTATTCTTTGGTAAAAAGTCTAATTATCTTACACTATATTACTTTGCAAATAAAGTTATGTTGTTTTAATGATGTTTACATATTTTTAACGGGAAGACAAAATACTGATTAAGAAAATGATTTTTCGCAGTCGAATCAGTTCTAGAATGCATCAGTTTAAACACTCTAGAATGCTGCAAGTGTTTTTCAGTTGAGTGTTATGGATAAACAATATTTAAAAATTCCCCTTGAGGCACTTCAATAAATTTGGATTCAGATGTCAATAGAGAACATAAGTGTGTAAATTCTCATTCTCTTTTGATTTTTAACATATTCCATAAATTTACTGGAGCATTTAGCCCCATTAATGTCATTATGTTTCAAGATACCATCAGAGGTTGTGTTAGTCTTTGTATAGAGCAACTCAATCACAAATACAAACACAGTATAAACATAAATGCACATTTTATTTGACTCTTGGGGAATAATATGAAAGAGGATCAAGATTAAGATTTGCGTGGCAATGTGCTCATACCAATCTGTTTATGTGTTTGTTTGTTTTTACAAGTGAAGAAAAACAAACCATTTCCTGCTTGTGTTTATCTATATTAAATCAGATACAAAAGTCTGAATGTACTGTAACATAAGTCAACCTCATCAGATATCTTGGTCATCTTGATATGCGCCCAATGATTGTCAAATAAACAACTTACAAAAGCATTATTTGAAACACCTTGAATCAGCAGATCAATGATGAATGGCAATACAAATTCAGCCAGGTCATGTGGTAGTTTGTCTGGCCTGAGTTGTGTATATTGGCCGAGTGTTGAATCCCACCAATTTTTTAGTCTGGCAATTAAATAATATGTAAAACATGGCACGAATAACATCCAACAATACAAAGTCAAATGTTTATTAAAAGCAAGATAAACAAGAAATAATATCTTTAATATGGCAGTTATTTTAAGAAATAATTAGCATGTTTACATGCACAGTCTTACAACATGTAAACATCTTAAACTGCTTTTCTTTATCGGGGTATGGTCATAAACGGTTTAAGGAAAAAACGTTCTGCATTGACCATTACTGGGATTTTGCTCTGCATGTTCTGTAAACACCTTTACTGGCATTCTTCCCGGTCGTTCAATGTGCGCAAGTGTTGTGCGCATGCCTGTTTACGTTTTGACCTTAAAAACATAGAATAAACTGATTTCAAGTCTTATTTAAATGTTGTTTTCTTGCCTTGACATATTTTTTCATAATCTGATTTTTGTTAGTTATCAGCATATTGCTGTGCGTGTGAAGAAAAAAGCGAAACTCCTCAACCCATTATTAAATCCTGTGGTAACAGCAAATATTTTGATGAAAGATGTCTCGGTGAAAAGGTGGTAAAAGACAATTTGCACCCCGGATATGTCTAAAAACCTGTAACGTCTTTTGCCGTGTCCTGTAACATCATATTATTCTGTCAAAACCAAACATATATAGCGTGTCTAGAGATGTTTCATGTCAGCCAATTTGCGTCACACACTGTTCCTTGTCAAGATGTGTTTATGAACTTGTCTAACACGAGAACATGGTAGACACCTGCTTACACTCATGCAGACATGAACAAACTGGTTATGTTAGTTGTCCGTCTCCGGTGATGATGTAACAGAATTCCGTAGATTTCTTCGACACACTTGGACACACCTCTCATAGCTGATAATAGTTAGATCTTAGTTCTAAGACATCTGCACCAACATCACACACTTAAACGAACAAAAACACCTACTGACTGAGTCACTGCATTTTATTTTTATCTCCTTCCCTTAGGCCATAGTTGGTCAGAGATCAACTATACCAAGTTCATGACTTGTTACCTTAGTGAGTCAAGCCAACAATGGTGTCTAGACCTTAGCTGGTAATTTTGTATTCATTTTCTCTGTCTCTCTTTTTAGATGACTATGATAATCCAGAGGTTCCCAAACTGGAGAAGAGCATCAGTGGTAGCAGCCCATCCAGGGATCGCCTTCTCTTGACCGTTGCGTCACTTTTCTTCATCACCCTCTCTGTCTCCTAGCATCCACCTCCAACTGTCGCTACACCAACGAGGCCTTGGGAGAAGGAAGGGTCCAGGGCCAGTGTGTTTGCGAATAAAGACGTAGGAAAAAACTGGAACACTTCAAAAGCATTGGAAGTCAAAGAAAAAGAGATGATAAACTTGTTTGGAAAGATGCTACAGCAGCTTGCTGAGTGTTGAGCACCAGCCCACAACTAAACAGTGCTATTTATGTCTACAATAAAAAAAACAGACTATACTATTACAATACTATTACAGAACTGCAACATGCAATGTTGAGAATTGTGACATTTCGGTTACAAAAGATGTACTTTGTGCATGCATGAGTGTTTAGGCATCTTCTGTGCAGACTTTTCCTTCACCCTGAAGGGTTGTTTGCTCCATTATCTGTGGATTGGCAGGTTAAAAGTTTAAGAGCGTCTCAGATTCTGTTTGATGAGAACTGATACCGAGATAATAAGTTAACAGTTTGAAAACTCAGATTACCCTTTAGCCAAACTCGGCAAAAAAAACAAAGCCACTTTTCATGTAATGTACTTCCAAGTATTTGTTTCTCTCTCTGAGTTACTGTTACTAGAGAGATGTACAAACTGCTGGATGATCATGTAACTGCCATCAGGGATGGAACAGCAATATTCATTTGATGAGTTCAAACAAGTCTGTAATAGAAGCAGAACAACTCTAAATCAGCTAAAAAAGAAAACAACTCTAACACTATTTTTGACTTGGCATTGACAAGGCTACGATTTATAAAACATTAAAATCCAATTACATCTGATTCTTATTTGAACCTATGGTGATTCCACATGAAGGCAAGGCCAGTAACAGGTGATTCGTTCTTTGAAGCAGAAAATTAAGAGAGAGAAGCAATTCTGCAAACATAAGCGGCAACACAAACGCATTAAACACATGAAGAGAAACAGAAGCCAAATAGTTTTTATTGTTGTTTTGTTTCCTTCTCCCTTTTGATAAAAGGTGCTTGCGTGTGTGTGCGTGTAAGTGTGTGTGCATTAGCCCAGTGATGCTGGAAAAATCTCCTCTGGATGTTCTTTGGATTTAACGACTAATACCTTAAACTGGAGATGGACACCCACACAAACACAGACACTGTACATAAAATAGATGCATTTATTTATATGCATTGGGAACAAATAGACATTGTGGACGCCTAATATGTTCACTCATTAGTTTGGACCATGCTGATTCTCGCTGGATTCGGAGAACTCCGAAATGCCAAACCAACTTCGACTGGTTCATTCCATTTCAAACCAGTTTCAATTGTCGCTGCTTGTATCAGACTTCTTTTGGTGGTGATCAGCAAGACCAAATGAAAACTGATGGTTCCAGTGGTCATAATCTGTTTCTAAGGCAACAGTAATTCAGTGGTGGGTTTTCTATAATGCCACACACACACACCTAAGGTACTTGGAGTTCAGCAGGAAATCGGAAAGACACATTAAATAACAGCAATTACCAACAGCAGTTCTGGTGACACTTTTGCAAAGAGTAAAACAAGCAAACAAGTGCTTTGGGCCAGGTAGTTATTGTGTTCTTATAAGCTTTTCAATAGATAAACAGCAGCAAATCTAATTTAACAACAAGGTCCCAAATTGAGGCTCTAACATTTTTTTTATTTATTTTTTTTGCATAGCAACTAGCACCTTATCAAGATGGTAACAAGACGATACCACAGCCCATGACTGCAACCAGCTCTGCTTTTTGCCATAGAACTGAACACATGCAAATAATACTGCATAAACTAGCAATTGAGTTTGGTTTATGTACTGTAGAGATTTTTTTTTTTTAAAACATAGAGTCATAATGGAAGTTTAATGTTTTAATATGGACACCTTTTTTCTCACACCCACAGGCTGTCTCTAACATATTGATGATTATTGTATCATTCTGCTTTTGCTCTGCAAATAATCTAAATTTTTGTGAAACATTATGTCTGCTTTATATTGCATTATATGTTTGCACAGTGGTAGCACTGTTCTGGAGCAACTTCTGAACAAAGAATGGAACACTAACTTGAATGCTCCGAATGATGTGATGTAAGCATTTATACAGACTTGAATCTACATTTGGTTTGTTTTTTGACTTTCATGTTGTCTTTTAAAGGTGTTGGGTTGAGGATGAGAAGCTTTTGTGTTTAGGTTGGGTTTGCTCATTGGGTTTTTAGGGGCTGTTCACTTTTCTGCTGGCATAACGTAATATTTCAGAAGAGTTGATCAGGTAAAGAGAGGGAAGAGTATCACTCTTCAAATGTTGCACTTACAAAAACTTGGACACGAGAATAGTGTGTGTGAGTTTGCAATTTTAAGAAGTTGTCATTTGTCTTAAAACAAGCCTAATCTTTTAAGTGCATGTGGGAGAATGAGAGATAGTATGAGGTAGAGGACTGTGTGTGTGTGTGTGTGTGTGTGTGTGTGTGTGTGTGTGTGTGTGTGTGTGTGTGTGTGTGTGTGTGTGCGCGCGCACTCGTATGTTTGAGTATTGTTTTCCATTGTTTAGTCTGAGCATATTCTGTGTGATTGGATGTGTGGAAGTACTGTTTTTGGGGGAAACAACAAAAGCATTTATTAGCGTTGGAAACAACCAATTACAATTGTGTTTACCTTCGACTTGAATGAATATAAATAACTTGAAAAAATAAACTGTAAACTGAACAAACCTTATTATAACAAACCTGTACAAAGCTTATAATAATAATCATGAAAACAAAACATTGCGCCTTTGATTCGTATTTGTTACAGACACCAGGACATTGTTTATGCACACATATGTTTGGGTAAAATATTTGAATATTAATTTGAATGTGCTCATTACTTTACACAAACATACACTTGCATGCTGCAATGTAGTCTGCCTGCTGCCATATACACATCATATACACCAATCTGCTGTTCTTATAATTTAGTTCAGATCTCCTCTACCCAACCGCTGTCATAAAAAACCATACATTACTAATCGTTATCACGCTCCATGTGTCATTTTTGCACTCCATCATCAGCGCACTCTTTCAAGCCTATTATTGTAGCGATAATCTCCATGCAGTGTGTGAGAATCAAGCAGCCCGAAGATGAAAGGATGACTATCAGAGGCCTAACTGATGCTGGGAGTTCTTATCTAATCATTTCACCTCAACGGCACCATGAAAATATTTCTACATACCAAACGCCATTAAGGCATATGGGCTTGCAATGTCGCTTTTAAAAAGTGATACCTATCCAGTTCGCCTTTACATTTCGAGCAACCTCTGGGCTTTATCTTGGGCCTTCAGACACAGATAGTAGTAACTGTAATAGTAATAAATGTTGCATTTATTTTAGTTAGGAGAGGTGTTAAAGGGATGGTTAACCCAAAAAAAGACAATTCTGTCATAATTTACTCACCTTAATGTCACTCAAAACCTGCATGACTTCCTTTCTTCTGTGAAACACAGAATGTGAATTTTAATAAGTCTTCACAGGGTTTATTTTCTATTTAATCAGTTAATAGTGACTTAAAGCTTAAAAAAAGGACAAAAGAACCCCATAAAATCACAGCAAAAGTAATTTACATTTACATTTATTAATTTAGAAGAAGATTTTTATACAAAGCAACTTAGAAAATGTGGAAGGATACAACATAAGCGATTCATCTTAAGGAGGCAGTGATACAAAATGTGCTGCATTACAAAGTTTCAATTGCATAGAAAAGTATTGGCCAAGACAGAGAGAGATTAGAGTTTTTTTTTTATTTTTTATTATTATTGTTATTGTATGGTCAGGTGCTCATGAAAAAGTTCCGAAGTGTCTTTAGATGTTTTTTGAAGACAGAGAGGGAGTCTGCTCCATGGATTGAGTTGGGACGATCGTTCCACCACAGAGGTACAGTGAAGCCAAAATCCGGGAAAGTGATTTGGTGCCTCTTTATGTTGGTACCACAAGGCACCACTCATTTGCAGACTGAACCTTCTGGTGGGAACATAGCTTTTCATGGATGATTTAAGGTAAGCTGGCATAGACCCAGTGAGTGTTCTCTATGTTAGCATTAGAGTCTTGAATTTAATACATGCACCATCTGTCAGCCAGTGTAGAAAGACAAGGAGGGGTGTAACGTGCTCTCTTGGGTTCATTAAAAACCAGCCATGCTGCTACATTATGGATCATTTGCAGAGGCCTAATTGTGCATGCAGGAAGGTAGCTAAAAGAGCATTACAGTAGTACAGTCTAGATATGACAAGAGACTGAACAAGGAGTTGTTTAGAATGATCAGAGAGAAAGTGTCTTATCTTCCTAATGTTGTAGAGTGCAAATCTACATGATTGGGCTGTTTTTGAGATGTGGTCAGAGAAATTGAGGTGGTTGTCAACGGTTTTTTTTTATTTTTTATTATTATTGTTATTGTATGGTCAGGTGCTCATGAAAAAGTTCCGAAGTGTCTTTAGATGTTTTTTGAAGACAGAGAGGGAGTCTGCTCCATGGATTGAGTTGGGACGATCGTTCCACCACAGAGGTACAGTGAAGCCAAAATCCGGGAAAGTGATTTGGTGCCTCTTTATGTTGGTACACTGAGTAGGGCAGTGGTAGCTCAGCGGTTAAGGCTCTGGGTTACTGATCAGAAGGTCGGGGGTTCAAGCCCCAGCACCGCCAAGATGCCACTGTTGGGCCCTTGAGCAAGGCCCTTGACCCTATCTGCTCCAGGGGCGCCGTATCATGGCTGACCCTGCACTCTGACCCCAGCCTAGCTGGGATATGTGAAAAAAGAAGAATTTCACTGTATATGTGCAAATGTATAATGTGTGATAAATAAAGAAAATTAAATTATTATAAATTATTACCCCTAGGTTTCTGCCCGTTTTGGATGGTGTTATTGTGAATGAACCCAGCTGAACAGTGATGTTGTGCTCAACCGTAGGGTTGGCTGGAAAGACGAGGAGCAGGTTGAGTTGAAGTTGATGTTCCTTCATCCAGGCTTAGATGTCTGCCAGGCAGACCGAGATCTGAGCAGACACCGTGGGGTCATCAGGCTGGAAAGACAAGTAGAGCTGCATGTCATTAGTGTAGCAGTGGTAAGAAAAGACGTGTGCTTTAATGATGGGTCCCAGTGATGTTGTATACTTTATATAAAGAACAGAAGTGGGCCAAGCACTGAGGTACCCCAGTAAGTAGCTGATGTGACTTGGACACCACATCTCTCCTAAAGTAATATGATATGACTCATGTAAGTATTCTGAAGCAATATGATCATTTTGGGTGAGGAACTGAATAAAATTTCAGTTGTTATTCACTCTCAAACAAATCATTAATAAAGTGCTGAAATCGAGTATGGCGGCTATATTGTTGAAGTGAAACCTCAATGGTTCTCTAACAAGATGCAATGAGAACCAATTAAGTTAAGATAATGTTATCGACCCAGTCATCATGTATGATTCCAGTGCTTTATTAATTAGTTGATTTAAAAGTGAAAAATAAATTAAATTTCATTCTGTTCATCACACAAATTGATCGTATCGCTTTAGAAGACTCTGAATAACCAGGGGTTAAATTGGGTTTTTTGAGGTAGGGGAACCAAACACCACTCCCATAACACCACCACCCATTGCCGTTCTGTAGTGGAACAGGTTCCTATATAGAATAGATGGAAGCATAATGCTCATGTAATTAACTTTTATGAACTTTAAAGGTGTTTTAGAACGTGCAAAATCGCTAATTGGAGAGGTAAAGTATTTAAAAACGGAACTGAAGCCTGCCTGCAGGAAATAGAATGACGTGACAAATGAAATTTTTTTTAATTATTATTTAATCCGAGGTGCCGGAACACGTTATAGATCGTTCTGCCCTAACCCTTACAAAAAATCCAAACTAGCCGCAAACTTGCCACAAATTTGTCACTTGATATTTTCACATGCACATGAGCATTAGATTCTCCGCAAATGTTTGCCAGAAGTTTGCAGCTCTTCGCCGGTAGTGGTGAACCTCCGGCAAACCTTTGGTAACAATGGACAATTTGCCGCAAGTTCGCTGCAAAGCTCATTTGCATGTGAAAATTATCAATGGTGAATTTGCGGCAAGTGTGTGGCAAATTTGCCATGAACCCTCGATTTTCATAAGGGAATTTAACCCTTGCATGGAAATAATGGAATATGTCTCTAATGCATGACTGGTTTCGATTACTTTTACTTTGTTTTTTATTTATCTATTTATTTATTTTAGCTTGGCCAAAGAAACTATACCCCAAAAGAAAATCATAAGGGTTTGGTGCAACATGAGGGTGAGTAAATACTTACAGAATTAAAAAATTTTGTGTACTCTATTACTTTAATTTCTCAGCACTTAAATTCTTTAACTCTCTCTAGTAGTTACTGAGAACAAGCAGAACAGATGTTGCTGAATTTAATTACGATCAGTTGGATTTTCTCATCTTATTAGAGCTGCGCTTGATTCAGCGCGACATGTCGAGACAGACTCATCTACGTGACTGACTTTCCACTAATTAGTCTGAGCCACGGCGCGTGAGTAAACCGTCTGAAAACACTGCAACAATAACGGCGATAGATGGATCCCTCCCGACACCGACTGCCTTCTGCTACAGGCCATACCGAGCAGACGCTGACTTCATCCACTGTGGGAATAGGACAAAGACGCCTCGTTAAATAAGATGATTGAGGTAATGAGTAAAATGTCTCATGTAAACAAAGCAGACCAGTATAATGCTGTAGACAGGCCTAACATCTGCATGCATGTGTCTATGAGTTTATCTAAATAAGAAAACGTCCTTTTTCTGCCATTGTACCACAGTGCAAAACTATAGAACAAGAAATACACGTGTTGTAATTTAAGGAAGTAGGGGCTTACTGTATTTCTATAAATGGGTATAACAACCTTTGCTCAAGCTCAGGCACTTTAATTGTATTAATTATAACTTGATTATTTACATAATGCAAATTGCCCCCCTAGATTTGCCTTGTGCCTGCATTGTTTGAATAACTTAGTTACTAATGTTTTTTTTTTTTTTAGTGGTGGCAAATATCAAGTTACCATAGCTTTATTGTAATTAGCAAATTAGCTTTATTTGAACTATTTTAACTGTGGTATTTTGGCCAAAATATGGTTACCATGGCACATTTTTGCTAAGCATCATACTGTGAAGAGCAGTTAAAATATGGTGGTGCACATAAGGTGTCGTGTGATTTTCATTATTTTCTCATCAACATTTAAAATTTGGATTAGATTACATAAAACTGCCTGCACCCTCAGACCATGTCCTGGTCTCCAGTTTTTTAATACCATTACATCATTTAATCAGTCGTACACATGTTGAGTTCAGAACTGCAACATAATTGTGTTTTAACTCCCCATACAACAAAAAACACAATCAGAATGAGCTTTTATTGCTAAGTATGCTTACGCATTCAAGGAATTTGTCTTGGTGACAGGAGCTTCCAGTGTACAACCAGGTTTCAGTCTTTTAAATCTCCCTTTAAGATGGCACTTTGTGATGCATTCTGAAATGCAGAATAAAGCTAATTTTACTTTGTCAGAATGTTTATTTAATTGAAAAACATTACACTCCTTACACAGTGATGAATTGCCTACATGTAACTGATTTTGGAGTCGACGCTGATTAGATCACTGTCAAAGACCAGCATAGCCTACATGACTGCTAAGATTCTGCTGTTGATATGGACAAGAAATTAAAAGGACATTTGACTGAATATATGCATATGGAAGTGCTGTCATAAATTGTTTTTATTAGTTTAAGTATCAAAAAAAAAAAAAAAAAAGTACAGTTCTGGTGCCATTCATTTTTAGCACAGGCCTCAAAGGCTTACTGAGAAATATCAAGGTGCAGTTTGACTTTACAAACACCAGATGTCTCTGTTTCGTCAGTCGTACGTTTAGAATAATAACACTGCAGACAACTGTTCCTCCTAATCCTTAGGCTAAACAAATAAATGCAACTGTGTCTGTTGTATAAGAGGGGGTGTAGGGGTCTGGGATTACACCGTTTAGATTGAGTCTAGTAGGTTATGATATAATCTCCTTGTGAAACAATCACTGTGATGATTTAACACAGACACATGTTTTTGCAGAAGTGCTTGTCTTCTGCATGGTTTGGGCACACCAAAGTCTGCCACTTTTTCATTGACGTTTATTTTTTATGTAGATTATATAGAATTAATTCATATGAATGTATTGTAAATATACTCATACACTCTCACTAGTAATAGTTTTATTTAGTCTTTGATAAATACTGTTTGTGAACTGTCCGGATGATCAATCCACTTGAACAAATAAACAATTTTGTCTCAATGTATAAAGTTGCTAAGAACAGAGTATGTTTAAATTGCAATATACTGTGTGATCAGTATGTTGCATGTTTAAGAGGAGCTTCTTAGTGTAGATGCCATTGCCCAAGGTGTTTGAAAACAAGAACAAGAAGCTTGCCTCTGACTTTTTTTTTTTTAATTCCACTAGATATTTCCTGATCTTTGCTGAACTTTCAGAGGAAGCCTCTCCACCCACTTCCTATTGCTCAGTGCTATAACTGTTTCTGTGGTACCAGGATTGCCGTGGTTTCCGTCTTGACTTGTTAAATGAAGGGAATCTGTTATGATAATTTTAAGTATGTGATTAAGACCCACCCACTCACCCATATGGCCCAATCAGAAATAATCTTTGAGTGGAACCATGTTAGCATAAATTAGCATTCATTAGCTCACCCAGAATGATTAGTCATGGAGGCAACATGCTGCGTTGAGACTTAAAATACTTCTCATAAAAGCGATTACTTTATTCGCTTCAGAGCATAATGAATCCTGCATTGTCATTACTGCCTTCAGTAGCCTCATTACTCTGTGTAAGTGCTTCCACTAAAAGCCCCAATCGTACCATTTTTCACAGAGAGAATTCATCTCGCCTTTGCTGCCTGCTCCCAATGATTTTGTTTTTCCTTGTCATTTTTTAAATGAGTGTAAACACTAGACAGTGAATGTGTTATTACTGGAGGGAGATGAGATTAGCAGTGTAATGCTTTGCGCTGGCCTTGCACTCGCAATTTGCAAGAGACGAATTGAAGTGGGGAAAAACCAAAGAGCTAATCCAGCACTAATAATATTAATAATAACTATCCAGTCACATTCATGGCCTATGGCCACTTCATATTTCTGCGTGACATCATCACCATTCTTGTTCCCTCTTTTCCTGGCTAAATTCGGGCAAGCATGTGAGCTGTCAGTCAAATGGCTGGTCTATATACAGTACGGAAAAGGGTGTTTCATTAGTCAGTGTGTATCGAGGCAAAATTGACTAAAATCTTTCACTTGCCAACTGCTGAGACATTTTGTCACCCTCTGGTTTCCCTCATTTTCTGTTTTTAACCCTCTCCCACTCTCACTGCTCCCCTCCCCTCTATCTTAATGCATAATCCTCTTTTTTGATGTCTGCATCCAAACAGCTCTCAACTGATGGGTGTTATATATATAAAAACACTGACTCTATCAAATGTCATTGACAGTGAGCACTCATTTACAGAGGACAGAGACACAGATCTCTAGCTTAAATGTAATAACCTCATTTGAATTTAATTAGGACCACTTTAACGACAATATGGGTTTAAGTAATCACAAAAAAAATTTAAAAATTAATTAAATCTGATTTGTTTTGTTTTTGCCACTAGAAGTTCTTTCTTTGTGTCATTTTTGCTCACAAAAAAAAAAGTAAGGGACAAAGTACAAAAAAAATATATTTCAGAAGGATTATCAGACTTTCTCATTTAATAAATACAGTTCAGTACATGAAGCACAAATACAGTATTAGCACATTATGCAAGCTCAAGCTGAAAATGCTACTCATGCTGAACTGCATTAATACCAACCCATTAATGGTCTTCAGAGTCCCCAGAATAGTCCTCTGAGAAATATGTTTAGAGCATTTCCAATTATTTATGCTTTTACTGGCATCACTGGGAAGCGTTATGCAAAACTTCAACACATTAAATATTTCTAGTGAATTTATTGAACTTATATCGAAATGGATATCTCCAGGTTTTTACGTATTTCAGTCAAACAACTCATTCCAAAAGAAAATATGGATTGTACACTAATAGATAAATCCCTTCGAAATCACTTTCCTGTCATTTCTATGTTCCATTTAATCAAAGGAAATTACAGAAGTGAAGCAATAAACATACATTTGAATGTACTCATTTTGTTTGAATTGAAGTTTTAAGTGTGAGGTTGAAATGTGTGCTTTATACAGTTTGATAAGAGAGATTTAGAGTAATTATCATTATTTCTAAATGTTTAAATTAAACATTCAGACTATGTTATGGTGATATTTAGGTGAGTTCAATCAAAATTGCAACAAGTCAGAGAGCAGATTGGCATTATTTTATAAATTTACATGAGATAATAATGTTTAAGCCAATAAAGTGTCAATCCATTTTTTGTTTGGAAGTTGAGTTGGTTTGGTTTGAGTTGGTCTGTTTGTATTGTGATCTACCATCAAAGTCCTTTGCCTCTTGGGTTATTAGCATGCAATGAATATCAAATGTCTTGACCTAATTGATTAATTAGACAAACCAATGGACATGGATTATTTGTGACAAAGCCCAGACCTTGTCCTTAAGTCACTCAACACACACTAAGATGCACGTATTTAAACAAATACAAGCTCACATACTGTACATTAATTTTTTTCTTTAAGGCATATGTCAAAGCAACATGTACAGCCTCTGAGCTTTAACTAGGAAACATGAAATGTCTCATATATTTAGCAGAGTCATGGTAAGAAGGTCTAGATATGGACACTACTAACTAGGGATGCACCGATACCACTTTTTTCTCTTCCGATCCGATTCCGATATCTGAAATCTTAGTATCGGCCGATACCGATCCAGATCCGATACCAGTGTTGTTGTTGTTGTTGTTGTTTGTTTTGTTTTTTTTTTTTTTGCATAATCAGTTTAGAATATCTTTACATTATTGTGTAATTCGCTTCTTATTCAAATTCTGGTAAAATGCACCTCTGGTGCCGTTCTAAATTCATATTATAAGTGAACCGAACTATTGGGCACCTACATCTAAGTTGCTGTTCTTGAGTAGCGCTCAAATATTGCTCAACGCGTGAAGGCTAAAAATAGCTGTGTGTGTGTGTTTGTGTGTGTGTGTCTGTGTGTGTGTGTGTGTGTGTGTGTGTGTGTACATGTTTATACTACAGTAAAACCTGAAACCACCTACCTTGTGGGGCCCAGCCAGCCGTCCCCATGAGGGAAATGGCTTATTAAACATAATAAACAATGTTTTTTGAAAATGTAAAAATGCAAAAAGGTTTCTGTGAGGGTTAGGTTTAGGGGAAGGGTTAGGGGATAGAAATTATCATTAGATCTGTATAAAATCCGGAAAATGCATGGAAGTCTATGGAGAGTCCCCGCAATGATATAAAAACAAGTTTGTGTGTGTGTGTGTGTGTGTGTGTGTCAACAGAGCAGCGTGTGCATTTGATATATTTATTGATTAAACACAGCCTTTTGTGATTCACAGAGCTATCACACATCTTCAAGTGGCTTTGAATAAAATGCACGAGACATATGAACTGCTTTAATGGTGTTTTTATGGTTCTTTTATGTTGTTTTTGGAGCTTGACCATAACGAGCATGACTAACACACAGTAACGGGTTTGGATCGGGCTCGTCAGACCGATACCCAATCGGTCTAAAAACATCAGTATCAGAGCCGATACCGA
Source organism: Myxocyprinus asiaticus (assembly GCF_019703515.2). NCBI lineage: Eukaryota > Metazoa > Chordata > Actinopteri > Cypriniformes > Catostomidae > Myxocyprinus > Myxocyprinus asiaticus. The sequence goes on along the minus strand of NC_059358.1, from coordinate 25,828,723 downwards.
TCCAGGTATCGGCTCGGTGCCATCCCTACAACTAACTGTCCAATATTTTCCATATGTGTGAATTGATCTTCATTTGTGTATGTGTATACATGTATGTGTTTTCATGTTTGTGTTTATATACATTTACATGCTTGGTTGACTCACTGCTGTCAACGTGGTGATGGAGCTGGGGGTACAGAGACTAATACAGAGACTAATAGAATTACACTGTCCTTTAACTGGACAATAACAGAGTTCCATCCAATAATGTCATCCCTCCTGAATGACCAGAGAACAGTCTGGCAAAAACAATTACACAGCCTGATTTGACTTTCTGTCTGTTATTGCCATGTAGATTTTTAGGTATTTTGTTTCTACAGAACAAAATTAATATGGGGGTGGAACAAAATCACTTGTTTTCTAAAAGCTAGAAACTGGTCTTTCTCATGTATTTGCCTAATTGAAATGTATCCATATACCTATTTATAATTATTTTGTTTGCTTTTTGCTTACTGTATAGAACTGTTGCATAAAAACAATATCACCTACAGCTGATCACATCAGCAACCACAGCCATGCTGATATTAAGTACAACAGCACTCTTGCTTGTGTGCTATCGCTTAAGCATACACTGTCTGCATGTAGATGCATACTTTTTTATAGACTTTTGAAATGTGCACATCACTGTGTAACTGATTAATTATAAATGATGTTATTTAACTAAATTCGTATTCACTTATATAAAGTCTCGGATAAGCGTCAGAATAGTATACTGTATTGTTTGGCACCAGTCGTGCTGTTCCATTAAAGATATTGTGTTTAATTTGCACTTCACAAACAGTGAAGCTGATCATGTGTTCATAATAGAGAAGGTAATTATTCCAAAGTTCAAGTTCATGTTCATGTTACAACTGCAAAAAGCACTCCCACTAACTGTACGTCATACACCATGCATGACTGCCATCGAAGTATGTTTACAGAAGGGCAGCCAAATGTTAGTCACAGGAATGTCATAAAGTATGTTGCTACATCAAATCTGTCACATACCCACACATACAGCACAGTCCGTATCTTCTGAAATCATGTAATTTCTGTGACCAATCAGATCACAGCAGTGTTGCCCCAGTATTGCCCCAGTGCTGCTTTGAATTGAGCAGGTCTATAGCTGCAAATCCCTACTAGGTGTAAATAATGTCATCCGAACACATATTGATGATAATAACAGGTAGAATAGGGGGTTGACTGACTGACCCACTATACCAACCTTAAGCTTCAGTACAAAGACAATTTACCCTGCTTCAAACCTTTGTAGCTAATAAAACAAAATATCTGTATCAGCCCTAATAAATATGTCCCCTGTAATCATAATGGCATTATAGTGCCATTTGAGGTTAACAGTATGTTTTACAAACCAGACAATGGATTACATTCTACTGTATGCAACCTTCTGTCCCATACAAAAATCTCAAAGCATGTGAATGACCTGGCTTATTTCGGTGTCTGTAGTCATTTATATTTTGGTCAAGAGAAATGTGAAATCAAGTAATGTGGTAATGATCTACAGCCAGGTCAACACTGAAAACCCTTAAAAGCAACAACCTCCACAGGAAAACCAAAACTATATAGAATTACAGTATAGGCAGACAAATGGTCTAATATTCCGACTTCTCCGTCAATAAAAATGGCAAAGAGGCAAACAATACAAATTTTCTTACTTTAAAATTAATGGCTGCTCAGTTTGTTTAATACAGTGCTATCATTCCAATTAGCAACTTTACAGATTTAATATAATTAAATGTTTTTGTTTGCAGTGGAATGAAAAAAATTTGCCACGTCTGGAAGTGAATCACAATATGTTGAAGCTCAACATTACTTCCTAAAGGCACATAGCCTAGGACTGAGTGATACTGGCTACAAAAATGATATCTTTATATTTTTCAGTCTGTTGAGGATATTTAATATATAACTCAATTATAATGTATTTGCATTTAAATGGCTTAAAAATATTTTTTAGAACTAATAACAAAACAGCCACTGTTGCCAAGTAGATTTGAAATGTTTAATGAATGAAATAAAAAATCTTGTTAAAAATAATGACGGCATGTTTTACACAGTTTTTCACTAAATAAAGGAAGAAAGATATGTAATAATTTTATTTATACGTGTATGCACCAATTTAACAATACAAAGTAATAAAATGCAATATTTAACTACATATATTTTTTGACTAAATCTTTTGTCATACTGGCGCATTTTTAGATTTGTAAAATAACTCATTACGGCTACAGATGTCTGGAATTGCACAAATGAGTGAACCTGCAGCTTTTTCGATTTCACAATGTACGCAAATCGCTCTGAAACGCTGAAAATTGCGTGCACACAAAGCAGCTCGTTACTTGTTCAATCTGAAGTGCACTGAACCACCAAAGATCGTTTCACAGTAGAAGTGGCTCTAGTCATGGCAATTTAGGTTGAAAAAGACATCTTAATGACATGCCAGGTGTTGTTCTTCCCTGTTAGATGGAGTCACAACTGTCCAAGAAAGACAATAACAGAATATGTCAGCGTCTTGGAATCCTTAAGGATTGCAGCTCAAAGGAAGGGAGTAGAACACAGGTATCTTGAGACGCTTTTAAAAGTTGAAATTTTTGACACAGCCACTTATGGTAAGAGATGCCATCACAAAGGTCAAAGATGTCCACCTTGCAGCATGTTTACATTGAAAAACAGTTCAAATCAGCACAGACAGACGCAAGACTGTGTAAATGGCCACTAAGGATACATCTACTCATTCTCAGTCTTAGTTCTATAGTCAGCATCGTATGGCACATTTATAGGATTTTATAGGACTTTTTAATTCAGTTCTGTTGTTACAAGATTCGGCAATAAGTATTTCAATATTAATTTGGAAGTAGAGTAATACTTTGTTTGGCCCATTAGGCACACATTACAATTACATTGCAGTTTCAGAAGCAGACTTCTGAATTTACTGTCTCCTGATTTGTGAAGGTATTTCTTTTTCCTTACAGTCTTTCAACAGGTTTCTCCTTACAATGTGAACATCTGGAAGTAATTACACACTCTGATTTTCAAATCTGTTTGCTGAGGATTCCAACAAAATATCACAATAAATATCCAACTATGCCTTCTCTTCCCCTGATTTTCCTTCTCCTCAGGATGATGTACACATTAAAAAAATGCAATTTTCTTGAACAAAACCAAAAATTAAATGACCGTTTGGCTTCTGCTCACTCTTTCCGAGAAACAGTGAATTATGATTTTGATTGCTAAGGTTTGGTGGGCTAAAGGTCATTTTCACAATATCACAAGATAAATGCAGGTTCCTTTAAGATCAAATCAGGACACATGTGATACCCTAGCTTTGCTGAAAATAAAAGAACACTCTATTACACAACCATTTGAAGACCTCTCACAACAACAGCATTATACTGATAGGTACAGATTTAAAGCTGGCAAGTCTCTTTCTCTTTCCATGTGTATGTAAAGCGTATTTATAAACTTTCAGTCAATCACTAACTCCATGCAGCCCTTCCCTGCTAATTCTTTTAGCTAACCCCATGCCATTCGATGTAATCCCCTGATGGTCAGGAAATCAGCTCAATGAAGTGGTCAGTCTGTCCTTATGTGACACTGAATGGCCACCGCCTTTGGGTCAGCTTCGGCTACAGCACAGTACCATTTCACTGTGTCTCATGAGTGATGCTGATGATACAGGTTTGCATGATTGGGACCAAATGAGGTCTGGGTAAGTAGTTCACTCGTGGGCGAAGGATTTTAAGCCTGGCATTTATGGGCGGAATTTCAATTCAGACACGATAGCCTTTACAGCCCCTCCATGTCAACACATTGCTGTCTTGTCCCCAGCTGACCCTGAGATGCAACTTTGGAAACAAACACTGATTCCATCTGATCCATTAATAAACTTCAGAGCTCAAATCCAGCCTAGTGGGCGTGTATTAAGAGTCTCTTTATTTTGCATCTGAAGGACTGACAGAAGGACTGAGTCATTTGAGAACAGCACCAAAAAAACAAATGCACTGCCTAACACCTACCAACACACAAACAAAAGATTATAATGACAATTAAATCGTCAAACATAGTTTCTGTGAAATGAGCTTGGAAAGGTGGTGATTATTTTCAGTATGAAGCAGTTCTCATTCTACCAGGATCCAGAGGAAAGCTGAAATCAGATTTTTTAAAGGATTTACTACTGAAAAAAAAAATAAAACATTATCAGAGGGCTCAGAATGGGGTCTCGCAGAGAGCCCCTGTGGCCTTAAAAGACTGATGAAACTGTAGGTAATGAAAAAATCACACACATGCAAATGCACATCAACAGTTTCACAATGACACACAAACATAAATACATCCAAGCCCCCAAATAATCTGAGTGAGCACCAGACATAGATTTTAAACTTTATGGAATTTCATTTGACAAGGCAATCTCACAATTGCATGTCCTTGGATTACACTGACCATTTCTTAACAGAGCCAAAGGGAAACAGAGTTAAGTGCTCAATCTTCTGCACTTCACTGTGACCTAACCAGTCAGACAGACTCTACAAACTAACAAATACAGCACTTATATAACCTTTATATAAAAGAGCATTTTCAATCCAATGTGTTAAGAGACAGAGCACATTAGAGAGATGGACAGATAAACAGAAGAATTGAGTATGGAAAAGGGGAGAGACAAGGTCAAGGTCTGGATCACAGGTTTTCAGTTGGGCTATCTTCTATTTTTGTTTATTTCTTAGCTCTCCAATGTTTTACATTTTTGTATATCCATTCAGCAGTTTTCTGGTGAAAATATATTTGAAACATATTGTAAATATACATTATGTTACAACCAGCATTGTAAAAAGAAAAGTATTTTCCATATAGAAAATATTTTATTTAAAACTTCACAATTCAAAATATATTATAAACTGTACCACAGGGGCAAGAAAATAAATTAAAAGTACATTTCAAATAAATAACAATAAATTTCCAAGATCAAAATACATTTTATTCATTTATGTTAGTGTATAAAATATATACTTTATATATTTTGTAAAAAATGTATATTAAAAATTTATATATTTTGATTTTAAAATACAATATGTCCAAAAATATATCAGAAAAAATAAATATTACAAATATACAAAAATCAGCCACATCATTAAAACCACCTGCCTAATATTGTGTAGGTCCCCCTCGTTCCACCAAAACAGCACCAACCCACATCTCAGAATAGCATTCTGAGATCCTAGTCTTCTCACCACAATTGTACAGAGTGGTTATCCGAGTTACCGTAGACTTTGTCAGTTCGAACCAGTCTGGCCATTTTTTGTTGACCTCTCTCATTAACAAGGCATTTCCATCTAGAGAACTGCCGCTCACTGGATGTTTTTTGTTTTTGGCACCATTCGGAGTAAAATCTAGAGACTGTTGTGTGTGAAAATCCCAGGAGATCAGCAGTTCCAGAAATACTCAGACCAGCCCGTCTGGCACCAACAATCATCTATGCGATTATCTAATCAGCCAATCGTGTGGCAGCAGTGCAGTGCATAAAATCATACAGGTACGGGTCAGGAGCTTCAGTTAATGTTCACATCAACCATCGGAATGGGAAAAAAAATGTGATCTCAGTGATTTGGACCCTGGTGCCAGAAAAATCTTCCTCTTGATCACATTCCAGAGGTTTTCAGTGGGGTTCAGGTATGGAGATTGGGCTGGCCATGACAGGGTCTTGATCCGGTGGTCCTCCATCCACACCTTGATTGACCTGGCTGTATGGCATGGAGCATTGTCCTGCTGGAAAAAACAATCCTCAGAGTTGGGGAAAATTGTCAGAGCAGAAGGAAGCAGGTTTTCTTCCAGGATAACCTTGTACGTGGCTTGATTCATGTGTCCTTCACAAAGACGAATCTGCCCAATTTCAGCCTGGCTGAAGCACCCTCAGATCATCACCGATCCTCCACCAAATTTCACAGTGGGTGCGAGAAACTGTGGCTTGTAGGCCTTTCCAGGTCTCCGTCTAACCATTAGATGACCAGGTGGAGGATCAGTGATGATCTGGGGGTGCATGAAAGCTGTGATTGAAAATCAGGGTTGTTCCACCAAATATTGATTTCTAAACTCTTCTTAAGTTAAAACATTAGTATTGTGTTGTTTATTTCTTTGCATTATTCGAGGTCTGAAAACACTGCATCATTTTTGTTATTTTGACCAGTTGTCATTTTCTGCAAATAAATGCTCTCTCTCTCTCTCTCTCTCTCTCTCTCTCTCTCTCTCTCTCTCTCTCTCTCTCTCTATATATATATATGTAAATCTGTATATGTATATGTAATATATTTTCCTGATAAATTTATACATTTTATTGATAAAATTATACATACTGTATATCAATGTTGATTATATATATCAGTTTTAGAAAGATTGATTATGGGGAAAAGGAGGGGGAGGGAGACAAGATCAAGGTTCGGATCACATGTTCTCAGGCTATCTTGCATTTCCGTTTTTCTAAGCTCCCCATTGCATTACATTTCAGCATTTTATTAATAAAAATATTTTTGAAACTTTAGATTTACTTAATTGTTAACATAATCAGCATAATTGAAAGATATATATATATATATATATATATATATATATATATATATATATATATATATATATATATATATTGTTTTTTTTAAACAATATATTTAAATATTTACATTTTTAAATATATTATCAAATGTACTACAGGCCAGGGGCAAGAAAATATATTTTCAGTATCAAAATAAATGTTATAAAATAAATGCAAGTGTAATTAGACTTTTTATATATTCTGGAAAACAATATATTTTAGATTTTCTTTTTAATATGTCAAAATATATAGGATAAATAAATATTACAAAAAACAAACATATTTACATAAATTTATTTTACAACATATATTTGCAATGTTTTTGTTACTGATATATTTCTAATAATATATTTGGTATATTTTAAAATACATTATATATATATAAAAAATATTTAGCCAGATGGGTACAAAAATGGACAGCATGCTACTGAAATGATAGATGGGGGTCACAAACAAAGTGAGAGAGAAAAGAGACAGACAGAGGCCAATCACGGCTTAAATGCACTTTGACTGTGGAACATCCTAATCTCTGAACATTTAGACCGTCCTCTCATTCACAAGAATATTCAAAGTAGGGCAAATTTATTTCCTTAATCAATTACATATAATTCACATTTCCTCAAAGGCACAGACACATTTGTTTACTCTGACAGCTGTTTTTCCTCCCAACCAACCCCTCTTTTATTCATCCATGGGACATCTCCCCTGTTTCTGCCCTTGAGTTCTCACAGTCACAGAGCCTGATTGTCTGATTGTTAAACACATAAATGCATGCACACACACACTCCTTTGCAATGTCAGTGATGTCACATTGCAAAGAGTTCACAAACATCACACTAACCTTCAAAAGACTCTAGGAAACAGAGAAACTACTGTGTAGGGAGAGAGAGAGAGAGAGAGAGAGAGAGAGAGGAGTTGATACTTGTAAGCATGTGGCACTTGAATAAAAGTTTTATTTGCTTTTAACAAGATTTCTGGGAAGCAAAAAAAACTTGACCTCTTGCAAGTAGATTATTAAATTATCTAGAGACTTTGACTCAGGTATGTTTAAAAAAAAGCTGTGCCTACCTATTATAGATTTTAGAAGCTTTTTTTAGAAGAGTTATTCATAGTATTGTGTCAATCATGGAATTTAACAAAATAGTTCACATCTTTTAAACAATGAAAGATTAAGTGTGTTTACCTCTTTTTATGTTCATGCATTTATGTGTGTGAGCACATTATGGTGAAAATGAGAACAATGCAGCCCTACATTGTCATGATAAACAAACAATTCAATGACATAAACAATTTGAGGTATTTAAAAGGCCATTCATGTGTTTGATGAATTGCCCGGCATTGACAAAAGACCTGCATTCATGTAGAAATCAATGTATTTGTTGCTTAAGCCAAGACTATGATATGATGCTCTACGTGTTCAAAATAGTGTTGTGTTGCTAACATTGCATTGTATAAAGGGCTTTCCTTCGACAGCATTTTTGTTGCAATAGTGGGTATTTATGGAAAATTTTCCAATGTTTAGTCAACAGAGGTTGTGACGGAGCACAATGAAGTGCAAGGAAATGTATATCCAAGACATGTTATAATGTGTTAACAGGTGTGTTATGAAGAGAACATATGTGACTTGCCTGTATCATTAAATGTTAAAAGTGACAACATTGCTCTAACTGTTGAGTTCTTACCTCACTGTTTTCCTATGATTACCTGAGAAAGGTTTATTTATAGTATGCAAACTTGATAAGGCACTTGCACATAGTGAGGTTTTGTGGAAAGGCATTTTGTAGATGTTTTCAGCGGGTCTCCCTAAGTATTTCAATGCATGTTGAAACATTGCTTTTTACTTCTCTTGTTCTCACCGAATTTTCTTATTTTCTGTTTCTTTGTAAGTTTAGTTTGTACATTTTTTCATTGCTTTTTTTTAATTGATTTATTATTTTTTAGCTCTAGTGATCCCTCTTGTACCACCCTCCTCTCAGTTTTTCCACTGTTGGTTTTTAATGAATACTCAGTGGCATACAATAAAATATATTTACTGTCTGGTTTTAATTTGAGAGTTCCTATTGTTTTACATTGCAGAAGAGCATGACCAAAACCCACAATACAAATTAAGTGACATCACTGGCCACACACAAACAGAGACGTTGTAACGATGCTGGCAAAGACAATGATGAAGACAATGAAGTGACGAACCCAAGTGCAGTTTATTTCCAAACGTGATATCCAAAAACCCTGACTACAAACGTGAACAAAACAAAACATTAACATGAATAACTTGATTAGAATTGACATGGCTATAGACTTGACCTAAACAAAACATGACTTGACTTAAATTTGACTTTGCTTGACTAATCAAAACAAAGTTACATTCACAATACCTGTCACTAGACAATGGCGAACATGAGGGATTAAATACAAGGACATGGGTAACAGGTAAACGTCATGGTTACTTTCGTAACCTCCGTTCCCTGATGGAGGGAATGAGATGTGTCGATGTAGTGACAATATGGGTCACTCTTGGGAGCCCCAAACACCTCTGCTTTTTTTTTTAAAAAGGCCAATGAGAATTGGCAAGTGGAATTTGCATGCCACTCCCCCGGACATACAGGTATAAAAGGAGCTGGTATGCAACCACTCATTCAGGTTTTGTGCTGAGGAGCCGAGACCAGGTCCTGGCCATTTCAGCGGGTAGTTCAGCATTGTGGCAAGAGGGACACAACGTCTTGTTCCCCCCATCAGTGAACGGAGGTTACGAAAGTAACCATGACCTTCCCTATCTGTCGCTCACTCGACGTTGTGTCGATGTAGTGACACTAGGGTTCCCTATACAATACGCCACAACTAGCTGAACTGTGTTACATGAACTGGCGGTGTGTGACAGGCAGACCCCTGTGTGCCTCGTAGCCAGCGCACCAGGCTGTCACGTAACCTCCCCCAACGCTCTTGTGAGCATCGAACGGTCCTTCAGGAACAAGTTGACTGCCCAACAATAGGGACAGGCTAGCCCAGCCAAGGCCTCTTTTCCTCTCTTTTCTCCCCAAAAAGAGTGGAATTTGTTAACCGACTGGGAGTCATAAGTGTCTGCGTCGGGGGGTGTCCCTCCCAAGGGGAAGACACCGCGGAGACCACACCCTGCCCAAAAAGGGGGGGGGGGTTTGAGTGGAATACGTCACATGGTCTTACCGAGTCTTGTCAGAAGTATGTAATGTGGAGAGGTCCCATGGTAGGTCCTACCCGAAGGGGGAGGAGTCTCTACAGAGCATGGCGACTGGGGGCAGAGGGGCCTCTGTCCAAGGAAGATGCAGTTTACCGACAGGGAAACGATTTTGCGGAAGATATCACATGGGGTCACCTTCAGGGAACCAGCACATGTGGAGCACCTACCTCAGTACAGAGTCTCATTAGCGCACCTACTGGGCCGGCAGCGAGTTTCTCTGCAAACTCAGCTGCCAGAGGGCTAAGGAGGAAAGTCATCCAGGGATCACAGTCTGTGAACACGACTGGGAGTCAAGAGCGCCCGTCTTCACCTCAAGGGAGGGGAAAGGCACTATGTGCAAGCGGTACACCCGGCCAGCTGTCCCGGAACTTTCCTGCTCATGCCTGCCAATACACGGGACGAGACTGGCTCAGCCCATTGATTGTGGAACCTCACAAAGGTGTTGGGTGTTGCCCAGCCTGCTGCTCTGCAGATGTCTGCCAAAGAGGCGCCACTGGCCAGGGCCCAGGAGGCTGCCACACTCCTGGTAGAGTGGGCTCGTAACCCCGCAGGGGGTGGCATGTCCTGAGCCTGATATGCCATTGCGATGGCGTCAATGACCCAGTGGGTGATCCTCTGTTTGGAGACAGCGCTTCCTTTCCGCTGTCCACCAAATCAGACAAAGGGCTGCTCGGAGCTCCTAAAGCTCTGCATGCGATCCAAATAGATGTGTAAAGCTCTCACCAGACACAGCAACGCCAAGGCTGGGTCTGCCTCCTCCTGGGGCAGCGCTTGCAGGTTCACCACCTGATCCCTAAAAGGGGTCGTGGGAACCTTGGGCACATAGCCCAGTCGGGGTCTCAGGATCACATGAGAGTAACCTGGACCAAACTCCAGGCATGATTCACTGACAGAGAACGCCTGCAGGTCCCCTACCCTTTTGATGGAAGTGAGCGTAGTCAGGAGGGCAGTCTTCAAAGAGAGTGCCTTAAGCTCAGCTGACTCCAAGGGCTCAAAGGGAGCTCCCCGTAGACCCCTAAGGACTACAGAGATGTCCCACGAGAGGACGAGGCACGGTCTGGAGGGATTCAACCTCCTAGCGCCTCTCAGGAACCTGATGATCAAGTCGTGCTTCCCCAAGTACTTACCATCTACTGCATCGTGATGAGCCGAAATAGCGACTACATACACTTCAGGGTGGAGGGGGACAGCCACCCCTCCAGCCGCTCCTGCAGGAAGGAAATCACCGATCCGACTGCTCATCTCTGGGGGTCTTCATGTCAGGAAGGGCACGACTTAGCGAACAGACGCAACTTCAAGGCATACAGGAGACTCGTAGAGGGCGCCCTAGCCTGAGTGATTGTGTCTACCACCGCTTAGGTCTTCTGCATCCCATCCAGGGGCCAGATGTGGAGATTCCAGTGGTCTGGTCATGGGTGCCAGATGGTGCCCAGTCCCTGAGAAAGAAGGTCCTTCCTCAGGGGAATTCGCCAGGGGGGCTGTCACAAGGAGCGTGAGATCCGAGAACCATGTCTGGGCGGGCCAGTAGGTTGCTACTATGATGACCTGCTCCTCATCCTCCCTGACCTCCCCAGGGTCTGTGCAAGTAGGCTCACTGGGGGAAATGCATATTTGCGTAGTCCAGGGGGCCAGCTGTGTGCCAGCGCATCTATACCGAGGGGTGCCTCGGTCAGGGCGTACCGAAGTGGGCAGTGGGAGGATTCCCGGGAAGCAAACAGGTCTACCTGTGCTGGACCGAATCGACTCCAAATCAGCTGGACCACCTGAGGGTGGAGTCTCCACTCTCCCCTGAGGGTAACATGATGTGACAGCGCATCCGCTGTGGTGTCGAGGTCGCCCGGGATGTGAGTGGCTCGTAGCGAGTTGAGGCGCTGCTGATTCCAGAGGAGGAGATGGTGGGCAAGTTGTGACATGCAACGGGAGCGTAGACTGCCTTGACGGTTGATGTATGCTACCGTAGCTGTGTTGTCTGTCCGGACCAACACGTGCTTGCCCTGGATCAAAGGCCGGAACCTCCGCAGGGCGAGCAGCACTGCCAACAACTCTAGGCAGTTGATGTGCCAACGCAGCCGCAGGCCAGTCCAGGAGCTGGCGGCTGTGTGCCCGTTGCATACAGCGCCCCAGCCCATCGTGGAGGCATCTGTTGTAACCACAACGCGCCTGGAGACCTGCTCTAGGGGAACACCTGCCCGTAGAAATGCAAGGTCGGTCCAAGGACTGAAGAGGCGGCGACAGATTGGCGTGATGGCCACGCGAGTTGTCCCGCAGTGCCATACCCATCTCAGGACTTGAGTCTGAAGCCAGTGCTGAAACGGTCTCATATGCATCAACCCGAGCGGTGTGGCTGCCACTGAGGATGCCATATGCCCCAGGAGCCTCTGAAAAGGCTTCAGTGGAACTGCTGTCCTCTGTCTGAACGCCTTCAGACAGTTCAGCAGTGACTGTGCATGCTCGTTTGTGAGGCGCGCTGTCATCGAGACTGAGTCCAACTCCAAACCGAGAAAAGAGATGCTCTGAACCGGGGAGAGCTTTTTCTTTTCCCAGTTGACCCAAAGCCCCAGTCGGCTGAGGTGCTGGAGCACAAGGTCCCTGTGTGCGCACAGCAACTCTCAAGAGTGAGCTAGGATTAGCCAGTCGTCGAGATAGTTGAGGATCTGGATGCCCACTTCCCTTAGCAGGGCAAGGGCTGCCTCTGCGACCATCGTGAAGACGCGAGGGGACAAGGACAGGCCGAAAGGGAGGACCTTGTACTGGTACACCTGGCCTTCGAAGGCAAACCGCAGGAAGGGTCTGTGTCGAGGTAAGACCAAGACGTGGAAGTACGCATCCTTCAGGTCTACCGCCGCGAACCAATCTTGATGCCAGACCCTTGTTAGAATGCATTTTTGCATCACCATCTTGGACGGGAGACTGTGCAAAGACCGGTTCAGTACTCGCAGGTCCAGGATTGGTCGCAACCCACCGCCTTTCTTCGGTACGATGAAGTAAGGGCTGTAGAACCCTTTCTTCATCTCGGCTGGAGGGACAGGCTCTATTGTGCCCTTGCGCAGAAGGGTAGCAATCTCTGCACGCAAGGTAGTGGCGTTCTCGCCCTTCACCAATGTGAAGCGGGCACCGCTGAACCTGGGGGGCGCCTGGCAAACTAAATCGCGTAGCCGAGTCGGACGGTCTGGGTCAGCCATCACGACGGGTTGGAAACATGCGCTCCGGGTGAGGGGGATCAAGGGAATGATCACGTCAGACGTACCGGCGGGTGGGGCCTCGAGGCGGGGCGGAGCTCGAGGTGCCACATCGAGGGGACTCGAGCCCCGTGGCCGTGCTGAGTCCAGGGACATCGAAGCACTTACCTGGTTCCTGCCACCCACCATAAGATTGGCCAAGGAGGGGGGAGGAGGAATCTCGTCCCCGTAGACCACCGGAACCAATCCCGTGTGGGCGTGTTTGTGCCACAGCTGGGCGCACAGGGGCGGGGGGTCCACTGCTGGTGCGCCATACCTGCCAAAATGGGACAGTGGACGGTGGTCATGATGACGGCTGTGTGCAGTGGTCATGTGACCCAGGAGACGAGGAAACCATTCTTTCATCAGGCTTTTGGGTGCCGTAGCCTCCTGGGCATGCGGCGACAAAAGATTCTCCTCCCAGCCCTCCACCGGGGGATGGAGTGGTCTGTCGACCAGCTCCAGAGAAGCGGGTCTCCTCGCCCCTGGGTCGCCCGTCTCGGGGGGGCTTCGAAGCCTTCCTCGTGTTCTTAGCGGCAGGCTGCGAGACGGGTGGCGTCTGCTTCCTGCGGAGGGCTCCATGCCGGAGCCAGGCCACAGGGGCGGGCTGGCATGACCTTCGTCGTCCGGAGAGCGAGGTCGGTCACCGAGAGCAGTTCCTGCATCAATCCCGGGTCAGAACTACCCTCGTGCAGTTCTTTTAGCGCCTTGGCTTGGTGTACTTGCAGGAGAGCCATGGCGTGCAGGGCGGAGGCGGCATGTCCAGTGGTACCACAGGCCACAGTCATCAGGGACGACATAAACCTACAGGCACTGGATGGGAGCTTCGGGCTCCCACGCCAGGTGGCTGCGCTCTGCGGACACAAGTGCACCACGAGCGCCTTATCCACCTGGGGGAATCACCGAATACCCCCTGGCCGCTCCACCATCAAGGGTAGTGAGAGTGGGGGAGCTGAAAGGCCTGGACCGGGCAGTAAAAGGTGCCTCCTATGATCTTGTCAGCTCCTCATGCACTTCCAGAAAGAAAGGGACCGGGGCAGGGCATGGCCGTGGGTGGCGCCCTGATCCTAGGAACCAATCGTCGAGCCACGAGGGTTCAGGGGAGAGTGGAGGGTTCCACTCTAGCCCAATGCTTGCGGCCGCCCGGGAAAGCATGTTCATCATTTCCGCGTTGGCATGAGTCTGGGCAAGCCCGCTCTCTGATGCTGCGCTCGATAACTCATCGTCTTCCCGAGCTCTGAACGAGAAGTCGAACTCGCATTGAGACGAGCCGGCGGTCTCGTGCCAGAGCCCGATCGGGGCAAGCGAGTGTGCTGGGGAATGGGAGGTCCGTGGGGGATTCCCAGCGGAGGTGGTCCCATTGATGACCCCAAATTGCCCCCAGTGCTAACCGACGTGGCCTCAAACTCGTAGGTAGAAGGACCGCCGAGGTGGATGGCTTTCTTTCGAAAGCGAGCCGCGACCGCAACGTTGCCATGGTCATGTTCTCGCTATGAGGACATGACTCATCCATGAATGATGTCTCCACGTGGGCAGTGCCCAGACACGTAAGACAGTGATCATGGCTGTCAGAAGCGGAGAGATAATGACTGCTACCAGGAATAACACACAAACGGAAAGGCATCTTTAAAAAGACATTCCGTGTGTGCCGCTCTTTTTGTGAATGAAAATATACTCTTTTAGAACATACTCTCTTATTTTCGCTCTGCCGAAGCGCCCAGGGGCGTTCACTGCACTCCACATGTGCAGAGGGGGAGAAGCCGCTGAAATGCGCCATAAATCCAGCAGTTTTGAGGTGTGTCTTTGGAGGGAATTGAATTCAGTGCACTGAATACAACTGCTCGGCTCTGAAGAGAAAATCTGAATGAGTGGTTGCATACCAGCTCCTTTTATACCCGTATGTTCCTTAATGGGTGTTCAGTGAAATAAGAGTTTACAATCCCCAAAACCTCTATTTGCATACATTTCCAGAAACAAATTATTCTTCAAATGTCATGCTGAAATAAGAGTCATTGCTCTGAAGAAATGTTCTGGAAATCATCAATCTTAATGAAATGATTGATAAACAAAAGGTTTTGTGTGATGAAAAAGAAAGTTATAAACACTGTAACTTTTATCTTGTGGTAACAATAATGTTTGCAAACTGTTTACGAAAAAAGAGCAATAAACATCAGCTCGCTGAGGGAGAGAGGAACTATGGAGGAATGAGCACAAATTTATGAGATATCGTAACACCCTTCTTGGAGTTTATAGTTTTCAAAGTGTAACACTCTGTGCTCTTAACTTTAACTGTATCATTTAAAGGGCAGCCTCACTGAAAGGCTAAAATATTGTGCAAAAGAAATCACTTTTCCTTTGTGTGCTGTAATGGCTGAACAGCTCTTGGCCCATCCCTGGATTAATAAATGAAAGACTCAATTCATCAGGGGCACCAACAGAACGGGACAAGGGTGGGAATGTTGTCCCGGGCCCTCAAACTGGGGCGCCCTGCAGTGACAGATAAAATAAAAAGAGGGGCCCCAAGCATGAAGGTTTGCATCTGGACCTGTGATTCCTATCGGTCTCACTGCCACATCATCAAACGGGTGTTAAAACTACGTTTGATACGTGATCTCAAGTGAAGTTCGAGTCTGATGCAACATGGCCGTTTATGGTTCGTTTTGGCTCTTGGCTCCCT
The DNA here is from genome assembly GCF_019703515.2 of Myxocyprinus asiaticus. Classification (NCBI taxonomy): domain Eukaryota; kingdom Metazoa; phylum Chordata; class Actinopteri; order Cypriniformes; family Catostomidae; genus Myxocyprinus; species Myxocyprinus asiaticus. The sequence goes on along the minus strand of NC_059358.1, from coordinate 25,813,001 downwards.
GCATGGAGTCTCATGTGTTTTACAGTGGGGTAAAAGTCCTTCCTGTTTAAATATTGAAATATACCTCAGGCCATAAACACATGGAATACATAATTAGATTAAGATAAGAAATCATATTGGACTTTTTTTTTTTCAGTCAGCTGCCCTTATCACTGCAGTGAGCGTGCTCACAAGCACACACACGTTAGAAGTTCACCTAGATGCACGTAGTCACTAAGATTTGCACAGGACATTGATCCCATTGGTTATATTGAGATGACTGTAAGTGCAGTGGTCCCCATACCTACAATTAAATAAGTGCATTTATATACACAACAATATGCTGATAACAATACCAAAATTCGACTTTTTTGATAAACCTGACAATGCCAGAAAACAGCATTTACATGAGACTTGTAATCACCATGGTTTTCCCCAGTTTTGTCTTCAAAACCTAAAGAGGCATGCACACACTTGCGCAACAGAATGCGGTAAAATCACTGAATGAGTGCGTTTACATGTACGATCTTACACCGATTTTGAGAGAAGCTTGTTCACAGTGCCACACCTGTTCAGCCGAGAACTTGCGTTGGTTTTAATGCTTAACAATGCAATTTCTCAGCTTTTCACATAGTGCTCATGAATTCCCAGTGGACATCAACATTTTCACTTAAAAACACTTAAATTTGGGGTAAACCTTGATGCACAAGTCGCATAGACCACTTTTATGATACATCTGGGTCCTTTTTTACATTTAAAATGAGGCAAATCTTTTTTCGCTCTGCGTGTAAAACATGTTTACTGCCATTCTGGTGGCTTATCCAATGTGCGCATGTGTGTTTACATTTTGACATCAAAACCAGAGAAAACTAAAATTATTTCAAATCTCATTAACATGGTTTTCTTGTGTTGTCTGGTTTTTAGAATGAGCTGATTTCACATGAATGAGCATGTAAACATACATCATATAAATATGTTTACTTATTCTGATTTGTGGTTCTGTTGACTTGTAATAAAAGGGGTTTGGTATTCCATAATTTGACCCAGCTGTTGTGGATTTTTTGCAGTAAACCAGACTGCCAGGAGCTGGAATTAATACCCAACACCCTGTGGCCTGAACCTCGACCTGCTAGTTCTCTCTTTCAGTCTCGCTCCCACTGAGAGTTCTCCACATGCAGCAAAATAATGAATGTGAGAATGACAGTAATAGAGTTTTAAATGTGAATCTTTAAATGAGGAACAAATGATCTTCAGAAATTCTCTTGCAAAAGATCGTTAGAAACCATGCTGAAAAACATCACACAATACGTATACAAATTACACACACTGTAAAAATGTGTTCATCTTTACACTGTAACAACTTATTTGCTTCCATCAATTTAACTTGTCACAATCATTTCTGTAATTTCTACTTGATTTGTTGACTTTCAAGTTTATTAATTTCAAAACGGTTGAAACATTACATCAACCGGATCACTGCAGGTTTTACCTTTGGCAATACTAAACTAAACTAAAAAAAAAAAAAAATATATATATATATATATATATATATATATATATATATATATATATATATATATATATATATATATATGGGTTGGGGTTGGCTGCATAAGGCATTAGGGACCCCCAAATAAAAAATATATTTTGGGGGGGGGGGGTTCCAATATATTTTCATTTTAGTAAAGATAATAATTAAAAATACAGTGTCATTTCCAGAGTTAGGATACGATAAATTTTGTGAATTAATTATTTACAATAATTAATGTCTTTGAAATGTAAAAATGTAAACGCCCCTACTCCAAAAGACCGCTTAGCACACGTCATCATCACTGCGTGCTCGGCTAAAGCCGGGCATACACAGTGCGAGTTCTGACACTCGGGAGTTCGTGAGCCCCTGCACACTTTATGAGTCAGTTTGATAATTGTACAGATGCAGTGGTACATGACAAGACTTCACAACCTGGTGAATTACGAAGCAATCACACACATTTTTGCACTTTTTATCATTATAAGACATAAAGCCAGAGTAGGACATTGCTTTCATTCCTTGTAGCTTGCAATTTAGAAATAAAAAAAAAACAGACTGGCATGCCCAGGGGCTGCATTAGCTGAAAACTCTTCTGCAGATTAAAAAAATATATGTGGATAATTATTACAAATGCTGTCCGACATTTGACCGATTTCAAAGGGAGGTTGTGTGATTTTATGACTGCATACATCAATCATAACATAATGTTTAGTGCAGAATTGAGTTGAGTTATTTAAGTGGAGTAGGCTACCTGTATTATTCAGCTTTAGATGTAGGCTACGTCCTTCTCATCTGTGTCACTGCTTGAATATTGATAGCAGACATTCTGAAGAAGATCTGTGAGGTCTTCTTGTCCATGTGAATGCGGTTTAAAGCCGCATGTAGCAAAGTTTAAAAATCTTGTTTTAGCACTGCGGTTGATTGACAGGTAGAATTTTCAACCTAGTAGTCCCTGGTTTCACCAGACTCGCGGTTGGGGAGTTGAAAAATATCTCTCACATATCCACTATCGTGTATATACAATTATAACAGATGCTATATCCCCCTAAATGTAGCCCTAGAACTGAAAAGAATGCAAGTATGACGAATAAAATTAGACTATGATGGAAATTTGAAAACTCTGTCCATTAGAGTGATAAAGATTGTTTTCTAGCACAACCTGTATTGCAAATTATTTGTTTGGAGAGCAGAGAACAGCCTGCTATTTCTGTAGAATCATTCCCAGTGATGTAGTCATGAATATTATGTGAAAACTCAGTACCCTTATGACTCAGTACACTTGACATTGCGTGCTAACGCATATGGGGAGTGTCCTTCCACATGACCTAACTGAAACCTCTCTACAATAAAGCCTGTATTCAAATATTGGCTATGGTGTTTGAGCTACGTCCTTTTAGGCACAAAGCTGTCCGCTATAAAAGCAGGGGCCCAAACACCATTCCTCAGAATTTTCTTCCTTCAAGACAGCGATTCATCTCTCGTCTAGAAGCCCTTTACTGCTTTGTCGTCAACTACACGAGTCAGTGGGTGGGATCTTCATGGCAACGAGAAGACTTTCCACTACCCTGCAGTTCTCTGGTGAACATCACTCCACCTCACCACTTGATGTCTGGGCTGTGCCCACGCAGAGTCAGCTCTCATTGAGACAGACTGCCCTCACTGCGAGGGCATGAGTCTCAAGATTCTGTGTTCACGAATCACCCTCGATCTGAGGGACGATTCAGCCTCCCGCGCCCTCCCACCCACCTCTTCTGTGATACCCGAGGGATCACACGAGGAGGCACGGCGGGGCCATGAGGTCAAACAGGATGAATTTGAGGTGGACCTCGTACAGGCACACGGCCCACAAACCCCTCAATCTCCATGCAACTCATCTGTGCCGATACATTATGTGCGTGACGAGCTCTGGCTCATCTCGTTCGGTGGTTCTGACACTGGGGATGATGACAATGTCATGTCTCTCACTACATCAGGCGAGTGGTCTGTGGATGATGCTACTGCCCCTTCCCCCAGAATGGGCGAGGAGCGTGTAGGCGCCACTGACAAGGAGATGCTTCACGTCCTTTCCAGGGCAGTCAAAGAGCTTGATATCAAGTGGTCTCCTCCAGATGAACCTATACAATCTCGCCTTGATGAATGGTTCCAGCAGTCCGGATGCCGCCAAGAGACCGCGTCTCGTAGATCTGCCCCGTTCTTCCCTGACGTTCATAACGAACTGTCAAAATCCTGGTGTGCACCCTATTCAGCTCACCCACACAGCGATTACATCCTCTCTAATGTGGATCACGGGAAAGAAAACGGTTATACCCAACTACCCCCTGTGGAGGTAGGAGGTATACCCCAGCAAGTAGCAGGGCGTGGAAATCACGCCCCATTCATCCTTCCAAACCCTGTCGACTGACATCCACACTGGCTGGAAGAGCATACTCAGCAGCGGGCCAAGCCAGTTCAGCACTCAATGGGCAACATGTTAGTTCTGGATTGTCACATCTTGCTGAACCTCACGGAAATGTGTGACAAGGAAAAAGCAGCTCTGTTGGATGCTCCAGTGTCTCCAACGGCTCTGTGGATAAGTTTGCAAAGTGTTACATCGCGACTCAGCAACACTCGCAGGCTATGAGACACTTTATGCCGAAATGGAGTAATGTATCACAGCCGGTTCGCTCCTGCTCTGTTTCGAGCCAGCGCCCGGCCAAAAGCCCCATGTCTGCTGCCTCAGCGCCCCCACCTGCCACCGCTGAGCCACCTGTGAGGCCACACAAGCCGTGGTCCAAACGGAAGCAACTGTATCAGCGCACTCTCAGGTGCAATGCACAATCTGGCACCCCCAGCCCAAGCTGTGGAACCTGCATGTGTGGCCCCTGAACGGAGCACACTAAACATGACAGAACTGACACATTCAGTCATGAATACCATTTTACAGGCCAGAGCGCCATCCACAATATGCCTCTATGCACTAAAATGGAATGTGTTCACTGATTGGTGTCTTGCACATGGCAAAGACCCAGTAAACTGCCCCATACATGAAATTCTCATATTTCTTCAAGAGCGATTAGACGCAGAACTCACTCAAAATTTGTGTGGCGACTATATCTGCGTATAACGCACCTGAAGCCGGCACCACTATAGGAAAGTATGATTTAATCATAAAGTTCCTTAGAGGAGCAAGATGATTAAATCCACCTCGGCCGGCAACAGAACCCTATCTTTGGTCCTAAAAGTGTTTGCAGGGCACCCCTTCGAGCCATTGGACTCTGTTGATTTGCGCATGCTCTCTATTAAGACCGCACTACTGCTGGCTCTGGCCTCAGTAAAACTGGTCGGTGACTTACAGTACATGCACTATCAATTGACATTTCATGTCTGGAGTTTGGCCCCTCTCTTATAAAGCCATTTTCAAACCCAGAAAAGGCTATGTGCCTAAGGTTCTAACCATGACCTTCAGAGCACAAGTGGTTCACCCTTCAAGCCTTCTTCCCTCCTCCATTTAATTTGGATGAGGAACAATCCTTGCATTTGTTATGCACTGTGTGGGTGCTACAGGCATACGTTGAGAGCACCCGCCAGTTCAGACCGTCTGATCAGCTCTTTGTGTGCTATGGAGGACACATGAAAGGAATGTCCATCTCCAAGCAAAGACTTTCTCACTGGATCGTTGATGCAATTTCCCTGGCTTACGAGTCGCAGGGTAAGATTTGCCCAATTGGTGTAAAAGCACACTCAACTAGAGGCATGGCTTCCTCATGGGCATGGACAAATGGTGTGTCTTTACAAGACATATGTTTTGCAGCAGAATGGTCTTCTTAAAACACATTCGCAAGGTTTTTCAACCTAGACGGAATGTCTCTCTCTGTTTAGAGCACTTGCTATTTTGTTTGCCAAACATATACTTATGCCCTCCCCTTAAGTACGGGCTCCCCATCATTTTACACAACCGCCTGCATTCAGGCCGTTGTAATTTACCATAAAGTCACAAGCACTTTCTTTATAAATAAACTCTCTTCCCGACTGGGTTCGTAAAGGGGTTAATTCATACTATATGACTCTGATCGTGTGAGTTGTTACACCTTCTCCTGATTGGTCAACTTCAGATAGATCGCCAAATCGACATGTTCAACCGCACACACCTCACAAATTCAAGCCAACAGCGGCCACATTTTTTAGACAGTTTTACAAATTATCGGGAGGTCGTGAGCTGCTCATAAGCCACTCGGCTCCACTCATAATTCCTCTCACACGATGCGAGCCGTGACCACATGAGCACCAACAATTTCCACACGATTTCTCCTGACTGGAAAAAATCGGTTGGGAGCTCGCTTGACAGCTGAAAATCCCACCGTGTACGCCAGCCTTAAGCTGATCTATTTAGTACAGCTCACGCAGGGTATCTGCAGGTCATTAAAAAGTATTAAAATGTATTAAATCAATTTGGTGAAAATTAAGGCCATTAAAAAGTATTAAAAGTTCTTAAATTACAATTCCCGAGGTATTTTTTGTTTTGTTTTAACATTTCTCTCCTTGGGTCGCAAGGCTGAATGAAAACCTTCCATGCCTCGCAGATAGCAGCAAGTGTGGGTGCACAATTTTCACTTGTGTGTGCGTTGTGTACATAGGCACTGAATCTGATGTGAGTGCTCCGGGGTTCAAGATATTCCCCATTAATTTTCTTCATTGTGATTCCAACATTAACAGAATGGGCGATTACATGAGGGAAGACACATTTCAGCAAGTTGTACCTTAACTTTCATCAAAACCTTAGATGTTCATTCATGTTTTGTTTTTTTCATGCTATAAGTTGGAGAGAGAGCGTTGTTCCCCACTCTGTTTGAATGGCCAGCTACCGCAATCTGTCACATTAAAGAGCATGAATACAATATTCATTGTTTGAATTTCGAGATAAATTGACATCATTTGAAAGCTGAGACTAAAATCATGTTTCTCCAAAAAACTACATCTGACTCAAATGATGGACGTGTCACAATTTGTGCATATGTAGCTGTAACTGGCGCTGTCCTGTGCTTTCACTGCGTTGATGTGTGTGTGGGCAGGTTTAAGTGGTTTACGAGAACTTTTTTTTTAGGTCACAAACTGGTAATTACAAGGGTATTATGCTATAAATGTGGTTTATGAGGACATTTCTAGTGTCCCCATAATTCAAATCGCTTAAAAAACATACTAAACAATGTTTTTTTGAAAATGTAAAAATGCAGAAATTTTTTTGTGAGGGTTAGGTTTAGGGGTAGGGTTAGGGTTAGGGGACAGAATCTATAGTTTGTACAGTATAAAAATCATTATGTCTATGGAGAGTTCTCATATTGATAGCTGCACCAACATGTACGTGTGTGTGTGTGTGTGTGTGTGTGTGAGAGAGAGAGAGAGAGAGAGAGAGAGAGAGAGAGAGAGAGAGAGAGAGAGAGAGAAAGAAAGAGAGAGAGAGATGCCAGCAAGCGCTTATGGGGCCGGTTGCAGCAGCTATACGTAAGTTACAACTTAGCCTAGTTGTGGTGTAAATGGGCACTAAGTTACAATTTATGCACTACTAAATATTTGAGCGTTGCACCATTAAACTTAGGTAGGACGTATCCCTATGTATAAACTAAATATTTATGGAAGACTCTGACCAGGAGTAGCCTAATGGTTGGAATAAAAAAGCAGACTGATAATTTATGACATCAATGAGCTCATGTTTTGCGTGACAGGCATCAATCCTTTTGACATAAAGTATTATGTTGACATTTACACTTGTTTACATTTACGAAAGAGAAGAAAAACGTACTTTAAAGGCATGAAACTGATCTAACGGTGCAATTTTCAGGGTGCGCCATCTGGTGTCAAGTTTCAACACATTCAAAATATATATAGGATATTAAAATGAATAAATGTCTATTTTTACAGCCTGTTGTATTAATATTTATTTATCACCCCTTATTTATTTTAGATACCAGTTCCTATATATTGTTATTTACACAGGGCAAATATACTATTTATCAAATCTACTTTTATTATGTATCATATTTTAATGGTGATATAATTTATTACAGCTGACAGTTACGTGAACAAACAAGGTTTGAACATCAACCGTAACAAGATCAAATTGAAGTTCATGGCTTTTTAACACTTCTGTGTACAAATTTGAAGGCTGTTTATTGGATCAGTACAGGTAAACGTCATATTATGCTGATGACCTACTAGTTAACTCTTGCCTTAAGAACAGGTGGTGCAACCAAATTAAGCACTGACTTAGTTACAAACTAACTAGTAGTTACTAAGCCCTTAGTGTGAACTTTACGTCCCAACTTACGTGAGACCTTACGCACAGCTGGTGCAACCCTACCCTGGACATTGTTTTTTTCAAAGTAAAAGTCCCACATTAAATGAACTAATTTTAAAATTAATACGAACATGAATTACAATATACAAATAAAATAATTTACAACACAGATTATTTTAGGATATCCTTTAATCCACTTATTTCTTATTTCTTTATTTAATAATTTAAAAAAAAATCACTTACAGCACCTTTAAGTTTTCTTTCCATCTAGGCTATATTTTCCCTAACATATATATGTGTGTGTGTACATGTAGGCCTGTTTGTGTTTGTGTGTTAAAGATGCTTTGAGAATGTCATAATTATGCAGGGATTGGGTGGAGATCTGGGTTTGACTGACAGGAGGAGACACTGATTCATCACTGGACAAGACTATGAAAACAGGGCCAGTGTTTGGGATGTGTGATTTGTATATTCAGGGCAGAATAGGGTGTGCTGGACATTTGGCAAGCCAGACACAGGATTATGCACTGAGGATCGAAGCATTTCTGAACGATAAGCTCATGTTAGGTTCAGAAGCGTGTTTTGGATAAAACGTAGCATGGCTAAGAGAGATACTGTTTGCTGTATGGTATAAATGAGTCTGGTCGGTCAGAAGAGGGTATATTTGGGTGTGTGTGATCACAGATAATGTCAGTCTGGGTTGGTCTCAGTAGATCAAAGCTAAATGTCACACCAGAGCAACATATGCTGTGCACAAGTCCAGTCTGTCTGTACAGAAATTTATGCCCAAAAGTGGGCTTAATCTGACAAAATCTTCATTAGAGGACATTCAGAAATGTGCCCATTTAAAAAAAAGAAAAGAAAATAGAGCAAATACAGTTAAGGTTTTCTTTGAGGGTGTGGGTTATGGTTAGTCTTTAAAAACAATAGGAGTCTATGGGATGTCCTCATTTAGATACAGCTAAGTGACCAATTGGTCATGACTTCCCTTACAAAAATTGCAAATGTGCCGTAAATTTTTTTTTGCCACTGATAATTTTCACATGCAAATTAGCTTTGTGGCAAGTTGTCCATTGTCGCAAAAGGGTTGCTGCAGGTTCACCACAACCGGTGAAGAGCTGCAAACTTCTGGCAAACATTTGCTGCAAATCACAATATCATTTGCATGTGAAAATAATAAGCGGCAAAATTGTGGCAAATTTGTCTTAAGTTTGCGGCTAGTTTGCCAGAACTCTAGATTTTTTGTATGGGTAATTTCCTGTAAGTGTTACAAGTGTGCATGTTTGTGTTGTTTGTAAGTGCCTGCTTGTGTTGTGTTGGTCAGTTTAACAGCAGAGTGTGACCTAGCTGAGTTGCTGCTCCAGACATGTTAAACTACAGTGATCTCTGATTACTTTTTCTGTGCTCAGTACACCAGAGCAAACAGCCCAGGCCTCTGTGCATAATAATTCTGTTATTGCTACACTGAAAAAAAAAAACCCTATAGAATTTACCCCAAAAAAATGAGGCGGCAATTTGCACCCACTCTCTTTGAGTACATTTTTCCCTCAATTTTAGCATGCAATATAGGTTAAGGGTATATTTTAACCAATGTGTATGAATAGTAATCAACACACCCCAAAATCATTTTTTTCAGTGTATTGTTATTATTGACATCCTTTTTTTGTTGTTGTTTTCTTTGGCTTGTTTGTGCATGTCTGACTATGCCCGAACCCCTAAACTCACCAAATGGTATAATGACATCACCCATTTTAACAAATTCAAAACACTGTATGTGTGTTTGCACACATAACATACCATATATTATGATCTTGTGAAAAGATATTATCAATAACTACATTTACAGTATTATTTTTATTTTTAGCCCAACAGTACACTACCGTTCAAAAGTTTAGGGTCACTTATTCATTCTTTATTTATTTATTTATTTATTTATTTTCACATTTTAGAATAATAGTAAAGTCATCACAACTATGGAATAATAGAAATGGAAATATGGGAATTATGTTGTGACTAAACAAAATCCAAAATAAATCAAAACTATGTTATAAAATAACCTAGAAAAACCTAGATTTTGCAGAAATGTACTCTTGGCATTTTCTCAACCAACTTCTTGAGGTATCACCCTGGGATGCTTTTTAAACAGTATTGAAGGAGTTCCCATCTATGTTGGGCACTTATTGGCTGCTTTCCTTAATTATTCGGTCCAAGTCATCAATTTCAAAAACTTTTTTTTTATTTTTTTTTTTTATTAAATTTTAGTTTTGTAATTAAATAAATGAATATGTTGGCACAATTATATTTTTGCCTACAAAACTAATTTCAAACATTTAAGCATACGCCTTCAGATCAAAAGATTTTTAAGATCATGAGAAACATTTCAGGCAAGTGACCCCAAACTTTTGAATGGTAGTGTAAGTCTCTATGATACTCTGGTCCCTAAATATGACTCAGGATCATATTTAAATCTTTGGGATTTTTTCCCCCACATGTTTTGTTATCGACCAGGCAAAAATCATAAGTCTAATCACTTAGAAAATTAATAGCACACCTCTCCTCGACAAGCCACACAATTCATGTCCATTGTTCAAATGGTGTGGGGGCGAGTTATGTGCCAAGGTTTAAAGCTAAGTTTAAGGGGTTTGTTCCTGTGAGTAAAAGTAGTAGCGATGCTTGCCTCTAATAATACTGCAGGCTGTGTAAAAGCATGTGGGTCAGTCCTAAACAAACATTAACGCATTGCTCAATTTAAATGGGGTCTCCAGTCCTTCCAGTGCAGGTGCTGAGTTATGCTGGGAGCGTTGACTCTGATTAACACACTGATTACTGTAATACATGCTCAGAATAAACAGAAGCAGCTGCAAGAGCAGCAAATGCCTGTTAATGTTAGGTTTATGTGGGTGGAAGGGGTGGTGACACTGAACAAACTCAATGAAGAAAGAGAGTGGAAAGAAATCAGGAGTAATAGGATGTGAATGGATGTAAATCAGAAAAATATAGGAGTGACATAATGAAAGGTTGATAGAAATGGGAAAGAGAGTGGGAGAGAGGGCATGTGAGTGGGTGAGTTAGTGAGAGCGTGTGAGAGGCCTCTCAGTTCTGCCACAAACTCCAGCCACACTGTAATTAGGACCATCCCAGAATAGAGGAAACAAAATGGAGGAAAAAGGAAAGAAAACAACACGTCAAAGTACACGTCCAGGGGGATGCAAAAAGAAACCTGGAAAACAAACAAGAAAACTTCTGAACTACTGTACATTTTGCATTGTGTGCCATCTACGAATCAAGCTCTTCATGCTAATTAAGCAATATCATACACGCAAGAGTGATGTTGTCCTGAATATCAGCATGACTGATTCAGACGGAGGCATGAGGCTGAACGTAATAACAGCTGATATTCAGTACAACAGCAGAATTGTGACTGTGAAATTACTTTTGTACAACAGTTCTATAAGCCGTTAATATCAAGTAACTTAAATAGTAGACATAAAATAGCCAGTTATTTTGTCTATTTTTGCTCTGCTAATGAAAATAGTTCCAAACGAAGCCTAAACATGATCAGTTGCTGCCTGTCATCGAGCAAGTCACAGACTGGTAACCAGTCTGGAACACTGCAAAAACAGACATGCAGATTAATATGAACAGTGTCCTAGTGTTTTATACTAATTATCAGCACACTTCGATCACCACTCGTCCAGTCAAATTAGAGCACAAGAACTACTGTCACTGTAGTATAATAACATACTGTACATATGATATATCTGATATGTAAGAGAAAAGATGTGAATTGCCAAGTGTCTAGCTGAATGGTTGTTGGGGATTTGTTACACTAAAGGCATTTGAAAAACTGGAGGCCTGTCACTAGTTTATGTAGCTGCTAGACAAAACCCTGGACAGGCGGCCAGTCCATCACAGGGCTAACACACAGTCAAACACATTGACCACGTTTTCATGCACTTAAGAAAATGTTTTATTCCAGGGTTTTTGCAGAACACAGCATTTTAAAACATCATGTAAATGAGAACACAGATTTCCATACGCTGATTAAGGGATGAAAAGAAAGCGATTTAACACACCTGGGTTTCTCCCAGAGAACGTGGCTTATGTGGCCTTGTACACAAAAGCGGTGTTCTTACAGTGTTTTGAAGAGTGTGCATATGCACGAACAAACATCATAGGATGGAGCCCAACAAGACAACACACGGAAAGAATTCAACATTTCTGGGAGTACAGTGGGAAAAGCACATTCACTATTAACTATACTCATTTATACACACCAATGTAAAATATAGATTGTCCCTCACATTCGCGTATATGCTATGGTACATCGTGGGAGTTTTACGTAAGAGGGAAACCCCACTACTGCAGCACTTTTCCGCTGAAGGTCGCAATAGAAAGTTAAAGAAACAAACACAGCAAGAACTCTGGAATATCTGGAAATAAAGCGAAGCAACAGAGAATAAAACAGCGAAGTCTTCCTCAGATGCCATGTTGTTATTTACATAAGCACTGTGGGGAAATTACGTTGCTGTGGACTAAGCTGCTTACTGACCAAGTGGAAGTCTGTATACGGGATTAAAGAGTACGCTGCTTATACAGTGCAGGTAAACTGGAACACCAATTTCTCACAATAAGCCACTTTCTGGTGTCCATGTAAAAGTAGTCATTCACACTTGCACTTACACAAATGGGCAATTTAGAGTCTGCAATTCACTTGACCTGCATGTCTTTAGACTGTGTGGGAAACTGGAGTACCGCTAGCCCTTTTCCACCAACATGGTTCAGGAGCGGGTTCCTGGGCCAGTGCGACTTCTCGAACTGTTCCACGTGTTTCCACCTCAGTAAAGGACATTCCAGGGCAGAAAAACTTTTTCCACACCAGCCCCAAAAGCTTGCTGGTCTCAACGCAGGAACAAGCACTCTACTTGCGATATGGTCTTCTACGGAGATCCAAAAACAACTAGAGAGATCACAAAAGGGGGAAAAAAGAGTCTACAAGAAGATACGGCTAGAAATGGTGCACGCAGGCTTCAATCGGACGACTGACTAAATCATAAACAAATTTTTAGTACAGGGACCTTAAGAAGGTGCAAAAGTGGCAGTGGACGGAGCAACGACTGCTCAGACACTGACCAGCCAGCTAACTAACCAGGGAATTAAATTCAGTCAGTCATGCTCGAGACAACCACTGATTCACTAGTGTCCTCTGTTGCTGAGCTCAGCAAGTTATTACACTTGCCAGCTTTGTTTGCTTTCCTTACAATCTTCTCATCTTATTTTGTGCATTGTTTTGTTCAGTCAGGGCACTAACCACTTTATTAGGAAGATCATGGCTATCTGTAAAGTAAACCGGTGGGATTCTCAATCAAGAAGCAAATATAATACTGTATTATATGCTATGACAAAAATCAAAATATATCCATCTGCTACGCCAACGTTAATAACGATTCCACTGTTACTGTTTAAAGTACTTAGCAAGTTATGTCACATTAAAAAAGTATATACAAAATAATGTAATTTCATTACCTGTCGTCCTGAGCGTAGATGTCGTCTCTGACATGTCTGGTTGAGCAGTGTCACATTGTTGGATTGCATTTCTTTTTATGTTTAAGGGTATTTCTCAGAATAGAGGCAGAAGTGGGTTACTGGAATTTTGGGTGTCGTCATTACCACCACGACCCGTAATCACTATCACAAGCTGTGACATGCTGGTGATGGCTCTGCTTGTAATGACATCTTTGCCATTTTTGCAACAAAAAAACTAGCCTCATGGATGACTATCAAGTCTAGCTGGATTTCTACATGTAAAGTACAGTAAATTAAATAGAAAAGAAGTAAAAAGTCATCAAATTAATTTAAGTTAATAAAAATCTAACTTTTTTGGTGATGTCACGTAATAAATGTACATGCCTATTACTATCACAGTAAATCTGGACATCAAAACACCAGTCTTCTTTCTTGACAGACATGTGCTCCACTAGGATCTCAAGTTACCATGGCTACCAGTAAACTTAATGTTGAAAAAACTTTATTTCAGTGCATTATGTAGTGTGTTGGTAAAGATAGAACATTAAGGGACAGGTATAAATTAAAATAAATAAAGAACAAAATCCAGATGTATCCACCTTTTTCCTGGGGGTCTAACTGGGGAAACGAATGTGGCTGGAACTTCCGCCGGAAGCCGTTCTATAGCATTCCCTAGCTCTGGCTGCAGTCATTTTAAGACCCTGTTTGCAGCTGGTAAAAGGACGTGTTTCGGATGATCCCAACGCAAATGGTCAGTTCTAAATATAGTTGTAAACAGGGTGCAAAATGTTTTGTGATTGGATCATAAAAACACATACAGAGGTTAGTCAAAAACCACATCGCATTTGAGGTTTAAAACGTCGTCCTGATGCGTCCTGGACAGCTGCGAAGCACCACCTCTCACCTTTCAATCACTCACCGAACAAATGTTTAAACTTACGTGCGCATTTAAAAGGAAATAACCATCCGATCGGAAAACTTGAAATAGCAATTACATACCCAAGGATGAGAACTTCACAGCTCTTCCTCAGTGTGTCTGTCTTATTTGAACATGCAGGGTGACCAGATTACAAGCACACACATCTGAAGCTGAACTAACACAGGTACTCCACTAAAACAACTGATAATTTTGCTCAAAATGTTGCGTTTGTGCAATTTTTAAATCTCAACTGCATCTGGGAGAAACAGCGGGCCAGTTTTGTTCACGCTTTCTTTGTATTTATGACTTTTTTTGCAGTTTATTATCATTCAGTAACACACTGATATAGTGATTGATGTATGTACATATGAAATCAAACACGTTCTCCTCAAAATCCCAACACCACAATGAAAGAATGAATGGACATATGCCACAACAACACCTGTGTTAACTTGACAACGGAAGTAATTCCCACATTTTGCGCTAAGCATCACAGGACGTAGGAAAAAAGGTGGATAGCTTTAAAATACACTAAAACTTTAAATATGGCATTATATTTGAAACTCAGGGTTGGAGACAACACCAAAACATACATTTTATACCATAAAACACAAATAAAATGTACTAAAATAATTATCTTGAGACACAATAAAAAAAGTCTAGATCTGTCTTTGTCTAAACTGACTGTGGACATTTTAAATTGTTGTGTGAAATGTGTTTTTCCTAGAAATACATCCTAGGGACAGAAATATGCCTGTAATCTCAGAATCACCCTTAAATATGTCCTCATAAACAGGAGTAAAGCTGTACAAAAAGACCGTGATGCGCCATGTTTGTTTGTGGGCAGGTGAGGTAGTCACGTAAAACTACTGTGTAGATACGTAAAGCGTTACGTTACCGTTCAGTTCTCAAGTCAGTGCAAAGGCACAGCCAGTTTGCAATAGGCTCCAGATTGCCCTGGCCTTGAACCAGCTGAGCACAGGCTTGGCACGAGGACCATTGCCATTTTGGTGGAAAAGGGCTACCAGAGGAAACCCACGCCAATACCAGGACAACACGCAAATTCCACACAGAAAGGCCCAGTTTGAGCCAGGACCCGAACCAGTGACCTTCTTGCTATGAGGCAACAGTTCCACCCACTGAGCCACCATTCTACCTTCTGATGTTGAGGTGACTTTTTCAATTGATATTTTGGTTCTATACTTGTAAAGCTATGTGGAATATCTTTGAAACAAATCCAGCTCAAACAAATGTGGTTGTGTTGAGACAACAATTTGCTCTAAAATGCATAGATTCATAATCTGATAATAAAGAGTAATTGAAAGTTAGAAAAAATCTTACTATTTATTGATGTGATTCAAGACGAAAAATTAATTCTAGACCTAACACACACACACACACAGGCTCACACGTATTATTTTGTCAACGATGTGGCTGGTCAGAGAGGCTCTGCTGTGGTCATTGGATGTGCTTTTTGTTCTAAACCCATAATTGCTCCAGGGTTCCCAGTGTGTGTGTTAGCAATGGCTAGTGCGGATACAGGCTAATCCTTTAATTGGGTTAAATAAACAACAATCCCCCCAGGGCAAACGTCACACTGTGTAATCTGTCATGAAGAGCCTAATCTACTCAATCAGGTGGACCCGCATGCACACGCATACATGCTTCCATAAAACTGACCACCTGACAAATTCAACCACTGATTTCACTTATAAAGACAAAGGCTGATCACTCTGGCTTTGACCTTTAACCCCAGGAAAATAACCCAGCTAATCTGACAATAGAGCGCTATAGTCTGGTTCCGGAAGTAAAAATCCCATTAAATTTTTCCATAGACGATAATTTATATTTTCAACGATAACTTATAAACATTTCAAGACAGACCTACCTTGAGCTCTGAGGTTGTACATCAATGGTACATGCCTCTGTTGAAGCCATATGTCTGCATTATTTCAACTCCATTGTTTAAATTGCATGTTTGATAGTGGAAATTTTCTGGTAAACAACTACATAATCCATGGTACAGCAGAGAACAGGTTCATCAATCAGAGAACCACGGCCAACGGAGCCCGTGAAATTTGCCTCGGAGTGACCGCCCACTCACACGACACACTGAGTGACATAATCGAGTCAGTCTCTTAAACTACTTATCTAATTGCACATATCGGAATATTTTGCAATAAACGTAAAATATATTGTTTCTATACTTTCAATCAACAACCTATACCAATAGTTTTATATATTCCCATAATTTTTTATTCAATTACATCATTCGCAATGCTTCATGGTATTGTAGTTTGTACCCTCATGAAAGATGGTATGAACGCAGCCTTTTTACCTTTGTCATTTTGTCCGATTTTCAAATACTTTTTTGCCTCAAAACAAAGTTTGTGATGTTGTGATTCACCTCGGAGCTGGTTGGTTTGGTTGGTTTGGAGGATTTTATGAAAAGCCTATGCAAAATATTATGGGAAAAATACTTCCGGAACCCAGATGCTGAATAAGTGAGCAGGGCACTGTTGCGCTTTATAACCTTGGCAAAGGAACACCTTAAAAGAGATTTCTAAATTAAATAGTTACATTTACATTTTTACAAATAAATTGTATTCTCAATCATGTGGCTTTTAACTTTGGCATAATTTACAGTTATTCATACAAAGCCATCATCACTTATAAAAAAAACATTCCCTGTACCACAGCCTCCCTTTAACATCCATCTGTCCAGAAATGTTCCCATGCTACGCTCACTTCATACATCTAACTGTAGACTGACGCATAAAAATGTAAATTTGGATCAAAAATATTTCTCTTGAGGGGAAGATTTCTCATCCACTGATCATGTAGTTTTCACCATCTAATTCCATCCTCGCAACTATTTGCTCGCTCTAAAACACATCTCTTTGTTCTCATTTATGCAGCAAATAGATGCACACACACTCCTGCATGAGCTCGTAATATCAATCATTTGTGTTTCCTGTGGGAAGATCCATAATACAGAACAGACCGTCCCAAATATCCAACACCAGGTGCTTGTGTGTGTGTGTGTGTGTGTGTGTGTGTGTGGGCAGGTTTAAGTGGTTTACGAGGACTTTTATTTTTAGGTTACAAACAGGTAATTACAATGGTATTATGCTATAAATGTGGTTTATGAGGACGTTTCTAGTGTCCCCATAATTCAAATCACTTAAAAAAACATACTAAATGATGTTTTATTGAAAATTTAAAAATGCAGAAAGTTTTTTGTGAGGGTTAGGTTTAGGGGTAGGGTTAGGGTTAGAGGATAGAATCTATAGTTTGTACAGTATAAAAATCATTATGTCTATGGAGATTCCTCATAATGATAGGTGCACCAACATGGGTGTGTGTGTGTGTGTGTGTGTGTGCTCCTGTGTGTATGGGCAGAGGGAGAGCCCTTCACAAGCAGAATAAGTGTTAGATGCTGAGTTCTTGTTAATTATGTGTCACTTATGCAACAAGTTTCAGACACTACCTCCTGCCAATAATGCAGGCTGTCCCAAACACCCAGCCAAACAGAAAAACAACGCAACACAACCGCATAGAACATCCTGGCTGCCACACATGCCTACAACATGAGACAACACATCCTGTCACACAGAAAAATTACACAACCACATAACACAGTCTTCCAATAGAAATATAACATAATCACATAACATTCTTCCACAGAGATTCTTCATCACTGTGAAAAGTGGTAACCTGTGTAGCTGGACTTATTTGTGCCTGATCTCACCCATAAAACAAATTTTGTTGGGGTAACCTAATGTACTATATTCAGGTTGATTCATGTTATATAATACTTTTGACTTGAAAAAAAATCCAATTAATTTAGCTGTTACTACACGAAGAGCCTTTTTAGGGTAACATTTCTTTCAGTGCACACTGTCAGTGCAGTCTGCAACACAAGTAAAGAATCAATACTACAACACTACACATTTTTTCATGCAGAATCACACAGCTTGATGTATAATCTAGGTGATGCAACAGTGGGACAAAATCACAGCAAAGCAAAAAAAAATCTCAGTTGCAAAACAGGAAGTGTTGTGTTGCAAAAATAAGAAGAGGGAGAGAGAGAAAGGTTAAAAGGTAAAAGAGAAGGAGGGAGAGAGAAGAAACCATGACTAGACCACTGAGGCGAGTGTGGTCAAGGCAAGGTGAGCAATACACACTTATTCTTTACCTCTCCTACACACCGACTGTTTATAAATACACAAAGTGGTACTTATTCTGACACAGCCACTTTACACTGTATATCTACACAGTTTGATATACAATGACAGACTTTTTGGTTGGAATGAGAGACGAAGAGTGGGAGAGCATGAGTGTATGTGTATGTGTGTGCGCCCAGTGGTAAACTTATATGTATGTGTGAATGTGCTGCATAAGGCAATCATACCTTAGCATATATTTACAGAATATACTCTCATGTTTCAAGTGTTATGGAATGTATTTTTATGATACACATGTTCATGAAAACACCAGTCACTCACACATCCCTGTAAGTGACTAAAGCATGTTTGAAGTGTAAAGCTCGACCAGGTCATGACCTTGTGAATTTAAATTATCATTAGTCATTTAACACCCAGCTTACTATACTGTAAGCTTGGCATGTAAATTAAAACAGCAAAGTTACATTTACTGTATGCATTTGGCAGCCACATAAGCAACTTTAGAGTGCATTCTGGGTATTCATTTAATCAGTATATGTTTACAGTGACATTGCTAGTATCATGCTTTACCTGTTGAGCTACAGGAAATTTAGCCTAACTCTAAAGTGTCATGCTCATTCAAACAGATGGGGCATGTATCCCCTCAGATTTACAAGCCAAGAGGATTTAAAATGCCACTTCCAAAACATTTATTTGTGTCTTTGATAATTATGTTGCACAATTATTTGGTAGAAAATTAAAAGTGTTTGTCTATGGCAGAAATTCACATCTACATTTGGTCAGTCCAATCTAGTCGCACCTTCCACAAATCATTTCCTTTTAAATGGGAGATTCCTCATCTGCTCACCCTCATGTTCCTCGAAACTTGTGTGTTTTTTGCCCATGGAGCATGAAAAGAATTATCAACAGCTGTTCTTTTCCATACAACCAAAATGCACAGTGATCACTGGCTATCAAATTCATGTGCAGTTTTGCTTGGTTAAAAAAATAAATCATCAGGATTTGAATTCCCCTTAAACTCCCCTTGATTGCTAATAAGAATCACTTCCACTAGACCAACTGGTTTTACAACTATTCAATGAACTGCAAAGTTGTTAAAAAGTGTTTTTCTTTTTGATTGGTCAAGCATTATCTCGCTTCGGACACTGAGTAAGCCAGAACTGCCAAAGAAAAAAAAAATAGGTGCATGACGGTCCTGGCCTGACCGTAACTAAATGTTATTCCATTTTATGGCAAGTTTTAGCCTATTAAAGATGTTGGAATACATAAAGCCTTGTGAAACAGCTGTTGGTCAGAGAGATATGGCAGAAATAACGAACACCATAATCTACAGTATGTCTATTCAACACTGTGTGTATGTGTATGTGTATGTGTGTCTGTGAATGTATGCTATCCAGTAATGCAGGCAACATCCTAACCAGATGACAATGCTACTTCTATTTTAGCATGGACACATAATCACTGAAATGCATTTGTACATGGTACAAAATGTGATTCAATGTGCATACAGTTGTGTTTGTCTGAGTCACAGTGATGAATCTCTGAACAATGGCTTCACTTCAGCCCAGAGGATGATCCAACATCCCACTGTCTGCCTCTTTGTTCCTGTTATATTAAAGTATCTATTCTCCATGTCTTTGAACATCCCACTTAGCCAAAAACACACAATCACACAATCACACATACACACAGACTTATCCCTCTCCCATATCTACAAGTGTAGGAATTAAATCACATTGTTTTTGTGGGTGTGTTGTGCGATTGTGTGTGTGTATAAATTGTCACCCGTTATGCCTTGCATCCACAATATACAAGTCAGCCCATCTGGGATCGAATATGTGTGTGTCACTGCTGATGAATAGAGTGTAAACACATGGAGAGAAGCTGAGACAGAGGGGCCTGTTCTTCTGGGTCTCATCAGCACAGAAGACCAAAAGAGAACTAAGGAGATGATGATGATGTATGTGTGTGTGTGTGTGTGTGTGTGTGTGTGTGGGCAGGTTTAAGTGGTTTACGAGGACTTTTATTTTTAGGTTACAAACTGGTAATTACAATGGTATTATGCTATAAATGTGGTTTATGAGGACATTTCTAGTGTCCCCATAATTCAAATCGCTTAAAAAACATACTAAATGATGTTTTATTGAAAATGTAAAAATGCAGAAAGTTTTTTGTGAGGGTTAGGTTAAGGGGTAGGGTTAGGGTTAGGGGATAGAATCTATAGTTCGTACAGTATAAAAATCATTATGTCTATGGAGAGTCCTCATAATGATAGCTGCACCAACATGTATGTGTGTGTGTGTGTGTGTGTGTGTGTGTTTGTGTGTGTGTAATGACTCTGTTTAGGTGGGTGTTTCTTCAACTATGGGTACTTTTGTCCCTTAAAACTCACTGTTCACAATCTTGCTAGTTTATTTAATTTGTCCACTAACAACATGCATGACATGAGAATCTGTCATTTTTTTGCATTTTTTCTGAAAGTCATGAACATTTCCACTACAATGCCATGTCATATCACATCTTGAATTATTTACTGTGTTTAATGGCATTCTGTGGTGGAAATGACATTTTAAACATTCTTAGAATAAAATGGCAGACTCAATTACCTAGAATTTATGTACCCTAAATACACACTCTTGAATAGTATTTTCACCCTTTTTGCATAATTGGAAATGACGAACAATAAAATATTCTGTATGTGTAACCGGTCCTGCTCAACTTGCTCAAAGCGGGATTTGAACCGGCGTCAGCAGGCATGGGAGGCGGGCACGCGAACGAGGAAGCTAAAGGCTACAGCCTCTAGCATCAGTCCCTAGTGCGCCTCTTGAGGCCAGAGGAGTGAGGTTTACACACACTGCACTGTTATCACGTACCAGCTGGCTCCCATTACATATGCTCTTGACCGATACTGTGGTGGTCAGCTTTTGATAAAACTTGATTAGGGACAAAATAGATTGATGTGATGCCACAACTGAGAGATATTCATAATCATAATTTCTATTAAACAAAATTTGAACTTAATTGTATACACACATTAAATATTGAAATGGTTTATATGTATTTCACTCTTCCTTTTTAGATTATCATACTTTTTCAAATGTAATAATTACATTTTAATGATGGATTTTTTTATTTTAAGATAAAAGACATTAAATGACAAATGCATGGGAAAATGTTTCCAAGAAATCTGTAATTTTACTGTTACAAAAATCAACCCCTGGGACATAAAAGTACCCAAAGTTGAAGAAACACCCAAGTAATGATAAACAGTTAACATAAGTACAATTTTACAATCTAAGATTTACAAATCAGAAGTTCAGCATAATCTTTTTAGTAAATTCAGTTGGATTTGGACCAACCCCACACACACACAGCTAAAAGGCTGCAGCAGTGTGATGAGTCTGAGTGTGTATGTGAGTGTAACTGAGAAAGAGAGGTAACAAAGAGAGAAGTGGAGCAGCGAGAGACTCGACAGACGGCACGTGATGAAGGATGGCGATAAACAACAGATATGGAGTATAATTGCTGGTTGCTAAATTTAAATAGGCTTTAAGCAAACTGAGAGAGAGCAAGAGAAAAATATATAAAATGTGCCAGAAAAATAGAAATACAGTAGTGACAATAACAGAAACTTTGATGAAAGTGAATAAGAAATACCAGCTTTAAAAGGAAGAAAGGGACAAAAAGAACACAAATGTATAATTAGAAAGTACAGTATAAAATTGAATTGCCATTATTTTACTTACAGGCCTCTAATCTGATTGGACAAGTGATGTTCCAAGAGCTCTGATATTAACAGGGATGCTTCACTGTTTGTGCCATCCATTTGTCTGTGCTTTCTGACAGCTTCAACAGTTGATCATGCGTGTTGGATTTGTTTTTGATAGCAAAGCAAAAATAGTCAACAAAACTGACCATACTGTGTCTAAAATGTAAATTACTTTATATTAACTTCTTGTTTATTGAACTAAAAGCAATATCACACTTGCAATCGGTCAGCTGCATCTCAGCACTCTTGCTCATGGGATGTAGCATTGCTTAAATCTCTGGAAGAAACGTCAAGCATAAAGTATGTAAGGGGGGGCAGGGGGTGAAAGAATAGATGGTTAAAATCAAGAGAGAAAATAGGAGCTATGGCATAAACAGTAAAACATGGACACATCAAGGCATCGTGGGAGGAATGAGATAATGAACATTAGAAGTGTGCTCTATAAGAACAAAAGAAAGGACACATGGAGAAGAAACAGAGAGAAATTATTTGAACGAGGCCAAGAAAAACACCAAACATCTGTGTAAAGAATAGTTCAGTTAATAATTTGCCTGTGTTTAAGGGTTAAAACAGGAGTGTGTGTGAATATCGGCTTTAGAACACACTCCTGGTCGTTCATTTGCCCCCTATGGAGCAACAGGAGCCCCATTGTATAGGAGTGTGCCTTCTACCAGATCCTGCCCCACAATGCAGACCACCTGTATGCTAATGAGTGATCATCCCATTGTATGAGCAAAAAGAGAACAGCTTGTCAGAGTGTGTCGCAATGAGACAGATGTAGAGAGTTAAATAGGGCGACAGAACTGAGAATGTAAGCAATGAGGTCAGACCACAGTGTTTCTAATTGACTAATTCACCCTCATGCCATCCCAGATGTGTATGACTTTTATCACATTTATGTGTTTTGGTTCATGTTTTTCATGTCTTTTATTTTTCAAGTTTAGTTCCTGTTCATGTCATGTGATTCCCTGTTCCCTAATGTGATCTTGTCATGTGTTTCCCCTGTTCATGTGTCTTGTTTTCATTGGTTCTTTGTTTGATTACTTTGTTATTAATCTTGTCTTTTCATTGGTTTAATTTCATTTAGTCTTGTTATCTTGTTTATTAGTTTAGTCTTGTGATTGGTTGTCTTGTTTACATGTTACCCATGTCCTTGTATTTGAGCCCTCATATTTGCCATTGTCTGGTGTGAGGTATTGTGAATGTAACTTTGTTGTTTTGTCCTAGCCAAGTCAAGTTCATGTTCATGTTTTATGCCAAGTTTTTGTCAAGTCTAGTTTTAGTCAAAGTCAAGTTCATGTTTACGTTTAGTTCACGTTTGTAGAGAGGGTTTTGGGATTCCACATGTAAATAAAACTGCACTTGGGTTCATCACTTCACCATCGTCTCTTCATCTGCCTGTTGACAAAATCGTTACAGAATACCTCACCGCCAACCATGAACCGACTACTGTGCCTACATCAGGGGAATCAATCCCTGGAGGAATATGTGGGGGACTTCTGCTGTCTGGCCAGCGAGGTGGACTTTAATGAGGTCGCCCCCAAAGACAGTTTCCGTTTCGGATTAAGTGAGCCAATTTCTTCCCTGATGCCTGGTGGTCGCAGTTCCCTCAGCCTCGCTCAGTATATCGACCTTGCCCTGCAGATCACTGGTTCTACGTTCACTGTGGGGGAGGCGGATGCCAAGCCGGAGTCCCACGTCATGGCTGCCGAGCCGGAGTCCCACATCATGGTCAAAGAGCCAACACCCACGCCTGCCACGGCCAACGAGCTGGAAGCCTCATCCGTCCCAGAGCCAGCGTTGCCAGCCTCGTCCATCCCAGAGCCAGCGTTGCCAGCCTCGTCCGTCCCAGAGCCTGCGTTGCCAGCCTCGTCCGTCCCAGAGCCAGCGTTGCCAGCCTTGTCTGTCCCAGAGCCAGCATTGCCAGCCTCGTCCGTCCCAGAGCCAGCGTTGCCAGCCTCGTCCATCCCAGAGCCTGCGTTGCCAGCCTCGTCCGTCCCAGAGCCTGCGTTGCCAACTTCGGCCTCCCGGAGGAGGAGGAGGAGAAAGGCTTTCATTTCCAAGTCTCTGCCCATGTACACGACCACAGAGGTCGTTTCCAAGTCTCTGCCCATGTTCACGACCATGGAGGTCGTACCCGAGTCTCTGTCTACGGCCACGAACACAGAGGTCGTTCCCGAGACTCAGTCCATGCCCACGACCACAGAGGTCGCTCCCAAGACTCTGCTCATGTTCACGACCACTGAGGTCTTTTCCCAATCATCCAGGACTCTTAATCTCGAGCCTATCATGGCTCTGCCTTCTACGCCTTGCTCCTCGAGCCTACCTCGGCTCCGCCTTCCATGACTTTGCCCCACGTCATGGCCGCTACGCCAGAGTTCCACGTCATGGCCGCCACGCCAGAGTTCCACGTCATGGCCGCCAAGCCAGCTCCAGGCCATGTCACAGCCACGCCAGAGTCAGCTCCAGGCCATGTCACAGCCACGCCAGAGTCAGCTCCAGGCCATGTCACAGCCATGCCAGAGTCAGCTCCAGGCCATGTCATGTGTTTTGGTTAATGTTTTTCATGTCTTTTATTCTCAAGTTTAGTTCTTGTTCATGTCATGTGATTTCCTGTTCCCTCATGTGATCTTGTCATGTGTTTCCCCTGTTCACGTGTCTTGTTTTCATTGGTCCTTTGTTTGATTACTTTGTTATTAGTCTTGTCTTTTCATTGGTTTAAGTTCATTTAGTCTTGTTATCTTGTTTTGTCCTAGCCAAGTCAAGTTCATGTTCATGTTTTTTTGCCAAGTCAAGTCAAGTTTTTGTCAAGTCTAGTTTTAGTCAAAGTCAAGTTCATTTTTACATTTAGTTCACGTTTGTAGTCAGGGTTTTGGGATTCCATGTCTGTGAATAAAACTGCACTTGGGTTCATCACTTCACCGTCATCTCTTCTTCTGCCTGTTTCCAGCAACATTACAGCTTTCTTCTGCAGAACACAAACAAAGATTTTTAGAAAAATATCTCAGCTTTGTAGGTCCAGACAATGCAAGTGAATGATGATCAGAAAAATCGCATAAAGGAAACACAGAAATAATCCATAAGACTCCAGTGGTTAAATCCATATCTTCAGAAGTGATATAATAGGTGTGGGTGAGAACAGATCAAAATGTAAGTCCTTTTTTTTTTACTATCAATCTCCACTTTCAATTTCAATTTACATTTGAAAGTCACATGTGGTGCCTGTTTAGTTTCACTTTCACATCTGAAAGTGAAAGTTAAAGTGGAGACTTAGAGTAATAAAGGGCTTAAATATTGTTCTGTTTCTCAACCACACCTATTATATTGCTTCTGAAGATATGGATTTGACCATTGGAGTCTTATGGATTATTTCTCTGTTACCTTCATGTGATTTTTGGAGCTACAAATTTCTGGTCATCATTCACTTTCATTGTATGAACATACAGAGCTGAGATATTTTTCTAAAAATCTTTGTGTTCTTCTGAAGAAACACACATCTGGGATGGAATGAGGGTGAGTAAATGATGTGAGAATTTTCATTTTCGGGTGAACTATCCCTTTAAGGTGCTCTATGGTCAAGGGTTCGTATAAGTCCAAAACAAATATCTAAATAACCATAGCACTCTTAACAGGGGCAGATCTACCAGGGAGGCAAATGGTGGCAAATGCCACCCTAAGAAAAGGCATTGCCACCCCATCTGCAACCCAGTATAAGTATACAAATATATCAAATATAAATGTAAGATGTTGACATTGTGTTGGGGTTTATTCATGTCGAACTGCCTCAACTCTCACCGGATGCACAAATGACTACACAAACTGATCTTGTGATTGATTACAGCGGCAGCCAATCACGTGAAAGTATATCAGTGGTCAATTGCATGATAGGTTAAAGAAGTGGCCAATGGTGTGATGGGTTACAGCAGCAGCCAATCGCGTACTTGCTGCTGCAGCGCATGTGCAGTATTTGGGTCCTTGTGGGCTTAGGGTTTTGAGCTTATTTCCTCAATCACAAAAACAATATGACAATATGGACAAAGACATGGAGAAAAAAGAGGTAAAAGATTAATTTATCTGTTTTTTATCAAGTCTACACTGAATTATTATTCGATATATTGCCGTCAGTTGAGACATGTCCTCAGCACTTCCTGAAATAGCTTTCGTCAGTATGTGTATAATCCAAATGAAACATCTCCAGTACTTGAGTAGGAGTTTCTATTTCAATGGATCTGTGTATGTTTTGATTGGCGATCTGGCATTGGAATGTGTTGTTAAAATTGATGAAAATGTTTGTTGTGGCTGTTATCAATGTCGTTTAGTGTCAGCAGTTTTTTTCTGCAGCTCACGCTCTTTTAAGGGAAATAGAAAAGTAAAATATGTCCCCCATTGTGATGGCCTTCTCGGCCGTATTGTTTGTGTGTATGTAGAGCATGTGTTTGTCTTTATCTCCCTCACTCTTAATCGCTCTCAGGTGTGGGGTAACCAGGTGAGCTGATTGTTAATGGGGAGCACAGGTGTTCCATGGCTGGGTTGTGCGATGGGAGACGGGTGTTCGTGAGGTGTGCCAACTTGGTCACCGATGCGCACGTGTAGATTCCCGCTGCAGAGAGTTTGTGGTTGTCACTGTCTGAATTTCGCTGTTTTTTTCAAATACAGAACGGTCAACAAATGTGTCTGTGTTTCTGCTACTCTCGTCTCCCTGCATCTTTTATTGCATTTTATTTTTAAACACCCATCCACTGACATACAGACGCAATCTTGGTTTATTACAATAAAAAGTTATATTTGGGTGAATTAGAAACCAGAACCTCTAAAAGCTAGAGGCATAATTTACCACTAGATCAATCAGTCATGTTCTTGATTAAATTGCAGATCTATGTGTTCATCTGCTGACTAACAAAATCTCAAGACTGATAGTGGCAGATGTAGAGATAAAATTACCATATTATGTGAAATGTCTATTTGAGTGCTTGAATCAGTCATTAAGAATGACTGTTTATCAAAATAGGAGATTTAAAAGAATCTTTTATTGTGCATAAAATAATTCATATTCATGTGTTTCGCAGCACTGCCACCCAAAGTACAGTTTTCTTAGAGTTTTTATTTTTATTTAGAACTAACTTTGTGTTAGTGTTCCCTTTCAAATGGCTTATTTCCGCTGTTACAAAGGTATTTATTAGCAGAATAACATTAGGTATGCATGCACTCTCCATCCATGGGTACACTTAACAAAATAAAACAATTTGGCCTGCATAACGTGGTGAAGTTTATTCCAGATTGCCAGTTTTATGTCAAGCTAAGGAACATTTAGAATTTGTTGATGTGTTTAATAGACAATGTCTTGGAATTTTCTTTTAATTTTTATTTTTTATGTTGACAGATCAGTAGCAAAATGGTTACTATGTGTGGTTCCTGTGGAAATGCAGTTGTATTGCAAATTCATAGATATTTATAATTTGGTAGTGATTCCAGTTAATGAACTAGTACTTGTTGCAATGATGCTTGGTACCTTAATCCATAAGAACTATGCATGGGTGCTTGCTTTGGTGCTGCCACCCCTCATAGTCTGCATGCCACCCCCTTGCCACCCCATGAAAAAATGTCTAGATCCGCCCCTGACTCTTAATACATCAATTAATTGTATTAAGAGCACCATGGTTGTTTAGCTTTTTTTGGAATAATAAACAATATTTTTGAAAAAAGAACAGTTAAAGGGATAGTACACCCAAAAATATAAACATTTTGTCATCATTTATGGTACTCACCCACATGTTGTTTCAAACCTGTGTTACTTTTTATCTTCCATGGAACACAAAGGGACATTTCAGGTTATTTGACATTATGTTGACTTACCTTTTTTGCAGTGTATTTTTTCTTTTTTCTTCCCTTAGCTAAAATCACAATGTTCCTTATGGAAAGTGTCCTTGTAACAGAAATACACAGAGGTCAACCTGCTTTGAGGTAAAAGAGATGTTTCTGTTTTGTGTTCTGAATATTGTGTTTGCAATTGTTCTTTCTCTCCTACACGAACACCCCCTCCATTTTCCAGGTCATCCCTCACTTTTATTCATAATATTATGCAATTTTCAAAGTAAAACCACATATTGATCTCTATTTCTCTTTTTCCAGTTTTCCCTTACTCAACATTTGCACACCTCTCCATCCCCTACCATGTCTCTATCTCTCCCTCACAGTATTTTGCAATAGCAGGTTCTCTAAATGCCTCAGGGTGTATCTTGGTGCAATGAAACAGAAATCCACTCCTTATTTTCAGCCAAACCCTCAACGGCTAATACACTCCTCCACCCTTCCAGGTCTTCACCCTTTTATCTTCTAACCTCTCAAACGCGCTCTCTATTTTCTGTCTTTCTCTGTCTGGCCCATGTTTTTTTTTTTTTTTTCTTCATAAATTTGTCACCTGAGTTTACCCAACCATTTTTCCATTTCAGGAGCGCTGTTACCTGCTATTAGTAAAATATTAACAACACCTCAGTAATTATTCACCCAGGAGAGCTTAGAAACCAAAGCACTGTGTTAAAATATTTTCTGCAGGTGCCTGAAGGGCAGACACAACTTGAAACCGCCTATAAAGGTTGACCAAAGTTTGTCAATGTTATTTTTCTTGTCATTGCTCTTATTGCATAACTGTGGTGCTCATTTTGCATGTCAGGCAACTAACAAACAGAATTACTGTTCCATAGAGACACATGATAACAGCTATGGGCTTGTTTTCACAATGTGGAATAAATGCATTTTTCATGAGATATTTCATCATCTGATGTTAGTAGCTGATCAGAGGGGTGGATTGTTTTCTTTGTTGCAGAGATGAGATCTAATTGAGCACATGTGGATAGTTACTGGCAACTTGAGAGCTTAAATGATAAAACTCTCTATTAACTCTAAACAGAATTTTATAATCTGTCATTAAATTATAATTCTTGTTCTCATTTATCACCATGCTGGTTTGTTAGGTTACTATATACTGCAAGTCATCAACTGAAGTTCCCCTCACTAAATGACCCTACAGCCATTGAATTAAGAAAAGCTGGACACATTGAACGAATGCTCTGTCAACAATGAAGGAGCACTTTTACCAGTAACATTAACATGAATTTGTGTTGAAGTGGATGCAAAGTTTCCAGACAGAATGGCAAAGTCGTTCACACCTTGATCACTTTGTAAAGCTGCAGTATGTTATGCAAAAGCATCCTTTGTTCAGCTACCATTCAGAACACTGGACAACTGCCCATTCACAATCACCCGCATTCATGCATACACTCACACACTAGACAGTATGACCAACAAATTCTAAATACTCCCACATAGATCTATCCCCACAGCAATGGGCACTATTGAGAGGGAGAGTGAACAAAACAAGATAGTGTGTAAAAGAATGAAGAAATGAGGGAAAGAGATTGAGAGAGGATGGAGAGCAGTAACTCTGCTTCGGTCAGATTGCAGTCTCAATGCATGGTGCCAAAGCCCTGCTGTAAAGTGAAGCCTGCTGTGGGCAGATCTGTTCCTGAACATTTGCTCAGAGCTCTCCCTCCTAAGCCGATGCAACTCATATGCATACTGTAACCTGCTACACGCAGCACAGACAGAGTGCTCTCTTAACAGGGGCGGATCTAACATAAACTTAAGTTAAAAAAAATTGCGGTTGTTGTTAGCATGTTATATGTCAAATTGCATAGGTCAAAGGAAAGTGCTAACATGCTTGATGTCTGGGTTATACTACGAACCTGCATACTTACAGACAGGATTGGGAGGTTACTTTTGAAATGTATTGCACTACAGATTACAGAATACATGCTGTAAAATGTAATTTGTAACGTATTTCGTTAGATTACTCAAGGTCAGTAACGTATTCTAAATACTTTGGATTACTTCTTCAGCACTGGTAGATTTTTTCACTTGTTTTGACTATAAAAACTCTGTAAGTACAATAAGACAAAATACACATGTTAAAAATACATTCTCTGAAACACCTAAATATCTTATGCAGTGTTGTTTCTAGAACAAGATCAATCAAATTGATCTTGTTTTAAGGATTTTAAGATATTTTTACAGGAAAACAATACAAAAATTATTATCAAGAATATGATTTTTGCCCTAATATCAAAGGTCTTACTAGAAAAAAGAAATTATGATCCAACGTGAATTTTCTTGATAATAAAATATGATCGTGTCTGGTAACATGTGCATGTAAAATGGCTAGAAAAAGCATTTTAGCTTAGCGTAAAGCTGACAATTTACACAAGGTTTATTTCTATTTCTTTTGCTCCAAACTTACTTCAAACTTACTTCTCTGTCTGCTCGTATGAATGTAACACATCATAAGAAAGTGTTTCACCGCTGTTCAAATGCACTTTGGATCACATCATTTATATGTATAAATGTTTTCCATCTGAAAGGACTAAATATTAAATGAAACAAATGACAGAAAAATGTAAAGTAATCTCTTCAGTAGTCAAAATACTTTTTGCCAATGATTTAAATTGTAACTGTAGTGGAATACAGTCACTTATATTTTGTATTTTAAATATGTAATCCCGTTACATGTATTCCGTTACTCCCCAACCCTGCTTACAGAATATACTTCATCAGCGGTTGAAAAGTAATTATTCACTATATACATCGAATTCAGTACATACTATGGAATATATGGGAATTTGGACGCAGCCATCGTCCCTGATCACCTGGTGAATGTGAGGCATTGCTCTCAAAACAGACGGAAAAGCACCCTCACTCATATATACACACTCAGCCTTGACTAATCGTCCTGAACTGAAGCCTTTAGCAACATATAACGTGTATGAGCCTGCCCAGCCCAGCCCAAAATAGTCCGCAGGTAAATACACTTTCCGCTGGGTTTACCTTTATACTCCCAACCTGAAAGATAATGGGTCTCCCCTATAACCCTATGAGTAGCAAAGCCTGGATTAGAGAGCACCAGGGAGCCCCCTGGGGAGGTGGGATGAGGGGGAAAAGCCCTGATGACTGTAGAGGCAATGTCATAATGCCCTTACCAGGTGTAAAAGGGGATTATAGTAATACAGTTTTTGATACTCTGGAAAAATATTTTTTTTTATTTTTTTTTTTTTATTCTAATTAACAATGAGTAAATTTCCTAAAGCAATATTTCATAATAGAACACAACAGCCCACAGTAAAATTACTCAATTTGCTGTCATACTGATTAATGCAGAATAATCTATAACTCCCTGTAAACAAGTTACTTACAGTATATAGGCTATAGAAATCTTAGAGTAGGTAATGTACAATTCAAGAATGCATAAAGGAATGTTCCAGGTTCATTTCAAGTTAAGCTCAATCGACAGCATTATGGCTCAATGTTGATTACCACAAAAATTAATTTCGACTTGTCCCTCCTTTTCTTTAAAAAAAGCTAAAATGGAGGTTACATTAAGGCACTTACAATGGAAGTGAATGTGGCCAAAATTTGGAGGGTTTAAAGGCAGAAATTTGAAGCTTATAATCTTATAAAAGCACTTACATTAGTTCTTCTATTAAAACTTGTGTATTATTTGAGCTGTGAAGTTGTTTAAATAGTAATTTTTACTGTCATTTTAGGGTTTAAGGGTTTGTTGACCTTACATCATCATGGTAACGTAGTTGTAAAACTGGCCATACTTTTACACAGAAAAGGTTAGTAAGTGATTTTATCACACTAAACTCATGTTTACAGTGAGTATTTTAACGAGCAAAAATTGGCTCCCATTCACTTCCATTGCCTCACTGGAACCACAATTTTTGCTTTTTAAAGAAAAGAATAATATTTGTGGTAATCAACATCATGCCACAAATGCTGTTGATTGAGCTTAACTTGTATTGAACCGGGAATATTCCTTTAATGTCTGGACGTGTTTAATTTAAAAAAGCCTAAGTCTAAAATTACAAAATCACACCTGTAAAACTAGAAAATGCAAATGTTGGGTTACATTTGTCATAAAAACAAATGAAGATATTATAGAAATAAGGCACTGGATTTTTTATTATTAAATATTAAATATTTAGAATTGTATTAAATATATTAGTGAATTACATTTTCGAATCCATAACTGAATTATTATAATAAACTAAACTATTTATTCGTCAATTCAGAGGGTTTGTTCACTTCAATCAGTTCAGCCCGTGCTTAGAGGCATGATCTGTGAACGGCTCTGTTTTGATTGGTTGTCTTGATTTGGGGGCGTGGCTTTCTGGGCTGATTGATAAAGCGGACTGAGCGCACATTTCGACAGGCTTAACAGCGACTGTTTCAGCGAGAGTCATACAAACCCGTTACTCAAGCAAACTGAATCACTAGCGTTTCAGCTATTCTTGCACTGTAGTAGTGCACATTTACTTTGATATATTTGACGTGCAAAACAGTATTTTGCATATATAGTCTTTAAAAGAGTATTATACCTTGTACTCGATGGATTTTCTGTGGCTGGTCTGTGTTTTGGTGAGCGCCAGCGCCTGGTACGCATCCGCAGAGCGACACAGCGTGTACTGGAACAGCTCAAACGCCAAGTAAGTTTTATGACTTTTACTACATATTACTTTATCTGTGCCAAACGTTTTCCCCTGTCATTTTCTGTTTCTCTTTTTTATGTTGCAACGTTTTGCTAGTATTCACATGTGAATGTCACACTAACCTCATATAGTTTTCCAACTAAAATCTATCCTGTTTGTGCACTACCTAAACCATCTAAATAAACGTTTACATGACTCTAGCTGGCGTATTTTATATTTGATATCTGCATGCAATGTTTTGTTCCAGTTTCTCAATATTTGCTTCTGCAGCTCTTGGTGAGCATTCATGCTGTGTGCGATGAACATAAACTCGAACACACAGGATCTTAAAAAAAGAGAATATTTATACCATGATCAATGGAAACATGTAAATGCTTCACGTTGCAACCCCCTCAAATTTCAAGCCAAATGGGCTAGGCTATAACACACACCGGCAGTGCAAAGAAGTACCATACGTGGAAAGAAATCCAGACAGATAAACAGACATATCAGTCTAAACATACACACACACACACACACGGGATGTTCGAACACACGCACAATCAGCAATAAATAGACTAGGGCATACTGGACTGGAATATCCATGGCAAGTAGTAGCCTGCGCTTTTTACGGTGTCATATAACGGTGTGTTATTAAGTTGTAATACCATTACTGTTTACATATCAGTGGTTCCTATAAACCCTAGGAGACTTTGATGTGCGTTTCATCAAAAGATCGCGAGTGTAATATCACCTCGAGTGTTAGTGATATTGAGAAAGGACGGGTCATCGGGCACTTTAGAAAGATCAATACGAATGACAGCAATCCGTGCTATTTATTACGCTTTTAACGGGAAACTTAAGAAAGAGAAAATGGACTTTTGTAGACGAAGAGTCCTATATCAGAGGCTATCAATGACATGCTGTATGTATTGTAAAACAGCATTTTTGACCAAGAACTGACATAAAGGGCTGGGTAAAAATATTGATTTTCTGATTTATCGCAATATTCATTTGTGCGATCGCAATATTTTTCGATTAATCGCGATATTCGTTGGAACGATCGATTTTTAAAATTCCCAAATCTTCTACTTTTACTGAAAAGTTTACTTCACTTTTGGTTGTGTCGATTATTATATCTGTTAAATAAATAGCAACTGAACTGTATAATTTGGGCCCTGTTAATTTTTTTAATTACTCTTTTCATTTTGTAACCAAAGTAAGAAGGTTCCCTGTTTAGTTTTTAGCATTAGCTAAGAGAGAATTTCTTTTATATGTAAATAAAATGTGCATTATAACTGAAATATACCCAAATTATTCATAATCTAATCAGAATCGAGGGCTTGTGAATCAGAATCAAATTGGGACATTTTTATGGAGACCCAGCCCTACTAACATGATCTTTTTTTGTCAACTGTCATTGACTTGTCTCTGCAGAGAGTACACCAATATTTGCACGTACACAGTTCTTCATAAATGGCCATAATAAACCTGTGGTCATAAAAAGTAGCTAGTGATAACTAGATTGGCAAGGGAATTTGGGCTTAGAGTCATGACCCAACTGCAAGGTTTAATGATGTCACTGGGGATTCACACAGTGTTATGATTCAGTTGCTCTTTGTGTTTTTGGGTAAGTCATTTATCAATATCATTGCGCAACATGAGCGTGCCAACCTTAACCAGACACGCACTCAGCAGAGCCTGCCAGAGATAGCAATTTCTGAAAAAATGAGAGACGGAGGGATGGCAAGAATTTGTGTAACAGAGACCACACTCCTTTAGGACCTGCTGTAAAAGAAATGAGGCGGAAGAGAAAGTGATGAAGGAGTAACAAGAGCTGGTTGGAATTATTGGGGAAAAAGAGTAGAAAGGATTGGTAAATTTAATAAAACAGGAGGATGGAGATGGGGGGGGGGCGTTATTATGTGACTGCAGTCTGGTGCATGGTCTGCTCACTAATCCTGACATGGTCCACATTCATGGGAACAGTTGCGTAAC
Source organism: Myxocyprinus asiaticus (assembly GCF_019703515.2). Lineage (NCBI taxonomy): Eukaryota > Metazoa > Chordata > Actinopteri > Cypriniformes > Catostomidae > Myxocyprinus > Myxocyprinus asiaticus. The sequence goes on along the minus strand of NC_059358.1, from coordinate 25,778,301 downwards.
CAAAACAAGAAAACTCATAATGACAAAACACTAAGCCCCTCTGGCAATCTCTACATTAAAAATCAGTGTGATTTCTAATTTTTTAAAGCTCTTCTTCTGTACACATGCACACACACATGTAAACAAACATAAATAATACATATGACCTTCTTTGAGCATGCAGTATTGAAAAGGTTAAAAACAAACACCCACACATCAAGACTAGAACTTCTTGATAAATCCCTTCTTGAGCGAGTATAATCTGGCAGGTTTGGTGGGAACTATGATTTTATGATGCTTTTTCCAAGTTAATCCTCTCCCATTAATCTCGCATTCTAAGAAAAAAAAAAGAAACAATGATATTTGCTTTAATGGGATTTCAGGCCTCTTCTGTTGCTTTTCTTCCCTTTTCACAGTTTAAAGAGATTTTATTATTCAGTCAGACCATGAAAATCAATCAGTCAGTATGTAAGTGGATTAGTCAAACTTGGCTAATCAATGCTAGACTTGTAAAGCCAATTAAGCGTTAAATGTTAATTGGAGTGATCATCTGATTTTGCCTGCAACATAAAAATATTTGCACACAAAAACAAACACAAACGGTGCTTTTTGTTTCCTCGAATTGAGAAACCTAGTGTTTTCCAGCTGAGTGAGTGTGAGTGATTTGTAATGATTTAATCTCCTGTGCGTGGCCTTTGGCGAGTTAACTCTCTGGTTTGGCAAGTATGTGCGTGAGTGTGTTTACCCCCAGGAGACTGGATTTTCAGGTCTGATGTTTGTGGAGTGACATGTGGACGTTGTTTTCGACTATCTGTTTTTGTGCTCATCGTATGATGCTTGCATGACAGTTGTGTTAAAGGGAAAGTATTGTCACGTCCTGTCACGTTAGCATCATCTAATCATTACATTTGGTCCATATCATTTATGTGTTTATTTTTGTGTTTATGTCAAAAGCATGTGCGTACCCTCGTCAAAGTTTCACTAGCAGTGCAGGGGAGTGGTTTTTACGAGCAGCAGTATCACTGCATGCTGACAAAACTGTGACTCACACACACACACATGGTGTGGCACGGGGGAATGTGTGATTCGGGTATATATATTTAGTAGACAGGGATTCCTTCCAGCAAACATGTTGCTGCTATACTTGACCTTTCAGCTGTCCATTCATTGTCCACCCCATTTCCTTTTTCTTCTGCATCCCTGCTGGTACCCGTCTGCCAGATGCACTTGATTAGTTCGCCCCAAAATGAACATTCGGTCATCATTTACTCACCCTAATGATGTTCCAACCCAGGATAACTTTCTTTTTTGCTGTGGAACACAAAAATAGATGTTAAGCAAATTGACAATCTCAGTCACAATTCACTTTCATTGCATGGAAGGGGAAAAAAATGCAATGAAAGTGACTGGTTACTGAGACTAATATACTGCTTAACATCTCCTTTTGTGTACCACAGAAGAAAGAAACTCATACTGGATTGGAGCAGCTTTAGAGGTGAGTAATCAATGAATGAGAATGATTATTTTTATTTTTGGGTGAACTATCCCTTTAATTTAAAATCTCTTTGAACATTTAGGCAGTGAGCCAGAGCTGAAATATTGCACACTTTTTTTTTTGGAGTTTGAGAGGACGAGACAGATTGGCATACATATCCAGACAGACTCCACTGTTAGACCATAAATCCATCTTCTTTAACCCCCCTTGTTCTGTGTCTCTGTCTCATAAACACACACACAAACATGGCCACAAGCCAGCTATGTAGGCAGGGTTATAATCTGTGTAACGGACAGAGTTCCACCTCAGATTATATGTAGATGTGTGTAATCTGGGTGGATGGCCCATTTACACAGAAATCACTGTTATATTTATAGATTTGGTAATCCGGTGCTGCCTAATCCCACTCTACAATGAAAATGATGTATGGAAAATATAATCCATAAATCCATAAAGTGTTATGGGACGCACAACCATCTAGAGTGTTTGATGGTTTATGAAACACTTTTTCTGGCTCATTACTGTTGTGTTTCCACAAATTAGATTCCAGGCTTTTAACTGGTCAAGTAATAGTTATAAATAATGAACTAAAAACAGACAAATCTTGTCTTGTACCAATTCGGTCAGTATTGTACATAAGTGACTTTGACCCTGCTTTTTACCTTTTTTCATTTTCTTGCCCTGTTTCTTTTCCATAATATTTGTTTTCCATGCAATGTAACCCTTACAGCCCCTTCCTCCACCTCTTTCTCAGCTCTTTCTTCTCCTTATCTTCACTCCAGACTTCCTCACTATTTCTCTACTTCTGTTCTTTTTACCCTCCCTGCTCCATCTTTCCCTGCACTCTTTTCCCCACAAAAGACCCAGTCACCCCTTTGTCCATCTTTCTAAGTCTCTGATTACTATTTTGATTCCCTTTGCACTGTTGATTTGGGAGTTTTTTTTTTTTGTTTTTTGTGTGTGTGTGTGTGTGTCTGTAATGTGCTCGATTGTGTAACTGTCGGTGTAGTAAAGTGTGACCTGTGTGATGTCAGAAGTGTAAACAACAGAGCTGTTTGCTTTAACCAGCAGCTCCTTGCATGGCATTTCTTAATTCCCACAAATTGAGTGTTGGCCTTTAACATCCTCAATAGCTCACTATCGCCACCTACAGAACCCTCAACTCAAATCATGTCAACAAACTAAAGATATTTCCTCTCATTTAGTAAAAGAAAGGATACTTTAAGGATGTATTGTTTTATCTGTATTATTTAATAGATGCTTGTTGCTGAATTTGAATTAAACTCACAGAATGGTACATAACAACAAGCCTCCATATCAGCAGGCAATTAGCAGTCATTTTAAAGTGAAAGAGAGAGGGAGGAGGGGGAAATCAGACATTTGTAAGGTACAGACAGAAAGACAGAAGCAGGGGGGTGGGGGGGTTAGAGGTCAGACAGAGAGAAAGTTGAGTTTCTTCAAAAATTAGCCTGAATGAAGAGGCCTGGTTCATAATGTGATTTTAAACAGAGAAGAGAAAGAGAGGTGGAGAATATGGAGGGGGATGGATATAAGAAAGATATAAGATCTACAGATGGGGGTGGAGCGAATGACATGTGATCGATTGGTTTACATTTTCGTGCAAAATTAATTATCCAGAGTTTTTAAAAAGTTTCTGTTCTTTAGCTGGAACCAGCTATGCCAAAAGTCTCATATATAGGAATGGTGTCAAACCAAGAAAGTAACTAAATATTCAGTAAATAATGTAACTTAAAATTATACGTCTTTGGAATCTAAGATTTTGCATAAGATTTAGGAGGACCAAATGTAAACGCCTGTAAGAATCAGTCATTAAAAATTCATATTTATCAACCCCTATTGTGAAGGTTTCGGGGGCGTGTTATTATATATTTACACTCATATGCTTAGACTGAAACAACCCCCACTCCAGCCTCACTAGAAACATCTGTATCTGTAACCCCAACCCTACCATCACACCTGCAAATGGGCTGTACTAAATGGGTCTAGTGCCGGTGAATAGGAGCGGTATGATCCATAAACTCAGTGTGATAATCCATGGTTTGGAAGAGCGGATTAGCCAGCCAAAAATCTGATCAGCTCCGCTACAGCTGGGGTAATTACCAACATGTAACCGGGGTGATAGACAATATAAGTATTGGGTACTGATCAAGAAGAAAGTGAGAGAGCAGTGAGGTTAAAAGGACTTAGCAGTGGCTTAGCACCCTGAACCTGTCAGCCTTTAACAGGACCAAGGTGTAAGATTGAGACTTCTATAAATATTACTCTCCTAACAGAAAAAGTAAGATGGACCGAAAGTGTTCAATAGTTTATGTGTGTGTGCGCTTGAGCAGACAGGTTTTATTACTTGATAGTGTGAGAACAAGCCCCTACAATAGGATCATAATACTTGTCATGACAAGCAGCAACTCTTAAAGGTTTTGTGTAACTGAACCCTTAAGTGTGTGTGTGTGTGTGTGTGTGTGTGTGTGTGTGTGTATGTATGAGTTTGTGTCGACTGCTGACAGCGAGTATAGTGTATTTGGCAGTGAGTACATCTGTTCTGAAGCGTACAGCACTGACCGGCTCTTAGTATGTGTATGTGTGTGCCCTGCTGACTCAGTGAGGGTGTGTCTGCAAGTTCTGACCCTGAACTTTGACACTAATGACCCGCCTGATAGCTTGAAACATTCTGCTGAGAGAAAGAGGGGGAGAGTGGATGAATACCAATCAGTGTCCATGTTAAGTCTCTAATTCTGTGTAAAAATACTACTACTATCCCATCTTAATATGCAGAGGCATCTACAAGTAAGCAATTTGTAGGCTGAATTCCCCAAAAAGTGCAAACACTCTGACTCTATGGTGCTATCAAATCATTTTCTGTTTTTTTAGTGTCTTGACTGGCCCAACAAAGCAACATCAGTTCAACCAATGGTGTTTAGGGAAGGACTATCTGTTTGTTGACCAAAGGAAGATGGGAGAAAATGTTTGAAAACAAGACTTTTCTCTTGAGAAAATGCAGACAACCACTTCTCTTATCATTTAAAATTGAGCTGCTCATTACAGAGATAAAGCAGCTAATTTAAACCCAAAGTCTTTAAGCCCACACACACATTTAAACACACACAGGCTCCTCTCAAAGAGATGAGTGATGTGGCCCTAGGGCCACAGGTACAGACACACATCTGGCAGACCAGAAGAGAGGAGGAAAGGGTGGGAGCTTAAGAGGGGAGATGCTTGATGTTTACATGGATTCATGCCCCTCGCATAACAGCGTCACTCTCACACTCAGCCCATCACAGAGCAAACTGTCACACGGGAACAAGTGGGGTACAGCGAGAGAAAGCTGCGTTTGAAGTGACAGATCACATGAAGGAAAGAACAACAGAGATGTTCTGTGATTGTTAGAGCTATCAGTAGATAGCCTTGGATCAGCTCAGAGAGATTAGATGGGCATGGGAATCGCAGTGTGTGTGACAGCCCGGCAGACCCTCTCAGTCTAAACCTGCTTCTATAAGCAGGACTAAATACTTTTGGCTTGGTTCACACTGAACTTAAATATGTAATTGACGAAATCTGATCCATTTGTTCAAAGTAGTCATAGTTAATGTCACATAGTTTGCTGTATGGAGCTATGTATAAATGCATAAAATTTTAAGCACTTTGAATGATGTTACATACACATCGCCACATTGAACATATTTTTATCTCAAACCACATATGGATGTAAACTGGACCGGGTTTGTAAAAAGCAGATTTTATGTGGGTTTTTTACTAGTTAGACTACAAAACAACTAAACAGATTTGAGTTTCATCTGTCAAAAAATCAGATTTTTTGCTGCCTGTCTGAACAAAGCCTTAGTAACCACAGTTGCGATACCAGACCCCAACCCTGAGGCTGACGTGTGAGAGGTGGGGGAGTTAATGACACCCAATTTACATTGTTGTCTTGGTCTCTGAAACACATTATAATAAGGTCTCAAACAGCTCCAAATCAACTGCTTCAAAGAAACGTCAGAGGAAGTGAGATTGAAGGATGTAACTCAGTCTAACACTCAGGAAAAACAGATCAGAACTGAAACTAGTAAAGATAATCACACTGAGGTGAACATTTTGCTTTGGGAATTGAGTCACTTTTGACCACTTTGACAGCTTTTGGATCAACCGATATTGTTTTTTGTGACCGACACTGACTTACTTTTATTTGTAATTGCCTGTATTCAAATATGCATATTTGTTTTAAACAAAATAATACTCAAAAAATAATTAATGGAACACATTTACAATACAAGTGTAAATATCTGTAAAAATATCGGCTTAAAATAGCGGTCAAACCGATAACCAGTCTCTCTCTAGTTTATAGAGCTGAATATGTAGTATCTGTTTCACAGTTTCTTGGTCTTATCAGTTGCGATTCGTTTAACGATATATTGAATACACACATGAAGTGTGCTTTCCCACACAGAGAAAAGCCACCCTTTTGAACATGGCACTGATTAGAAGCAGTGCGAGACAGACTCTAATCTCCACATTTACCAGGGCTAATGAGCTCAGTGATGAGTGTGTTTACCCCCCGTCTGAATAGACCGCAAGGCTGTTTAGACAGGTCGGCTAATTCTTACTGCAGAGGCACAGTGGGAAAGAAAGAGTGAGAGATGTAGGTTGTTGGGGGACACAGGGGGCCCTTCAGGAGCCTGTGTGTCTGTCTGTCATTTAACCACGGCTCCCAATGGCAACAACAACTGCATGTGCCAAAAGGGAGAAAATGATAGAGCAGAGGGCAAGAGGGGGGAGAGCGACCACTTTGTGCTTTGATGGTGGTTCACATGAGGACCGTGTGAGTTTTGGGTGTAAGTAAATGTTATGGTAATTTGATTAGTTGAATGCATAGTAACACAGTCACCAAAAGTGGAGATAAGCAGCCAATCGGATGCCTTGTTATCTGATCTCATAGTGATAAATAAATTCATTATGACGTACTGTTTTCAGCTTAAGACAGAAATGTTGCGGAAAAAAAAAGCAATAATAAATCACTGACAACATAAAACCAAGGTAAAGAAAGAAAAGCAGGCAGAAAGGTCATTGGATTTGTTATTTATACATCTGGCAAAATTGACATTCAACAGCAGCAGCAGGGAGGCTTAGATCAGACAAAAATGAGAAAAGAAAACAATCAAACAACAATCAAAGGAAAGAGAGACAGAGAGGAGGTAATAAAAACACTCTGAGCAGATTCAAAGAGTCTGTCAGTCTAAGCGGCTCCATCACTGTTACAGAGAGAACGAGGAAGAGGTCATGACAGAGAGAGCGGCACACGGGGGGGAAAGAGTCCAAAAGTACTAAAATGTAAAGTAAAAATGAGAGAGGAGAAAAAAATGACAACAATTTACAAAACAAAATCAAAAGAGAGGGACAGAGAAACAGATGACAAGGAAATCTGGTTGTCATCAAGAAAAAAAGAGAATCTCTGTTGGACAGTCGCTCCTCTACACTCCTTCGTCCATTGTGACAAAAAAATAAAGAAAGAGAAAGAAAAGAGGGATTTTACTGGGTGTTTTCAGCCATTCATACAAATAAAAGGGCAAGGTGAAGGGTGAACGTCAGTCACTTGCACCCACATAAAACAAAACGTGCATCAGGGTGTAGCCCCTGCTTTTGGTAAGCACTGATGCTTGCCTGGGGCCCTTAGGTGTTTCCAGGATTGTTTCTGTTTGTTTGTGCACTTCAAGCCACTTTAGTTAGTCCTGAGGTGTGTCTTTGTTCAGTACATGGGTATTATAAGTAACATTTCCTTAAACTCTCTTTTCCTCTTTCTTTCTTCTAGTTTCCTATGGGACGACTACACTGTGGATGTCCGCATTAATGACTACCTAGACATCATCTGCCCTCACTACGCACATGGCGAGATCCCATCCCAGGAGGCAGAACGGTACGTGCTCTACATGGTGGAGCTGGAGGATTACGAGGCCTGTAAGCCACAGTCCTTCGACCAGCTACGCTGGGAGTGCTCTAGACCCTTCGCTCCTCACGCCCCTGAGAAGTTCTCTGAGAAGTTCCAGCGCTTCACTCCCTTTACTCTGGGCAAGGAGTTCCACCAGGGAGAAAGCTACTACTATATTTGTAAGTATCCACATCTGTATTTGTAAAAGCACACAAAACCTAGCTAGTTCTGTGTTAAAGGGATAGTTCACCCAAAAATGCAAATTCTGTCATTGATTACTCACCCTCATGTTATTCCAAAACCATATGACTATTTATTACTATTTTCCAGAATGTCCAAGCTGCTTTTTTGCATACAATGAAAGAGGATGGGGACCAGAGACGTGGTACAGCCATGGTCACCATTCAGTTTCATTGTATGCAAAGAAGCAGCTTGGACATTCTGATAGATATCTCCCTTTGTGTTCCATGCAAGAGATAAAAGTCATACTGATTTGGAACAACATAAAGATGACAGAATTGTCATTCTTGGGTACTATCCCTTTAACTCTTGACTATAAAACCAATTTAAATTCTAAATTTTCTGTCTCCTTTCCACAGCTAAGCCTCTTCACCATCATGGGCAGGAGTGTCTGAGACTGAAGGTGGATGTTGTTGGACCTCATGGTGAGAATCAAATCAGTTCTTTGCATTACCAAGCACATGTTTATGGATCCTCATAGCAGTGTCTGAAATTAACTTTTTCATTAAGGGGCAATAATTGTACATTTTATGAGGCATATTTATTCTAATCCTATAAAAATATTGTGTGTCATCCTTTTATGTCAAATATTTCAATTGAATCAATTTATTATCATAAATTCTCAGTCTGAGTAAGTGTGCAGTATCTTATATTCTCTGCAATAATACGTATACACTCAAAAATAATTTCAAGATTTACGCATTTTAATTTCATAGTAAATTTCTATCAAATTGGAGTTATCTTTAACAAAATTAAACAAAAAGAAACCTTAGACATTTTACATTTTATTAATGTAATTCTGATTACAAAATTCAATTTGATGGAAATTAGTATGAAACTGAAATATGTAAATACATTTTTGAGTGTACCTAGGCCTAGAATAACAAGTTAAGCCCCCACATTTTGCCACTTTCAGTGGCATTTTTTCCACCAAGCCCCCATGCCTCATAGCCAGTCTTTACTGCATTACAAGGATTACTAATAGTTGCTAAGACCATTAATTTATTATTTATGTTCTAGGTTCCAAGAGCAAGAAGAAGACAATGGAGAAGGAAGAGGATACCAAAGAAAAGATGGCTGCAGGAGGCGTTCATAACCCATCCAACAGGCTTCCAGCAGGTGAGCACTTCTTATCTGTCAATCTCCTCTTCGCTTCTGTCAGCATGTCCATTTGCTTTAGAAATGATGTGAAATTCCAGAGTGACTTTTCTGCCTTTGTAAGCCAGTGTGTTAGAGTTGTGAAATGTACTCACTGTCCTTCTTTCTCTTTCTCTCTTCTTCTTTCAGATGACCCTATTGCAATGATCCCAGTTGTGCAGAGGAGCGTGGGCAGTTCCGGTGTTTGTTTGGCTCCAGTCCCAAGCTTCATCACATTGGTCTCTGTATTCATCCTTCGGCACCTCCACTGAGCCTGATCAAGGGACTCTCTCCACTTTGGACACAACAGACTTTAAAGCTGGTGCTGGCTACTGGCTCAGATAATAGATTTTTTACGAAGAATTTTTATACAAACTGAATGGACTGAAGTTTTGGTGCTGGTGTGCAAGTTGCTGAGTGATGTGTTTGTGAGAGTGATGTTGTGACCAGGGAACCTTCTCTCTCTGTTTTGAAGAGTATTTACTATTCTGTAATTATTTTCCCCTTCAGCTCTTTTTACTTTACTTTTGTAGACAGTGTGTGTTCATTGTTCCTGAAAATTCATCACACACAAATGTACTTGGCAATGATAAGATATAGAACAGACCTTAAAGACTTGAGGGCCTGTAACCATCAACTGTATAACTGAAATCATGATCACTGGGGTGAACTACAGGCTTGATATTGTGTTTGATAGAGACCTTCTCTCTACTGTACCGTTTTTAAAAACCTTTGAGCCAAAGATCACCGGTATTATCTTAGACTTACTCTGCTCTTGCACCTTATAAAGAATTGATGTTCGTGCATATGTTTGAAAAATCTAGAGCAGTTATCGAGCATTGGTGTTTTCCTGTGTTTTTGATCTCCTGTTGCTGTTGTTGCAGTTGGTTTCTGTGATGTAATGTGAACACACCCTCCAAAATGTACTGGCACTAATTCAGAAAGCCACTAATCATACAGCAAACATATAGGTGAAATCATATATGTTTTCTTTCATAACACAACATTTGGTTTTGAACAGCTATGTTCAGTTGTGCTGCGTGTGTTTGTGAGAGCGAGAGAGAGTGTGAGATTGAAGCTGGCCTTCAGAAGACAGCACAACTGTACAAATTGAAACAATTCAAAGCATTCTCACAAATAAGTTAAAATAACTGCTTTTGTAAAAAAAAAAAAAAAAAAATGTTTTGTACTGTATTGGTTTATAAGCTTTTGTAAATAGTTGTGTAAAAATGTACATATTGAGAGTTATATAACATAATAAAGACATTTGTTAATTGTGAAAATGTGTAAACAGTTTTTTTTAATACTGTATGAATATTGTGTAGATGATTCAAAGAACAATGACCTGCATTCAAAAAATCTTGAATATTATTTAAGCACACAGATTTTCTTGTGAATTTGTTAAGACCTTAGAGTAAAGCTTAACACTCAAATCAAACATACCCAACTTTCTACATCTCCTCTTCAGTTCCCTTTTCATCTCTCCTGGCCAGGACTTCACAGCTTTTAACACTCAAAAAGGGGTGAGATGAATGAAAGGAGAGAGGGAGCAGGGGAGTAGAGTAAACTGGCACTTGGGTGCCATGGTGTAACTTGCGTATTTTCCCTGGCACTCTCACCTCTTTGGCAGATGAGAAAATTCAACACAAGACATCTCTTCTGTATTTAACCAAACACGTCAATGGAAAATACATTGTTTCCTCAAAATCTGAAGGCCAAGTGGGAAGCTAAAGTTGGCTACAATATGCAATAAACAACAAAAAAATAAAGATGGATATTTGCCTAAATAAAGATATACGCAAACCATTTGCTCAGCGTACACTCCCTGCAAAATACACACGTTCAGTGCAGATAAAACACTTTTCATGATACAACTGGTACCATGAATATGTACATATGTACTCCTCAGACTTGTTTATTTCGTGTTTTTGAGAAGAATTTGGGAAGTCAGGTTTGCCGAAGACTATTTAGCAGAGACGGGCCACTTCTATTTAAATCAATGGGAGAAATTGGAACGCTCAACCAAGAAGCTCTAGCGCACAACGGTCAACAGGGTAGGGTTGCGCCAGCTGTGCATAAGGTCTCACTTAAGTTGAGATGTAAAATTCACACTAAGGGCTTAGTAACTACTAGTTAGTTTGTAACTAAGTCAGTGCTTAATTTGGTTGCACCACCTGTTCTTAAGGCAATAGTTAACTAGTAGGTAGTAAGCTCTCTGTTTACCTGTATTTATCCAATAAACAGCCTTGAAATTTGTACACAGAAGTGTTAAAAAGCCATTAGTTAGTTTGCTCATGTACCTGTCAGCTGTAATAAATTATATCCCCATTAAAATACGATATGTAATAAAACAAGATTTCATTAATGGTATATTTAGCCTATGTAAGTAACAACATTCAATAACTGTATCTAAAATGAATAAGGGACAATAAATAAATAAATTCTAATAGCCTAAAACAGGCTGGAAAAATAGACATTTATTCATTTTAATATCTATTTCGTATGTTGAAACTTAACATCGGGCGGCGTACACAGGAAAGTGCACCGTTAGATCGGTTTCATGCTGAAGAGGTACGTTTTTTTTTTACATAATGTTTTCTCCCGTAAATGTAAACGAGTGTAAATGCCAACATCATCATATATGTTGAAAGGACTGAAGCCTGTCAACTAAAACATGAGCTCGCTGATGTCATAAAATATCAGTCTGCTTTTTTATTCCATTCGTTATTCCTGATCGGAGTCTTCCGTAAATATTTAGTTTATACGCAGGGATACGTCCTACCTAAGTTTAATGGTGCAACGCTCAAATATTTAGTAGTGCGTAAATTGTGACATAGTGCCCATTTACGCCACAATTGGGCTAAGTTGTAACTTACATATAGCTGGTGCAACCGGCCCCTGATGTAGAAAGGAGATTCTGCCTCACAGGTAAAAGAGCCAATCGTCTTTTAGATACAGACAACGCATGCGCGTTAGCTATACAAGCCGGGAAAATTGCGTGTTTTAGCATAATATGAGGTAAAGAAGCACAATTTATGATTCCAGTATTATTACATTTTATTTCTGATTTGAAATATGTTCTTTGATCGTAATCTTGACCAACCGTTTTTGAGATTTTGGTCTTTCTCCATTCAAGTAGATTGGAGCTGCACTGGCATGACTGGAAATAGTCTCCCGTGAGAGTTCCAAAGAAGGCCGACAGTGGACTGACTTGCTAAACAGACTCTGGCGAAAGCATCACATGAGGGCCACAACTGTTCATGATTTACAACAACACTTCAAGTTTAAACAGATAAAAATTACAGAATTTAAATTGTTATTACTATATAATTGAAAAAATATGTGTGTGCAGAATTTGGCATTAATTGTAAACTTTAAATTACTGTGTTAGGCATAAAATAACACATTCCTCTTTCGGATTTTTTATTTTTTATTAATGGCAGGGTAGTATAACACAAAAGTATAAATCTATAAACATATATTAAAGGTGCAATATGTAAAAATTTTAATGTAATATTCGTTTTTTTTTGCCAATGTGTGAACGGCTTGTAACGCACCTTAAAAAACGAGCCCTTCCCGGACTTCCTAGGTTGCCTTTTAAAGCCTGTAGACTGATTTTCATGCGAAGGGAGAGGGACGCTTTTGCCGGGAATATCCAAAGGATGTGACGTTTATGCGCACTCCCGAGAGCCTTGCCTCAGTGCTTCTCTTCCGCTATTCAACAGCGTCAACAAAATGCAACACTAGGTAATGTTATCTTAGAGATGGAATCCAGCAAACGTCCAGCTCCCAGCACAACACTGACTCCTACACAAACTCCAAGTAAGCCAAAAAAAAAAAAAAAAATTTATATACTGAATCCCATCTGGCTAAGCGGGAACGTGATCGTGGTCGAGCGAAAACTAGAGTGAACATCGGCAGGGCATTTGATTCCTGGAGGAACCTTTGTTTGGTTTTGGGGATCAAAACTGACCCTTAATTGACATTCTTCTTATTGGACAGATAAGCTTACATAACTTCAAAGCATGTGAAATATAGTGCCATAAGGATTGATCTGTGTAATTTTAGCTAACTTGATCTTGCCTGCTAACGCTGACGAATTGCAAGCTACCTTGCTTCGTAACTTTCAAATAATTTCAACAATCTTCTCTTTATATTAAAAGTCAGGTATACAGGATAAATTTAAGCAAATACACTGGTTTCTTGATCATAGTACAACATATGATATACAAAACATACAATAGTGCAACATAACAGTGCAACAGTAAACAGTCTGGTATAGTTTGGTAGTATGTAGCTGTATGTGTGTTTCAGTATGCTATGTTAGCTGATAAGTCGTTTTAGTTTAATCTCAAAGTTTGTTGTAAAACAATCATAAATGTGTAATTTTAATTTTGCTACCTCATCTGTCAGCATGATGCCGGTGGATCACATTGTCTCTTTGTATGTTACATCATTGTTTTGGTCGATGCTGGCTCGCTCATGTCTCTATGGAGTGTGTGCACGAGCGCGAGCACGAGCAACAGGTAGCTGGCTGCAGTTAACTTAACGGCCACAGGTGTCATTAATAACAAGGGTTTCTGAAACTTACATACTGCACCTTTAAATAATGTATATTATGAGAAAAGAAAAACACCATGTAAAAATGTTTATAAAAAAATGATGTATCAGCACGTTAGACAAATAATTTTAAAAAATAAGAACGTCCTGATAAAGGTTTTAAAAGTTAAAATTGCTTGAGCATACTCACTGCTTTATTTCGAAAACACAAATATTTTTCCCTCTTCTTTAACTACACATCCGGACTACAAATTGACGTCAGTGAGCAACGCTTGGTGGTAACCAATCAAAATGTAGGAATCAGTGAACGCTGATCGCAAACACTGAAATAGTGAAGGTGTCTTTCCATATTATTCGCTTGCTTGCAGAGGTATCTTAATAGTGCCACAGGTGTTCATTGATTTGCTTTTCGGTCTATGTGTTTTCTGCAGCTGCTATCATGTGCGTGCATCATATTAACCGTCGGGATGTTCTTGACTGGATTGTAATGTTATCTATGAACAATTGTGAAGCTGATCGAAACGGTACGCATGTAAAATTTTAAAAATGTTTGCTTTAGTTCCGTTGCTCTCGTTATATTGTTAGGTGTCGAATGTAGTGGTTACAAATCTTATGTTGTTGCTGCTAATAGAGGCTGTTTTCACTCCAGCTTTTAATAAAATCCTGAAGCCAACACCTCCTTGCAAAATGTACCATGGTAACCATAGTTTCCTTCCAAATAGTTTCTACAATTATTGTTACTACCGAAAAACTATGGTAACAATATTAGCCACCACTGTCATAAAAAAAAAAAAAAAAAAAAGAAAGAAAGAAATTAAACAGAACGACAAATATTCTTAAAGCCTCTTTTATAAATATATACTGTATGCATGTAAAAATGTGTAGCTTATGCAAGGCACCTGAAGCCAATGACTGACGCTTACTATGAATGATATGCTTTATGAGACATGATTTGCACGTGCATAATTGTATCCATGTCCCGTGATCCATAGCACCCAACTGAATTGCTTCTCTGTGTTTGCAGGACAGATTTTAAGAAAATGAAAGCCACTCAGAATGCAGATAATGTTCAGTTTCTGCCCTTCCTTACCACATGCTTAAAGTATGTATTTGGTACATGTGAGGGCTAATAAAATTAGCTGCAACTCTCATTTGGTAATGTTGTGTATGTGTATGCAAGCGGTTTAGTCTGAATGACTTGCATGGGCCATCCTGTATCTTTGTGTGTGATTAGTAATCTAGGTTGACTGTACTATGGGGAGATGGAACGGTGACACTTGTCAACACCATTGGAGCCACATTACAGAGCCTATACATCATCACCTATTGTTATTATACCAAAGAGAAGGTGCATCATATAGTGCTGTTCACTCTTTTTATAATCATTAATCAACTCTTACTTATTGATGTACAACAAATATGAAGGTTCTGAAATAAATTGAAATGATCAGAGAATACTTGAATTAGTCCATATTTGTAACATAACCATACCACTGTCATTGTAAATCAAATAGGAAAGAGCCTAATCTTTTCTTTTTTTAAAAATGTGTCTGTTTCAGAGGCGTGTGTTCACACAGACACTGGTGATGGTGTGTGTGTTAAGTGTAGGCTGGTTTTATTTCAGTATGGTGATTCCTCATGGAGAAGCACAGCTCTCTCAGTTGGTCCTCGTCTGCAGTGTTCACCATCAGCATGTACCTCTCTCCACTCGCCGATCTCATAAGTACACACACTAATACATGTGACCAGCATTAATCATATTGAAAAAACACAGTCAGCAAGTATCTGCTCATGTTTGCTGAGAATTGCATATTAGCAACCAGTCTATAACTGCACTGCCTGATTTAAGTCTCAGAAATACACTGTAGATTCAAAAGAACTGGCTCATGAAAGTCTTTCGTTTGGAAATCGGGCTACACTGCTCACGCCGTGTTTCACATTGTAAATTCAAAAGAACCAGTTCATGAGAATCATTCATTTGGGAATCAGGCTACACTGGTCACGCTGTATGTTTCACACTGTAGATTCAAAAGAACCGGTTCATTAAAATATGAACAATCTGGATCTCCATGTGAGTCAGCTGTTCCTGCTCCTCTCCTAACGGGCTCTACTCCCTGCACTTTCACTAATTGCAGATTCAATTATTAGACCTATTACCATTAATATTGTTATTGTTCTTAAGGATAATATAACAAAGGATTGCAATAATTTCAGTAAAGACTGTGAGCCTATGCTTTCTTAAAAATGATTTTTAATATTAGGCTATGCATCATATTTTTTTCTGTACAATGTTATTCTTAATGTGCACTGTTCCATGTGTACCTCTATCACATTACCGTGTGTTATATTATCCAGGCATTAATCCAGACATAAAAAAAGTAGTTGGCTTCAGGAGTCAGTTTGGAATATACTTGTAGCAAACTACATGTACAAATATAAATAGGACGTATATTTATACAACAGAGCTCTTTGCTCATGTCACTCGCATAAAAACACAGATTATATACTCAGAATGCATCATCACCATGGAAAGAACATAATGAAACAGTTATGCCAAATTAGGTAATTGAATGCTTTAACAGTGTTTAATATCAGATCAAATCAAATCACTTTATTGTCACACAACCGTATACACAAGTGCCGGGAGAGAGGCAGCGGTGTTCACAGCAGAGTTTTTATTCCCTTTAAAGTCCGTGATGATATTAATTCCCTGCCACATGCTTCTAGAGTTGGTGGTGTTAAACTGTCCTTCAGTCTTGTTCCTGTACTGACGTTTTGCTGGTCTGTTTTTCGGAGGGCATAGCTGGCTTGTTTATGCTCCTCCGCATTCCCGGAATTAAAAGCGGAGGTCCGCACATTAAGTGCCACATGAACATCGCTATTAATCCAAAGTTTCCGGTTCGGATAGATCCGTGTTTTTTTTGGTCGGAACGACGTCCTCTATGCACATTCTGATGAAACACGTTACGCTATCAGCATAAAGCTCGATGTCGTCAGAAGCAGAATGGAAGAGTGGTCCGATTTGCCAAATGGTGGGCGGGGGAGGGAGAGTAGCAATGGTCCAAAACCCGGTCCCCTCGTGTGTTAAAACTAATGTGTTGGTGGTATTTTGGTGTGACTGTTTTGAAACTGGCTTTATTAAAGTCCCCAGTCACAATGAACACGGCCTCAGGGTGCGCGGTTTCCTGCTTGCTTATAATCCCATACAGTTCCTTGAGTGCCCGGTCTGTGTCGGCTTGTGGCGGGATGTACACAGCTGTGATAATGACTGCTGTGAATTCCCTCGGTAACCAGAATGGTTGACACAGAAGCATGAGAAATTCCAGATCAGGAGAGCAGAAAGCCTTGATAGAATGTACGCTCCTCTGATCACACCAGGATTTGTTGATCATAAAACATACACCACCACCTCTGATTTTACCTGAGAGGTCTTTCACTCTGTCTGCTCGGTGCACGGAGAACCCCGTGGGTTCAATGGCTGAGTCTGGAATCTCTGCAGACATCCAAGTTTCTGTCAGGCAGATAATGCAGCAGTCCCTCGTCTCTCGTTGGAAAGAGATGCGCGCTCTTAGCTCGCAGAGTTTGTTGTCCAGAGACTGAACATTTGCCAGTAGAATACTGGGTTGCGGGGGTCGATTTGCACGATGCCTTACTCTGATGAGAACGCCGGCTCTGTTTCCCCTTTTCCTCCTGCGTTTCCGCGTCCGGACTGCCCAGACAAAGGGCTTCGCTGGCGTGTTTGTAAACAGCGGGTCGGCATTGAGGAATTTGAAGTCCGGTTTACGGTGTGTAATTGCAAAACCAATGTCCAAAAGTGTTTGTCTGTCGTAGACAATAAGGCAGACAACATCCAAGACAAAAAACATAAGAATTGTAAACAAAACAAACAAAACACTACAATGTTGTGTCGGAGCTCGCAACGCAGCAGCCATACTCGGCGCCATCATGAGTCCTAATATATTAATATCTAACAACTGAAGGTGCGGGCATGAGACTGGTATAAACGTTTGTTCAAATGAACCGGCTCATAAGAGTCATTCGTTCTGGAATTGGGCTACACTAGTCTCACTGTATGTTTCACATTGTAGAGTCAAAAGAACCGGCTCATAAGAGTCATTCATTCAATTAGGAATCGGGCTACACTGGTCTCGCTGTAGAGTCAAACGAATTGGCTTATGAGAGCCATTTGTTCAGGAATCGGGCTACACTAGTCACGTTGTGTGTTTCATGCTGTAGATTCAAAAGAACCGGCTCATGAGACTCATTCATTCATTTGTGAATCAGGTTAAACTGGTCACGCTGTAAGTTTCACATTGTAGATTCAAAAGAACTGTAAATTCTCATAAGAGTCATTTGTTCAGGAATCAGGCTACAGTGGTCACGCTGTGTGTTTTGCACTGTAAATTCAAAAGAGGGACTGTGCTACGTCTGAATAGCGTGCAGCAAACACTGTCAGAGTATTTTAGTATTCACTTCGCTTTGCCAGAAAAAGCACGTTGAAGAACCGTTAGTGGAAATGAAAATCATAAAGTTCCATTGTTTTCTTAATAAGAACTGTTTTTTGGTTTCTCAGTCTTAAAAAGGACAGCAGGAGGAAAAATCACTTACCATATCTTTTGTTATTGATGTCAGAAACTAAAAACCTGTCAAACTCCTTTGGTGCCAATTCATCTGTTATTCTGTAGAAGCCGGCTTGCCAAATTAAACCGATGCCAACATGGACAGGTTGTGTTACATAACCTTATCCTTGAAAATGTGAAAATAACAAAACTATGAAAGTTAAAAAAAGAAAAATTAGCTTAAGTTATTTTTGTTTACATTTATACAATTTTGGTATTGTGTTGGGTTGCGATTTGATGTCCTAAGTAAAATCAGTCGAGAACCACTGTATAAAATGTGAAATAAATGTGCATATTTTCTCTCCTTATTTTCACAGTGACCATAATAGTGTGAAAATCTTGCAGTGACATTCCAGCATTCCATCTTTTGTTTATCATGCTGTCCATCCTTCTTCTCTATGCCCTCACACAGTCTCCATCTTCCTGTTTTCAATCTCTCTCTCTTCCATAGTTATCAGTCCAGCTCTGTCTATCTGTCCTGTGCCTCGTGGTCTGTTTCCTGTCATTCTCTTACCTTCTTTTGTTTCTTCCTGTTTTTCCCTCCGTTGCTGTCTGCAAGTGTCAATAACAGCTTGTTATGGGATTGACTATATGTGTATGTCACAGGTTTGAATCCTACCTGTGTCATGTTCCATTCACATTTTCCCTCTTTCCCCAATATTCTCTGTATCCTCTCTACCGTCTCTGTCAAATAAAAGTGGCAAAACCCCAAAAAAGAAAAGAAAAATCATAAAACTTACTGAAAACATTGGACTGCTTGTGTTTACACTTTAAAAACAAAAAATCTTTCTCCTTCCTCAAAAAAACATTTGTGCTCCTTATTTCCACCAGTTGGAGATTGTGCGCACTAAGTCTGTGGAGCGACTGTCTTTTTTCCTGACTGTCGCTACAATCTTTACATCCGCGTCATGGACGCAGTATGGCCTTCTTCTACAAGACTTTTATATCATGGAAAGAGGCTGTCATGAAACAGGTGATTGTGGTGAAAACATAAGTGCTTTGTATGTCAGCCTCCCTTTCTCTCTGTCTTTCAGGTACCCAACACCCCAGGCATTTTTACCAGCCTCATCTGCTTCTTCCTTTTCTGGAGGTTTGGAGCTATCATTCAAAACAAGCCCTCCTATAAACTCATCCAAATCTGAGAGGGGATGGAGATTGATTCCGTTTGATTGAATCTAATTAAGTGCCTTCTCCACTTTCGTTTACACAAGCCACAAGAGCATCTGGTTCCTCGATATCAGACTTGAGTCTGACAGTCTTGAGGCCCTCTGAATAACACTTGTGATTGACCATATCAAACTTTTCCCCTTATGAAACAGGCACTTTAAAGATGATGTGTGTTAATCTGTGCCACTAGTTTCATCAAGTGAAATTGCAAGTTTATATACGTGTAATATATATATACACACACACTACCGGTCAAAAGTTTTGAAACACTTACTCATTCTTTATTATAATTTTTTTCACATTTTAGAATAATAGTAAAGTCATCAAAACTATGGAATAACATTAATGGAACTATGGGAATTATGTTGTGACTAAACAAAATCCAAAATAAATCAAAACTGTGTTATATTTTAGCATCTTCAAAGTAGTCACCCTTTGCCTAGAATTTGCAGACATGCACTCTTGACATTTTCTCAACCAACTTCTTGAGGTATCACCATGGGATGATTTTTAAACAGTATTGAAGGAGTTCCCATCTATGTTGGGCACTTAGTGACTGCTTTTCTTAATTATTTGGTCCAAGTCATCAATTTCAAAAACTTTTTTTTTTTAAATTATATTTTAGTTTTATAATGAAATAAATTAATATGGTGGCACAATTATATTTTTGTCTACAAAACTAATTTCAAATATTTAAGCATACGCCTTCAGATCAAAAGATTTTTAAGATCATGAGAAACATTTCAGTCAAGTGTTTCAAAACTTTTGACCGGTAGTGTATGCATGTATGTATGTGTGTGTATATATATATATATATATATATATGTATGTATATATACAGTACTGTGCAAAAGTCTTGGGCACATAAGATGTTTCATAAAAACATTTGTCTTAAGATGGTTATTTATATCTTCAGCTTTAGTGTGTCAGTAGGAAATATAAATGTTATACTCAAAACATTACTTTTGCAAATAGAAAAAATTAGAATAGAAGAACAGGGTGCTCTGCAAGAGATGGCATTGTCCCCACAGTGAACATCGTGTCAGTCTGAGATCACATGTAGAGACAGCCTAAATAGACAGAAGAACTGTGGTGAATTCTCTAACTGCCAACAACCAAGAAAAACTGTGTCCAGGTGTATCTAGGAGAATTGGTGTTGTTTTAAAGGCAAAGGTGGTCACACCAAATATTGATTTTAGCTTTTTTATGTTTACTGGACTTCGAATGATGTTAATTGATAAATGAAAACTATTTATGGCGTTATCTTTGAAGACATCCTCACTATGCAACATTTTTCACAAGTGCCTAAAACTTTTGCACAGTACTGTGTATATATAAAACTTTTAATAACAATAATTAAACTACTATTTTCAGTCAGGTTTCCCCTTTACACCCTCCCTGTCATCTGTTAGTTGGCCAGACAGATAGTCCTGCCCCAAACTTACACTAATAGTTGAGCCAATGTTGCCGTGTCAGGCCAGTCAAACAAACTATATTCTGATTGTGCCACATTGTTTACTCTTTGCGGAAAATCAATTTACAAATGGCTGTCTCTGCATATAAGGCTGGCATAGGAGAAAGTGTTTGAATAGAAAACATAGAAACAATGGCACACTTCAGCTTTAAATCTGGCTAAAACAGACAAGTGTGTTAGGCTTTGCCTGAACTATTATAGAGGCTTCTGTGGGTTAATCAGTGCCCAAATCTTCAAACATGACACCCCAAACTCAAACCTGTTTCCTGTTTAGAACATTTCTCTAGAAATTAGACCTTGAAGTTGCATGTGTTTGTATTAAACAGGTATCTTTTTGCCTTGGGTAAACAAGGTTCTGTGTGGCCTTTGTGAAAGTGTCATGATTTGTTAACCTTATGTAATGATTGTAGTGTTTACAGTTTATACGTTAATCATACTGTACTTCAGCTTTTATTAGCATAATCATATTTTTAAAATGTTCAAGTGGAAGTTTGGTAGCTCTATATTCAGTGCCCAACTCAGCAGAAAAGTGAAAAAAGTTTCTTTGAACTAGACCTTGGTAAACATAAATCTAAGTGCAGAAAATCAGAAATGCACAGAATAGCACAACCCACATCAGAGTTTTATTTTTTTTTATTTTAAGAGTCTCCTCTGTCCCAGCCATAATCTTTCACACCTCAGTTCACAGACCTCGGTATTGAGTACAGCATCAAGATGGCATTCCTATATCTGAGGAAATATTCTTTGCTCCTACCTTAAAGTCTTTGTCTGGACTATGTTACTTCACACCATCTTTATGAGAACCTCTATAACTTTATAATTACTTAACTTGTAAGAGACATGCACTGCTTCTTCATTAGTATTTTTGACTTCTAGCAAAAAAAGTCTAAACATCTTCAGATAAGATACATTTACTTTAGACATAAAACTGTATGAGATATTAAGTCTCGTTTTCAGAGAAGTCTAAAAAAATGTAATGAAGTTTATGCTTAAAACATAAAACAACTGTTTGGCAGTCGGTAAGAAAGATAAAGCAAGTTTAGTTATCTTACCCCATTGACAGCTTTTCTTGCTTTAAGCGTAATGCTCATTCAATTTTGTTAGACTTCTTTGAAAACAAGACTTAAAATCTTATGCAATTTTGCTTCTCGGTGTGTCTTGTTTTAAGGAGGTTTAGATGTATTTAATGGAAAAATGACAAAAATACTGAGTGATGCTGACTACCACCCCTGGAGTCATGAGTTCGAATCCAGGGCATGCTGAATGACTCCAGCCAGGTCTCCTAAGCAACCAAATTGTCCCGGTTGCAAGGGAGGGTAGAGTCATTTGGGGTAACCTCCTCGTGGTCGCTATAATGTGGTTCTCGCTCTCGGTGGGGCGTGTGGTGAGTTGTGCGTGGATGCCGCGTAGAATAGCGTGAAGCCTCCACACGCGCTGTGTCTCCACGATAACTTGCTCAGCAAGCCACATGATAAGATGCGTGGATTGACAGTCTCAGACGCAGAGGCAACTGAGATTCGTCCTCCGCCACACGAATTGAGGTGAGTCACTATGCCACCACGAGGACTTAGAGCACATTGGGAATTGGACATTCCAAATTGGGGAGAAAAGGGGATCAAATCAGGAAAAAATAAAAAATACTGAGTGAGAAAATTATTTTTGGAGTGTGGCTTAGTGGGTAGTGCATGTCCTCTGACAGGTCGCACAAAGACCCTTATGTGCGGGTGACCTGAGTTAGAATTATAACTCAAGTAAGTTCCTGACAGCTCATTTCCTGTCTCTTCTTCTTTGTCCTGTTAATTAAAGGCAAAAGGAAACCCGTTATAATAATATTCAAAATAATAATACTAAACAATAGCTTGACACATCCTCCCTCGGAGAATGAAGAACACCATTGTTGCACAAAATACGAAGGCTGTACTCTGTGATTTAGAGTGAATTTGTTTTGGTAGAAGCATTATAGGACCATAACTGACAGGAAACAAAAGGAGCAAACATTAACAAATTAAACAAATTACATATTGACATATTCACAACCCATAAAATGGCAGAATGAAAATCTTTAGAAGTCACTATGAACGTGCCTTTGTATGTGTTAAAATGGTACGATCTGTGATAGGCATAAACAACCAGGCTGTAAAATCTTATTGGGTCTTACTGTACATCTTTAGGTACTTTATTCTCTAAAGGCTCTTGTTCCCAATGGGCTTTGTGAATAAAAAATGGTTATGATGATGATTTATAACATATATATTTTTGTACTGTTAATGGATTCGATATTTTATGATTTATTGTACAATGTTTTGTGCTTTAATGCAAGCTTAAATATCTTAATAATCCTTTGTACCATTTTATACCCTATGCAATTATGTATATAATACTACATTATATTTAGAGGGATGTTCTTTCTGTAGTCATCTGAAAAATGGTTTAAATACATATTTATATAATATTCAGTGTCTGGCTGAGACTTAGAGAACAAGTTATGAGAGCTTAGCAGTGGAATGCGAGTGGTTTCTTCTGGCCTCAAAGAGGATCAACACCAATTGTGACCAGTGAAAACACTCGCAATGAAAACCCACTCACAATGGCACAGCATTAGGCGTATTGACAGACATTTTAATTTCTGTGGGAATTTACAGCACAATTATCTCCCACTATCAGGTGTTTGTTTTTGTACAGCTCTTCTGAAACACTTGTTTGTTTGTGTGAGTGTGCGTTTGTGTTGTTTGCGTGATTGTAGTTAGTCTTCGTTAATGGGAATGAATGCAGTGGGAACTGTCTGCTTGCTGTTTCTCAGTGCTTATGTAGTCTTTACATGCTTTTCCTGCCTGCTGCTCAGAGAAAGACATGAAAGAGGAAAAGGATTGTCGGTGGTGAGTGTTTATCAGAAGAGTGTTTCTGAAAGAGAGAAAATGAGTTCCAAGCAATTGGCAAAACCAGTCAAAGTTTTGTAAGAGTGTTGACCATGGCAGTCTCACACCTGATTGTAAACTCTAAAATCTAAAATCATGATAAAATTATAATGATGATGTCTGGTGGCTCTACTTTTGAAACTGTGCATTTTAATGTCTATAGACTAGACCAGGCCTGGCTCCAGCTCTAAGATGTAAGGTGGGCCGTAGGACCCTAATAGGTGGGCTGAACAGTTGGAGGGGCGGGTGTAGGTGTAGTTCTCAAGGTGGTCCAAGTTCATGAGTGGGTGGGCCAGGCCTGGACTGGACCCATTCACTTTCATTTTAAGTGCCTGCACTGTATTTTAATTTGTTTAAATAAATGAGGGATGAGTCTAAGTAATCAGCATTATGCCACAGATGCTGCCAGTTGAGCTTAATTGGTATTTAACCTGGATCATTCCTTTAATAATCTTGTTGGTAATCGTTTATAATTGTGTCTTCAGCATATTTTTAAAATCATTATGAATTATACACTATATTGCCAAAAGTATTCACTCACCCATCCAAATAATTGAATTCAGGTGTTCCAATCACTTCCATGGCCACAGGTGTATAAAATGAAGCACCTAGGCATGCAGACTGCTTCTACAAACATTTGTGAAAGAATGGGCCGCTCTCAGGAGCTTAGTGAATTCCAGCGTAGTACTGTGATAGGATGCCACCTGTGCAACAAGTCCAGTCGTGAAATTTCCTCGCTACTAAATATTCCACAGTCAACTGTCAGTGGCATTATAACAAAGTAGAAGCGATTGGGAATGACAGCAACTCAGCCACGAAGTGGTAGACCACGTAAAATGACAGAGCGGGGTCAGCGGATGCTGAGGCGCATAGTGTGCAGAGGTCGCCAACTTTCTGCAGAGTCAATCGCTACAGGCCTCCAAAGTTCATGTGGCCTTCAGATTAGCTCAAGAACAGTGCGTAGAGAGCTTCATGGAATGGGTTTCCATGGCCGAGCAGCTGCATCCAAGCCACACATCACCAAGTGCAATGCAAAGCGTCGGATGCAGTGGTGTAAAGCATGCCGCCACTGGACTCTAGAGCAGTGGAGATGCGTTCTCTGGAGTGACGAATCACACTTCTCCATCTGGCAATCTGATGGACGAGTCTGGGTTTGGCGGTTGCCAGGAGAACGGTACTTGTCTGTCTGCATTGTGCCAACTGTGATGTTTGGTGGAGCGGGGATTATGGTGTGGGGTTGTTTTTCAGGAGCTGGGCTTGGCCCCTTAGTTCCAGTGAAAGGAACTCTGAATGCTTCAGCATACCAAGAGATTTTGGACAATTCCATGCTCCCAACTTTGTGGGAACAGTTTGGGGATGGCCCCTTCCTGTTCCAACATGACTGCGCACCAGTGCACAAAGCAAGGTCCATAAAGACATGGATGAGCGAGTTTGGTGTGGAAGAACTTGACTGGCCTGCACAGAGTCCTGACCTCAACCCGATAGAGCACCTTTGGGATGAATTAGAGCGAAGACTGCGAGCCAGGCCTTCTCGTCCAACATCAGTGTCTGACCTCACAAATGCGCTTCTGAAAGAATGGTCAAAAATTCCCATAAACACACTCCTAAACCTTGTGGAAAGCCTTCCTAGAAGAGTTGAAGCTGTTATAGCTGCAAAGGGTGGGCCGACGTCATATTAAACCCTATGGATTAAGAATGGGATGTCACTTAAATTCATATGCATCTAAAGGCAGATGAGCGAATACTTTTGGCAATATAGTGTATCTTTGATTCAAGCTTTAACCTTTCAGATTTCATGATGTATCATTAGTTTTTGCATCAAATTTTACTCCCCTTCTAACTTAGCTGATTACTTAAATATGACAGCAACTTTCAGTTAACTTTTAGCATGAGATTAAAGAATAATTAATTTCTTTGAGTCAAAATGGCATCCACATCATGGCAGAGACATCAAGCTAAAACAAAAGCAATTTGGTGTAATTACAACTTTGTAGACTAGCTTCACAAAAGACAGATAAATAAACAGAGACGGGGCTGGGTGGTATATAGAGAGTGATGGATGACCATGTGGAGACAGAGAGACTAGACAACACTAACAATCTAAACTCTCACTGCTTAAGATTATGTACGTGTGTACAGCAATGTGTGTGTATTACAGACATTCTGTGCAGTGTTTCTTCCTTTGCTGGGTAGTCTTGTGTGAAGGTGTCCGTGCAAATGTGTGTAAGTTATGAATCTCGTCTGATTGATCTCAGACACTTTCCTTGGTTCTCATTGCTAACAGCGCAGTAGCTGTAGTGTGGATGTGTGTGCATATGTGTGTGTATGTGTGTTTAATCAGTGCAACAATGGGTGTCCACTCAAAAACAGGATACCTCTGTTTCCTGTAGAAGAGACTGTCTCTGGGATACACACATAAACATACAAACACCACCTTATACAGCAGTCTATATTGCTACTCTCTTGCCATTTATACTCAACACACATATATTTTAATACATGCAGTATAATGCATGTATTATTTGTTTTTTTGTTGACACATTAAAGTACACCATAAATCCCGCCCATACATGTCTCTCTGATTCTTAAAGCTGCAAGATTCTTGAGAACTGGAACAAAACAAGCTACAAAAAAAGCTACTGGAAAAAATAAATAAACATTTATGTATCAAGGAATTATTTTGGATTAATCCATTAATCACGTTCAGAGGTATTTGAAAACGTTTTGGTGCAACCTCTTGCTTTTTCCATTATATCACAAATGTGTTTTTCCTTGCCTGTCACATGATAATTTTGTCAAATCTTGACGTCCATTGCATGTTCATGAGCACTATGAGAGAAGCTTGTTCACAGTGTCAAGCATGAATACCAAAACGAGCCTCTCTCATAGCATTCATGAATGTGCAACGGATGTTAAAATGTTAACTGAAAAATAACTTATTGTAAATTCCGGGTTGTTTCCCACTAAAACCTACCATAATGCCTTCAGAAAACTTGGAATATGATGCACGGACTTCTTTTTTTACACTTTTGGGCCCTTTTTTAAGCTTTAAAGTATGGCAATCAATTTAATGTTAATTCAGTGCAATTAATTATATAAAAATAGCACATTCAAAAGCATAAGTATTATTTATTTATGTATAGCCTATTATTATTTAAATTTATACAACAGTTAGTTCCTCATATCTGATTGGACGAGAAACGTTCCATGAGTACTGATGTCTCACACCATCAGCACTCGGACGCTACACTGTTTGCATCACTTCGCTTGTGTTTGTGGCAAAAAAAGAGCTAGAAGAGCTAGTGTCTTA
Source organism: Myxocyprinus asiaticus (assembly GCF_019703515.2). NCBI lineage: Eukaryota > Metazoa > Chordata > Actinopteri > Cypriniformes > Catostomidae > Myxocyprinus > Myxocyprinus asiaticus. The sequence continues at coordinate 25,751,467 of NC_059358.1, read as the reverse complement.
TAATTTTTTCCTGTGATATTAAAGATTTTAGCCAGCAGGTGTCAACAAAAGACAATTTTTATGTGTTATGATTCAGTAAAGTTTGATGTGCACTGAGTCAGCGCATGTCAGTCAGCGCAGTTTTTTTGTCATTGTCTCTCACTCCATGATCACTCGGATTACTACTACACTTCTGTACACCTGGGAACAGCTTCAGCATCACACATACTCAGGGCGCTTACCTGATACTGGAGCACAAATGCGTTTTTTGTTGTGTTCTAGTTTTTCCTCATTTTTTATTTACTTGTTCTTTGAACTGTTATATATAAATATGGCTGTGATTATCTGCCTGTAATGTTAATTTAAAAAATAAAAATGTGAAAAAGGTTTATCAGAGAAGACTCCTTTGTCATGTATGAAGAATCTTTTGTAAATTAATTCTGTAGAAAATTTTAATGCATGCATTCTCTGTTGTGATACATTACCAGTTGTATCAACCTGAACACTGACTGTGCCTCTAGCGGTATTTAGGGCGTCAAACTTCTCAACACCATAAACCTATAAGATCTGCTGTATAAACCAATAAAATCGGAAGTGGGCGGAGCGTTTGTCATCACGCCCCATTGTCCAGACTGCACTCTGGAGTACTTGGTTAGACCAGCTGTTAATAATTTTCCGCATTCGCAAGCAGTATTTTCACTCTCAAATGCGTGTAAAACGCTTGCACTGTAGAGCCCTGATTATTGTAAATTAAATTAAATTAAATTAAATTAAATAGTATTTGTCATTATTATTTTTACTAAAATACAAATATTTGACCGCACCCCACCAAGTCTATTTTTGACTTTTTATAGGGGGTCCCTTATGCTGGCCCCATCCCCCATTTTTCAGTAACTTTAAACCAGTGGTTCTCAACCAGGGGGTCGGGACCCACTAGGGGGCCTCAGCACACTTCCAGGGGGGCCTCAAGGTCTCTTAAAATTATTTAAAATGTATAATTTTTAAATGATTATTATAATTAAACTTACTGAAAATGATAAAAATGTAATAACTCCCTTCAACGGCAAGAATATACAGTTCTAGATATTTCTGGAATCACAAGTTTTAAGGAAATATCTTATAATAGATGCTATATCTTATAAATATCTAATAGCCTACATGGGGGGCCTTTGAATATTTTCTCTGACAATGCGGGGCCTTGGAGTCAAAAAGTTTGAGAATCACTGCTTTAAACTGTCATGAGTGCTGTTTGCTGAACTCTGAAAAACAGTACTGTGTGTGTTTGCTGCATCAGCATGCTTTCATGTGTGCGTGTGTGTGCATCGTCAGCTCATGTGTTTCAGCATCCAGCAAGTAAAACACACCTGTGAGAGCTCCAGCTGTTGTTTTGAAGAGACCAAACAAGGGAAGGGGAGACGGAGGAAGAGGAATGTGCTGCTCTCTCCATTTCTCTGTCAGTCCCTCTCTTCTCCTGTATCCCTTTTGTTCTGTCTAATCTCATCTCATTCAGGTCTGTTATTGTCTTACAGGCAATTATCTCTCTCCTTGTGCTTGTTTGCATTTGTCTGGTGTTGTCTTTATGCCAACACTGTAGATTATACTTCAGTTCACACAGACGCCAAAAACACCACAAGTTGTACTAACATGTCTTTAATAGATAGATTCTGTTCTCCAATTATAGAGAGAAAAGTAACAAACGTGAGACAAGACAACAGAATGCAGGCACAGACAGGCAACACCCCTCTGGCACCTGCTGACCTCTGTCACCGATTCTTGGGGGTTAAACCTTGCTAGTGAAACATGTGAGGTCAGAGGCCACAGACTATATAATTTGGCCTTGTTTTTATCCTATCCAACTGTCTTGCACACCAACCTTTCTCTCTCACTCTCTCTGTTTCATGTGCTGTTGCTTTAGGCAACTATTTTTGAGCTACAATATGCAGACTCAAGACATATAAGACACTATTTAAAGCTATTTTCTTTACTGTACCATTTGAGTACTCTGCTGCCTGACATTCCCTTGTTTATTTATGTTACATAGGCCAATATGGCAAAATGGTCGTCATGGGCTTATACTGACACCTAGCGGCGTAGATGCAGCATGATGCAACAGCAAAAGATTTCAGTCACAGATTTCATTGTAGAAAAACACTATTCGCTGTCAGCCGTAATTAATTTATTTTGCAAGCAAAAGTATCCAATAACGGGGCTGCTGGGATAAAGTGAGTAGTAATTGGAATGTCATGTGATTTTAACATGGCAGCCCTCATGAGGCTATCTGCATCATGTAAAATAAAACTGGTTTTATAAAGCTGCAGATATGGCTGGGGTCTTCATCTCATGTGAGTGGTCATGATTTTAGCAATATTAAATATGTAAAACTTTTTAGTGTGAGAGAAAAAAGGAAATTAAAAGATAGTTCATTCTCTGCCCTGCATGCCTTCATTGTTGTACAAAAGTGCAAATTGCACTGTAAGAAGTGTTAAACTGCAATTGTTACCTTAACAAGCTATTTCTGCATGATCTTACCCTCAAAATAAGTTTTGTTGGTGTAACCTAATGTATTCAAGTTGATTCAGTGATGTTAAGTCTTATTTTTTTATATTTTTACGTGAATAAAACCAATTAGTTGTGATGTTACCACATTTTTATGTAAACAATTTTTTCAGTGTCAGTTTTTGATCATCTCTATATGCTTGTCTTTTGCTCTTTTCGGTTTTGTGTGCAATTGGCCATGACATTATAAATCACACTTGTGTTTTTGACTGAATTTTATTTTTCCATTTTTAACAAGAATATTTAATCATTGTTTTTAATCAAGTTATTTCTTAAATAATCAAATTCTGTATATTTGAAAGTGATACGTCATGTTTAACAAAGATTACATGAGATTACATGGTGTGGTTTTTTGTGAGATCTTCCTATCTATACATGTACTTGCACTATGACCTCTTAACTGCTGAACTACTTGCAGTCAGATGGTTTATCTTTGCAGTGTGTGCATGTTTAAGGCCTCTTGATGATCCTAATGAAGTTCTCAATGAGTTTGGCACACTCTGCCATGTTGAGGTGTCTGTCATGATCGTCATCTACATCATTCATCCACTTCTCAACGTGCATTGGATTCAGGGTCTGCAGAGAAAAAGAGAAACTTTTAATGCTGTGTATGTACCCAGAGCTGACTCCCTTAAAGATCATGTAATTAATACTGTTTAAATCTTCTTTTGCTGATTTATTTAAAGGTGCAATCAGTATTTTGTATTTATTTATGTTGCACAGTGATACAGCTGGTTGATACAGCAGTTGTCCTGGACATACAGTATAGAATTATTTGGTTACTGATGCCATTGTTGAAATCTTCTATTTGCTGTCAACAATTAATAATCTAGTCAGTAAAGTGTCCAATAAATCATTCATCAACAGAGCCCAAATCAAAAATGATGACACATCAATAATATTAAACCTTACTGGTTCTTCCGCATCTCATTATCAAATGTCATGACTCACTCAACAACAAATGAAGTTTAATGTTATTGACACATCACCGTAAATTGAGGCTCTGTACAGGATCAATTATGTGGTTTTATCTGAGAGTGAATTACAACTTAAATTCAGTCTGTTCCTCATACACAGTGACTGTATGTCTCTTGAAGACTGCAGAAGACTACGGCAGCTGTATTAGAAACCTCATCGCATCTGTGGTAACTAGTTTTTTCTTCTTCTTCTTCTTGTTTTTTTTTATTTATTTTTTTTTACTAATTCCAGGGTAATATAATACAAAGTATAGTGTTATAAATTTACACTAAATAATAAAAAAAAATCAAATTATAAAAAAGTTTGCTTGATTTACACTGCCAATAAGGTGGAAACTCATCATCACAATCTGTGTAGTCCATTAACAGTCTCGACATTCTTTAAAATAACTCCTTTGATGTTCAGCAGAAGAAAGAACATCATATGGGTTTGGAGTGACATGAAGGTAATTACAGAAAACAGAATATTAATTTTTGAGTAAACTCTACATTAATGAGGAAAAAATAATTGAGGGCAGCTTTGATTATTTTGTCTCTTTTTTTTTTTCTTTTTAATTAAAAAAGGACTAATGTACATACCTGGATTTCCCTTCCAAACTCGATTAGTACCATGTCAAAGACCTTCGGCATGTCCAGAAGAAGGGTCCCACCCTGAGTGTAGTGTGTACAAATCGCATTTCCTATCGGGGGAGGTGTATTCACATTTTCTACCGGAGGAGGTGCATTCTCTATTCAACAAACAGAGTGCAAGAAAGAGTTTTAGATAGATCGAAAAAGGTGGGCAATGAGGTGGACAATCATGGCACACTCACCTTGAGAGTACACGGCAGAAACCAGCAAGCACATGCTCAACACTGCCACCAACTGGACAGATTGTGCCATTGTTGCAAGAACAAGACTGAGACTAGAGATGAAAGAGGCTGCAAAAGAGCACAGAGTGAAATAAGAAAGCTACAGTCTTATTATTAGAACTTATTTCATGTAGAGGAGACCAGGACTAGTTGTCACACTTTTCACTCCATTGTATTTTTCGCATGGTAGGTATATATATATATATATATATATATATATATATATATATATATATATATATATATATATATATATACACTGACAGCCAAAAGTTTGGAATAATGTACAGATTTTGCTCTTGTGGAAAGAAATTGGTACTTTTATTCACTAAAGTGGCTTTCAGCTGATCACAATGTATAGTCAGGACATTACTAGCATGAAAAATTACTATTACAATTTGAAAAAAAATGTCAGAACTTCTTAGACTGCTTCAAAGAGTTCTCATCAAAATATCCTCCACATGCAGCAATGACAGCTTTGCAGATCTTTGGCATTCTAGCTGTCAGTTTTTCCAGATACTCAGGTGACATTTCACCCCATGCTTCCTGTAGCACTTCCCATAGATGTGGCTGTCTTGTCGGGCACTTCTCACACACCTTACAGTCTAGCTGATCCCACAAAAGCTCAATGGGGTTAAGATCCATAACACTCTTTTCCAATTATCTGTTGTCCAATGTCTGTTTCTAACCTTTTCTTTTTGTATTTCTGTTTCAAAAGTGGCTTTTTCTTTGCAATTCTTCCCATAAGGCCTGCACCCCTGAGTCTTCTCTTTACTGTTGTACATGAAACTGGTGTTGAGCGGGTAGAATTCAATGAAGCTGTCAGCTGAGGACATGTGAGGCGTCTATTTCTCAAACTAGAGACTCTGATCTTATCCTCTTGTTTAGTTGTATCTGGGCCTTCCACATCTCTTTCTCTCCTTGTTAGAGCCAGTTGTCCTTTCTCTTTGAAGACTGTAGTGTACACCTTTGTATGAAATCTTCAGTTTTTTGACAATTTCAAGCATTGTATAGCCTTTATTCCTCAAAACAATGATTGACTGACGAGTTTCTAGAGAAAGCAGTTTCTTTTTTGCCATTTTTGACCTAATATTGACCTGAAGACATGCCAGTCTATTGCATACTGTGGCAACTCAAAAACAAACACAAAGACAATGTTAAGCTTCATTTGACTAACCAAATAGTTTTCAGCTGTGTTTGATATAATGGCAAGTGATTTTCTTGCACCAAATTAGCAATTTAGCATGATTATTCAAGGATAAAGTGTTGGAGTGATGGCTGCTGGAAATGGAGCCTGTCTAGATTTGATCAAAAATTACTTTTTTCAAATGGTGAAGGTGCTGCTTTTTACATCAGTAATGTCCTGACTATACTTTGTGATCAGTTGAATGCCACTTTGGTATATTAAAATTTCCTTCAGAAATAGCCAAATCTGTACATTATTCCAATATATATATATATATATGCACATATGTTTAAATTCTTGGCAAAAAAAATTAAAAAATAATCTATTGAACTGAACATTTCCACTGTTAATGACGTGAAAACAAACAGATACAGTTCATATTTTGACCACTATATGGGGTAAGTCACAGTGGAACCTGACATTAAACAGTCTTTTAAAGGCTTTTCTGTTAAATTTAAGCAGTTAAAACATTATGAAACTCAAAACAATTCATGAAACGAAAAATATTGTAATTAACTATTTATATACATTTACAACATTTACAACAGGTGAAAACTAGTGCTATATCAGAAGCAGAAATAACATTTTATTTTGGAGGACAAAAAATGATTAAAAAAATATTTCACTTTTAGAGGGTTTTGAATTAGGTGCTTAAAACCACTGCAAGAAAAAACAACAACAATCTTTAATTAAAAATTTTGACAAAACTTATAAGCTAAAAAAAAAACAACAACCTATTTTTAAGATTTAAACATTTCGATTTCACAACAAAATTTAATCAAATTAAATTGTGCAATGTTTAAATACAATTAATAAAAAGTAAAATATTACGTTTTTCTATTTTATTAAAGATTCAATTTGACGGATTTTTTTATAAAATTGAAATGCTTAACCTTTTTTTTAGTGAAAATTACCCTTGTGACAAATTCCCAGTGTGACAACTAACCCCAGTCTCCCTATATTCATATTAAGCCATATCCTGGAAAATGGCAGCTTTTAAATGAAGAATCAGATTATTGAAAGAGAAAAATTGTGCTGCACTAAGACAAATCTGTCTGGCAAACCCTGAAAGTTTAGAAAAGACAGATCTTTATTTCTGATAAGTTTGGTTTTCTGTGAAAGATAGCATAGCTCTGTGTCACAAACAAAAAAACTTCTTGTATTTTAAAGCTCAGAAGCACATTCCAGTTCTCTTTGTATCAACGTACAATACAATACAATGTTTAATACAATCATTTTGCAAAACCTGTTTGCGTGTTTGTTTGAATTCTTTAGTATTCACTTTGAACTGCATTGTTTTAGCTGTCCATCCGGTTCTGTGAGTTTTTGTCAATCTTTAAATGCAAACCACAGAGCTACTGTTTTTTTAATATACTTTATATATAAACACGCAAACACTGTATGTCACTACACATTTACTATTAATATATTGTGATTTTAACATTGCAAACAGATATAATGGAAATAGAATTGAAACATTTATTTATTAATAAAATTATGATATCACTACACTTGTCAGTTGATTAAAAAACAGGCAACACATGGAAATTTCACATATCAAAAAACTGTAATCAAATAAGCAATAACTTAAATTCAAAATCCAAAACAATGTTTACTTTACACTTACACATAGAGTATGTGAAAAAAAGGACAAAGTTTTACATTTAATGTTTTAAGAGATTAAAATGTATAGCTTGGTCATTTTTAAAAGATACCAGAAAAATAAGACCAGTGAAGAAAGAAAGCAAAGTCAGCCAGCAGTTTGTGTGGAGAAATGAAGGTGAAGTGCAGGTACCTCTTACCTGTGCGAGTTTAGAATGAAACAGTCAAACACAACTGCCCTCAATAAGCAGAAAAGAAAAGCAAGACATTCTGTCTTTTATGTATCACCACCTATTTTCTCATTTAATACAGAATGACGAACCAGAGTGGGAGGGACACTGAAAGGAAAAGAGAGGCAAGGAGTGTTTTTGCCAGTTGTTTGGTATATGCTTCCTTTTTCATCATGAACGTCATGGAACATTAAGAAAATAATGAAATTGCCTGTTTATTTCACATTTACTGTTGGTGTGTCCTTTTGCAAAGGCTCAAATATGTTTAAATGCTACATTTGTAAGTTCCTCAACATCAATAGTATAGGTCCAAATAGCAGACAACTTGTTGTCACACACACCCACACACACACAATTCATGTTGAACATATACCACAGAAATATATGAGTGTAAGGTGTATCAAAAACAGTAGTGCGTTAAAAATGGACATTCAAAGTCAGGTGTGTAACATCACTAGAGCAGGCACCTCTGGGGATCTCACAAAAGACTAACAAGCAGCTCAGTTCTTACACTTCATAACTTCACTTTAATCACTTGCTTTATTGTAAATGACATTCTTAAGTAAACACTTCACAGTGCACTCTCATATTTTCTGAGTGTCAAATTTGGCTGTAGTGTCCCTGTATCTCAGTTGGTATGGCATGGCACTAGCAATGCAAAGTTCACAGGTTCGGTTCCACTTATGCAAAATATATACATGTACATTTTCACATCATTATGTGTATGAGAGAAACAAAAGACTAATAAATATATTTCACAAGTTCACATGTCCATCTAATCCTTGGAAAAGGCCAGCAGATAAAAACAGGTAGCACCCAAAAAGTAGAAACATACCACATTGTCTTCACACTTCATTTGATTGTCTTGTGATCTTTTCAGTTTTATGTGCTATAAGTCATGACACGAATGATCACAATTATTGTGACAAATAATCAAATGTATTTGTTAAATTAATGCTTATTCAAGTCATCAAAGAATTTAACAAAGATTGCATGAAACACATTCAGATACTAATTAGAACTAATAATAAGATACTAATTAGATCATTAAAAACCTCTGAAAAATAATAATTTTAAGATATATTGTCAAGAGAGAAAGAGAGAGAAATTTGTCCCTATGTATTTCAATCATGATTATATTTTGCAATAACTATGACTTTGGTTAAGATGCCTGAGGAATGCGTCACACTCCCAAAGGTTAAGGTATCCATTATGATCCGATCTGTATGTTGAAACAACGCCTGCACCTGCTCAGTGTTTCCATTCTAGAAAGCAACAATTTAATGTTGTGCATGTATGTGCCTCTTTGTTCGTGATCTGATCTTGAATGAGTCATGAGAACAGACTGAATACTCACTTTGTTCAGAGATAATCAAAGCAGCCATTAAACATAGACTCAATATAGTGAATCGCGGTCCAAATCATGCCATTGTTGGAGCTGCCGTCTGAGCAACCCTGAGACTGAGATGTGAAGACACTGTAAAAATGAAAAGGAAATAAGAAATATTGACAAAAAAGAAGAGAAGGAAAAATGAGTGCAGGTGCTTCTTACCTGTATCAAGTCCGGAGAGAAACGGCCAAACATCTTTATTTATATGTAATAAAGATTATGTAAAAGTATTAAGATTGGGAAGGTCAGTAAAAGGGAACCAGAAAGGCAGGGTATCAGGGAATATTTTTCTTCAGTTTAATCAATCAATTAAGATCTGCACCACGTCTTGTAGTAAGATAAAATGTTCATCCAGATGGTGCATAACATAACATTGCATTGAGTTGTTATGTTCACACTGCCTCGACAATCACCAACAGGGTGAACACACTGATCCAAGAAAAATGCCATTGGAAGCCATTGTAAGTTAGTGTTTATTCATGTATTTATCATGTATTATTTCACTGACTGGGTACGGCAACAACTTGGCAGTGACCGTGTAACTCAGTCATGAGTTACTGAATGCTTGGGTTTTGGCCATGTTTGTGGCCAATAACAATTATATGTTCAAGACCGTTGATTTAGATCCTGAACAAGGAAACACCACAAGCTAAAACACTCCTTTATTCCCTTTTTTTCTGGTTCCCTTTTTAAGTCCGTCCCAATTTTCATACTTTTACATAATTTATAAAATATTGCATATAAATAAAGATGTTTAGCAATTTCTCTCAAGACTTGATAGATGTAGGAAGCACCTGCACTCATTCTTCTTTCTTGTCTTTTTCTCCACACAAACTGTGATCTCACATTCTCCCTGTCTTCACTGGTCCATTACAATCATTACTTCAGATTACCATTCATGTTTCTTACTGTTATTTCAGTGTATCAGCTCTCTCTTGTTAATATTTCATATTTCCTATTCTCTTTTACAGCGTCTCCACATCTCAGTCTCAGAGTTGCTCATTCGGCAGTTTTAAAGATCTCTGACAATGGCACGATTTGCACAGCGATTTGCCATATTGAGTCTGTGTTTGCTGGCTGCTGTGATTATCTCTGAACAAAGTGAGTGAACAAAGTAATTCAGTCTATTCTCATGACTCATTCAAGATCATTTTGACTGTTTTATGTAGATTTTAGTCCTGTGCCTTGGGATATATTCAAGTTTCCTCATTGTGCCATTTGTCTAAAACTCTCTCTCTCTCTCCTTTTTCTGCTCTTTGTGTCTAACAGGACTTCCAGAAGACATTCATTATAATCTGGATGAAGAGTCATGTTTAATGCATGCAGGATAGTTCCAGACTTCTAGATATGCCACAGACCTTTAACATGCTATTGGAAGAGTTTGGATGGGACAGACAGGTGTGTATGTTTTTCTGCTTCTTGTCAAAAAATAGTTAAGTAAATAGTTAAGTAACTCTATTATTTATAAGGGAATTAGTTGCACACAAAGAAGAAAAACCTCTCTTTCTCTCTCTTCCTTGGTAGAATGGGAACACAGTGCAGGTGACAGATTTGTTTCAGCGTACAGATCAGGATCATGACGGACACCTTAACTTGAGAGAGTGTGGCGTATATATCAGACACGTCCGCAAAGTCATTGGATGAAATAGACACACACACACACACACACACACACACACACACACACACACACACACACACATTGTGAATAACAACACCATTAAACTATCTAAAGTGGTTCAAATGGTTTAAATGGTCAGAATGAGAAGTACTTATTAATCAGGGGAAATAAGGCATTAAAGCATCTTGGCCAAAAATGTACAAATAATTTTCACATAACTGTGATTCTTGATTTCACAACCTATTGCACACAAAATGAACAGAACACAAGACATTCAAATGAAGTAATTTCAAAACAGCACAGACACTGTCATACCCAGGTTAGAGTGTCAAGCAGGTTTTAGAATAGTTTCTGGCCATGTTTTCTGCTATTTGTGTATCTATATACAGTATCTGGGTCTTTGCAAACTGGCAAAATCTTAAAAGGCACTCTAACATCACAAAGGAAATGAACCAGAGGTGGTTTCGCTTTATTTTCATGATATGGGGTGCCATTAGAGATAAAATTGTATGAGTACTTCCACCCTTAGCTTATCTTCATAATATTACGAAATAAATAAAATAATAAGATTGTGAAAGTCAGCGGTGGCCTAGGTAGATCAGCGAGTAAAGACGCTTACTACCACCCCTGGAGTCCCAAGTTCGAATCCAGGGTGTGCTGAGTGACTCCAGCCAGGTCTCCTAAGCAACCAAACTGGCCCGATTGCTAGGGAGGGTAGAGTCACATGGGGTAACCTCTTCCTGGTCGCAATAATGTATTGTTCTCGCTCTCCGTGGGGCGCATGGTGAGTTGTGCGTGGATGCCGCGGAGAATAGCGTGAAGCCTCCACATGTGCTATGTCTCAGCGGTAACGTGCTCAACAAGCCACGTGATAAGATGCACAGATTGACGGTCTCAGACGCGGAGGCAACTGAGATTCGTCCTCCGTCACCTGGATTGAGGCGAGTCACTATGCCACCACGAGGACTTAAGAGTACATTGGGAATTGGGCAAAAAGACAAAAAAGAAGAAAAAAAAGACTGTGAAAGTCAAAAAGGGAATCAGAAAGTCTTTTACTGGTTGTGCTTCCTTGTTCAGGAAAACAAAATCAATAATCATAAAAATAATACAAGTGAGAAATGTGTCTGCTTTATTTAACTTTTGCTGTTAGCGAGTACAAACATTTTGTCAATTTACAAACAGCCAAATATATAGTGCTAAATAATATCCTCAACATCAATATAAATTCACACAAGACATGAATCTGAAACAAAGGAATCAAATAACGGAAATCGTGGCCAAAACCAGAGCTTTCCGCAACTGGTCTTTATTGCAATAACAATATCACACACACACACACATAACATAACTTAAATTAATTACGTCCAGCATACCTTTAAAAAAATGTCCTTACACTGAGACACACGCACATGACTGAGTTACATGGTCATTAGCAGCATCCATTTCGAAAATTCAACTTTGCCTGCTAAATCATTGCCAAGCTGTTGCCATAAACGGTCTTTGAAACAAAACATGACTTTAACAGACCTGATTATGAAAAAAAGCATGATGTGTGTCAAAAACTGTAGTGTTTTGGAGATTGACATTCAAATGGGTGAGAGGGGTATGTAAGCAGGCACCTTTAGGGATCTCACACAAGCAAGACTAACCAGCAGCTCAGTTTCTTTCATTACACAGTCATAGTCGTTCTTTTATTGTACAATCTAATCACTTTCTGGATGCTTCATTCAGCACTGTTTTGACCTGAACAAACCAAACAGACAAGGTATCTATGCACAGGACATGGACTGACATCAACACATATGTCCAAAGGTTTCACATCTTGGTTTAGTCTCAAAGTAACACTCAATTCAAAGAAATTGGGATCTACTCAGAAACAGATGAAACTCTGATCAACAGGACAGTCGACCGCTGCAGTAAACATCTAGATGTCATCAAGCCTTCTCAAATGGAGATAATTTGCAAAGTGATCAAATTTCAAGGCATTCCTTTAAAAACCACATACATTGTTGATGAATGAAATCAAGGTCTGTTTACTCATTTTACTGCACCCATATTGGGTGGTTCACATGCTAACAATGATGGAAAACAAGTTTGTAAATATTGAGGAATCATTTGTTTTTAGGGCTGTGAATCGATTACATTTTTTAATCGAATTAACTGCATGGTATGCCGATTAATAAATCTAATTAAACGCAATCAATCGCATATATAAATATTGGCTGAGAAAGCCCCTCAAATAACAATAACTCAACATACATTATAATGATTAAATAATTATACAAAGTTATATTTAAATAATTATAAATAATGTATATTAAAAAATAAATTTCAGATAATTATAATGCAATAAATTATTGTGGCAGTCAAGTAAAGCATTAAAAATAATACAAAACAAAAAGTGTTTTTAGAAGGCAATATATTGTTTATTTCAATATTTTTTTCTCATAAGGTAATCATTGGCTTAAAGTTCACAGCAATCCATTTTGCAACTGAATTCTTCAATCTGTCTTAGATTTATTATAAGGGCTTTCTAAGACGCATCAATGTACACAGGCGTCAGACGGAGGCTTTTGGAGCATCTCACTTTGGATGTGTCGCATCATAAATGCAGCATTTTAAGATCGCTGTGTCAAGTAAAACGTAGTTTGAATCTTAGACAAACACATCTTGAGATCCCTGCATTCGGATTTGCACTCCATCAAGCTGTGTTTGAACGCAAGTATGAGTCCTCATCTTGTGCTGTCTGCTGTGGGTAAGTATGGTTTGTTCTATGTATAAGATGTGTGTTGCATACAGCTGGAGTTTCACTTACTTCCCCCTGGAGAAAACAGATGGTACTTCAAGCTTGAGTTGCTCCGATGGTAGGAATATTCCTTATTACAGTTCGGGGACATGATTAATTTTTTTTTAACATGTTTATTTATTATTTTTTATTTTAATTAATCTCACTGTATTAACACGTTAAATCGACAACCCAATTTGCTTTAATAAAAAACTTTGAAAATTAATTGTTTAAGACTAAACCTGAATCATCCTGCATCATGATTATAAAGTAAACCTGATTTACATTTTCACTGTTTTGTCTACTGTGAAAATAAAAACAAATGATTCCTCATTATTTAATACTGACCTACATGTTGTTAGCATCATAAATACAAAAGATATGTTTTCCTTTGATATTAAGTGAATCTTAATATAAAGTATCTATGCATCAGTAGCTATGAAATAAGCAGGTAAACAAACAACGTCAATAGAAAACGATAAAAGAACATTTGCTTAAAGGTGCTGATTAGACTGCTTTCATAGTTTGTTTCAGTGAGTGAGATCGGTGGGACGTGTTTGGATGGTCACTCTTCTCGGGGGATTTTGCTCTACAGTGCGATTGGCAATTAGCTCCTGCAGCTGCAGAGCCCCTCCGCCAATGAAACAGAAGGCTGGGCAAACGGGGGCGGAGCAATCAACAGTTCCCTCCCACAGCACTCTCAGAGAGTGTGCATCATAGAAAGTGAGCCGCCCCTTCTCAAAGTCCAGACACAGTCCGAGGCGAGGTGGCAGGGGAGCAGTGAGGGGGCCAGTAGAAGAGTTAGATGCCCCACACTTGGGCAGTAAGATCTTGCCCATGCCCATTGTGAGGAAACAGAATGGAGGAGGACAGTCCTGAGCATCCTCTGCTCCACTGTCATGACCACTGTCCGGATCATACCTACAGAGAGGAATAGTGGCAAAAGAAACAGAAACAGATTATACAATTCTTGCTTATGTGAATTGCACATAATATTGTGTCTATAAAGTCATCTTAAAGACCCTGTGAAATGACTTGAGAAGAAAATATCTTTGACATAGTTCCTGTAGAAATTGGAATTTTGGGTGGTACAGTACATACCTAAGGGTTCATCCCTTTTTTCAAATAACCAATAGACTTTAGTTGTGACCAGGGTCAGAAATTAAGGGGGGCTCGGGGCAAAAATGCCCCCCAAAAAATGCCCCTGAAATTCAAATCTGGGTGTAAATATTGTGCCTTTATGTAAAATTACTTTTCTGACACTGGTTACGACACAGACATGAACCAATGCTTTGTCGAATAGCATCCCAAAAAGCAAGGTGATGCTGATACAATGTTGATTTTTCAATGTTGTTGCAACAAATGTGATGTAGAAACAACATCAAATTCTAACACTGATTCAATTATGTTAACATTGTTTTTTTTTTTTTGTTTTTTTTTGTTAAATTAACAAAAGTGTTATACCTATAGAATCAACTTTAGATTCTAACATTAATTAACTAAAAAAAATAATTTTAGTTTTTATTTCAATGTTGTTTCAACATAAACTGAGGGTGCAAAAGTGATGCTGAACTAACATCATATTGTAACGTTAATTCAATGTTGACACATCAACATTGACTTAACATTGTTTCAATGCTTGTTTGCTTTCTGGGATACTTCCATACTTCTCTTATCATTTCTGAAGTATACATCATTAAAAGTAAGAATAGTAGGGGGGCCTGGGAAGCTCAGCAAGTAAAGACGCTGACTACCACCCCTGGAGTCACAAGTTCGAATCCAGTGCGTGCTGAGTGACTCCAGCCAGGTCTCCTAAGCAACCAAATTGGCCCGGTTACTAGGGTAGAGTCACATTGGGGTAACCTCCTCGTGGTCGCTATAATGTGGTTCTCACTCTCAGTGGGGCGTGTGGTGAGTTGTGCATGGATGCTGCGAAGAATAGTGTGAAGCCTCCACACACGTTATGACTCAACAAGCCACGTGATAAGATGCGTGGATTGACGGTCTCAGATGCGGAGGCAACTGAGAGTCACTACACCACCACAAGGACTTAGTGTACATTGGGATTTGGGCATTCCAAATTGGGGAGAAAAAAAAAAAGTAAGTATAGTATAGAACTTAGCGGTACTTGCTAGTCGGTTGCAGGTGGAATTAGTGGGAGGGATCATCTGATTGGACAAATATCAGTGTAGTGTAACCTGAGTCATCAGGTTTTGTTTTCCCAGAAGAGAAAGAGCATACATTTTAAAAGTGTGTACCCAACTATAGCAAATAATTGGGAAAAGTGTATTTTGCCAGCACATACATGGCTTCAACACTAATAGATAGGACTAGAAGTCACAAAACTCCTATTTTAATTTCATGGAGTCTTTAAGTTAACCAGCTCTTGAACGTTCACTATTCTTCCTCACCGTGGACTTGCCATGTCTTGCGGAAGATGGAACCATTCCTGCAGTTTTGCTTCTAAACCCACTCCTACCTACACAAATACAAAACACAACTCTGTCTGGAAATAAACCATTAACTATACTTTTACTATGTTTAATGTAAAATACAATACATAATGGCTAATCAGCTGCATGTTCACCTTGACCAGGTAGGATCCAGGCTCAACTGAGCATGCCCAGTAATGACGCCCCTGTGTGATGGAAACATCAGCCACAAGGAGGTCAGAGGTGAGGTGGCATGAGGTAAGGGCCCGATCAGCAGCCTGTAAAAGAGTCAGTCCAGGAACACTCCGGGCGTATGTCTGTCCTTTGCCCAGCGCCACCCGCTCAGCATGCAGGCCCCAGCGAGAATCCAGGCAGAATGACAACACTGAGATTGAGGAATGAGGGAAGACAGAAGTGGAGGAGAATAAGGGTGAACAAGGAAGGATGTTGAAGGGTTGGCAAGGCCAGGCCACAGGGAGGCAGAACACAAAATGAAAAGAGGTTGAGGGAATTAGATATAGGGAAAGACAACATATAATAAAGGAGGACGGATGGGGAGAGAGTTAGGGAATATGCATAGAAGAGAGTAAACGGAAATAAATGAGATGGGAAATTTGGAAGAAAGAGGAAAAACAAAGAGGACAGCAGGAACATTGTACATATTCCAGGATTCTAGGATTCAGAGGAGATCAAGCAGCTGATATATTCCAGTTAAATAGGAATACAAGTCATAGAAATCGCAGAAGGGGCAAAGAAAGGTGGAGAACGAGGAGGAACACAAGGAGAAATTGTTTAGAGAAAAGAACAAAAAAATGTTGTGAAACATGTGTCAAAGTGTTGTGGCTATGTACTGAGAAATATCCAAGTGATAAGAAACACATAACTGTATAAGACAAACATTCTGAGGATGGATGGATGGATAGATGGATGTAAGAATTAGACAATTAGAAGACATGAATTGCAAAAAGTAGAATGAGTGGATAGGGTGCAAACTGAAATTGAAACATTCTGAAACTTGAGGGGAATAAATGTTTGTATAAATCACATTTTGAGGCATTAACTTGAGTATGAGAACAAAAGACTTTGAATTTGTGTCTTTTTGCATGTTTGTGTGCAGATGTGTCTTACCTGGTGCAGGTGGTGTGTGTAGATATACCTCCTCACTGTACTCTCCAAAGCCTGCCTTATTACAGCCTCTAACTCTCAACACATACACACTGTCCATTTCTAGCTTGTCAATCACTGCACTTGTCCCGCCCACATCATCCAGACGCTGCCATGGACAGTGTGTGCCATTAGTTCCTGGGCCTCCTTCAGACCGGACTCTGCCCCATAATGCCCCAGATCCACCCACTTTTCTCTGATACTCTACTGAGTAGTGCCAGGCCGGTGCAGAGTCCTGTGGAAGGCGCCAGCACAAATAAAGCTGGTCATAGGCCAGTGTCTTTTGAGTGTCAATCACAGGAGCCAATGGGGCTGTAGAAAGAAAAGTGAGGGGCTGGGTTAGAACTGGATTCAGATAAAAAAAAATCTACCACGCCAGTAGACATTAGGAAGTTGTATAGTCTAACTTTAGTTATTTTAAGGTGTTCTAACAGCCATAATTGTTCATATTTGGCAATTTGTTTCAATAACATGAAATTCAATTGAAGTATTTAACATAAATGGATGATAAAATGCGTTTTTGCTTGTTAGCAAAAAAATATGCACTCATTAAGGTAAACCATTAACCTTTAAAGGGATAGTTCTCCCAAAAATTAAAATTCTCTCATCATTTACTTACCCTCATGCCATCCCAGATGTGTTTGATTTTCTTTCTTCTGCAGAACACAAATAAAGATTTTATAAAGAATATTTCTGCTCTGTTGGTCCACATAATGCAAGTGAATGGTGACCAGAACTTTGAAGGTCCAAAAGGCTGTATAAAAGCAATCCATAAGACTCCATTGGTTAAATCCATATCTTAAGAAGTGATATGATACAAGTGGTTGAGAAACGGATCAATATTTAAGTCCTTTTTTAAAATGTAAATCTACACTTTCACTTTCACTTCCACCTTCTGGTGTGGAAGTGACTTTCACTTTCACATTCAACCACCAACTGGTTGGGGCTGGTCAAAGGTGCAGATTGATAGTAAATAAGGACTTAAATAATTATTTGTTTCTCACCCACACCTATCATATTGCTTCAGAAGATATGGATTTAACCACTGGAGTCATATGGATTATTTTTATTCCTCCATTTTTGGATCTTCTGAGGTCTGGTCACCATTCACTTGAATCGCGAGGACCAACAGAGCTAAGATATTCTTCTAAAAGTCTTCATTTGTGTTCAGTAGAAGAAAGTCATACACATCTGGGATGGCATGAGGATGAGTAAACTATGAGAAAATTTTCATTTTTGGGGGAACTATCCTATTAATTAAAAAAAAAGTTAATATATGAAAATAGTTTAAATGCATCAGCATTTCATTTTTCAATTACCAGTATGCTATAATTGGTCTAGAGCAACAATCCAAGCTATTTATGAATAGTCCACATATGTTTTTGGAAATTAAGTTGTTATAAAAACCTTGTATAAAGTTCATGCTGCTAAAAGCTTTCAGCTCTCTGGAGGCGTCCAGCTGAAAGTGTCGGAACGAAGGATCAGCAGACAGAGAGAAATGCTGAATATGTTCTATTGCTTTCACCAGTCTGAGGGAAAGAAAGTAAAACACAAGTGATCATTTGTGTAACTTAATATTCCAGCATTTATTTTGTTTGACTAATCACAATTGGTTCTATGGAAACACACAATACACTATTGTGGTATTCTTACTTCAAAATTAAATAGACTTACGCACAATGGCAGCAGCACACACCGACAAAATGCACCCTAACCTGTTGTGTGTGACTCTGGCAGCCTGTACAAAGCAGGGTTGGTCAGTTTCTTTAAGCAGCTCCTGAGTGTATGTGATTAGCCCTGCATTTTCCATAAGACTCTGTTTTTCTGAGAGCTGAGCATTCAGAACCCCTGCCCGCTGTGCACGAGCCCCCTCCAGCGACATGGCCAATGCCCCCTGACGCTCTGCCAGCACCCCACGCAATTCACTCACACACTGATTCAACTGCTCCTTAGCCACTGCACTGTTCACCTGAAGAGAGAAATAAAGAAGAAAGATATTGAAGAAGACAAAATAGAAAAGGGGAAGGCAAGTGTTTTTATATAGCACATTTACTGTACTGTATATAGCTCAGTGGTAAATCAAAGTGATTTACATAGATATAGTAAAGAAAAAGAGAAATAAAGACATATACAAATCAAGTTTAAAATCATTTAATAACATGACAATGAATAAGAAAATAAAAAAACGAAAAAGAAATAAAAGTTTAATTTAAAATTGATAACATTAACTAAAAAGGAAATCATGAGTATAAATAAAATAACATAAGGGAGTAGCAAAAGGAAAGATATTCATCAAACAGAAGCATGTAGTGTAGTCGTTTGGGTCTTATACCCAGATGGACAAATGTTTTACAAACACTGACTGTAAAATTGAAAACCGATGCAGTCTACCTCAGTCTGAGCAATGCCACTCTCTACTTGGGTGATCTGTGCCTGTACAGCATCCTGATTGGCCAAAATGTAGTTCATCTCTTTGGTGATTTTCTCCTGTGAGTACACAACAATGAGAATGATAAGTTAAATTAAACATCGACAACATCATAGAGATTTTTTACATTGCCAAACCATCGAAAATAATTTTTTTCCACTTTTACCATGATCATTTAGAGCTGTGTGGTGCTAAACTAAAGATTATGCCACATAACAATTCTAAACTAAAAAGACTAAATGATGAGCTATGAACTATGATGCCAATGGTCTAAAAACTGGTGCTACTTAAGGATAAGAGATGAATGGTTTTGTAAAGATTTAGAGCAGATACCTTTAGAGTTTGGTAGGCCAATGCAATGGGCATGATCTTGTGGCCACTATGGGCACGGCGCAGCTTACAAAGTGGGCACAGCAGTTGCTGGCATGATCTACAGTAAAACTGCAACTTCTCATGCTCATGTTCCACACACACTAATACCTGTACATGTGTGTGAGAGAGAGGTAGAAAGAGAGATAAAGAAAGATAGAGAGCAGACGAATTTGGGTTAAGGGGAATTTTTGAAACTGTAATGGTTTATGAAAACCTTTCCTTTCATGCTGTGGAAATGGAAAATATTATTATATTAATTGCATGGTATTATTTCCTTTTCTCTAACATTTCAATAAGGCCTAAAATGTCTTCAGATTCTATCTTTCTGCATAATCAACCAATCCACAATTCTGGGCCAGACTACAATTGCTCATCAGTGGCTATCCGCTCCCAAAATGGACCCGTGTGCTTTTACCTTGGGTCTGAAGCTGTGTGTAGGGAGGATATGTTCATGTTGGGCTCGTGGTGTGCCCCAGGGGTGGTACAGTTTAAAGCACTCATTACAGAAGTTGGACCTGCAGTCAGCACAACCTTTGGTGGCCTCCAGTGCCTGAGGAGGCTTGCAGAACTGGCACATAACTGCCATGCTGCCAAGACTCACAGTCTGCCTGTACCTACATAAATAAAGAGAGAGATCTGTCATCATTCAAACTACATGACAGTTTGAGAAATGTATAACTCTGGTTATATCTATACTGTATGTGTTTGTTTACAGGGCCGGCACCTGAAGAGTTTTCTATCTTTGACTGCATTCGGGTCCTTGAATAACGTATAATGTACGAGGAAGGGCAGACGATTAACTTTTGGTGGCCTATGCAGAGGGAGCAGCGGCCCTGTCAGTGTGCGTGTGTGTGTGTGTGATGTATCCTCTTGTAGCTTTAGCTAAGTTATACAAAGACTGCATGAAACAAAAAACATCAGCACTTTGCATAGATTCAGCTCCACCACCCCCACCCTATCACAGCTTCTCTGTTTTCAAGCTTTATCTCATCTGCTCTTACTCTAATCAAGCTGTTAAATAAAATGAAAAAGAAAACTAAATGAAAACAGAAAAAAAAAACATAAGTGGAAAAACCGAAACTAAACTAAAATAGATTTTAATGACTGCAAAAAAATAAAATAAATGAAATAAATAAATAAATAAAAATAATAATAATATAAAACGTTTGAATACATTTTATTTAATATATATTTTTACATATACAGTATTTTTTTTTTAAATAAATTTAACTGTTAAATATATTTGGCAGACCTAAAATGCTACTATGAATGCTACAATAAAAGTAAATATACTGAAAAACTAAAACTAAACAAACTAGAAAACAATGAAAGAATAAAATAAAAAGATAAATATGAAAAATGAAACTAAATTGAAGAATTTGAAAACAAAATAGAATTTAAAACTAAATTAAAAAGTCTAACATTAAACTATACAACTAAAATAACCCTGCAGATTTCTGCTGAAAAGTCCTTAAGTAGTTTTTAATTTTTTTTACAGTCAGATTCACATGTGAACATTCTTATTAGAGTTTTGAATGGGAACTATGTGAGCTTTTTACTGGCAGGATGAAACAAAATATATGTCTTTCCAATTCTTTTCTCGACCTAGAAAGGTGATTTGATTGAATAACGTAGCTTGTGAGACTATTCAAAGAGCTATCAGTCCCTATAGCATTGTGCCTATGAATAGGTTCAGAACATTTAATCTGGTATTCGAAACCAGCAGAACAACATTTCTGTGTCTTGCAATACAATTACAGGGATCCAATTTCAATGTGGCTCTAAGAAAAAAGTTTAGCTCAGCAATTCTCTGTTGAAGTGTTTTCTGTGCGTTTCAGTGTGCAAGAGAGAGAGAGACCTCTCAACGATGCGCTCCAGTGTGAGGTTTCTGAGACAGTCTGCAAGCCCTCTCTCTCCCAGCTCCACATCCTTTCCGCAGGTGGGACAGGGGAACAGCATGATCACAGGAGGGGTGTCTTTACGTCTGCGTCCTGGATGTGTCCCACACACTGCACTCACATACACAGAGAGAGAGAGAGAGATACGATAGAGAGATAGAAAAAGCTCATTCCAGCACTAAAGCTTCTTTAAGCCCCCATAAATCTAAGCCAGGAAGAAGAAAGAAAAAGCTAATCAATGCAGAAAAAGTTCAGAGGAACTGTGTGTGCTGACACTTTCAGAATTAGCCCATCACAGCAGCTGCTACATTAAAAAAACACACGCACCTGCGAAATGCAGCACAGATGCAATACATCTGCTTCACTACAGTAACAGGCACTCTGACACAAACACAAATACACAACCATACATTTACATCTGCACAAAACTGAAACCATGCTACAGTCAATCATAGCCCAGCTGAAAAGACCAGCACTGCTTAGCCAAGAAAATGCAGATTCATCCAGCTACACTCAAAAAATATTTACTTTCACTTTTGTAAGGTTTACAGAATCCTCCCTTGTTCATATTACTACAAAAATGCATGTAACCAAGTGAACTTAATTTAACTGAGTTGTTTCAATGAAAAAAGTTTCTTGTGTTTCTTGGTAATTGTGTGTGGATGACATTGCTGTTTTTTTTTTTTGGTTTTGGTTTTTTGGTTAACTGGGCAGGGGATTTCATGTTCCCAGCATGCTGTGCAGGGGACTCCATAGGTAGAGTAAATGTTAAAATTAAGTGTTACTGTGGCAGGGAGGAGGGCGGGGCCGGGTTGTGATGCTGCACACAGCCCCTAATCAGGCTAATCAAGCCCTCGAGAGGGATAAAGGCGACCGGAGGTGGCAGTTCCGGAGAGAGAGAGAGTTACGGACAGCTGCCCGGCATGTGTTTGTGTTTGTCTTTTTGTTTAAGTTTATTATTAAATTATTATTTATATTGTCAAGCCGGGTCTCGCCTCCTCATTTCCCTTGTTACTTTGGGTGTTTTTGTGCAAGATGAAGATAAAGGGGGATACTTGTTATTGTTTAATGTTTTGTTATGTTGAGATTTAGAAGAATTTCTGTATGTTGGAGTTTTAGGGTGTTACAGTTATGGTGAAGAATGGAGCTTGAGCTTAGGATGAGAACAGGTATAGTACATGATTTATTGCTCTTTTCATTGAGCGGTTGCTGTGCTAACCAAAGCATAGTCACCAAACTGTACTCTGTAGTTCTTTACACCAGCATTTATTTAGCATGCTAACATTCACAGTCACTAGCTAGTATATAAAGAAAAAAAGAGAGATTTATTTGAGTTACTTTGACATGTCTAATTTTGTTGGGTTTACCCAATTCAGTTAGGTTCCCTCTAAACAAAGAAGTTAAGATGACATGGTACATTTAGGTTCATATAACTTATTTCAAACATGTGGAACCACTGTTGTGGACTGAATGAACTTCAGACAAAAACATATTTTTTTGAGTGTACATTATGCTGGTTCACCACCTACACCAGCACCAAACCAGCCTAAACCAACCTTGACCAGCATGGAAATTCATGCTGGTCTAAGCTGGTCTTTTCAGAAGCAAGCAGTGAGGCTATCATGTGACATCATGATGTTATCATTTGAAACCCCTCCAGTCTCTAAGATGAAGTCACTCTTGAATGATTATTGCAGTGATGACATTAGAGAATTATGTCATTATAGTGTAACTAACAGTCTGTACTAATAAACACACAAACCTGTTCTGATCACTCGGTCCAGGCGATCTGTTTTGGGCGGAGGTCTACGTGTCTGTCGGGGAGAGCGCATGTTGGGACTGGAGGTCGGAGTGTTGGGCTCTGGGGGGAGCTCAGGTTGAGGGTATCCCCTCTGAACCAAAACCTCTGCCGCACACAGCACGCACACACTGTGTAGACATGGCAACACTATCGGCTGCTTCACCATCTCCTCGCACACTGGGCAATGCAGCTCTCTCTCTATACTCTTCATATTTGACTATAAAAACACAGAGAGAGAGAGAGAGAGAGAGAGAGAGAGAGAGAGAGAGAGAGAGAGAGAGAGAGAGAGAGAGAGATAGCTCACATGGAAGGTCACACCAGGAGTTGTTTGGTTAAAAATACATGGTTAACGCAGTGTGTAGGCGGCAAAGATTTTTACCTATACATAATAGATTATATAGATATTTGCGCAATTAGACCATATTTATATTCCCTGCTGTGTTTCAGAGGTTAGAATGAGAATTAGAATATTAATAGTCCTGGTAAGAAAAACTATATTTTAGACTCAATATACAGCGGCTGATACACACCATGGATGGACACATGCAAGTTTACAACACAACAGTTAAAATAATGACTGCAATATAAATTATAGGAGTTTTTTGAAACACTGGGTTAGTTGTAACAGCACATGTTCCAGAAATCAGGGTCAGGCTAGATTCATGCTGTCACTAAAGCACATACCTACTGTGGTGCAAATGTCACATATGCATTTTTGACTAAGTATTTTGAGTAATACTGGTCTATATTACATTTAAATTAATGTATACATGAATTGTGCTATGGACTGAGTCAGCAGGAGTGAAAATGTATTTTAGGTTAGTCTGTATGAACGTGACACTTGTTTTTCATTATGTTTTAGAGGGTGAGAAAGTTTGCATAGTAGGAGAATGATCAGTCCCATGTATAAATGTCAGAAACACCAACCCAACACAGACAAACAGTTGTTGTTCTTCTGTGTTCAATATTTGAACCTTTCCTGTTCTTATTGCAAATTAACCTGCTTTGTAATCACAGATCTTAGTTACTAGTGCATTGAGGAATGTTTTCAAATGTCTTAGCCATCCTTGAACTTGGTCTATCCAAGAGGCGTGTGCATTGCAAAGCAAACATTTAACATGACAATATGTAAAAGAGCATCACTTCTCAAACACAACAAACAAGCTGGCTTCAGTTATAAAAAAAATAATAATTTACAGAAAACTGAAAAATCGTGTTGGTTTACATTCCATACTCTCTCTGAGAGTCAACTGTCAAGTGAGAAATTGTAACTACCCTACATCAGTCAGATAACAACCACATAATTCTACAGTAGTGGCTAAAGAATGATATATTTACACGATGGGCTATTCCATTTAACATATAAGTCCTAATGAAACTATAATCTTGATCATTTGATAAATGGGTCTACCCAGTACCTACAGCAATTATTTCTCCCACAATTGACAGCATATCAATATTATGCTGATATAAAGCCATTCAAGTAGTTAAAATATGTCTATCTGTCTTCTATTCCTGTCTTGTATGATGTAGTTTGTCCAGTGATTGCATGTTCCCCCCTCGCAGGCGTTTCCCACAGAGGCCCTCCTGCCTGACTCCTGCGCGCGGCCTCAGCGTTCTCGCATCCCGTATCTATGGCAACACGCATCCTGTCTCGCGACAGCAGCGCATAAAAAGGTCTTATTTTCCTTCCCTTAAATTCTAAAGCCCCTTTCATCTTTCCTTTAACTAGGTCTTTCGTGACGTTTAAACCAACGGTTGCTTTGCATCAGCATCGTCTGAGTAAATAATTTGCAACGTAGCCTAATGCGTCAAGCAAATCAAACACAATTTTTATCTTTGGCTAAATATTTCGCCAATATATTCGACAATGCACTCAATTACTGAGTCTAAACGCGATTTCAGTGATGTATTACAGAATTAAGAACTGATGTATATACATTACAAGAGGAAAAACAGCCATGGCCTAGACGAGCTTGAGCTTCAGAAGCTGGAAGCGGAGGGTTAGGAAAATGATCAAACAGACTCTCCATGCAGGTGTTATTCATACATTATCAAACAAATGATATGCTCTAAATAAATGGTTCGTTTGCAAACAACGGTTTGTTTATCTAGGTTGCACTATTTAAGCTTAAGCTTTAAGCTATTAGAGTTTGTGCTTGAATACGATTCTACATTTTCCAGAGACAGGAGACGAATTCGTGCGCAATAAACCACATTGTTAAATGAAAACCCGCAGGCAAATCACATGTAATGTGGAAATAAATGGCACTGATGATGATGATGATGCAAATATACTTACGCTTATGCGCACGAGAGTGTCCATAATGGATGTGAAGGTTTGCAACTCCGCATCTGCCATCGCTGGAACTGTGTCGGGTGTTAAATTAATGTTAAATGAAATACACGGTTATAATTCAGTCCCCATTTCTCTTTGTCTATGGTTTCTATAAAACAACTAACCGTTTATAAGATCTGGGCACCACGAATTCAAAAGTAAACGAGGTACCTGCAAGTGATATGGATAGTAAGGCAGCCCTTTACGTAGTACTGATGTTATGAGGATCTAGTATATTTGAGAGGTCCAATTTAACGCTATCCATGCTGATCCCGAGCTTTTTTCAACGGTGCTTGCTGTGGTCTATTCTAACGGATATTGAGCCATAGGCTACATGTAAGCGATGGATGTTGTTCTGAGGTGCTCAGGGAGAGAGCAGTAGAGAGCATGCGTAGACTATTGGATGCTGAGAGGACAGCCGTTCTAGGGTTCCAATAAAGGGTAACTATCAGTTTTCTACATCGTAACTGATACTATAGTCAACATAATAAAGGCTAATATAATATAATATAATATAATATAATATAATATAATATAATATAATATAATATAATATAATATAATATAATATAATATAATATAATATAATATAATATAATATAATGTATAAAAGGATGAGTCTGCACTGAAAGTATAGCTGACAAGTGTTGGATTCAAATCAGCATCTTGACCCCTTGCGCTTTTAAAATGCATAACAGGGGAATGTGCTGCACTCTCCTGTCCAACAGATGGAGCTCGAGTGTTTATTCACGGGGGGAGTTGGCACAGTTTTTACACTTTAGCTGAACGTCACCACTGTTCTGTTCTGGCTGGGACTGAACATAGAAGAGCGTGGGATCTGTTAATTTTATCTTACCGGTGTTGATTATGGGTGAGTTTTGCTTGTGCATTAAGCAGCCAGGATAAATTTCAAACGATGACATTTGTGCTGTTCTAACGTTTATTATGCAAGCATAATAAACAATGACAAAATAGTAGCACTTTTAGCGTGTTACAAGTTCTAGCACTATGCAAAATAGATACCTACTACAGGTAGTCAAATTAATTTTCGGGCGTACATCTATTGAAAGTTGAAATATTTAGATTTGTTTCGTCTCTTTGTGGTTAAAAAACAAAAAAAACAATCATTGTACAGTGTGAATAGCATTTAGCCCACAACTTAATGTGTTATTTAACGCTGTTCAGTATTTTATTTGAATTTTTACGCAGCAATCGCACAAAAAATCGAAAGAATAATAATA
Source organism: Myxocyprinus asiaticus (assembly GCF_019703515.2). Lineage (NCBI taxonomy): Eukaryota > Metazoa > Chordata > Actinopteri > Cypriniformes > Catostomidae > Myxocyprinus > Myxocyprinus asiaticus. The sequence goes on along the minus strand of NC_059358.1, from coordinate 25,724,616 downwards.
ACAACCGCACATATGTTTTTTTTTTTTTTTTTTTTTTTTTTTGTAAGAGAAAGTGGAGGAAAATTATAGTTGCAGTGTTTGTTTCCAGACGGAACATATCGAAGCGCGTACACTGACGTGTCCCAGTTATTGGATATTTTCGTAATTCTCTCATGATAAAATTTCCTTTTTCGTTTATTGCTTAGTGTTTGCCATTGTCCTTGTAATTTAATACATTTGTAGTCTGTGAAATTGTAGATAAACATGTAATGTTACCCAATAAGAAGTATTCCATAATGAAACTTGTCCGTAGCGGAACCAATTGTAACACTATCTGTCAAGACGTAGAATAATCTGTCATAATTGTAAAAAACATATACATATGTTTTTCTTTCTTTTTTTATTTTTTTTATTTTTATTTGTATTTATTTTTTTGTTTCTTTTAAAAGCAAAAATCTTTGCTAACCTAGTGCTATGACACAGTTTTATCAATACCCCTCCTCCACCCTTTGTCTCTGTCTTTCTGTTCTTATAGCTGTGAACACAAGTACATCCTTGGTGTTGTCCAGTCTGCTGTCAGTGCTGGTGTTTGCAGGAATGCAGATGTTCAGTCGGCAGCTGGGCTCATCAGAGTGGTTGACCATCCTGGGGGGCTTCCTGGGCTCTGTGCTCTTCATTTGCTCTCTCACTGTATCCATCTGCTGCTTTCTCATGCGCACAGTCCCAAATTATCATCGTAATTTTTGACCACATTTGTTTAACATTATGTTTGTTTTGGTGTAGATGGTTTGTGTTTGTACATTTGCTTTAAGTTTTAGTTCTTAACCTGCAATTACAGGCTTTCAATAACCTGGAAAACCTCATCTTCGGCAAAGGCTTCCAAGCCAAAATCTTTCCAGAGAGTAAGTGTCACAGTATGCACACAGACTGTACAAATGACAGAAACCTTTTGTCATACTGCTATTGTTGTTTGTATATTCCTCATTTATAAGAAAGTATATAATCATGAGAGTTCAAGGTTTTAACAGTGGCCAGAGTTTAATAATGGACCAGTTCTGTACATTTTAATAGACAACTGAAATCAGATTTAAAATAATATTTAATTCGGCTGAAAAATATTTTCGCTCTCTCTTAGTTCTCTTGTGCCTGTGCCTCTCTCTGTTTGCCTCTGGTTTGGTGCATCGCGTGTGCGTGACGACATGGTGAGTATCAAAGAGAAAAGAATGAAAACATCATAACAGGAATATTCAGTTCTGTTCCTTCCCTGCTTTTACACTTCTGTTTTCAAATGATTCTGAAGACCTCGGGTGCTTTTCATTTCCGCATTATGCAAACTATAATATAGTATCCCAAAAACAGTAAATGGATTAGGGTGTCTGAAATCTTAGTATTAATAAAAGAGTAGGCAAGAAATGCCCAAATGGCCTACTATTTCTGGTGAGATTCTTAATTGATGATCCACTAGACACTGTAATATCTCAAAATGCCACTGGAGCTGCGAAGATGTCATATGCAAAATGCTAGAATAAAAAAAAAAAAACAGCGGAATAAACGTCATTTCAACTGTATGTGCTATATTTACCACAAAAGATGTTCCTTGTGATAAAATTGTCCTTTTTTAACAAAACCAGAGTAGGATTTTTGTTTTTTTTGCAGGGGGTTGTTACTACAACATAATTGTCTGGTAATGAGACAATGCCCACGTTCCTAGATGAAGTATGTCCGGAATGTATTCATACTTCTCACCTGCATACTAAAGAACATACTTTCCAGAAGCACGTTCTTCATCAAATGCAGTACATTCTATGACAGTATGCGATTTCAGACGGAGGACTTGTTTCCTTTCCTAGCTCCTCACTATTTGTATGTGAGGAAAGGAAGTGAGGACTGAGAAATCGAAGCAAGATGTATTCTTAAAATGGAATGTCTTTGCTCACTCAAGTGTCAATTCAGAGTGCCGTCTCGGCACAGCTGCATTACGTCAGAGCGCTTGCCGCCATGTTGTTGAAACTTGATTAATTTATATATTCATAATAAGTCCTAATAATTTAAGATGCACTTTTGAAGTATGTGACAATGATGATTGTGTTCGCAAAGGTGAAAACATGAAATAAAATGGTTGTGCCAGATTTAAATGAAAGGGCAGGAGTATTTATGCCTGCATCAGGTGCTTTGACAAAAAAAGACTTCCACATAGGATTCTCCTGTGATTCTTTCTCAAACCTCATTAGGAAGCTTCCTCTGTCTTTAGGCCACACCTCCTCCCTGTGAATTTTGAGAATTGATACAGCATTCACGATGGCAGACTTTGATCAGTTTTCGGATCACAGGCTCGAGGATGGAGGGCCGAGGAACAGAGGAAGCATCATGGAGTATCGAAAAGCACCCCTTGATTAGTAGGTTCAGGTGTGTTTGATTAGGATTGGAGCTAAAGGATGATGGCGCTCCAAAAACAGAATTGACCCTTCGCTAAGCCCCGCCTAAAAAGCACTTCTGACCAATCCTGTCTTAGCAACTGTTGCCCTGCCGCCATTACACTGACATGCGTTTGCTATTTTCCAATGACAGCCTATGGAAGTAATGTGTGTTTGAGTAGTTTTTTTTACTTTTTTACACCCAAATTTGGAATGCCCAATTCCCAGTACACTCTAAGTCCTCGTGGTGGCATAGTGGCTCGCCTCAATCTGGGTGGCGGAGGACGAATCTCAGTTGCCTCCGTGTCTGAGACCATCAGTCCACGCATCTTAGCACGTGGCTTTTTGAGCACGTTACCACGGAGACGTAGTGTGTGTGGAGGCTCACGCCATTCTCCGCAGCATCCATGCACATCTCACCACGCGCCCCACCGAGAGTGAGAACCACATTATAGCGACCACGAGGAGGTTAACCCAATGTGTCTCTACCCACCCTAGCAACCGGGCCAATTTGTTGCTTAGGAAGCCTGACTGGAGTCACTCAGCACACCCTGGATTCGAAGTTGCAACTCCAGGTGTTGTAGCCAGCGTCTTTACTTGCTGAGCTACCCAGGCCCCCCTGTGTTTTAGTAGTTTTAAGTGAGCAGGATTTTATCAAAATAATCAAAAAATATAAAACATGTTGTTGCCGGGTCATTTGTAATAGTAACACGAGTTACCCAGAGAGGATACATGCAGTGTTTTTCTTAAACTGTGTCAGCCCTCATTCCCAAATGAACATATAACATCTACAATCGCACCTACATTTGCTCCAAGGTAAATTAAAGCTGTTATTAGATGTGTAATCGCTATTAAATGAAGTTTATCTCTTTTCTAGTGATTGTAATAATCGTTTGCCTTGACTCTGATTCACAATCTCCACAGTTTTTAATCAAATTACTGTGTAATTTAACAATTTCTTTTACAAAAAACTTTAGATAAATATGTATTACAATGTCACACTTCATACCAGCCCACGTAAAAATATTATCCATTCCATTTATCAGAATATTTTGCCAAAAACCGCATCGTTCACGACAATCTCCCATTCATTCCTTTGGGTAGTTCTGCAGAGCTTGTCAGAGCGAGCAGCTGTAACCAAGGGGGGCAGAGCTTTGCGAAGGGTCAATTGAATAGCTCTGTAAAACAGGGATTTTGTACCTGTTTTTATTGCTACCTGTTTGGTAGATTCACCATCAAATTGGCCAAATATACCTTCTCTAACTGTTTAATTCTTATTTCTCTGTCCTCTCCTATATAGCCTGATCTTCTCTATCTTTGCACTGTACTACATCAACAAAGTGTCAGCAGCCCTGTACCAAGCAGCTCCCATTCAACCTCTTGCCAAACCCACAAGCAAGGGCAAAAGGAAATACTGAAGCACTTATGGCTTTCCGTTATAGTCTCCAAGTCACCCATTAAACCACCAGAAAGTTGTATGATCATGATACAATATCCAGTGTTTTTGCCAACAGTTTTTTTTTCATTCCATACACATTGTAAAGATAACTGAAAAATCTTTGGTCTTACGAGCAATATATGAGTGATTTATTTTGTTTCTGCTCATGAATTATTTTTGTTAAAGGGTTTGTTATTAAAATATGATAAAAGAAAATCTTGTCTGATTTCAGGCAATTGTTGCTGCTGCTGTTTCCTTTGCTAGCACTGTCAGATTTAGCTTATATTAGTTTATTGAAAAGGAAAGCAAACAGAAAGGGGGGGGGGGGGGGAGGGGTGTTATATTTAAATTTATCTGTAACACTGCCTAAGGGGTCACTACTTCCTAAGACTTCTGCAGCAGTCCTGGTACTGACCCTGCACATAACGTCAGTGTCTACTTTCAACTGTACTTAACCTACAGTAGTAGTCCTTAAAGTTTAAACAGCCGGATCAATTTAGCATAGAATTCTAAGTATGGGTCTTCACCACAGTAGTAGCTACTCACCCACATGTTTTAAATAGACAATTGCAATTAAAACCAGATAGTTGTTAAACTGCTGTGCTAAACTGGCTTTAGAAACACAAGCACTCCTCCATGAAAATTTTGGTTGAGCTGGACAAAACTCTAGGCAGTTCACCTTTACGATTTTTAGAGCAGTTAATTTGCACAAATGTACTACTTTCTTAAAAGGATCAATGCTGTAGTAGTGTTATTGGAATTAAAAACGTAATGTTTTATTGGTTGTGCCTCTTTTTAGAATTCATGAATGATAATAAATATATCGATTAACTTCTATAGTTAACCAAACTACTCATGCGGCAATTTAAGGAAATGTTGTGCTCTTGCTTGCAAGGAATGTTGTGAAAATAATGGCTGTGAAAATCTTCAGAGAGCTGAACAGAGCAGTACTGGCAAGGAATTCACTGTCATGGTCACCATGACAACACAGCCACACCCCGTCAAAACACCATGTACCATCCACCCATGGCTGTTTTCTCGCTTCCTCCTTCCCTTCCTTTTTTTCCTTCATGTCCTACTGATAAAGATTCCATTTCATTTTCAAAGTGATGCAATGTATAACGAAAAACAATTTTAAACTAATTTGATTTGTTAGGTCTGTGGTGCAACAAATGCAGGAATCCAGGCTGAACATACTGCCACACAGTAATGCTGTTACTAAACGGCTATAGCTAGATTTGCAATGCTTCAGCCTTTTATCACACAGTAAATGGTTAAAGGCACCTTCTAAACAAGACAACTGGGCAGATTAAAAGAGGCTTAAAGTCAGCCAAAAACAGCAGCCTTTTTCCTTAGAAATAATGGAGTGATAATTATCATCTTCTGTAATGTGTCCAGACTACACCATAATGAAGTGACAGACATGTTGTGTTGTTAGACAAGAAGCAATGTGAAAGCTATGAGTCATTTAGTTAGGAAATGGTGGAAAGGAATGAAACTTGTTGAATGAGAGATGTTACTCTCTGTAAAACCTTCTCTGAACATTTATTTAACATAGAACTAAACTGACTGTAAAAGCATAACATTAGAGTTATTAATGATATATAACACATGAACAAAATACATAACTCTTTTTATTTAATTCCACTGTGGTGAAAACTATTGAATGCAGAAGTGATGGAAAAAGTAGGGGAAATTTGGTAACATTTTACAGCTATGTGCCCTTTGTTTAAGGGTTCAGTAATGACTATTAAATAATTTACAAACACATTATAAATCATTAATTTACGCTTATAGCAGCATGCATTAAAAGGGTGACTTTCATGCAATACCTGCCTAAAAGTGAGCCATTATACCTCACATGTTATAAATGCTTAATAACTTATTCAACATTAGTAACCTATGAAAATTTTGTAAACTGGACAGATGTGAACAATTTATTGAGGAGTTGATAACATTAGAAACCTGTGTATAAAATTTCAGTATGGTTTAATGGCAGCCGCGGGCCGTGCATTTAAAGTCTAGGCCATTAAGAAAACACTGTTTCACAATGAATAAGACACCCTATGCTTTTGGGCATCATACATTATGTCTCAGCTAACTAATAATACCAATTGACATTTTAAAAACACGTCCACGCATGGAAGCCAGCACTTGAAACGACACTTAATGCTCAAGCAAGCCTAATTTTAACTGCAGCATTAACGTCTCCTGAACAGACATTAAAAAATCAAGAAGGTCTATAATACCTGGAAAAATCGATCTAATAGTATTTGTGATTTACAGTTGCAATCGAAATTATTCTCATTAGCTTAGCAGGGGTTTGACTCTCATTAGAGATGTCTCCTAGCAACCCAACTGATAAACAATGCTGCAGCACTAGCATTTGTGCTTCAGGTGTACGATTATCAAAAGAGATTATAATGTTTTATACACCTGTTTCTGCAGGCGTTTGTTAAACAAGCTTTAATATCATGTAATGTGGAAACGAACTCATTTATCGATATTACTTAATAAAGTGAATGTATATCTCCCTTAGTGTCGACATGTTTGTGTGACATCATGCACCTGCATCTCGGCGAAATCGGAGTTGAGAATTTCTGCACGAGCCTACAAGTTGTAATTCTGACTTAAAGATGCATTCCATTCCACTTTTCCTAGTATGATGTTGTAAAATCAGACTCTCCGAGTTGAATGGAACGAAGCACTACTTTTCAAAACTTGATCCGACACTGAATTCTCAAGCAGCCTAATTTACACTTAGAAAACTCCTGATGTTGCTATAACAATGCAAAAAGCACTTAACAATTTACTTGAAGTTAAAATCAGTCCTCCTTTCCTGTTTAATAAATTAAGCAATCACACGGTCATTCAGAAGATCTTAGGTTTTCAAATCCATAAGGATCTCTTTCTCAATGGCGATACCAGAAGTGATGACAGCCGACTCATCAGCAAGATCTTGCGCTCTTCGATTTCAAATTACGTCACTTAAAGCGTGATTGCGTCACTCAAGGCCAGCTAGAAGGTCTCGACCGGGACATATCCTAAATATCATACCCACCAAGAACAAATAAATCAATCTGATTGGCTGATGAATCTGACAATCTCACTTTAGTTACTCATTCATTTGCACAGTTGAGGGATTCTGTGGAAATTCTGAAGGCCTGAGGGGGTGGAGCTCAGACTCACATGCTGCTTCGGGCATGCGATTTGTGAAACAGTTGTCACACTTTGCTTGTAAGAATCAAGGAATAAATTCTGACTGGACAAACTTTTCATTTTTCTCTATTTGTTTGTAGATTAATTAAGAGTGGAAAGCGATTAAAAATACATAGGCAAAAAGGTGATTGAGAATGAAAGGATGAAAAATATGTTTTTATTTGGCATGTTAGGCCAGCAGAGAAGGCTTTGCTAAAATGTTACATAAATCATAAAGTAGGGCATTTTTAATCAAAATAAGTATGAAAAGTGTATCGATTAAGCATTTATAACATGTAAGTTAGAATGCTCACTATTTGGCAAGTATTAGATGAAAGTATATGTATAGGTTATCTGCATATAAATGATTTATAATGCATTTGATATTACCTAGTTTTGAATAATCCCCTTCATAAACCCTTTTTCGGTGAATTTAAAGGAACAGTTCACACTAAAATGAAAATTCTCTCATTTACTCACCCTTATGCAATCTCAGATGTGTATGACATTCTTTCATCTGCTGAACTCAGAGGAAGATTTTTATTTTTTTATTTTTTTTTTTTTTACAAGAAATTCACAGCTATCCATACAATGCAAGTGAATTAGTGCCAAAATTCAGAAGCTCCACAAATCACATAAATCAGCATAGAAGTAATCCAGGGGTTAAATCAATGTCTACAGAAGCGATATGATAGGCTATGTGTGGGTGAGAAACAGATTGATATTTAAATACTTTTTTTTTTTTTTTTAGTATAAATTCTCCTCCATGCTCAATTAATCTGCACTTTAACTTTCACTTTCATACTCTTCTTCTCGTGTTTTTGGTGATTTACCTTCTTCATAGTGATTCACATTCTCCCTACTGGGCAAGGAGAAGAATTTCTAGCAAAAAAGACTTAAATATTGATATGTTTCTCTCCCAAACCTATCATATCACTTTTGAAGAAAGGGATTAAAACACTAGAGCTGTATGGATTACTTTTATGATGCCTTTATGTGCTTTTTGTAGCGTCAACATTTTGGCATCCATTCACTTGCATTGTATGGACCAACAGAGCTGAAAAGTTCTTCTAAAAATCTTCGTTTGTGTTCAGCAGATGAAAGAAAGTCATACACATCTTAGACGGTATGAGGGTGAGTAAATGATGAGAGAATTTTCATTTTGGGGTGAACTACCCCTTTAACAAAAGGACATTTCGTGTAAAGTGTTAAACATTAAGCATTACATTGGTTTGTGGTCCTATGTAAAGAGTCCGTGTCATTTTAAAGCTCTTGTTTGTTTAGAGTGTTGTTTTCTCATTGCAACGTCCCTTAAGACACACTTTTGTATTCATTTACATTGATTTACTCACATTGCTTCACATCTGGACGGCAAATCCCAGTCATTGTTATCTGTAAAGTTAGCCCTAAACAGTTAACATTACTCATTGCCTAACCACAGACTCGTCCGTGCTCACACTCAGTTCATTCGGGCGGAGCCCCGCTATAAATTCCTGCCTTGCTTGCAGACCATCTCGTGCGCAGGACATTCTTTCTTCTTCAGGTGACGCTCTGCCTTTATCACGGTAAGTGCACCTAATTACACAAACTTTTCATTCTCAAAAACGTGTCATCAACTTTCTTTCACTTAAAGTTATTGTCTGCGACCACTATTTAAAACTCATTACGTTCTGTACTGTGAGGAATCGACTTGTTTAGAAGCCAGACCTAACAATGAAATATGAAAATATTTGTAAAATGACGATTAGGCATGTAACTTATGTGTAACGGCAAGGATGCGTCAACTTTACTTATATAATTTAATCAAGGGCTGGTCATTTCTCAAAGGTTTATCAGAAGTAGAAACAAATGGACATAAAGCACTTTAAACCGCTGTATTGGAACCATTTGTAATACATGGTATCTCCATGTACTGTGCTTAAAATAAATGCTGTACTTTTTGTCTGCATTTACTGGACTTGAAGGATGTGCATTACTCACTCTTTGGCTTGTTCCCAATTGGAAAAATCCACTTCTCTTTCCAAATCTGATGGAGATTGGAGGAGAACAATGGACTGTTTGCCAAATATTCACAGTTTTATTAACAATATTTTAGTGCATGAGGTAATGGGATGAGGCACTCACAAAATAAAACTAACATGCTATTCTCTGTAGACAGTCACAATGCCGTCTGATCTGGAGAGTGCAATGGAGACACTGATCATGGTGTTTCACCGTTATGCGGGTAAAGAGGGTAACAATGCAACCCTGAGCCGCAAAGAGCTCAAACAGCTGATGGAGATGGAGCTGTCTAGCTTTCTTAAGGTACTACTACATTTCTACACACCTCCACATGACAAAAAAATCCTTTCCTCCCTCAGTCCTACCCCATATCTTCCATTCACATGGCATTCCTTCTCTTCTCACCGCTGCTGTATTAACTTTGTCAAGAAAATTTTCCACACTTTACTGTTTTCCACCATCTGTGTAGTTTTTCTTTAGCCTCTCATGAAAACCTGCTTCCATTAGTCTTTTCCTATTTAACAGAAAAAGATCTGTATCCCTCTTCTCTCACTATAGTCTCAGAAGGACCCTGCGGCAGTAGACAAGATTATGAAGGATCTGGATACTAATGGTGATGGAGAGGTGAATTTTGAGGAGTTTGTGTCTCTTGTGGTGGGCTTGTCCATTGCCTGTGAGCAGATCTACCAGAAGCAGAAGCAGAAGCAGAAGCAGACAGCGGGTCAAAAAAAGCCATGAACGAAAAACATGAGGAGAAATAGGAATGTCAGTTGGAAGTCATTACTGCGAATGTGCAAAGTTACAGTGTATTTGTGTTGCCAAGGAGTATTTTTTGACAGATAAATGTAGATAAAAGAGCATTTTGTTAAATGATGATCACATTTATTGTAAGACTCGTAAGAATTTACATAAAAGATATCATCCCTAGTCATGTAAGTCTCACCATGAAAATAAAAACTCAATAAATGTATTTCTTTGCCTCAATGGTGTCTGTTCAGGGGCTGTTATATAGACACTTCCTTGGATTCTAGAGTTAGAATGTGTATGTAATGTGCCCCTGTGCCCATGCAGGATTTCAGCCAGCTCTGCACGAATGTTTTTTTTTTTTTCAAGCAATGTCACAAGTGTCCTCTGAAAAACTTTCCTTGAGACAGACTTTATCAAATGGGAATGAAAAATGTCCTCTGTAAGTCAAGATGCATTAATCACATTTGCCAGGAATGGAATACACATATTTTGTTTTCAATACAAAACATCTATGCACTTTATTTGTCATGGAATTGAAGATGAATTCTGTGCTCAATCATTAAACACCATTCTCAGTCCTTGTCCTTGTGTGATGCACAACAATTCATGGGTTAAATGCAGTGACATCTAGTGTCCGGTGTTTGATCATTTTGAATTATATTAATTTAGACTCCACTGTATGCATATTACTTGTTTTTGGAGTATTATTGGGCATCTCTAAATACTCTCACCTTCACTCTCCAAGGCTATTTATCTGATGGGTGTTTAACAGTGAATCTTAAAAAAATAAATAAAAAGAAAAAAAGATTATTTAAAATATAACCTTTAACCCAAATACTTGTGTGTGGTTTGACAAATTCATCAGTTCTGTTGTCTGACTTGATGGCTTGTGACTTGGCATCTTCTCTTGATGTAATTGAGTTCTGATATAAATCAGAAGATGAATCTTAAAATATGAGGCCTGATTTCACAATAACACCTGCTTGATTCACCCAGATTAGATGTAATGTTTAATATAACATTGATGGTGACAGGATGACAGCCATAAGTCGTCAAGTCATTTTTATTTGTATAGCGCCTCTCACAACACACATCATTTCAAAGAAGCTTTACAGAGGATCATGCATTAACAAAAAATGAAACTGTAATATCTATAATGTCTTAGAGTCATTATTGTGTAGTTTGATAAAATACGATTGTGAACTGTGTTTAAAAATAACTAATTAAATAATAATTGTATTTTTAACCCCAGTGAGCAAGCTGAAGGCGACTGTGGCAAGGAACACAAAACTCCATAAGATGTTGATTAATGGAGAAAAATAACCTTGGGAGAAACCAGACTCACTGTGGGGGCCAGTTCCCCTCTGGCTAACAGCATGAATATAATGCCAATATTACTTATGTATAGTGCAAGTCATGGTTTAAAACTATTAAACTAAGTAAGTGTTAAGGGTCAGTGTTTAAACAAAGATTTTGTATGAACTGTAAGATTAATGACTAATGTCTTTGAAGTCCATCCTGGATTAACTGCAGAAGTTCACATAGATGCAGTTGTCCTTGTTAGTTGGCTGATGAAGGGTTTTGTTGGCAAATAATTGATAGTCTATGTATTCCATTTCAAGAATGTAGTCCATCATTAGACCGAGGTGATGTAGGCAGAGATCAGTTAGGTGCATCGCAGTTCATTTCGGTGAGGTCTATCTTAAGTCCAAGGTTCAGGCAAGGGCATATGAAGTATCCCATGTCTTATGGTTGGAGTTGGCATCAGTTCATCCTCTGAAGTCCATTGTAATAGACTGAAGTGATGTTTGGCTGGCACCGGCTGCTATTAGTCATCATCACTCAGCGACACGTAGCAGTGGAGTCCAACACGAAGCAGGAATGGAGCTGGATCCAGCCGGATCTGGTGACCTCAGGATAGGAATCCCGAGGTTGAGACAGGGAAACAAATAGAATAATATTAGCATAGATGCCATTCAATTGTTATAGATCACGATCAATGTTTCTGGTTTCTGGTTCCGGCAGACCTAACGAAAGCAGCCTAATTGTGATTTGAAGGATAAATTAGGTGTTGCCTGGCTAAATAGATGAGTCTTTAGTCTAGACTTAAACTGAGTGAGTGTGTCTGCATCCCGAACAGTGTTAGGGAGACTATTCCATAGTTTAGGAGCCAAATATGAAAAGGATCTACCTCCTTTTGTGGATTTTGATATTCTAGGAATTATTAACATGCCAGAATTTTGCGATTGTAATGAACGCAATGGAGCTAGACCATTCAAAGCTTTGTATGTAGTTAACAGAATTTAAAAATGAATACGAAATTTAACAGGTAGCCAGTGTAACGATGATAAAATGGGGCTAATATGATCATATTTCTTGGTTCTAGTCAGCAATCTGGCAGCTGCATTTTGAACCAATTGAAGTTTATTTATTGAACTTGCAGGACTTCCTCCCAGTAATGCATTACAGTAATCTAGTCTTGAGGTCATGAACGCATTTTTTAGTTTTTCGGCATCAGCAACAGAGAGCATGTGTCATAATTTAGCAATGTTTCTTAGGTGGAAGAATGCTGTTCTACAAACATTGGTAATTTGATTTTCAAAGAACAGATTGGTACGAAATATAACACCTAAGTTCTTCGCTGTTGAAGACGATGTAACAGTACATTCATCGAGAGTCAAATTATATTTTAGCGGCTTGTTTTTAGAGGTTTTTGGTCCAATAATTAGTACCTCTGTTTTGTCGGAATTGAGTAGAAGGAAATTTCTGGCCATCCAATCATTTATTTCATTGATACACTCTGCTAATTTGGAGAATTGTGAAATCTCATCAGGTTTTGAAGAAATATAAAGTTGGGTATCGTCGGCATAACAGTGGAAACTTATTCCACGATTTCTGATAATATCTCCCAGGGGAAGCATATACAAGGAGAAAAGCAGAGGCCCTAAAACTGATCCCTGTGGCACTCCATACTTTACTTTTGTTTGGTTTGACAATTCCTCATTTACATAGATAAAGTGGTAGCGGTCTACTAAATAGGACCTAAACCATGCTAATGCAACTCCACAAATGCCAACATAATTCTCTAGCCTATTCAAGAGAATGTCGTGATCTATCGTGTCAAATGCAGCACTAAGATCTAAAAGCTCTAGAAGTGAAATGCAGCCGCGATCAGATGATAAGAGCAAGTTATTTGTCACTCTGATAAGTACAGTTTCTGTACTGTGATGTGGCCTAAATCCTGACTGAAATTGTTCATATATACTATTTCTCTGTAGAAATTAACATAGCATCCTTGTATTTTTACCAAAAAGGGGTTTATAGAATAATAAACATTCAGTGGTCATGACAACATCAACACACCAAAGAGAATTTAGCTGATCACAGGAATGTACACCTCTAAGAACAATTATGGGTTCAGTACAAGTTAAGCTCAGTTGACAGCATTTGTGGCATAATGTTGATTCCCACAAAAATAATTTTGAAATCCTTCCTTTAAAAAAAAAAAAAAAGAAAGAAAGAAAGAAGCAAAAATCAATGTGAGGCACTTACAATGGAGGGGCACATTTTTTTAAGCTTTTAAAGACAGAATTGTGAAGCTTATAATTTTATAAAAGCACTTACATTAATTCTTCTGTTAAAACTTGTATTGTGTATTATTTGAGCTGTTAAATTGTTTAAATCATTGTTTACCAGGATTACAGGGTTTACATTGTTACATCGTCATGGCAACAAAGTTGTAAAATTGGATATAACTTTTCACAGAAATGCTTAGTAAGCTGTTTTTTTTTACAATAAAATCATGTTAGCACACATATTGTTACATCTTGTGGCTATACTTTTGAAACAGTGAGTATTTTAATGTTTATGGATTGGCCCAATTCACTTCTACAGTCAGTGCCTCACTGAAACCCAGATTTTTGCTTTTTAAAGAAAAGGTGTGCTGTTTCAACATTATGAAATAGTGTTCATAATGCATGCAGTTACATTCAGATTAATAGTAAGTGTTCCTTGAGACTGTCATTACTGTGGGAAATGTGAAGTATTATAGTTTACTGTATGTGTTCTTCCCATGTTCTTCTCTTTGAATATATACATGGTTCAGGTCTGGGATCAGGGTAATTTGGTGCAGGTAATTGTAAATACACAAATTAATTAATTTGACTGTATAAAATTAGGATCTGGAGAACTCTGTGATTCCATGTAACACACTGATGCTAAGATTTTTAAATATCCGGACCCTCTCCCTCTCCCTCTCTCAGGAACCACTGAGGATAAGTGGGCGTGTCTGAAATCTGTGGAAACAGTCAAGTTGCCCAGCAACCATAAATTACTCTTGGGTGTGTTAGCCACATGAGGTCATCTGAGCAAGTACTGCTCCATAAAGCACATGATTTGTCTGGTGATATTTCACTTTATTTTGAACACAATAGCTCTGATCTTCAGTATGTACCTCATAAGTTATATTGTATACAATATATAAATCTATGTCTGTATATATACAAAAAATGTAACATGCAAACAAACTGGATTTTGCAGGAATTGCAACATGAAGGTTTTTTTCATTGTATAAGTGAATAAGGAGAGTTACAGTTCGTGTATGATGCCTGTATCATTATAATTCAGAAAGATGATCACTAGATGTCAGCAATATTCCACACACAGCATGACAACATAAACTCAGTCTCTTTCTGTCTCTTTAACAAAGACAAAACCCTACAATCATTCTCCTACACTAGCTCCACAGATGAGATCAAAGACATCTTTAGATTCAATTCAAACCACTTTTTTTTAGCTGAATGCCTCATAGCTTTTGCTCTTCACTTAGTAAAATGCACAATTTGTTCAGCATAGAACTGCTGTTTACAACTTTAGAAGTTTCTTTCTGTGATGAATTCTTTTAAAGACTGACTTCTCAAAATAGACACCACATTTGTTGAGGATTTCTTTATTAGTTTTGATAGTAAAAGAATAGTTTGCCTCAAAATGAATATTCTGTCACCATTTATTCACCCTCTCGTAGTTCCAAATGTGCATGACTAGCCATTTTCACACATATAGCCTTTTCCAGAAAATGTACTGGATTTTTCAGGTTAGAGGTCGTGTGTGAACACAACCTTTTAGAAAATACTAGTAAATTTTGCTCTGGCAATTTCCCTTAAAGAGAAGTTGTATCATAAATTTCAATATTGGTCGTATGTGTTAACAGCACATGTGGTACATTTAACAGGAAAGGCAACCTAATAATTTTCCTGTAATTTACCTGGTTGCATGTTTGAAAGGGGCTTTCTTGTGAACTTGTGGTGACTGAGATTGTCATTCTACATAACATCTCATTTTGGGTTCCATGGAAGAAACAAAATCATATGGGTTTGTAACAACATGAGGGTAAGTAAGGGATGGCAGAATTTTCATTTTGGGATGAACTATCCCTTTAAAATGCCATTTGTGAAGTAAGAAATGGTGTGAAAAAGATGAAAATAGATTATATTCTCGGTGCTGTAGACACAATTATATTAGAGAGGCAGTGGGTCTCTTGATAAAAGCATTGCTTAAATGTGAAAAATTGCTCTTTCAATTCTTGGGCACCAAATAGGATGTCTAAGATTGTTTTTACTGCATAGGTGTAAGGGTAAGAAATGGCGGGTCGTGATATATCATGACAGGAGCTTGATTTGTTTCTAACACACACTGCCTCTGTATTGGTGTGGTGTATCAATGTCTTCACACTTGGATGAATACAATTTTTAAACTAAACATATGATTTTTAATAATAATTTTATAATCATAATTGCGAAGAGCATGATCTCTCAAAGCAGATGGGGCTGTGGCTCCCATAATCGTTTTTTTTTTTTGTGTGTGTCTGTGTGTGTGGGTGTGTTTGTGTGTGCATTACGGTCAAAAACAAAAGTCAATGTACGTTATGCTTGTCAAACAATGTAAACGAACCAGAAATGAACAAAAAGAAAAGTTAAATGGTATACACTTAATAGTACACACCCTATTTTGCAAATGTACCATTGTCTAATGGTCTGTCACTGATGTTCGAGACATGGACAAATGGGGTTTACTAACAGTCAGAGTTTACTTTGGTACTTTTTAACTACCTGGTTACTAACCTGGTTACGTTAGGTAAAGACTTATTATTCTTTGATCATTATTGAATAAAATAAAGGAACATGATATGTGGTAAGATAAGAATGTAGTAAGGATGTTATGAGAAGAAGGGTGACAGTGTGTGAATGAATAGACAGATTAAATGAATTAGAAAGGGTGTGGTCTCTTTATCGAGCTGTTTACTGTTTCATAATGAAAAACTAATACTGTGGCCTCAAAAAGTATTTGCACACTAATGTCAAGTGGTCACCTGCAATTGTTACCTTAAGGAGCTATTTCTACCTGATCTAACCCTTAAAATTAGATTTAGTTGGTGTAAGCTAATCTATTCAGGTTGATTCCAGTGATACTAAATAAGTATTTTGACTTAACTACAACCAGTAAGTTTAGATTTTACCACATGAAGCATATGTTTTGGTTAACATTTTTTCAGTGTACAACAACATATCAAAGCAAGTAGTATGGCATTTGCAGTATTTTAAAGAAATATAGCAAAAGTACACTTTACAAGCAAAACATTTCACAAAAAAAAGTTTGTTAGGTTTCAATAAACTGGTCTCTGTTTACTCCAAAAGAAATGCTTCACTTGAAGTGTGTGATACATGAAAGAATCATCACTTTGATGGAAAACATTGCAAATAACCATAAAATAATTTAGCCGTGTAAGCTCATAGCCACACAATGGGTCCTTCATCTTCTTAGATTAATTTTAAACACATAAAGTGTTTAACAAACCTGTATTCACATGGAAAAAAACATAGAAATATGGCGGTCAGGGTAGGCAACACCCAGAAATGAAAATAAAATGAAAGAGAATGAGAGAGACAGAGATGTGATTCAGATTCTCAGTCTGGCTTGTATATCTAAAATTTGAATATAAATTTAACACAATATGTTACTTAAGAAGAATATATAACTATATAGAGTGCAAGTCTTGTTAAGACTGGTATGGGTGTGCTGTGGATCCTTCATTGCTCAAGGATGAACCATTTCTTCTGTGTATGACTGAGTGTGCGTGCTGTGAGGAGAATATAATCTGTGAGGCAGATTATTTTACTCCACTATAATCTCTGCTCAAACTCTTTGGGAACACATCAACTCTGAGGTAAGTGAAAGAAAGGGAAAGTGAGAAAGGTGGATCAAAAGACTTGCAGAAGACAGGAAATACATTGTAAAGAGAGAGAGAGAGAGAGAGAGAGAGAGAGAGAGAGAGAGAGAGAGAGAGAGTGTGCAGGGATAGGATTTTTTTCTCCATTTATTTAGGAGATTAAGAATTTAGAGTTTGAATTATTATGTTGGTTTGACAACAAACCATAATATCCTACTGTATAGCAACCAAGCTAAACACCCTAGCTTTGGCCAGCCTAGCAATTCCTTGCAACAAGACAGGACAATCTAGTAATAGAAACCAGCCAGAAGACCACAGCAATGACCTAGCAACCACTTAGTAATGCACTGTTTGCCTCTCTGAGCTTCGACTGTAATATTTAAAGTGCCACAGAGCAACAGTGTATTCACTTTTCAGGGAACTCTACTGTAATTGTCTCTGTACATTAAACTAAAATAGAAAGATTCATATCAAATTACAAATGACACATATCACCTTTAACTTGTGGACTTCGGCCTGAAGCCCTGCTGCAGGTGACCTACTTGCTCCATGCAAACATGTATGCAAAATTTTTTCACTAGTTCTCTGCCATGCCTCTTTTTTTAGAATGCTGTAATCATATGTGAATGTGCAGTAACCATCATGTGGCCCATTTTGACTACTCATGTCAGCTATGAAAGTGTATATGCAGCCTTATTGGATACCATATGGATGTCTCAGAGGTCAAAGTCTGCAGGATTAGAGTGTTTTGAACGATTTTCTCCTCATCATGAACAGTACTTTCACGTCGGCAATGCTGGTTTTTCCTCATTAATGTGAAAATGACAAATAATAGAAATTAAATATTACATGTTCTGAGTAGTGTCAACCTTTCTACATTATGTGGCTATGATTATTTCTGGATTGAATTTTTAAATTCACAGTTTTTAAAGAGTGTTTTGTCTCCAAAAAACTCTAATATTATCACACTACTTTATCTCTGTGTGTAATTTAGAATGGGCAGATCTTTAGATCTATGACTTTTAGAAAATTAACTGTTATTGTTATACTTCCAGCCAAATTTTGCATTGTAAAAATCAATGACCGCTGAATGCACTTCGCAGAGGCAACCACTTCGTGTCGGGTGGTTCTTCGCCTCCACGTCATGCATTAAAATCATTTAATGCACACCTAGCCGTGGATTATCCCTTACTTGATATCTCTGATCTCCGACCATAGACCTTATTCACGCTAGCACCATCTTTGACTTTTAATAGGAATGACAACGAGGCTGTGAGGAATATACAGTACTAACAGTTTCTTCAATGGGTACTGCAGTTTAAAGTGTTTTTTGATCATTCCATGGACAAAACATTGATAAAATATCTGTCCAAGAACATTCAGCATACAAAGAACTCCAGACAACATGAGTTGTGGAAAATCAGATGTGATCTAGGGTCTTTAAACAGCTTTATATAATTTGTGCCATTGAAGAGATGGTAAGTCTATCCTTTACAGCCTCCTTTTCATTCCCATTAAAAATCAAAGATGGAGCTAGCATACATAAGGTCTATAAAGGCATTGCATTGCCAGATGCTCGGAAGATGACATGTAAGGAAACAAAACTTCAATGCTCCCATTAGCTTAACAGCTGTTCGACTGTCACCAGAGATGTTTCCTAGCAACTCAATTGATAAATAATGGTGCAATGCTAGCATTTGTGTTACAGGTGTAAGGTTATCAAAAGAGAGTATAATATACCTTGTATTATACACCTGTTTCTGTAGGCATTTGTTAAACAAGCTTTAATATCATTGTAATGTAGGAACTTTGACTAATTTATCGATTTTACTTAATAAAAGTGAATGTTTATCACTTACTTTGTATATCTCCCCTGGTGCTGACATGTTTGTGTGACATCACACACCTGCATCTCGGTGAAATTGAATGCTGCCTTCAAGTGCACCTAGGAAGCTTTTACCTCCGACCTGTTGGGCATTCGTTACTACAACATGTCATACATTCAAGTGGGAAACAAAATACAGAAGAAGCCAAACTTAATCAAATATACAATAACTGCAAAAGCCCTTTTTCTGTTGTACTGGTGAATAAACATAAGTGAATAAACCTGCATCACTTATAAATGACATATATGATTTATGAAAGCATGGTATATAACATACTATTAATTAATTTGCTTAAAACAAACCATGAAGGGTGAGTCACTGGTTGACTGTCATATATAACAAATTAATATTATTGAAATAAATTACAGAAGTTGAAATAGTTATGAAAAATCATTACTTTTCATCATCTTTAACGTCAACATGCCACTTCCAACATCCCAACTCATAAACACGTGTATCATCTAGAATTCCGAGTTTCCCACTCGTTAATACAACTAAGCGGTGTCATTCATGTGCTCGGAACTCATAATTACGATATTTCCGACTCCACTTGAAGGGCACGTGTTGAAACTTTCCTCATGAGTTTCCCAGTTGGAATTCCTACTTGAAGTGGCGTTCCATTGCACATTTCCTAGTAGGAAGCTGGAAAATCTAACTTTCCGAGTTGAATGGTACACAGCATAAGATAAGCTGAGGATGTGATGGTCGATTCAACTTGTTGCAAAAAAACATAGTAATTGCTGGCAACTGTTATTTAATTTCCATTCAAATATTAAGGTAGCTATGATACTTCACGCTAGTAATTGCAATGCATGTCAGCAGTGAGAAAATCAAAACTCGTCAGTAGCCATCTAGTGAGCTAATCTAACTATCATTAACGAGTTCACTAGCTATTGCTAGATCGCTAGCTAGCAAGTTAAAATGGAACCTCATTCAGATTTGCCTTCAGTTAACATGAAGGTATAAAAGAGCACTAGCAAGGGGAAAATAGTTCCCTATCTGTCACTCACTCGACGTTGGTGTCGATGTAGTGACACTAGGGGTCACTCTTGGGAGCCCGAGACATCTCTGGTCTTTGATAAAAGGCCAATGAAAATTGGCGAGTGGTATTTGCATGCCACTCCCCCGAACATACGGGTATAAAAGGAGCTGGTATGCAACCACTCATTCAGATTTTCTCTTCGGAGCCGAACGGTCATGCTCATTGAGCTGAATAGCACTGTTCATTCACCTCTGCTGGATCTGATGGCGCATTTCAGCAGCTTCTCCCTCCTCTGCACTGGTGCACTGCAGAGAACGCCCCAGGGTGCTTCGGCAGAAAAATTAGAGAGTATATTTTCTAAAAGAGCGTTTTTCCCCTCTAAAAGAGTATATTTCTCTAAAAGAGCGCACACACGGAACGTCTTTTTAAAGACGCGTCTTTCTAAAGATGCCTTTCCGTTCGTGTGTTATTCCTGGTTGCGGTCGTTTTCTCTCAACTTCGGATGGTCATGATCGCTGTCTTTCGTGTCTGGGCGTGACCCACACGGAGGCAGCGTTTATGAATGGTTCATGTCCTCACTGCGAGAACATGACCATGGCAACATTGCGGTCGCGGCTTGCTTTCGTAAGGAAGCAAGCCACCCCAGCGGCTCCCCGCCTTGGTCCTCCTACCTACGGGTTTGAGGTCAGCGCGGCTGGCGCTGGGGACGATTTGGGGACCTCAATGGGATCGCCTCCGCCGGGTATCCCCCCGCGGACCTCCCATTCCCCAGCACGCTCGTCTGCCCCAATCGGGCTTCCGGATGAGTTCGCCGGCTCGTCGCATGGCGAGTCTGGCTTCTTGTTCGAGGCCCGCGAAGATGATGAGCTCTCGAGCGCAGCATCGGAGAGCGGGCTTGTCCAGTCGGACGCAGAAGCCTCAGCTGGGCTTCCCCCTTAGGGGACGGTCGCCCAATTACAGGCTGATGCCGAAATGACGGACATGCTTTCCCGGGCGGCCGCGAGCGTCGGGCTAGAGTGGAACCCTCCGCTCTCCCCTGAACCCTCGCGGCTTGATGATTGGTTTCTGGGCTCGCGGCGCCGCTCAGACCAGCCGCGCCCCGCTCCAGTGCCATTCTTCCCGGAGGTGCATGAGGAGCTGACGAAGTCGTGGGAGGCACCTTTTACTGCCCGACCCCGACTCCGCAGTTCCCCCGCTCTCACTACCCTCGATGGCGGGGCGGCCAGGGGCTATACGGCGATTCCCCCGGTGGATAAGGCGCTCGCGGTGCACTTATGCCCGCAGAGCGCCGCCACCTGGCGTGGACGCCCTAAGCTCCCCTCCAAGCCCTGTAGGCTCACATCGTCCCTGACGGCCAAGGCCTACAGCGCTGCTGGACAAGCCGCCTCTGCCCTGCACGCCATGGCTCTCCTGCAGGTCCACCAAGCCAAGGCACTGAAAGAACTGCACGAGGGTAGGCCGACAAGACACGGTTCCTTGCTGCCCCCATTTCCCAGGCGGGCCTATTTGGCGACACCGTTGAGGACTTTGCCCAGCAGTTCTCGACGGTAAAGCAGCAGACGGAGGCAATCCGGCACATCCTGCCACGGCGCGGCTCGAGACCCCGCACCCCGTCTGCTCGTCGCCAAGGGTGTCCCCCTGCGGTGACTGCACCGGCTCCGCCGCAGCCCGCCCCTCCGGCCCGGCCCTGGCGTGGAGCCCACCGCAGGAAGTCGACGCCACCCGTCTCACAGCCGGCACTGAAGAACCCACGGAGGTCTTCGAAGTGCCCCTGAGACGGGTAACCCAGGGACGAGGGAACCCACTCACCTGGAGCTGGTAGAAAGACCACTCCATCCCCCGGTGGAGGGCCGGGTGGAAAATCTTTTGTTGCCTTTTTGTTTGATTTTGCCGCACGCCCAAGTGGCTGCGGTACCCAACAGTTCAACAAAAGAGCGGCTTCCTTCCTCTCTGGGTCACATACCTGGTGTGTACGGTCGTCACCACGACTACCGTCCACGGGCTTTGTCTTGCAGGATTGGCGCTCCAGCGGTGCCCTTCCCGCCCCTGAGCACCCAGCTGTGGCACAAATCCACCCCCGATGTGACAGCCTCCATGGGTCAGTTCGCCAGGCGCCCGCCCAGGTTCAGCGGTATTCACTTCACCTTCGTCAAGGGCGAAAACGCTGTTACCCTGCGCGCGGAAATCGCTACCCTCCTACGGAAGGGCGCGATAGAACCTGTCCCTCCAGCCGAGATGAAGAAAGGGTTTTACAGCCCCTACTTCATCGTACCAAAGAAAGGCGGTGGGTTGCGGCCAATCTTGGACCTGCGAGTACTGAACCGGGCTTTACACAGACGCCCGTTCAAGATGCTGACACAAAGACGCATTTTAGCGAGCGTCCGGCATCAAGATTGGTTCGCGGTGGTAGACCTGAAGGACGCGTACTTTCACGTCTCGATCCTTCCCCGACACAGACCCTTCCTGCGGTTCGCGTTCGAGGGTCGGGCGTATCAGTACAAAGTCCTCCCTTTCGGCCTGTCCCTGTCTCCTCGCATCTTTACGAAGATCGCAGAGGCTGCCCTTGCCCCGTTAAGGGAGGTGGGCATTCGCATTCTCAACTATCTCGACGACTGGCTAATCTTAGCTCACTCTCGAGACGTGTTATGCGCACACAGGGACCTGGTGCTCTCGCACCTCAGCCGACTAGGGCTTCGGGTCAACTGGAAAAAGAGCAAGCTCAGAGCATCTCTTTTCTCGGTTTAGAGTTGGACTCAGTCTCCCTGACGGTGCGCCTTACGAACGAGCGTGCCCAGTCGGCGCTGACCTGTTTGAAGGCGCTAGGGTTGATGCATATGAGGCTGCTTCAGCACTGGCTCCAGACTCGAGTCCCGAGACGGGCATGGCGCAACGGGACACACCACGTGGCCATTACGCCGGTCTGTCACCGTCTTTTCAGCCCTTGGACCGACCTCTCCTTTCTACGAGCAGGTGTTCATGACAGACACCTCCAAGATGGGCTGGGGCGCTGTCTGCAACGGGCACGCAGCCACCGGCCTCTGGACGGGTCCGCGGCTGCGTTGGCACATCAACTGCCTCGAGTTACTGGCAATTCTGCTCGCCCTGCGGAGGTTCCGGCCGTTGATCCAGGGCAAGCACATGCTAGTTCGGAACAGACAGCACGGCAGCGGTAGCATATGTCAACCGCCAAGGCGGTCTGCGCTCCCGCTGTATGTCACAACTCGCCCGCCGTCTCCTCCTCCGGAGTCAGCAGCACCTCAGGTCTACCCGCGGTGGTAGACACGATCACTCAGGCTAGAGCCCCCTCTACGAGGTGCCTTTATGCCTTGAAGTGGCGTCTGTTCGCTAAGTGGTGTTCTTCTCGACACGAAGACCCCCAGAGATGCGCAGTCGGATCAGTGCTTTCCTTCCTGCAGGAGAGGTTGGAAGGGAGGCTGTCCCCTTCCACCTTGAAGGTGTACGTTGCTGCCATAGCAGCACACCACGACGCAGTTGACAGTAAGTCCTTAGGGAAGCACGACCTGATCATCAGGTTCCTAAGAGGCGCTAGGAGGCTGAATCCCTCCAGACCGCCCCTTGTTCCCTCATGGGATCTCTCCGTAGTTCTTCAGGGCCTACAGAGAGCCCCCTTTGAGCCTTTGCAGTCAGTCGAGCTTAAGGCACTCTCCCTGAAGACTGCCCTCCTGACTGCGCTCACTTCCATCAAAAGGATAGGTGGCCTGCAAGTGTTCTCTGTCAGCGAAACGTGCCTGGAGTTCGGTCCGGGCTATTCTCAGGTGATCCTGAGACCCCGACCGGGCTATGTGCCCAAGGTTCCCACCACTCCTTTTAGGGACCAGGTGGTGAACCTGCAAGCGCTGCCCCAGGAGGAGGCAGACCCAGCCCTGGCGTTGCTGTGTCCGGTGCGCGCTTTGCGCATCTATTTGGATCGCACACAGAGCTTTAGACTCTCTGAGCAGCTCTTTGTCTGCTTTGGTGCACAGCGGAAAGGAAGCGCTGTCTCCAAGCAGAGGATCGCCCACTGGCTTGTTGATGCCATATCTATGGCATATCTCGCCCAAGACATGCCGCCCCCGGTAGGGCTACAAGCCCATTCTACCCGTGGTGTAGCGGCTTCTTGGGCCCTGGCCAGAGGTGCCTCTCTAACAGACATTTGTAGAGCAGCGGGCTGGGCAACACCCAACACCTTTGCAAGGTTCTACAACCTCCAGGTGGAACCGGTTTCATCCCAGGTAGTGGCACGCAACACAAGCGGATAAGCCCAGGATAGCCGGCCGGGTGTATCGCTTGCACATAGTGCCTTCCACCTCCTTTTGAGCTGAAGACGTGAGCTGTTAATTCCCAGTAGTGTTCACAAAAGTTGTTCCCTGGTTGACTTCCTCCGAGCCCTGTGGCAGTCGAGTTTTTGGAGCGACTCGCTGCCGGCCCAGTACACACGCTAACTAAGAGCCCGGTTCTGGGGTAGGTGCTCCGCATGTGGCGGTTCCCTGTAAGGCTAACCCCATGCGATCTATATCTTCCGCTAATTCGTTTCCCTGCTGACAAACTGCATCTTCCTTGGGTAGAGCCCCTCTGCCCCAGTCTCCATGTTGTAGTACCTCCTCCCCCATTGGGCAGGATCTACCTTGAAGGCTCTCCACATGGTTGGAAAGACCATGTGACGTATTTTTCCACTTAAATATCCCCCCCGTCTCTGGGGTGAGGTGGGGTCTCCACGGTGTCCTCCCCTTGGGAGGGACACCCCCCGACTAGACCTGGCGGCCCAGTCGGATAATCCCCCTTCTTTTTTTAGGGAGTGGAAAAAGAGAAGGGGAAAAGAGGCCACAACTGGGTTAAGCCCGTCTCTATCTTTGGGTAGTCGACTAGTCCCCAAAAAGGGCCGTTCAACACTCATAACTGTGTTGGGGGAGGTTACGTGTCGACCTGGTGTGCTGGCTATGAGGCACACAGCAAGTCTGCCCACCACACACCGCCAGTTCACGTAACACAGTTCAGCCTTGTGGCATTTTGTATAGGGACCCCTAGTGTCACTACATCGACACCAATGTCGAGTGAGTGACAGATAGGGAACGTCATGGTTACTGGTGTAACCTCCATTCCCTGATGGAGTGAACGAGAAGTTGGTCCCTCCTGCCACAACGCTGAACTACCCGCTGAAATGGCCGGACCTTATATTGGCTCCTCAGCGTAAAACCTGAATGAGTGGTTGCATACCAGCACCTTTTATACCCGTATGTTCAGGGGAGTGGCATGCAAATACCACTCGCCAATTTTCATTGACCTTTTATCAAAGACCAGAGGTGTCTCGGGCTCCCAAGAGTGACCCCTAGTGTCACTACATCGACACCAACGTCTCGTTCCCTCCATCAGGGAACGGAGGTTACACCAGTAACCATGACGTTTTAGCACTAGCACTGGACATTAGCACTAGCTAGTCAGTCTTGCTAATCCGTTGTTGGTGTTAGCAACTGCTTGTGTATTTATTAGTTAGCCAAGTTGGTAAAGCATCATGCTAGATAGCAAGAAAAGTACCCACTCTTTTACATGTGATTTATTTAATAGGGTTTGCCACAAGTAATAGCAGGCTGCAGTGTAACCGGGGCAGAAATAAGGGCTGCTATTTGGCATTTTGCACTACATAAGTTTATAATCATGTACCTGTTTATATATAATTGTCTTTAATTGATTGAAGTTAAAATGAAAACAAAAGTTTCTAAGCAATTGTAAACCAAAATGTTCTTTTTTATACTGCATTTATTTTGATACATTTGTTCCACACAGTATTTGGTATTTTATTTTGATACATTTAAATTGAGGTATTTTGTATTTTATTTTAAATACATTTTCATGTATTTGTGCCTATCACTGCTCCTGGTAAACTTTCTGCAGGTGTTTTACACAGCCTGCTTTATATATTGTGTATTGTTATTCCCAGAGTGCAGTCCCTGCCCTCTGCACCTGTGGGGAAGTCTACAGCTAATTCAAGTGTGAACACACCCTAATGTGCCTAAACACACACACAAAGCACACAGCTTCTCTATCAGACTTGTTTACACAGAATAGATGTCTATTGAAATTCTCTGTTAGCTGCACCACACATGCTGGAAAATATTTTACCCGATAAAGGTCAGACTTAAAACTGAGCAAGGGCATGATGTGAATAAAATTGCACCTAATTAACTCCACAATAGTGCAACATAACAGTTCAATTGTATTGCATTTAGATTTAAATGTATGTTCGTGGCAGATGTATGTGCAATGCATTTCCTGTGTTTGTGAGCATTTCTTCAGCAGATAGAAAAAGGTCAATAACTTAGACAAAACCACCATGCCCAATACGAACACAGAACCAATATTAGTGTACAGTAATTCTAGCTACAGTTTGATCCCCAAGGTGAATTGAATACAAAGTCAACAAAAAGTTGGAATGCAGCAATAATCAGACAATAATGAAAATCTTATGAAGAATATAAGAATATAAGAAAAGCTATTTCCAGTTACATGTTTAGACACACTGAATGACTGTAATTTAAGATTGATAAATTTTTATTTGTCATCATCTTAAACTGAATAGACTGGATAGTTAAGGAAAAGAACCATGAACAAAACCATCCAGCTTTTTTTGTTGGCTGCAGTTCTCTGACTGGTGAACTGTTCTTTTCTGAACCATGGGTAATAATGTACAGTAGTTGTTCACCAGGAATTCTGCTGTTAAACACGATTTTTTAACAATGAAGTTGAAATTATGCAGATTGATGGATTCAACAGAAGCAAATACCATCGATGAACAACCTGGGAGCTAATAGTATGTCTATCTTTATAGTTTTATATGTTATCACCGAAAAATATATAATAATTAGTAGGTATATATTAGTAAATTCCATGTGCTCCCTTTGTTTTAACCTGATATTAGCATGGTCTCATAGTGAAAATGTGGCTGGACTGGATATTATCAAAGTATCATAAAGTTAATCTGGATTTATGCTGCTAAAGATCATGTGTTGTGCATGCGCTCTGAGTGGGTTTAACAAATAAAAAATTAGCCCTGCATAATGTGATGTTATGTCCAATTCGTACTAAATCTAATCTTAATAAAAAATGAGTTTGACAACCCTGATTTATCCACCTGAACAAACAAACATATTAACCAAACCTATATTTACAGTAAAGTGACCAATACATCATACTCATGCATTGGATTCTTTCATAATGTGAGGATGTCAAAGGTGGGAAAGGACAGATGGATTTTTTTTTTCTTTTTTTTTTTTCTGTTTTACAGTAATGACTCTTACTAAACCACATTCAAATATGTGCCATGGTGACTCACCTGCTGTCAAGTCACCTGATTACCTGATGGAAATAATTTCCCTTCTGTACATATCAATAAATCAATCATCTCTGATATATGTATTTGCTTCTTTACCTCCCTGTCATTCTCCTCTCTTTCTTTTTTCTGCTATCTAGCATGATTGGGGTATAGAAAGAAAGAAAGAAAGAAAGAATGATGCATTTGTAATTTACTGTTTTTCTCCTCTTTCTCCAGGAAAGTGGACCAAAATTATTGACATTGCACTATTGATTTATTAAATAGAGTACTCTCTATAATAGCCACCTTCAACCGACTAGCAAAATCAAGTAAATCATGGTTCAAATCTAATACAACTTTATGGCTATGCCATTGTTTGTATTATTACAATTAGTGTTGAGATAAGTGTTGAGAGAAATATTTTTGCCTTATTATGGATAAGGACAAATTCACTGAATATCTAATTTTATCTTTGCAGAACCTAGAGAGTAAAGAGAGTGAAGAAAGGTGGATGGCTGAAGGAATTCCTTTGTAAAATGTGCCAGAGCGGAGAGGCTGGCAGAAGAAAATATATATACATTCTGTATATATATAATGTATATACAGTATATCTATCTATCTATCTATCTATATATATATATAGAGAGAGAGAGAGAGAGAGAGAGAGAGAGAGAGAGAAAGGTGTGAGAAAGGAAGATAGTGAGACAAAGAGAGGAAGGGACATGGGAAGGTGGAGGTTGGTGTGAAGATGTGTGCTTTTCTATTATGAAGTGAGGAAGAACAGCAGCGTTAAATTGGGGCGGAATGGTCCAGAATGATGTTCCGGTGTTGTGCCGAAATCTGACTCGCCGTCAGATTCTTACCCTCCTCTTTCTGATTGGTCCCTACCATAGTAGAGAGTCACTGGTCCCATTAGTCACATAAAGATACTAGGGAGTCAGAAATTGTCATGGTAAATTACATAAGCATTATGCTTCTGTTTAGTCTGGAGTAGGGTGGTGACTGGGGGTGGTGTTAGCAAAACACAGAGGGCCATTCCTACAGAAAACCTCAATCCATGCACACAGTAACAGAAATAGATGTTTATCTATTTATTTATCATACAGAAGACAGAGCACCTATTGTGCAGCTCTCCAGCCTAAAATAATGGGAAGAACTCAGATTCACTTAACACAGAGTTGTAAAGTTATGAGACTGGTTTCACTGATGGCCTTAAAATTTACACCAAGGACACACACACACACACACACACACACACACACAAGTATGCACAGCTTCTGCTGAGTGGTAGAGTCAAATTCTTTGCATAATAATTAAAATTGTTTAAAATCTGAGTTACTTAAACAGGCTGTTAGTACTGTGATCACAATGAAGGAAGTCCCTTTTTGTAGTATTGTTTGGCAGCAATTCAGATGCTATTCCCTTCATTCTCTTGCATGAATCATAGTTTAGATTTTCAATGGTGAGATTGACCAGCAATCAAGTCATGGTCTCTTCAGTTGGATCTCTAGAAAGGGCTCATTGAAGAGATTAATATCTTCACATAATGTTTAAATACTGTACGTTTTGACATGTTCCATTGTGCACAATGTATAGCAACTAGACATTGTAACTTCATTTCAATCTACGAATGCACGCTCATGATTATGAGAGAAGACAATCTCAGAATCTGTCTTCTGTTATGCTGTCAGCTTTTTTCTAATTTTGCCAAAAGATCTCACCCGTCATTGATGTGGCTTTCTGTATTTAACTTTAGGTACGGAAAGGGGAGGTATATTCATTTTGTTTAAGTGAAGTTAGTGTAAAAGTAAATGTATCTGGTTTTAAGGATGTTTATATACTTTAACTGGAAAACAAGACACATATTACTGCATAAAAAACTGCAGGACAATCATATCCTTACACAATTAAAGTATCATTTAGACTTTTGATTAGTGGGTGACTAATCAAGCATTTCTGCAAAGAAATCCCAAGCAACCAAATTCATTTTCACCATCGCTCTGTTGGCACTTTAGCCCTCCTGACACAACCAGTACTTCATCCATTTCCATCACATGTTCTCATGTGTTCTTATCTTTTCTGACTACTTTATGATTCACCATCCAAGTGTCCTTAAGTGCTAATGCCCCCCATACTATGATACACCAATAGTCTAAAGCAGATTTGAACCAATGTTCATGGTCAGTATGGCGCCAGGGAGGCCCCACTTATTGTTTTGGATGGTGACTCACAGGGAAACAGCCACAAGATTTAATCATGAGTTGTTGTTTGTCTTCTCATTGCTAGTGTATCACAGTTGCCATTGTGTGAGCACATAGGTATGTGTGTTTCTCTCCAAAGTGTAAAAAATTAAAAGCTCATTTAAGGGAAATAAACAGCATGCTACAAAGTGTAGAATGTGCATCGAAGTAAACTCATAAACACACACACACACTAAAATAAAAACAGTAAAAGACACTTACATGCACAAAGAACAACTGTTGCATTAAAAAAACTGAAATTCTACTGGAATAAGTCATCCTCACACTATTACATAATGACAGAGGTTAAATAAGTCCACCCATCTATTCTGCCCCGTTTTCCTTTCTCCCTCCCTAACGTCTCTCATTTCCAGCTCTGTCTTTAACTCTGTCACTGTTCCTGAAATACTGCTCTTTTTTTCATCTTTCAGTTGCATGTTGCTATTATTCTCCCCTGCCCTCTTCATTTCTTTGCTTTGTCATGTGGTGTCTCTCCCTTTTGCCCTTATTTTCTTTTCTTCTCCAAAATGTTTCTTCCTCTCCACTACTCTAAAGTGCGTCACTGAAATCAAAGAGTACAGTTAGTATACAACCAAACATCATCACCATGGGGACACAGTGGTTAAGCCACTGAAGCAGTTTTACAGACCAGCCAACAGAGTTGCAACCGACTTGTGTGCAAATGTAGGCCTAAACATTTTAACAACTGGAGTTCCAACATATTAGATAGGTACCCAGTCAACTACCAGTAACATCTTTTATAGTGTTAGATTATTTCAATGTGCCTTTAGCTTTGGTAGTTCCAATTTCACTAAAGTAATTGCAATTGTGGTTCACAGAAACACTCAAATTAAATCTGCCAATCAGGGGCAGGTATTGTCAATGAATTTGCCCAGTAGCCTAAGTCTATGTTTTTGGCATGTAACGACTGTGGTTTGGAACTGTTTTAACAAGCTTAGTTAGTGACTTCACAGAGATGCCAAGCCCACCTGCTTCTTTTTTGCAAACTCAATAATTGAGTAAACAAGAGTTTCTATGGTTTAAATGAATGTTTGTGAGAGAGAGAGAGAGAGAGAGAGAGAGAGAGAGAGAGAGAGAGATGTAAATGTGGGTGTTAAGGGGATGGTGGGAGGGGCTACATTACAGGGTGTGGCATTCTCTGCATAAAATACTCAGTCTGTCTCTTCGCCCTTACTCCCTCTATATCACTCTATTTCAATTCTTTGCTTGCTGTGAACTCCACACAAATACAAGGTGAGTAAATGCCAGGTGGTGTATTGCTACTAACAGATTTGTAATGAGTACCAGACTTCATATGAAAAGTAACAAGTGTTGCATGCAACTTTGATCAGGGTGAATTGTTTGAATGTCTGCTTTCTCAACTGTAGCTGATTTTACAGCTGCTGTATTTAAGTGTTTGGTGGGTTTAGAAGTTCATAAATGTATATCTTTCTTTCCTGATTTTGGTTTAGAGCTTGGTTCAGTTCATATTTCAATAGAGCCCTCAAGCCCCTCTCATCATGCATAAACAATTATTTCTGGTTAGTTTTTTTTTTTTTTTTTTTTTTTTGCTTTTCTTCCCAATTGCACATCTTTCTCATCCTTCTTGATTGGTAGATATACTGTACCTTTGAGATCAGGCTGTCTCATGTTTAGACAAATGCCACATTTTGTAGAGTTTTATTTGTCATCAGCTTAAACTGAATAGACTGGATAGTGAAGAGAGGTGACAGTTGGTGGTGGATTCATTTAATGGAAGAAATTATTGGACATTTTTAGTAATATGCTTAACGATCAGTGGTCGAGCAGTTTTCTGTCTTTTCCGTCTCTCTTCAAATCTTAATTAGAGGGTGTGCTCTGTGTGTTGGCCATAATCCACTTCTGCTTTAAATGGTCATTTTCTTTAGCCCTCCTTTTCTTACAACTCCCACTCTGTCTTTCACCTCCTCAGACAATTTCAGGCCCATCCCTTCTTCCCTCCTTCTTCTGTCCCTTTTGTTTGACTCCATGTGCACAGAGGGGTGTAACCAGTTCCATATTTGATCCTGTTGCTAGGCGTGACATTATATACTGTGTATGTGTTTGTACTTTTGCCATCTCCATGACCATCTCCTGTAATAATAATGAAGGATAAATGCATATTATATTCATATTAATTCAGATGTTGTGGTCACTTCTGCCCCCTCCCTTTTTTTTGGGTAAAGACAAAAACTAAAATTATTTATGACACATCTACTTTGTGTCACACTAATGGAGAGGAATATACACACTTCTTAACAACTCTCTCTCTCTCTCTCTCTCTCTTTCTCTCTCTCATTTTTGCTAGTCATAATGTCCAAAGTTCAGCAGGGCATGGTGTTGTTGATTGAGGCCTTTCATAAATACTCCGGGACAGAAGGAGACAAACATACCCTAACAAAAGGCGAGCTCAAAGGCTTGCTCAATGCAGAGTTAGGCGATTTCCTGGGGGTGAGTTGTTGAGTAACTCTACCATTCACTGATCAGCTAAAAAATGGTTTCTCTTTTCCTTATTGCTGGCCATATTAAATAAATTGTTATTTTAGTTTACGTTTTGAAAAATATAGTAGATACTTTTGAATTGTTATATAAAAGGATAACTACAGTCTATTTAAGGCATATTTTTCAAATTAATTGTACAGGTCTAGGGTGAAGTTTGTGAGCTAATAGTGATGTAAATTTGTGCCATTTAGCATAATGTGTAACAATACCTAAATCTAATAGCAGTTATATCACAATATCATCATGCTAACTTTTACATCTGATTAAAATTTTGTGTATGTTATGTTTGTTGCAGAAAACCAATGATAAGACAGCTCTCGACCAGATTTTTAAGGACCTGGATGCAAATGCTGATGGCACTGTGGACTTTCAGGAGTATGTCACCCTGGTTGCCTGCATCACTACGCTCTGCCACGAGTTTTTCACCAAGGGAAAATGAAGGATTCATTAATGGTTAACCTTATCTTTAGTTAAAAAAAGGTTTTGTTTGTAAAGAGATGGTATCTGAAAAAAAAAAAAAAAAGAATAAAATAAAATATTTTAATGTTTTGAATTAAACACTTTATTCTTTTGATATGTTGTGTGAGTGTTCTTGACTGTACGTGTTAGTTTGTGGGTGTTTCTGTGGTTGCGGTTTTAAGGGTTAAATACACAAACCTTTTGACTTGCTTGAGAGAAAAGTCATTCCTCTGGCCAAATTAGAAATGTATTTCCTGCTGTGGTGAGATTCACTTACCATCAATATTATCAACATAATACTCACATAATTACAATGACAGACACATAAATGCATACAGTGCTATATGGCATATGAAGGGGGGGGAGATTATTTTTGTTGTAGACATTACAATAAGAGTTGTTCACAGATCAATGCAGATTTAAAAATATATACAGTCTTTGTGTATCATTCTTGAAGCCCAGCCCATAGCCTCAGAACACTGACTACGGTGTGGTATGCTGCTGAGCGACAGTGCCAAGGAATGCTGAGGCCAAACTATTGTGTTCTTTCCCACTCTTCAACAGTCTTGGTGTAAATATGACCATAGGGATCTTTTCTTGAATTCCTTAAAGTAACAACATGAAAGCATTGTTTAGAACAATGCTGAAGTAATGGACATCTAAAATAAAAGATTATTAAGTGTGAGCATTTTTATTTTATTTATTTTTTTGGTATGGGTGTGCCCTTTCTCCTTAGTTTTTGTCTCCTGGCACTTCATTTTGACATGTTATGTTGTTTTTTTAACAGAACTGCAGTGCTCAATGACTCATGATTTTTGACCTGTCACTGTAGAAATTAAAATTTATTTAAATCAGTAATTATATGGTTGGATTTCATACAGTATGTCTAATTATATCTATAAATAATAATTGATTCTATTCTAAAATAAACCGATTCTATTCTGATCCCATTTAAATACACTCACTGACCACTTTATTAGGAACACCTGTGCACCTACTTATTCATGCGATTATTTAATCAGCCAATCGTGTGGCAGCGGTGTAATGCATAATGCATGTAATGCATACAAGTCAGCAGCTTCAGTAAATGTTCACATCAACCATCAGAATGTGGAAAAAATATGATCTGAGTGATTTCGACAGTGGCATGATTTTTGGTGCCAGACGGGCTGGTTTGAGTACTTCTGTAACTGCTGATCTCCTGGGGTTTTCATGCACAACAGTCTCTGAATTTACTCTGAATGGTGCTAAAAACAAAAAACATCCAGTGAGTGGCAGTTCTGCAGACGGAAACAACTTGTTGATTAGAGAGATCAATGGTGAATCGCCAGACTGGTTTGAGCTGACAGAAAGGCTACTCAGATAGCCACTCTGTACAATTGTAGTGAGCAGAACAGCATCTCAGAATGCACAACATGCAACCTTGATGGGCTACAAAAGCAGAAGAACATGTCAGGCACATTATTAGGACCATAATGTTCCTAATAAAGTGGCCGGTGAGTGTATAGTACTGTGCAAAATTCTTAGGCACATAAGATGTTTCACAAAAACATTTGTCTTAAGATGGTTATTTATATCTGCTACTTTAGTGTGTCAATAAGAAAAATACATTTTATACTCCCAAACATTCCTTTTGCAAATAGAATAGAATAGAACAGAATAGAAGAACAGGGAGCCCTGCAACAGATGGCATGGCCCTCACAGAGCCCCCCACTGAACATCGGATCAATCTGGGATTACACAAAGAAACAGAAGTAATTGAGACAGCCTAAATACAGTGCATCCGGAAAGTATTCACAGCGCTTCACTTTTTCCACATTTTGTTATGTTACAGCCTTATTCCAAAATGGATTCAATTCATTATTTTCCTCAAAATTCTACAAACAATACCCCATAATGACAACGTGAAAGAAGTTTGTTTGAAATCTTTGCAAATTTATTAAAAATAAAAAACAAAAAAAATCACATGAACATGAGTTCACAGCCTTTGCCATGACACTCAATATTGTGCATCCTGTTTCCACTGATCATCCTTGAGATGTTTCTACAACTTGATTAGAGTCCACCTGTGGTAAATTCAGTTGATTGGACATGATTTGGAAAGGCACACACCTGTCTATATAAGGTTCCACAGTTAACAGTGCATGTCAGAGCACAAACCAAGCCATGAAGTCCAAGGAATTGTCTGTAGACCTCCGAGACAGGATTGTATCGAGGTACAGAAAAATGTCTGCAGCATTGAAGGTCCCAATGAGCACAGTGGCCTCCATCATCCGTAAATGGAAGAAGTTTGGAACCACCAGGACTCTTCCTAGAGCTGGCCGCCTGGCCAAACTGAGTGATCGGGGGAAAAGGGCCTTGGTCAGGGAGGTGACCAAGAACCCGATGGTCACTCTGACAGAGCTCCAGCATTTCTCTGTGGAGAGAGGAGAACCTTCCAGAAGAACAACCATCTCTGCAGCACTCCACCAATCAGGCCTGTATGGTAGAGTGGTCAGACAGAAGCCAGTCCTCAGTAAAAGGCACATGACAGCCCACCTGGAGTTTGCCAAAAGGCACCTGAAGGACTCTCAGACCATGAGAAACAAAGATTGAACTCTTTGGCCTGAATGGCAAGCATCATGTCTGGAGGAAACCAGGCACCGCTCATCACCTGGCCAATACCATCCCTACAGTGAAGCATGGTGGTGGCAGCATCATGCTGTGGGAATGTTTTTCAGCGGCAGGAACTGGGAGACTAGTCAGGATCGAGGGAAAGATGAATGCAGCAACGTACAGAGACATCCTTGATGAAAACATGCTCCAGAGCACTCTGGATCTCAGACTGGGGCGACGGTTCATCTTCCAACAGGACACTGACCCTAAGCACACAGCCAAGATAACAAAGGAGTGGCTCCGGGACAACTCTGTGAATGTCCTTGAGTGGCCCAGCCAGAGCCCAGACTTGAACCCAATTGAACATCTCTGGAGAGATCTGAAAATGGCTGTGCACCGACGCTCCCCATCCAACCTGATGGAGCTTAGAGGTCCTGCAAAGAAGAATGGGAGAAACTGCCTAAAAATAGGTGTGCCAAGCTTGTAGCATCATACTCAAAAAGACTTGAGGCTGTAATTGGTGCCAAAGGTGCTTCAACAAAGTATTGAGCAAAGGCTGTGAATACGTGTGTGTGTGTGTGTGTGTGTGTGTGTGTGTGTGTGTGTGTGTGTGTGTTTTTTTTTTTTTATAAATTTGCAAAGATTTCAAAAACTTTTCATTATGGGGTATTGTTTGTAGAATTTTGAGGAAAATAATTAAATTAATCCATTTTGGAATAAGGCTGTAACATAACAATGTGGAAAAAGTGAAGCGCTGTGAATACTTTCCGGATGCACTGTAAATAAAAGAACTGTGGCGAATTCTCCAAGAAATTTGGAACATCCTATCTACCAACAACCAAGAAAAACTGTGTCCAGGTGTACCTAGGAGAATTGGTGCTGTTTTAAAGGCAAAGGTGGCCACGCCAAATATTGATTTAACTTGTTTATGTTTACTGGACTTTGAATGATGTTAATTGATAAATGAAAACTATTTGTCATTATTTTTAAGAAATCCTCACTTTTGCATAGTACTGTATATTTATATAAATCTGTAGTATATACACTACCGGTCAAAAGTTTTGAAACACTTGACTGAAATGTTTCTCATGATCTTAAAAGTCTTTTGATCTGAAGGCGTATGCTTAAATGTTTGAAACTGGTTTTGTAGACAAAAATATAATTGTGCCACCATATTAATTTATTTCATTATAAAACTAAAATATAATAAAAAAAAAAAAAAGTTTTTGAAATTGATGACTTGGACCAAATAATAAAGAAAAGCAGCCAATAAGTGCCCAACATAGATGGGAACTCCTTCTATACTGTTTAAAAAGCATCCCAGGGTGATACCTCAAGAAGTTGGTTGAGAAAATGTCAAGAGTACATGTCTAGAAATTCTAGGCAAAGGGTGACTACTTTGAAGATGCTAAAATATAACACAGTTTTGAATTATTTTGGATTTTGTTTAGTCACAACATAATTCCCATAGTTTCATTAATGTTATTCCATAGTTTTGATGACTCTACTATTATTCTTAAATGTGAAAAAAATTATAATAAAGAATAAGTGTTTCAAAACTTTTGACCAGTAGTGTATGTGTGTATATGTAGCGGAACACCAGACGCACCAGAGGACCAACCCCAAATAAGGACAAATACCAGTAGCGCCTTTTCTTGGGTGTTTACTGCAAGCATAAAATGGGACAGCTTTACAACAAATGTCTTTGTTCTTGTTTCACAATCTGTAAATACATCATTTAGTTAGTACATTGTCCCATCTTCTAATATGCAGGCAACTTACAATACTAAAGTCACAATTCAGTTTCAATTTCTTTACTTTAACCATATAGTCATGAACTACATTACCCAAAATGCACCGTGGATTACTGGCGCGCATTTCACTCTTTGAGCGATGAATTAACCACAAATTTTATCACAACGAAATGAAATAAAATTCAAATTAACATTAACAAGCCTCTTCATTCTTATGAAAATGAGCATAGGACATAAATTGATACGCCAGAAGTACCGTTCATAGAAATACCATCGCACGTTTAAAGCGATACAATTTATGTCAAGTGTTAAACATGTACAACCTTTAATTTTACACACAACCGGGTCAACAACAGTATTATCAAAGTATTTTGTTGTAATGATTTCATTGTAACTTCTATTTAATATACTCTAGGAACATGTTCGAATTTTCCATTAACAGAGACGCATACCTCTCTTCAGAATGTTTCACGCAGACTGAAGAACGCAGCACCAGGGGAATATACCATTGATCAAGGTGGGGGTATTCCACATCGGCAACACAAAAGAACATAAACATTTCTCTAAACAAATACATGCAGTACAAGGAAGTAGTGCGATATAATGTGTGATAAACACCGAGATTAAATGCTGTGTAAAACAGTCGCAATTTCCATTCTGCATAAGTTTTATATATACTCCTAACTCCTCCCCTATAATGAAATGATGGACCTTCCCTTAGTCTTCCTGCACCTGGCTAAGAATCAAAGTTTTTCTTAAACAAAGTGACAAAATAAAGTTTGATGAATTATAACACTTTTTACATCATTACATACATATATATATATATATATATATATACAGGGTTGGGAGGTTACTTTTGAACTGTATTCCACTACAGATTACATTCTGTGAAATGTAATTTGTAACTTATTCCGTTAGATTACTCAAGGTCAGTAACGTATTTTAAATACCTTGGATTACTTCTTCAGCACTGGTAGATTTTTTCACTTGTTTTCACTATAAAAACTCTGCCAGTACAGTAAGACAATATACACATGTTAAAAATACATTCTCTGAAAAACCTAAATATCTTATGCAGTGTTGTTTCTAAAACAAGATAAATCAAATTGATTTTTAGATATTTTTACAGGAAAACAATACAAAAATTATTATCAAGAATACGATTTTTCTCCTAATATCAAAGGTCTTACTAGAAAAAAGAAATTATGATTCACCGCAAATTTTCTTGATAAAACAATATAATCATGCCTGGTAACGTGCATGTAAAATGGCTAGAAATAGCATTTTAGCTTAGCGTAAAGCTGACAATTTACACAAACTTTATTTCTATTTCTTCTGCTCCAAACTTACTTCAAATTTACTTCTCTGTCTGCTCGTATGAATGTAACACATCATAAGAAAGTGTTTCACCGTTGTTCAAATGCACTTTGGATCGCATCATTTATATGTGTAAATGTTTTCCATCTGAAAGGACTAAATATTAAATGAAACAAATGACAATAAAATGTAAAGTAATCTCTTCAGTAATCAAAATACTTTTTGAATGTAACTGTATTCTAATTACCAATGATTTAAATTGAAACTGTAGTGGAATACAGTTACTTATATTTTGTATTTTAAATACATAATCCCGTTACATGTATTCCGTTACTCCCCAAAACTGTATATATACAGTTGAAGTCAGAAGTTTACATACACCTTAGCCAAATACATTTAAACTCAGTTTTTCACAATTCCTGACATTTAATCTTAGAAAACATTTCCTGTCTTCGGTCAGTTAGGATCACTACTTTATTTTAAGAATGTGAAACGTCACAATAAGAGTAGAGAGAATTATTTCTTTCATCACATTCCCAGTGGGTCAGAAGTTTACATACACTTTTTTAGTATTTGGTAGCATTGCCTTTAAATTGTTTAACTTGGGTCAAACATTTTGGGTAGCCTTCCACAAGCTTCTCACAATAAGTTGCTGGAATTTTGGCCCATTCCTCCAGACAGTACTGGTGTAACTGAGTCAGGTTTGTAGGCCTCCTTACTCGCACATGCTTTCTCAGTTCTGCCCACAAATTTTCTATCAGATTGAGGTCAGAGCTTTGTGGCCACTCTTATACCTTGACTTTGTTATCCTTAAGCCATTTTGCCACAACTTTGGAGGTATGCTTGGGGTCATTGTCCAATTGGAAGACCCATTTGTGACCGAGCTTTAACTTCCTGGCTGATGTCTTGAGATGTTGCTTCAATATATCCACATAATTTTCCTTCTTCATGAAGCCATCTATTTTGTGAAGTGCACCAGTCCCTCCTGCAGCAAAGCACCCCCACAACATGATGCTGCCACCCCCATGCTTCACGGTTGGGATGGTATTCTTCGGCATGCAAGTCTCACCCTGTTTCCTCCAAATATAACAATGGTCATTATGGCCAAACAGTTAAATTTTTGTTTCATAAGACCAGAGGACATTTCTCCAAAAAGTAAGATCTTTGTCCCCATGTGCACGTGCAAACTGTAGTCTGGCTTTTTTATGGTGGCTTCTTCCTGACTGAGCAGTCTTTCAGGTTGTGTCGATATAGGACTCGTTTTACTGTGAATATAGATACTTGTCTACCTGTTTCCTCCAGCATCTTCACAAGGTCCTTTGCTGTTGTTCTGGGATTGATTTGCACTTTTCACACCAAACTACGTTCATCTCTAAGAGATAGAATGCGTCTCCTTCCTGAGCGGTATGATGGCTGCGTGGTCCAGTGGTGTTTATACTTGCGTACTATTGTTTGTACAGATGAACGTGGTACCTTCAGGCGTTTGGAAATTGCTCCCAAGGATGAACCAGACTTGTGAAGGTCCACAATTTTTTTCCGAGGTCTTGGCTGATTTCTTTTGATTTTCCCATGATGTCAAGCAAAGAGGCACTGAGTTTGAAGGTAGGCCTTAAAATACATCCACAGGTAC
Source organism: Myxocyprinus asiaticus (assembly GCF_019703515.2). Classification (NCBI taxonomy): domain Eukaryota; kingdom Metazoa; phylum Chordata; class Actinopteri; order Cypriniformes; family Catostomidae; genus Myxocyprinus; species Myxocyprinus asiaticus. The sequence continues at coordinate 25,684,922 of NC_059358.1, read as the reverse complement.
ACCTCCAATTGACTCCAATTAGCCTATCAGAAACTAAATTATGCTTGACATAATTTTCTGGAATTTTCAAGCTGCTGAAAGCCACAGTTAACTTAGTGTATGTAAATTTCTGACCCACTGCAATTGTGATATAGTCAATTAAATGTGAAACAATCTGTATTAAAAAACATTGTTTTCATGACTTCAACCTGAAAACAGTATGTACAGTATGTAAACTTCTGACTTCAACTGTATATATATATATATATATGAAGACATAGATTTAACCACTAGAGTCTTATGGATTACTTTTATGCTGCCTTTAGGTGCTTTTTGTAGCTTCAAAGTTCTGGCCAGCATTCAATTGCATTTTTATGGACCTAGAGAGCTGAAATATTCTTCTAAAAATATTCATTAGTATTCTGCAAAAGATTTGTTTTCCATGGTCCTGGAATGGCATCAGTGTGAGTAAATGATGAGAGAATTTTCATTTTTGGGTAAAATATCCCTTTAAATAAAAATAACTAGACAATGAATATAGAAATGAAGTAATTATATATATATATATATATATATATATATATATATATATATATATATATATATATATATATATATACACACACACACACACATACATACATACACTGGTGGCCAATAATGTACAGATTTTGCTCTTATGGAAAGAAATTGGTACATTTATTCACCAAAGTGGCATTCAACTGATCACAAAGTATAGTCAGGACATAACTGATGTAAAAAAACAGCACCATAACTATTTGAAAAAAGTAATTTTTTATCAAATCTAGACAGGCCCCATTTCCAGCAGCCATCACTCCAACACCTTATCCTTGAGTAATCATGATAAATTGATAATTTGGTACTAGAAAATCACTCGCCATTATATCAAACACAGCTGAAAACTATTTGGTTCCTTAAATGAAGCTTAACGTCTTTGTGTTTGTTTTTGATTTGCCACACTATGCAATATACTGGCATGTCTTAAGGTCAATATTAGGTCAGAAATGGCTAAAAAGAAACAGCTTTCTCTAGAAACTTGTTTGTCAATAATTGTTCTGAGGAATGAAGGCTATACAATGCTTGAAATTGCCAAAATACTGAAGATTTCATACAAAGGTGTCCACTACAGTCTTCAAAGACAAAGGACAACTGGCTCTAACAAGGACAGAAAGAGGTGTGGAAGGCCCAGATAAAACTAAACAAGAGGATAAGTACATCAGAGTCACTAGTTTGAGAAATAGACGCCTCACATGACCTCAGCTGACAGCTTCATTGAAAACAGTAAAGAGAAGACTCAGGGATGCAGGCCTTATGGGAAGAATTGCAAAGAAAAAGCCAGTTTTGAAACAGAAAAACAAAAAGAAAAGTTTAGAGTGGGCAAAGAAACACAGACATTGGACAACAGATAATTGGAAAAGAGTGTTATGGATCTTAACCCCATTGAGCTTTTGTGGGATCAGCTAGACTGTAAGGTGCGTGAGAAGTGCCCGACAAGACAGCCACATCTATGGCAAGTGCTACAGGAAGCGTGGGGTGAAATGTCACCTGAGTATCTTAATGCCAAGGATCTGCAAAGCTGTCATTGCTGCACGTGGAGGATTTTTTGATGAGAACTCTCTGAAGTAGTTTAAGAAGTTCTGAATCATTTTTTTTATTGTTTTAGTAATTTTTCATGTTATTAATGTCCTGACTATACATTGTGATCCGCTGAATGCCACTTTTGTGAATAAAAGTACCAATTTCTTTCCATAAGAGCAAAATCTGTACATTATTCCAAACTTCTGGCCACCAGTGTATGTGTGTGTGTGTGTGTATGTATATATATATATATATATATATATATATATATATATATATATATATATATATATATATATATATATATATGCAAGTGTTACTGTCACTCTATCCTGCAGAGTTACACCGGATAGAGGATGGGCAAAGTGAACACTTTGATACATGTTGTTTTTTTATTTTCAATAATTATTTTTTATTAATTTTTTTGGGGAGGTTTTTTTTGTTTTTTATATATATTTCCTTCAGTTTAAAAAGCAAGATAAGAATCCCAAATTCAATGATCAGAAAAGTGGCAAGTAACATTAAAGCTATCTTTGATGGAGCGTATTTTCAAATAAATGTCTCCATCTTGTGGTGGCCCTGATAAGGGATTTTAAATAAAATTGGGACGTCCTCTGTATCTTTCTTGGAAACCAATCTTCATTATTGCCTAAACAGTCCATTAACTTCTGCTTTCAAAGATTAAATAAAAAAAATTTTGGTCTGGCTTTTAAGGAAGACCATTAAAATTGTACTTGCATGAAACTAAAGTATGTATGTTAAACCCTGTTTTAATTGTTTTGTATAGATTTAAGGAATTTTTATGACTCATTGATAACTTTGACCAAAGACATCTCTTCTGTAAGAAAAAGTAATTTAGTTTAATTTAATTTTGATATTGTACAGTTATAAACAGAAGAAAATTATGGATTTACTTTGCTTAAGCAAAAAATAAATAAATAAATAAATGTAAAATAATAATAATAATAATAATAATAATAATAAAATAGAGTTAAAAGTCATTTTTATGGAGAATTTGATTGTATTGTAATCTCCCCATAAATTACTTTTATATATTGTGTTGTATTTTGCAAAATAATAAAAAAGATGGTCTGGCTTCGTTACTTCCGCATTACATGTCCCATGGTGCACTGGTTTGTTGTTGTTGTTCTTCTTCTTCTTAGTCTTCGTCTTCGTCTTCTTCTTCTTCTTCTTCTTCTTCTTCTTCTTCTTCTTCTACCGTTTATTGGCGGTGGGCAAAACAATTTTGGTGAATTACCGCCACCAACTGGACTGGAGTATGGAGCATCAACGGATAGGTGTAAATAATTAAAAAAAAGAATAATAATAATAATTATTATTATTATTTTTATTATTATATTATATAAATATAATATAAATATATATAAATTACATTAAACCATGCACACCATTAAATTGTCTTGTCCAACCCAGTTGCTTTAAGATATTTTAAAACAGCAATGTATGCTTTTCCTTCTCCTCCAGAATCTTTAAGCAGGCTATGAAAACTAAATGTGGTGTCACCTATTTCCCTTAATCTTTTAATAAGCGCTACTCTTTTTGTCCCAAATTCACTACACTTTAACAGTACATGCTCAACTGTCTCTCCTTGACCACGGTGATAACACTGTCCCGTATCATGTTTTCCTATTATGTAAAGTGAGTGATTTAATCCAGAATTACTTATTCGAAGTCGAGTGATTATTGAATCTTCTTTCCTGTTATTATATTCCATATTCTCAATCCCAACTTGTTTCTGAATATTATACAAATGTCTGCCCTTAATTTATCTATTCCATGCTTCTTGTCATTTGTTATTAATGTATGCTTTAATTCTTCCTTTAATTTCAGCCTTGCTCAGTGATACTTGTTTACCTATTTCTGTGTGTTTTAGGGCCTGTTTTGCCAGTTTGTCAACAATTTTATAGCCCTCCATCCCACATGAGCTGGAACCCACAAAAATGATATTAATACCTGCATATTATGAATTGCAAGCATCTCATGGGTAATGTCCTGCCTTACTGAATTTTGTCCACTTGCAAGGCTTGTCAACACTGCAAAGGAGTCTATGCATATTACTACACATGAAGGCTGAGCATCTTCAACCCACTGAAGGGCTAATTGAATAGCAATTAATTAAGCTGAAAACACAGATACACTATATTGCCAAAAGTATTCGCTCATCTGCCTTTAGACGCATATGAACTTAAGTGACATCCCATTCTTAATCCATAGGGTTTAATATGACGTCGGCCCACCCTTTGCAGCTATAACAGCTTCAACTCTTCTGGGAAGGCTTTCCACAAGGTTTAGGAGTGTGTTTATGGGAATTTTTGACCATTCTTCCAGAAGCGCATTTGTGAGGTCAGACACTGATGTTGGACGAGAAGGCCTGGCTCGCAGTCTTCGCTCTAATTCATCCCAAAGGTGCTCTATCGGGTTGAGGTCAGGACTCTGTGCAGGCCAGTCAAGTTCTTCCACACCAAACTCGCTCATCCATGTCTTTATGGACCTTGCTTTGTGCACTGGTGCGCAGTCATGTTGGAACAGGAAGGGGCCATTCCCAAACTGTTCCCACAAAGTTGGGAGCATGGAATTGTCCAAAATCTCTTGGTATGCTGAAGCATTCAGATTTCCTTTCACTGGAACTAAGAGGCCAAGCCCAGCTCCTGAAAAACAACCCCACACCATAATCCCCCCTCCACCAAACTTCACAGTTGGCACAATGCAGTCAGACAAGTACCGTTCTCCTGGCAACCGCCAAACCCAGACTCGTCCATCAGATTGCCAGATGGAGAAGCGTGATTCGTCACTCCAGAGAACGCGTCTCCACTGCTCTAGAGTCCAGTGGCGGCATGCTTTACACCACTGCATCTGACGCTTTGCATTGCACTTGGTGATGTATGGCTTGGATGCAGCTGCTCGGCCATGGAAACCCATTCCATGAAGCTCTCTATGCACTGTTCTTGAGCTAATCTGAAGGCCACATGAACTTTGGAGGTCTGTAGCGATTGACTCTGCAGAAAGTTGGCTACCTCTGTGCACTATGCACCTCAGCATCCGCTGACCCCGCTCTGTCATTTTACGTGGCCTACCACTTCGTGGCTGAGTTGCTGTCATTCCCAATCGCTTCCACTTTGTTATAACACCACTGACAGTTGACTGTGGAATATTTAGTAGCGAGGAAATTTCACAACTGGACTTGTTGCACAGGTGGCATCCTATCACAGTACCACGCTGCAATTCATTGAGCTCCTGAGAGCGGCCCATTCTTTCACAAATGTTTGTAGAAGCAGTCTGCATGCCTAGGTGCTTCATTTTATACGCCTGTGGGCATGGAAGTGATTGGAACACCTAAATTCAATTATTTGGATGGGTGAGCGAATACTTTTGGCAATATAGTGTATATGATCAGTTGTTCTTTCCTTAATACTGCACTGAATTTTGGGAATATAAATAGCAGCAGCTGTGCGACCAGAAGAGGGATCTTTAGATCCATCAGTAAAAATATGCAGCATTGAAGCATATCGCTGATCTAGGTATTGTTGGACAATAAGCTCCTTAGGGACACATTTATTGTATTTGTTCTTAATTTTATTTTGCAGCTGAAGATCGATTATTGGCATAGGATATAGCCATGGTGGCACATTTGGTATTACCACAGAAGGGCTGACTACATACTCAATAATTCCCATTTTCTGAGCATCTCTTTTAGCAGACCATCCAAAACTTGTAATCTTTCCATTTCCATGATCCCAACATTCTTCCAACACCCTCTTAACTGGATGATTCTCATTATGTCCTTTTGAATCAATCCAATATGTCATTGACAGTTTATGCCTATGAAGATATAAAGGTACTTCCCCCATTTCCACCTGCAAGGCTGGAATTGGGGACAACTTAAAAGCATATTCTTAGGGCTTGGACCTGCACTGATTCTATCTTTTAATTATAGATGTTGATGCATAACCATAAATTATACTCCCATAGTCAACTGATGACCTGATTACTGCACAATATATTCTTTTTAATGATATTCTTCTAGCTCCCCATTCGACTCCTGCCAAACATCTTAATATATTTTTGCTTTTTATACACTTCTCTATCAGATTCTTAGCATAAATGTTAATCTAGATTCCAACCATATTCCCAGGTATTTTATTACTGGAACTTGTTCTAGTACCTGATTATATAATTTCAGTTTAACCTTTGGGGCAGTTTTCTTTTTTGTGAAGCTCATCACTTGAGTTTTAGTCACTGACAAGTGGAAACTCCACTTAGTAGCCCATTTCTCTACTTCAACCACTGCTGCTTGTATACTCCGTTCCACATAAGTTATATTACGTCCTCTTTTCCATATTGCCCCATCATCAGCATAGAGTGAACATCCAATGTCTACTTTAACATTATTAAAAACATCATTTATCATTATATTAAATAAAACTGGACTACAAACACTTCCCTGGGGAGTTCAATTATCTATTGTATAAACCTTGGAATATTGTGATCCTACCCTAACTTGTCCCATTCTTTCTAATAAAAAGTCCATAACCCAGTAAAACATTTTCCCTCAAATTCCCATAATTTTAATTTTGATTAATAATCCTTCTTTCCATAACATATCGTACGCTATTCTATGTCAAAGAACACACCTACCATCTCTTTATCAGCTTGTGCTTTTTTTAATGTCTGCTTCCAAACATAGGCTAACACAGCAACTACAGTACTGTGACCTGTCCAAAATCCACTCTGATTTTGTGTTAAGACCTTTCCGTATACAAGTAACCTGTATATAATAATTTTCTCCATGAGTTTACACAAATAAACAGTTAAAGCAACAGGTCTATAGTTATTTGGGTTAAATGGATCCTTTCCAGGGTTTCCAACAGGCACAATAATTCCATGCTTCAGAGGGAAGTTTACCTGAATTCCACACCTTATTAAACAAACTTAATATTTTACTCAATGAACTATCTGATAAATGTTGAATCATCGCATAACATATATCATCATTGTAAGGAGATGATTGTTTAACTGCTCCTGATTTGTTGTTATGTGACAGAAGTAACTTGCAAGGCACGCAACTGCAGCAGTCTCGTGATGGGGGCGGTTTGGCGTCAGTCTTTCCAGTCTGGAGTCTGACGCACTCCGCCAGCCAATAAGCTCATGTAGCACTTCAGCACCCGAGTCCGCTGTTGAAGCAGGATTTCTTCAAATAAAGATGGCAGATGTTGTCGAAGGAGATGGCACTCGCTCCGCTGCCCCTTCTATGCTTCACTCATCGGCTCGTAACGGCTCCGGTATGAGCTCGGGGACATGCGCCGGCGGGCACGTCGCCACCACGGTCACCTCCGGGCCTCGGCTGGTCCGCATCGTCAAGTCAGACTCGGGCTACGGCTTCAACGTCCGCGGGCAAGTGAGCGAAGGAGGGCAGTTGAGGAGCATTAACGGTGAACTTTACGCTCCGCTGCAGCACGTCAGCGCCGTGTTACCGGGCGGCGCGGCAGACCGAGCAGGAATCTCAAAGGGCGACCGTATTCTTGAAGTGTAAGTTTATATATATATATATATATATAAGATTAACTATAGACTTCATCATCAGAACGCGCGTGAGGTGCACGAGCCGCTGCCCGGAAGGCAGCCGTTTAACCGTTAGACAGCTGTCCACCATCGCCATCAACCTTTATTTGGCAGCAACGGGCTGAATTTGGTCTCAAACACTCAAGGCAAAATACGACTGTATATTTCAGGCGCTTGAGTGTTTCTGAAGCGACAAATGATGCTGTGATCCAGTGCAGCTGCTAACGTGGCTAATAAGTGGGTTGAGTAGCTGAAAGTTAGCCAGCCATGTCACTGCAGCACTAGGAATGATCTCATCAATGAAGAAATATACAGATTATTCTAAATTCATAACATATACATGGCATAAGGCTTTCCCAAATACATATTTGTCCAGAAATGCAGAAAGAACTTGGATACAGCTAATGTGAAGCTTTCATAAACTGAGCACATACCAGCTTGCCATCCAAACATCACCTAGTATCACAATCATTTCATCTCCTTCAATGATCTTCATTGTGAAGTTTTAGCAAAATAAGAAAATACCTCTGTTTATTGGCACCTGTCTTTTTAGGCTGATTTCAAGGGCACAGATTTGCAGACTGAATGGACTTTGCTTGTTTTCACAAATGCAGCCTGCAGTTTCAAGGCGGTTTTACACAGGACGCGCTTTCCCTATTCATTTTAAGGCTGCATTTCCACTGGCATGTAAGAAATCTGCTCAAAGCCGCTCACAATGAAAGGGAACAGCTTGCTCTGCTCCACTGTCAATCCCACAATCCACTTTGCAAGCATGGCGCTGGACTTCCATAGGAATGAATTAAAAACGCTCGCTCACCTTTGCTTAAAACGCACCAGTGGACACGTTTCCACTGGTGCGTTTTAAGCGAAGGTGAGCAAGCGTTTTTCTGTTCATTCCTATGGAAGTCCAGCACCACGCTCGCAAGGTGGCTTGTGGGATTGACAACGGTGCGAAGAAATCAGGGGGTCAGGAATTGGCTGGTTAGCAGGTCCCTGTTAGCACCTTCTGGTAGATGCTGAAACTACACCACCCGATGGCAAAAAGCATGTTTCTCCATAGACAGTCATTGAAAAGTAGCTGTGTTTTATGACGAAATAAAAACATTTCCAAGAACCATTTCAATTAAAATTATTTCATTACATTATAGCACATCGTCATCTGGTGACGGATTGTTTTTGAAGGGCTCTTAAAAGCGTGAAATTGATTTATATTTTTCCTTATCCATTCCCATTGACGAGTGATCAGTCACGTGACACCCAATCCCGGAACTGAGCAAAGATGGCAGCCTCCATTTCGCTAGCTCTCTGGGAACCCTGCGCTAGCTGAGCATAGTCATAGAGATGAATGGGGATGCTAACGGATAGCTCTCTCCAGGTATTTTATAGCTCTATGGGAGAAAGCGTTAAGGGCGTTGGAAAAAGTTCAAATTCCTCTGCTTTATGCAAATGAGGAATGAAAAATGCAAGGCGCCAGCCAATCACTGTGAGATGAAAGCAGTGTCGTCTGTCATGATAGCTTCAACTCCTGATGATAATGATAGACTTTCTGATGGATTGAGTGCTTATGGGTACGTTTACATGACAACGATGTACTAAAAACGGAAAAGTTTTTCCTTTGCGTTTTTGATAAGTTTCGCGCACAGATGACAACATTGTCAAAACGATCCCCATTCACACGGATCCGCGAAAACGACTAAAAGTGCTGTATTATGCATGCCAGGCCAGTAGTTGGCGATGTCACTTTAAAGAAACACTACTCGCCTGCTCACATAAGTATTCTTCCACAGAGCGGTGAATATAAACAATGAAGATGGCGAAAACATCGAGCAATTTTGTCTGGACAAAATCTTGAGCAGCACAAACACAGTCCTGTAGTCCGCTATTGTAGTTTTGAATGTCTCGCGCATTGTTTTGAAGTACTCGCACGCATGCCTGTAGACTGAACATGTAATACACGTGTGCATGCTGTCATAGTTTTCACAAATTCGTGTTTTTGTATGTTTACACGGAGACGATAATGGCATCGTTTTCAAAAACGTGCACTTTGAAACCCGTTTTCAAAAGTGTGCATTTTCAGGCCCCAAAACACAGTTGTTGTGTAAACGAACAGCCAAAACACATAAAAAGTTTTCCGTTTTTAGTTGAAAACGTTGATGTGTAAACGGCCCCTAAATCACACATTTTTGTTGACTTCAAATTAATATTGCACTCATTAATTGTGGCAAATCAATACAGTTTACATACTTTTGGCATGTGGAAATAAAGTTTGCATCTTTCTGTCTGTAATCGCACACATATATGATGATTATATTGACTGTGTACTGAAAACAGTTATTATTTTTACCGTGTATTAAAAGCATCACAGGTTAAGTTCGAAGCTGCATACTACCATACCACTCTTACTATTTTTGCCATAGATCGATATGGTAGAATCAATAAGAGTAGTATATATAGTATCATTGAGAAGACATCCGTAGACAATACAAACTTGCAGTACCACGCACCAAAGTGGGAGCGTTGTAGCGTTGCGAGCGACAGTGAGTGGATTTCTTCCGCGTCAGTGGACACGTACCGTCAATGAGAGAGAGGTGGCAGGTGGCAAAACTGAGGCGGCAATCGAAGCGGCAGTTGGAAATTGCTCCCAAGCATGAACCAAACTTGTGGAGGTCCACAATTTTTTTTCTGAGGTCTTGGCTGATTTCTTTTGATTTTCCCATGATGTCAAGCAAAGAGGCACTGAGTTTGAAGGTAGGCCTTAAAATACATCCACAGGTACACCTCCAAATGACTCCAATTAGCCAGTTAGCCTATCAGAAACTAATCGCCTAAAGGCTTGACATAATTTTCTGGAATTTTCCAAGCTGCTTAAAGCCACAGTTAACTTCATGTATGTAAACATCTGACCCACTAGAATTGTGATATAGTCAATTAAAAGTGAAACAATCTGTCTGTAAACAATTGTTGGAAAAATTACTCGTGTCATGCATAAAGTAGATGTCCTAAACGACTTGCCAAAACTATAGTTTGCTAATATGAAATCTGTGGAGTGGTTAAAAAGTACATGTAAACTTCTGACTTCAACTGTATATAATGTTTCTTTGAGCTTTTATATAAATAGGAAAACAGCCTCATGGAAAGCTGTGAGTGGATGAATCGGTGTACCAGGTGAAAATAGACTACAGAAACATGTATAGCTTGTGTCTGGAAAATAGACGACCGTACAATGTACACAAATGGGCTATGGACCGTATACTTTAATTTTCTCTTCTGCAACAGGTGTCTGAAACATCAACTTTAGATAAACAAAGAATACAATTGCCCAAGCGGGTTATTGGCAGTGTTTTGTGGATTTTTAATGTTCATTTGTAGCCCTCCCATTTTAATTATTGATGTGATGTTATCTATACTATACCAATTTGTCAATAAAAATATGAAGTAACATGCAGTCTGTTTCTTTAGTCATTAAAAAAATGCGGAACTCATCAAATGTGGAGACAGCTGGCAAGATGCCATCAATATTTACAATTACATTGTTTATCATTGATATTATAATTTTACATTAATATAAAAATAGCTTATTACAATATTTATAGTTATAAAAAATTTTATGAAAAAAACAAGTGCCATTTTAAGTGCAATACTAAAACTAATGAAAACAAACAATATTTACAGTAATCGCCTCATAGATGCCTTAACTGAGCTGAAGCAGTGGGTGGCATATTGCACTTTCACTGGCGCATTTTGCACGCTTCTCGTGTGAATGCAAAACACCTGTACAAACGAGAAGCGGCAAGATCGCAAGCAAAGCCTGCCGCCTACCGCGTCCTGTGCAAAACCACCCCAGCCTCCCTGATCTTAACGCCAAAACATCAATTCACACACAGTGTCTCTGTCTGTCACATGCATTGGTGTATGTCCCTGTGTGAATGGCCGCTTCATTTCCACCAGATAAAGGAGGTTTGTGTTTGGACACGTGTGTCTTCATTGCAGATTCAGGTCACATACAGCACCGTGAACAGAAGAGCTCTCTCATTCCTTCTCATCTTGCTGTAGCTGACTGTGCACTGCTCTGTGCAATACAGGGTCAAAATCTAAATAAATCGCAATGGACATTTGTGCAAACAGTATTCTATTTTCAAACACTGCCTCAATGTTTGGCACATCCAACTTATAACCATGGTGATCTCAAATATTTGCAGCAAGATTATATAACCATTGACTTGTGTCTGAATTGCATTTGCAGTATGTCTGTTGGAGGGGAATGTTTGCGTTACATGCAATCCCTCTTGTAAATTTTTTGGGATATCTTACTTGTTTACATTATTGTGTCTCGGATAAGCACTGGTACTGTTCCAGTTGCATGTTAATATTCACAGGGCACCTCCGTTGATGCTGGTGTAAGTTGCCATGGTGACGAATGGTTTCGTGGTGTTGATTGAGACAGGGCTTAGCATCAGCAGCAGTCACTGTAAACTCAGGACAGAGGGGAAGACAGTGTACAGACTTCTGTCTTAAACAGTCCTCCAAACCTGTCTGTGTTGTAGATGTATTGTTGGTGGTGGCGCCTTTCTTATACCATACCTAAATGCTTCCATGTGCAAAGTTTTGCAAAGCATATTTAAACAACCCACAGAATCTCTCTCTAAAGAAGACATGCACACACTCTCCCCTAAAGGGATAGTTAACCCAAAAATTCATTTACTCACCCTCATGTTGTTCCAAACCTGTATGACTTTCTTTGCATGGGAAAAGAGATGCAATGAAAGTGAATGGTGTCTAAGGCCAACAATTTGCCTAACATCTCCATTTGTTCCATGGAAGAAAGAAAGGCATACGGGTTTGGAATGACATGAAGGTGAGTAAATAATGATTGTATATACATTTCTTAAAGTCCAGTATCCCTTTAAGCAGGTTCTCTTCAGTGCCCTTACATCAGCACTAACGTACCACGCCAGATTTTCTTCCTCTTTTTCAGCATAACCATAAAAACATTAAGAAGTGCACCCCAAATGGCTCAGTGAGCTTGTTTACATATACACCAGAAAGCCGTTTAATGCGAGAGAGCTGCTTAAGGCTGGGAAGCGGCATTCTAGTTTACATGCACTGTGTTTGCGGCCATCTCTTTACGTACGTGGAGGACTCCAAACAAGATGTGCATGTAGCATACTAGCTGGGTTTCCATCCAACTATTTTTATGCACATTTTTAAATTGCACATGAAGAAATCCTAAATGGAAACGCTTGATATGCAAATAAACTTTCTAAATTCGTAGAATTTAATGCGCTAAGAGGAGGCGGATTTTCTAGAGTTTCGCATTAGTTAAAATGCACATTAAATTGATGGAAACAGTTTATTCGCTAAACGATGATGTGTTTTGACCATCCGTGCATGTGTTATGAGCATGCGATAGCATGATGTGACTGGCCCAACAAAAGGTCCGACCTTGGCACACAATTCTCTGAACAATGCCCTTGTCATTCGGAAGTATTTAATCCACAGCTGGTTGGTAAAGTGGGTCCTCACAATCCGCCAGAACAGTTTTGAGAGTGGGTGCTCCCAGGTATGCGGAGACTGGCGGCGTGTGGGCATCGCAGCCATTTAAGCCCCATTATATCAGATATTACACTTATTTTGCGGTGTCTGTGGATGCATTTAATAAAACGAGGTACATTTACTCTCCCCAAAGCAAGGAGGTCATTCAGGTGCTCTATCATGACAAGGTGAGCTCCCTCAAGTTAATGCGCATGACGTAGTGGATGGAAACTCACAACGATTCGTATTTTTAGAAATTCACTTAAAATATTTAGATGGAAACCCAGCTACTGTTTAAATATAATTTAAATTAAAACCTCTTAAAACATTCTTAGTTCAGTGTTTTTAGCACATTTAGGGTGTGTTTAGTATGAATTTGCAAATTGTTTAATTACTGTTAATGAATTACTGTTAGTAATAACTTAGAAGATATAGAACACGTATACATACAGTATTTGAATTCATTAAAACATCACTTTGTGGATCGTGGGATATTTTGGACCTTTGGACATATATATATTTTTTTTTTTATTTTTTTTTTATTTGAAATTAAATAAAAGCATGCTGCATAGTCTACCATTTCTGTGGTGCTTGTGAGATGTCAGCTGAATCTACATTCCCGGCGATCACTGACGTAATTGTAGGTTAGGATGGAAAAAAGGAGACCAGCAGATCAAAAGAGCTTGTTGTCGTGTTGTACTTTGACACACTATCAGGTGTATGCAGAAAACATAATGTTCATTTGTAGAGAAATGCTCTAACACTGATTGAGCCCTGTTTGTCTTCATCTGTGGTTCTTCTTCTCTGACAAGTCATGACATGCAGCACGCGAACGCCCTCTAGCGACAGATGACAGTATAGACAGCCTTATCAAAGTCAGCAGGCATTATTACGGAAGGCATTTGTCCTGAAATTAATTAATTGGTGATTGATAAGCTTAATCAATCAAATTATTAATGACGATTAATCGGTTATCAATTAATCATTAACATTCTTACACTTATAATTCTCCAGTATTCCCCCAGTGTACTTGAGCACATATACGTGAACATGAGGGATAGTCGATATTTAAAATTGGTGTGTATAAATGGGTATAGTTTGTGTATGTAATTTTATCCTCTGTACTCCCAGAAATGGTGAATTTTTGTTATTGGGCTCCATCCTATGACGTTAGTTAGTTCCATGCACGCACAGGTTCATAAACATGTAAGAATGCCACTAAAGCGTTTGTTTACATGTCCACACAAGACACGTTCTCCAGGAGAAACCTGGGTGTGTTACACCGCTTTCTCTTAATCCATTAAACAGAGTAAGGAAAACATCTCGGTTACTGTCATAACCTCCATTCCCTGATGGAGGGAACGAGATGTTGTGTCGATGTATTGACACTAGGGGTCGATCTTGAGAGCCCGAGACACCTTCAGATCTTTGAGAAAAGGCCAATGAGAATTGGCGAGTAGAATTTGCATGCCAATCCCCCGACATACGGTTATAAAAGGGAGGCTGGAATGCGGATTCATTCAGGTTTTTGTACTGAGGAGCCGTGACAAGGTCCCGGCCATTACAGTGGTGTAGTTCTTGCCTGTGACAAGAGGGACACAACGTCTCGTTCCCTTCATCAGGGAATGGAGGTTACGACAGTAACCGAGATGTTCCCTTTCTGTCACTCACTCGACGTTGTGTCGATGTAGTGACACTGGGGTCCCTATACAAAACGCCACAATGGCTGAACTGTGTTACGTGAACTGCCGATGCAGGTGTAGGCAAGCTACTGTGAGCGTAGGAACAGATGCACTCAGACTCGGGGGGGAAAAGACCCCACGGAGGCCACACCCTACCCTGAAGGGGAGGGTAAAAAAGTGGCAAATACGTCATATGGGCCTAAGGCCGCACATGGAAGAGGCGCGGTGGTAGGTCCTGCCCTTCGTAGGGGAGGAGCTCTACAAACGCAGCGACCGGGGCAGAGAGGGTTCTGCCAAGGGAGACGCAGGTCTACCGAAAAAGGGAGACTGTTCCGCGGAAGATACATCACAGGAGGTTACTGGGGTATCCGAGACCTGTGGAGCACTCACCCCAGTACAGGGCACGTTAGCACACATACTGGGTCCGACTACGAATTCCTCTGCTGAATTCGTGAGCCAGAGGGCTAGGAGGAAGGACATCCAGGGTTCACAGGTCGTGAACACGCATGGGAGAGAAGAGCGCACGGCTTCACCTCGTGGAGGGGAAAGGCGCTATACACAAGCGGTACACCCGGCCAGCTGCCCCGAGTAACAAAACTTACCTGTTCGTACCTGAAAGAACACGGGACGAAACCGGCTCAAACCGGAGATTGTAAAATCTCGCTAAGGTATGGGGTGTTGCCCAGTCCGCTGCTCTACAGATGTCTGCTAGAGAGGTGCCATTGGCCAGTGCCCACGAGGATGCCCCACTCCTTGTGGAGTGTGCTCGAACCTGCAAGGGGGAGGGCACGGACTGGGTCTGGTAGGCCAAAGCGATGGCGTCCACGATCCAGTGGGCAAGCCTCTGATTGAAGACAGCGTTCCCTTTCCGCTGTCAAGCTCTGCATGTGATCCAAGTAGATGTGCAAAGCACGCACCGGACACAGCAACGATAAGGTGTGGTCTGCCTCCTCTGGGGGCAGCGCTTGCAGGCTCACCACCTGATCCCTAAAGGGGGTCATGGGAACCTTGGGCACATAGCCCGGTCGGGGTCTCAGGATCACGTGAGAGTCTTCCGGACTGAACTCTAGACACTCTTCGCTGACAGAGAACGCTTGCATGTCTCCGACCCTCTTGATGGAAGTGAGCGCGGTCAGGAGGGCGGTCTTCAATGAGACGGCCTTTAAATCGACTGACTCTAGGGGCACGAACGGGGCTCTCCGTAGGCCTAAAAGGACCACGGAAAGGTCCCATGAGGGAAAGAGGCGCTACCTAGGTTCAACCTCCTGGCGCCTCTCAGGAACCTGATGATCAGGTCGTGCTTACCGAGAGACTTGCCTTCAGCAGCGTCGTGGTGTGCTGCTATAGCAGCTACATAGACCTTGAGAGTGGAGGGGGACAGCCACCCGTCCAACTTCTCTTGCAGGAAGGAAAGCACTGACCTGACTGTGCACCTCTGGGAAGAACACCACTTAGCGAAGATATGCCACTTCAGGGAATACAGCTGCCTTGTAGAACGAGCTCTGGCCTGAGTGATCGTGTTAACCACTGTGGGCGGTAGACCAGTTAGGTCTTCCGCGTCCCATCCAGGGACCAGACATGGAGATTCCAGTGGTTTGGGCATGGGTGCCAGAGGGTGCCCCGTCCCTGAGAAAGAAGGTCCTTCCTCAGGGGAATTTGCCAGGGAGGTGCTGTCGCGAGGGGCGTGAGGTCCAAGAGCTAAGTCTGGGTGGGCCAGTACAGAGCCACAAGAATGACCTGCTCCTCGTCCTCCCTGACCTTGCACAGGACCTATGCAAGTAGCCTCACTGGGGGGAATGGGTGTTTGCGCAGCCCCCGGGGCCAGCTGTGTGCCAGTTCGTCTGTACCGAGGGGAGCTCCCGTCAGGGCATACCAGAGCGGGCAGTGGGAGGATTCCCGGGAGGCGAATAGGTCTACCTGTGCCTTGCCGAATCGACTCCAAATCAGCTGGACCACCTGGGGGTGGAGTCTCCACTCTCCCCTGAGTGTCACCTGCCATGACAGAGCATCTGCTGTGGCATTAAGGTTGCCAGGGATATGAGTGGCCTGCAGCGACCTGAGTCGCCGCTGACTCTAGAGGAGGAGGTGACGGGCGAGTTGTGACATGCGACGAGAGCGTAAACCGCCTTGGCAGTTTATATAAGCCACTGTTGTCGTGTTGTCCATCCAGACCAACACGTGCTTGCCCTGGATCAACGGCAATAGCCTCCGCAGGGCGAGCTGTACTTCCAGCAACTCGAGGCATTTGATGTGCCAACACAGGCGAGGTCCTTTCCAGGAGCCAGCGGCTGCGTGCCCATTGCACACAGTGCCCCAGCCTGTCTTGGAGGCGTCCGTCATAACCACAACACGCCTCGAAACTTGCTGTATGGGGACTCCGGCCCGCAGGAACGCAAGGTCTGTCCAAGGGCTGAAAAGGCGGCAGGCGGGCTTGAGAGCCACACGATGTGTGCCGCGGCGCCATGCGTACCTCGGGACTCGGGTCTGGAGCCAGTGATGTAGCGGTCTCATAAGCATCAACCCGAGTGCCGTGACCGCTGCTGAGGATGCCATATGCGCCAGGAGCCTCTGAAAGTACTTCAGTGGGACCGACATTTCCCGCCTGGATAAGTACAGGCAGTTCAGCACCGACTGTGCGTGCTCGCATGTGAGGCGTGCTATCATTAACACCGAGTCTAACTCCATGCTGAGAAAAGAGATGCTCTGAACCGGGGAGAGCTTGCTCTTTTCCCAGTTGACCCGAAGCCCTAAACGATTGAGGTGCATGAGCACCAGGTTCCTGTGTGCACAGTAACTCTCGAGAGTGCACTATAATCAGCCAGTCGTCAAGGTAATTGAGTATGCGAATGCCCACTTCCCTTAACGGGGAAAGGGCTGTCTCTACAACCTTCGTGAAGACGCGAGGAGACAGGGACAAGCCGAAGGGGAGGACCTTGTACTGATATGCCCGATCGTTGAACGCAAACTGTATGAAGGGTCTGTGCCGAGGTAAAATCGAGACGTGAAAGTACGCGTCATTCAGGTCTACTGCCGCAAACCAATCTTGATGCCGGATGCATGTCAAAATGTGCTTTTGCGTCAGCATCTTGAATGGGAGTCTGTGCAAGGCCCGGTTCAGAACTCGCAGGTCCAAGATTGGCCGCAACCCACCGCCCTTCTTGGGAACGATGAAGTAAGGGCTGTAAAACCTCTGTCTCACCTCAGCTGGAGGGACAGGCTCTATCACGCCCTTCTGTAGGAGGACTGTGATCTCCGCCCGCAGGACGGCGGCACTCTCGTCCTTCACTGACGTGAAGAGAATGCCGCGGAACCGGGGCGGGCGCCTGGTGAATTGAATCGCATAGCCGAGTCTGATGGTTCTGGCCAGCCAGTGCGACGGGTTGGAAAGTGATAGCCCTCTCCTGTGGGGGGGCTTTACGCCGGGGCTAAGGGCTGGGCTCGGGCTGGGGCAGAGCCGGTTGAGTTTGTGTCGCCACAGGGGGACGCCCTCTTGAGCAACATTGGGGCAAGATGTGCTGAATGGCCTCCATCTGTTGCTTCACCGCCGAGAACTGCAGGGCGAAGTCCTCGACGGTGTCGCCGAAGAGGCCGACCTGGAACATGGGCACATTAAGGAACCACACCTTGTCCGCGTCCCTCATCTCGACCAGGTTCAGCCACAGGTGGTGCTCCTGGACCACAAGCGTGGACATCGTCTGCCCGAGTGCCCGCACTGTGACCTTAGTCGCACAGAGGGCGAGATCGTTCACCGAGCACAGCTCTTGTTGCACACCGGGATCAGAACTACCCTCGTGTAGCTCTTTCAAAGCCTTGGCCTGATGGACCTGTAAGAATGCCATGGCGTGCAGGGTGGAGGCGGCCTGACCGGCAGCACTGTAGGCTTTAGTCGCCAGAGACGACGTCATCCTACAGGCTCGGGAAGGGAGTGCCGGGCGACTCCGCCAGGTGGTGGCGCTCAGCAGGCACAGGTGTGCCGCGATCGCCTTATCCACCTGGGGTATCGCGGCATAACCCTCAGCCGCCCCATCGTCGAGGGTAGTGAGAGCGGATGAACTGAAGGATCGGGATCGGGCAGCAAAAGGTGCCCTCCACGATCATGTCAGCTCCTCTTGCACTTCTGGGAAGAAGGAGACTGGAGGGGGGCGTGGCCTCGAGTGGTGCGCCAAACCCAGAAACCAGTCGTCAAGCCGCGAGTGCTCAGGGGCGGGTGGAGGGTTCAACTCACGGCGGCCCAGGCAAGAATGGTGGTCAGCTCCGCGTCGGTTTCAGACTGGGCTGCCACACCCGAAGGCGGCAGCCCGGTCGATTCCTTGGCGTCCGACATCACCATGCAGTGATCAACATCTCATCTGGCTCATGAGCTCCGAAAGAGACATTAGGCTGGCACTGAGGCAAGCTGCCTGTCTCATCCCAGAACTGGACGGGCACAAACGAGTGTACCGTGGAGTGGGCGGTCCATGGGTGTTTACCCGGCGGAACCATACCCATTGAAGCCCCCGAATCGCCTTCAGTGTTAACCAGGGCGGCCTCGTACCCATAGGTAGAAGGACCAGCACGGGGGACAGCTGAAGTGGCTTTCCCTCGAAAGAAGGAAAGCCGCGACTGCAACGTTGCCATGGTCATGTTCTCGCGGTGAGAACATGAACCATCCACGAACGCTTCCTCAATGTGATTTTGGCTCAGGCACGTGAGGCAATGATTGTGACCGTCAGAGGCAGAGAGGTACCGACCGCATCCAGGAACTGCACAGAGACGGAAGGGCATCTTTAAAAAGACGTGTCTTTAAAAAGATGTTCAACATCACTGTGCCTGCTCTAATAGAGGAAATAAACTCTTTTAAAGCGCTGTCGAAGCGCCCAGGGGTGTAGTCTGCAGTGGAGTGCAGAGTGGAGAGAAAGCCGCTGGAATGCGCTGTATATCCAGCAGCACACGCTTCTGAAGAGGTGAATGGATCAGTAGTAGTATTCAGCTCGCTCAAATACAACTGCTTGGCTCCGAAGAAAAAATCTGAATGAATCCACATTCCAGCGTCCCTTTTATACCCGTATGTCGGGGGGAGTGGCATGCAAATTCTACTCGCCAAGTCTCATTGGCCTTTTCTCAAAGATCTGAAGGTGTCTCGGGCTCTCAAGATCGACCCCTAGTGTCACTACATCGACACAATATCGAGTGAGTGACAGAAGGGGAACTGCGTCCTTGTTTACATGACGTGTCGGAATGTAGCTTACTGCAATAAGCTACATTTGAAAAAAAAAAGTTTTCTTGAGTGCATGTAAACTTGGTCAGTCTTTCTTAATTCCTCTCTGCTCCTAGCTTGTGTGTTACAATGTTATAAATGTGTCAATGTACTCTAGAATGCATTGTAAAGTGTATGGAGTGTAATATGCACACGACTGGAGGACCTAGTTTCCAGAACGTGAAAGTACATCTGGACCAGGGCTGTTCGGAAACAGGTCACGTTGCTCGCTTGTATTGGAGTGTCAAAAAAGAGAGACTGTATGACGACACACTGTAGATTAGAGCCATGGTTGGTTCTATGGGCAATTTCATTTTTGCTAACTATGATTCAGTGGCATAACATGTGCCACTCTGCCATATGTAGTAAATGAGGAAGAGCTGGAGCATTCAGTTGATTCAGCTTTTCTTTGAGGGGTGCTGTTGTGCATTTGTGTATGCACTTGTGAATTGGATTGGCTAACTGAGAGTGTCTCTGAGTGTCTCTATGAGAAAGAGACAGGAAAGAGGGGGAGACTATGTCAATATACTGCTGTTTGCTGTTGAGTAATTCTTAAGTATTTTGTTCCAATTATCTTGCTGCCTTGTGTGTATTTGCTGGAACCTCTTCAGCTCTGCTTTGGAACACCGATTTATTCGGATACACCAGGGTTCTGTTTTCTGCCCAGAATGATCTCAGTCTGAATGCGGTCGCACACCTGGTGTGAAACATCAGGTGAAGCATAGAGTAAATCATCTTTGTCCTTTTGATAATGATTTGGGTCAAATTTATTGGATGTGAGTTGCGCTCCATGGCATGGCAGAAATTTGAGCAGCCTCCGGAGTCGTAGCTGGGCACTGATGACAGGCGGTGAGTGGTGGTGTGCGTACCTCATTGAAAACAGTTGTTTCGAATTTTATAATTCACTGTATATTACAGTCAGAATGGAACTTTTCCGTTTGTCTTGTTCTGCGTCAACCACTTGTACAAAGATTTTGATGTCATATTGAGGTTATCAGGGCAAAAGATGTGGGACTTTGAGTAAGACTCTTTGTTGAAATAAAACCTGACCTTTAGAGTAGCTCCAGGAACTCCAACTATGCAGTAGCTTAGAATTAGTACATATATCTGATCTGAACTTAACCCTCTAAAAGTTCCTGAAAACATAAGATTTATAGTAATATGCATTTGATGTCACATTGGATTGAGGTATCAGCTGTGAATGTAAGTATAATTCTGTAACTAGATACTTAAATAGCTCTGTCTTTTTGCCTTTTCTTCATTTTATCTGCAGGAATGGGGTGAATGTAGAAGGGGCCACTCATAAACAGGTGGTAGATCTCATCCGAGCAGGCGAAAAAGAGCTGGTCTTGGCTGTCCTGTCGGTGCCTCAGACAGAGACGGACAGCCTTGATCCTGGGGACGATGGCTCATGCCAATCCTGCTATGACTACAGCGACAAGCAGGCCGTGCCCATCTCTATGCCCACCTACAAACATGTGGAGCAGAACGGGGAGAAGTTTGTAGTGAGTATTTCACCTATTGTGGCTACTTACACCCCAGTTTTGTCATATATTTCCCCCCAGATTCTAAAGCAAAATCTAGACAATTGTTTAAAAAGGATTTTATCTTGTGTGTTCAGGTCTACAATGTATACATGGCAGGCAGGCAATTGTGCTCTAAGCGCTATCGGGAGTTTGCCATCTTGCATCAGAATCTGAAGAGGGAATTTGCAAACTTTTCATTTCCCAAGCTGCCGGGGAAATGGCCTTTCTCCCTATCTGAACAACAGCTAGACGCTCGCAGACGAGGGCTTGAGGAATACTTAGAAAAAGGTAAGAGGAGAAGACGACACAGGATGGAACATAAGATTAAAATCTAGAAACTAGCTATTAGCAGGTTTTTCCAACATTCTGATCTCTCTCTCTCTCTCTCTCTCTATTTGTTTCTCTTCTTTTATCTCACCAGTATGTTCTGTTCGTGTAATTGGGGAGAGCGACATCATGCAGGAGTTTTTGTCAGAGTCAGATGAGGTAAAGCTCTTAACATTGTGTGAATGTACTGTATATGTTTAACAGGGTTCCCACAGTCATGGAAAACCTGGAAAAATCACAGGATTTAAAAATGTATCTATAAGTCATGGAAATCTCTGTAGTAAATGTATTTATACAAATACATTTCCCAAGTTTTCCCCTTTCTAAATATTTTGGTCTGAATCCAAATGATTTCAAAATATGTATGTAATAATCACCAGTGACTGGAGAGGTCATGGAAATGTCATGGCCATTGGTTAAAAAAGGGTGGGATCCATTGTTTAATCTAAATGAAGAGCATACATCACATGTAAAAGACCATTCTGACAGGTAAACATTGGCCTTCCTACTGAGGACTGTCCAAAAGTTGCCCATAGGATTACCATAGGGTGTTTTTTGAATACATCATGCTTTTCATGAATGATTGAAGCAGAGGTGGGAAGTATCAGCGTACTGTAGGCAATGCCAATGCCTGGACATGCAGGATTTTTTCCTCTGGGGCAGAAAGGCATGGCTTGAGGCTGAGATGGTCATTAGCGTCTTAGAAATGGTAAAATGTGTCCTATCCCGTCCATGCATTTCTCTGTTTCATGCCTCGGTCATCATACCGCTATTGAGAATTTTGCAGTGAAGACTAGGAGACTTGTTGCATATAATCAGGAACATTAGTCTGCAACAGAGTGTCCCATTTCACATTATAGCTATATATAGCTGAGGGAGTCAAATATTATAGTGCCAGTGGTGCCACCCATTGGCATTCAGGCCCACCCAGTCATTGTCTTATGCCCTTTTTCCACCAAAAGCCAAAAGCTTGCTGGCATCGAACCACGAACCACTAACGTCAGAGGCTGTTGGGCTGGATAATGTCAGCATCAAGGCTTTCAAAACAACAGCAGCTCAAAAAACAAAACTAGATCGCTCTCATTATAACAAAGCAATTTACACACCTGATCACGATCAGACACGTGTTCAATTGACTGGCATCCAGTATGGTGCAGCGGCTCAAACCACTTTATTTTCACAGTCTAATATATTTGTAACAAATTTCAAATATGTGAAATTGATTGCTAGGAAATGTATTAATTAGGCTATAGGTATTAAATAACTTCTAACTTTTTCATTAAAACCAGACCGAGTTGACATAAAATGCTGAAATAAATAACTTTGGATGCTAAAATGCAATCGAAACTCCTGAAACTCTAAACTCCATCCACTTTATAAAAAAAATAACCGTCAGGCACAGGAACAGTTTTTTCCCTCAGGCTATCCATCTCATGAACAGTAACTATGTGCAATACACAGTTTAGTCTTCCTTATATTTATCCAACACATCCAACCTCTTCTGCCATTTCATTCCTCTGAGAAAAAAAACAAAAAAACATTTGCAATGTACATAACAGATAACAGATTTGTATTAGATTGCACTACGTATGTGTATGTGTGTATGTGTGTATGTATGTATGTATGTATGTATGTATGTATGTATGTATGTATGTGTGTGTCTGTGTGTGTATGTACGTATGTGTATAACTATTTTTTATTTTTTATTATTGTCTATGTCTTGCTGCTGTTTTTGTATTGTTTTTGAATTGTTGTACACTGGAAGCTCCTGTCACCAAGACAAATTCCTTGTATGTGTAAGCATACTTGGCAATAAAACTGATTCTGATATGATGACAGTACCCAATTTCCATCATTTTTATCTGTCGATTTTATCTGTCTAAAGACGTGACGGCAGTGTGGGCTAAAAATGTCCCATTCTGTTGTTAAAATGTCTATTCTGTTTTTAAATTTTCAAAAATCTCCAGGGTAAATCCCCCAAATCTCTATATAAGTAAGGGATAATGTACAATCAGCTGGTTGTTATCGCAAAATAAATCTTGACAGGGTGATCAGGACACCGACGCGAAGCAAAGGCTACTAACCAAATGAATAAATATATGGACATAAAGTATTGATTGCATTGAAATTATGTAATTCTGTGATAAGAAAGAAATCGCTGAACAGCAGAAATCCACCTCCGGTTTGCTTCAGAGTTCTGTTGATGATTATTTTGTAATTAATGAATGTCTGACTGCTCATTGTGTATCTTATTACAAGACGACTTGCCAAATAAATAACTAAATGCACATGAAACATTGATTTGAGTTGAAATTATTTTATTAACTTACTTCTAGAGAACACAGAGTGATCCGAGAAGCAGGAAAGATGGCTCGCAAATGAGCAGTCTGATATGTGGATGTGCAGTTGTTACAGAGAAATATCAGACCACTAGATGCCGCCATTGACCAATCAGAATTGAGTATTCCAGAAAGCTGTGTAATTGTATTAAATATCTGTTCCCAGGCCTCCTAACATTCTGTATGCTATGCATGTAAAATAAAATGAATGTACTGTAGGGCCTACTCAAACACAGATGTTGTTGATTGATCTTTATATATTCTTAAAATAGAAAACCTTTAGTTTTTAACTTTAGCTAAATCTCCTATATATGCCCTTGGCTGGAAACACTTAGCCAAACATTAAAAACTTAAAGTAAAATTAAATAAAAAATGTTTTTTTACAGATCTCATGCAATTGATATTTTCTCTTGGCCCACCCAAAAGTTTCTGCCTATGCTACTGCTTCGGGGGACACATCCACCTGCAGAGCCATATGTCACAGCAGTTTCTGGACTGTAGCATTAGACAGCAGTCTCAGGATGGAGGCTCAAGGCTAAAGTATACTTTGGCTCTGCGAATTTCTTCATTAGCACAGTCTGCGCAGACTGTCAGCGTGCTGCCAAATTTTTGTTGCCTTGCGAACCTGTACACGTGTGCGCATCATCTGCACATGCAGTGTTTGTGTTAGAGGACTAAAGAGTATCACGAAACAATGATAGTGTGCTTGTGTAAAACGCATTTCTGTCTTTTTGACTTGTTCCACTCCTATTTGGGATTTTCTTAGGCTAGTAGTACACAAGAAAGGAATGAAGACATGAATACCATGATATGGCTGATATGATTCTTTAGGTGACCCTTTAATTTTGTATATTTACATTTTCAGCCTATAAAAAATAACACAATAAATTGTAAATGAATAACACAATGAATGAGGATTTATATATTTTATTAAGTGTGATAATCATAATAACAATAATTAGCAGTTTTCCAAATCACTTCTACGACCCTGATTCCGAAAAAGTTGGGACAGAATGGAAAATACTAATAAAAACAAAAATAAGTGATTGGTAAATTCACCCTGTGCTATATTGAAAGCACTACAACAACACATTATTACCTTGTTTTACCTTGTTTTGTTTTTTAAAATATACACTTATTGCAAATCAGATTATTGCAACATGCTTCAAAAAAGTTGGGACAGTCGAGTCTTTACCACTATGAAAATGTAAACTAAGCAGTTAGCAAGTAAACACTTATCCAAACAGGTACTCTAGCAGCCAAAGGTTTGGAATAATGTACAGATTTTGCTCTTATGGAAAGAAATTGGTACTTTTATTCACAAAAGTGGCATTCAGCAGATCACAATGTATAGTCAGGACATTAATAACGTGAAAAATTACTGATACAATTTGGAAAAAAAAATGATTCAGAACTTCTTAAACTACTTCAAAGAGTTCTCATCAAAAACTCCTCCACGTGCAGCTTTGCAGATCCTTGGCATTCTAGCTGTCAGTTTGTCCAGATACTCAGGTGACATTTCACCCCACACTTCCTGTAGCACTTGCCATAGATGTGGCTGTCTTGTCGGGCACTTCTCATGCACCTTATAGTCTAGCTGATCCCACGAAAGCTCAATGGGGTTAAGATCCATAACACTCTTTTCCAATTATCTGTTGTCCAATGTCTGTGTTTCTTTACCCACTCTAACATTTTCTTTTTGTTTTTCTGTTTCAGAAGTGGCTTTTTCTTTGCAATTCTTCCCATAAGGCCTGCACCCCTGAGTCTTCTCTTTACTGTTGTACATGAAACTGGTGTTCTGATGAGTTTCTTTAGAAAGCTGTTTCTTTTTTGCCATTTTTGACAATATTGACCTTAAGACATGCTGTATTGAATACTGTAGCAACTCAAAAACAAACACAATGTTAAGTTTCATTTAACGAATCAAATAGCTTTCAGCTGTGTTTGATATAATGGCAAGTGATTTTCTGTTATCAAATTAGTAATTTAGCATGATTACTCAAGGATAAGGTGTTCGAGTGATGGCTGCTGGAAATGGAGACTGTCTAGATTTAATCAAAAATGACTTTTTTCAAATAGTGATGGTGCTATTTTTTACATCAGTAATGTCCTGACTATACTTTGTGATCAGTTGAATGCCACTTTGGTGAATTAAATTACCAATTTCCTTACGAAACAGCAAAATCTGTACATTATTCCAAACTTTTGGCTGCCATGTTGCTCTTTTTGTACTCATTTGCAGGTTTTATTGCTAGGTTGTGATTGCAGAGTTTGTACCTTGTGAAAGTGCTTCTCATGCAAAGAGTGGAGAAGCAGCCTGCAGCAACACTGTTCTGTATATCTGGACAAGATTTTTAGGTCTCTCTCTCATTTCTTCTAGAACTATAATGGTGTTTCTGATGTGGAACTGAGGATAGCCATGCCAGACAAAACTACAGTTACGGTCTGGGTGCGGAAGAATTGCACAACAGACCAGGTCTACCAGGTAATGAATTTAACATGCAACACTTTGTATCAAGTGCATCAACACCCTTTGCACTGTGCTTCAACAGATAAGCATGGCAGACTGCTGAGGTTCTCCATTATCAAAGCTTATAATTGTATTTACAGTTAGGACAGGGCTTTTGCATTTCAGATGAACTATTGCACTTTCTACTTGCATAATACACTCTAAGGATCAAATTCTGTATTGAACAAGTTTTAATAAGCAAATCTCTCTCTCTTTCTCACAGGCTGTAGTAACAAAGATTGGGATGGACATTATTACTGCTAGTTATTTTGCTCTATTTGAAGTCATTAACCACTCCTTTGGTAAGAATTTCTCATTTAGAGTTACTGTGGTATGACAGTGTTTTTATGTATGCGGCAAGTAGTAACTAGTGGTGTAACAGTTTAAACTTATCATGGTTCTATTGTCACATTTTTGGTTTTACTTAGCAAATACTTCGATTTGAGGGCACTACCAATAACTAACATGTATTGAAACATGGGCAGTAAATATTTTTCTGGCTAAACAATAAGAATAATCAGTTGTTCAGATTTTGACTTGCTCTGCCAAGATTTTAAATGCCACACCACAAATGTTTTTATTTTTATTTTTAGCAATGTATTTTATATGTAAAACAATTTGTCCCATATATTGGTGTCCCACACCCATACAGCTGAGAAAGTTTCAGTATTTGTTTGCATTTGAGTCATATTCAAATACAATTGTCAGTGTTAAAAATTACAGATTAGAATGTCAACAAATCAAGAGAAATGTACCTGAAACAACTTTAACTTTTGCGTAAGACAATTGGTTGTACATTGCATGGGCGCTACACTTGACAGAAGAGGGGGAAAGATCTTCCTTGAAATATAAACGCATCTTTTCATGATATGGCCAGGGGCAGCCCTAGCATTTTAGGGACAATAAGCAAAGATACACCTAACCAAACACACCCAACATCATTAATTAAGCAAGCTTAAACTGTGCAAATAACAAGTCAATTTATTCAAAAGTATAAAGCTAAAAAATGCTAAACTATTAACTGTAGATTATTAGCACAGATATAACTGCTTCAGAAGTACAAAAATGAAAGAATATTATTTTTTAAACCAACCAAACACACTAATCATATGCACATATTATTAAATACAGTATCTTTAATACAATTCTGTGTAATTCTGTGTGACTGTGTAATTGAATAAGAATTAAGCTATTTACACTTGTAAATAGTGGCACATGCTAATTGCACCCTGGTGTAAATTGTGACAGATACGATTTGCAGAGCAGTGAATCCTAAAACAGAATATAATATAACAACATAATCAGTGTTTGTAGGATAAGTATTGTGACAGAATTTAAATGCATCACTGGCAACGGGACGAAACTCACCCCATTTGTTGCGCAATGGTATCTTGTCACTGCAAGGACAGTGCGCACATCATGACCCTCACTCTCCGCTGGCCTGTGAGATGCCGAGCCTCTGAAGGAAGGTGCCACCCATGCATCCCGGACCAGAAAAGGTTTGTCTGGCTGACTGCCCCCTTCCGACCTAAACCAAACCTTTCTCTGCACTGCTCAAACTTCAGTGAGCCCCACGATCACCCCGCAAACAAATTATGTTCAGTTATATCACACCCCTCCTTGACATATGTTTTACACCTTGTGTGTTAATTTTTATTTAAAATAAATGGCTCTCCAACAGCCTATAGCCACTGTCTGTCTTCGCTTTCATGGGATGAATATAGGGAGAAGAGTGAAATTGGCAAAATCTGTTTGCCTGCACTGAAAGCCAGCTGCTATACTAATGTTGCTACAACAGTTCTTAGACATACAAGTGTCAAATGTACATATTATGTCTCTATTACTTTTCTTTAACAATAATATAAAATATTAGACATCCGTCTATTGGCATGCATATAGCCTGCTATTTAGGCTTGGTGTACATAATTATTCGGCTATACTGAACCTGTGGTCGTGGGGCCCTATGCAGCCGCTTATGGGGCTTACTTATCACGTAAGGCCGGACACTGGATATGACATTACATTGCATTGCATATGTCAGTGCTTGTTCTGGAAGAGAGAGACTCCGCAAAATGATGGTGAGGAAAACTGTGGCACTTTTAATACAAAAGTACAGTACAGTACAGCACAGGTTTAGTCAAAACACTTAACTTGAATACTGCTTAATGTATTACATAAAAAACTAAGTAGAATGAAAAATGCTCATTCATAAAACTTTGTTTTTATAGCAAAATATACTGTTTATTAAAAGTAAAGATTGAGAGAAATTTGGTTCTCCCTGGCACCTCTGTCCTGTATTTGGCTGGTAGAAAGTTGGCAATCCTACGTGCATCATGTATTAACCCGGCGTAATTGTCGTCCGTTATTCAAATATTTGATTGTACGTTGTTTCATGTATACTTGGATAGACAAATGAAGATTGTAAGTTGATTGCACAAAAAAACACTGTAGCTTCAGCCAGATAGTAGCTACTGTAGATTACATTACCATGGTGACACGTTTAAATCAACAGTGTTCAATACAATGTTCAAAGTTTTCAAGGGATGAAAACACGTGTGCAAGATCAACGAGTGTAAGATGTATTGACAATGCAGCACTGGCACGAGAACGCAAGTGACAGTTCCGTCAACTGGCCCAAAACTCTCTCACAGCGGCACACTTCCAGATAAAAAATATAGTTAAAAAGCCTTTATTGTCAATGGCTATAACAATAACAGTTAAAAACTGGGGGGGAAAAAAGGGCTGCAAACCTATGCATATCAGCAAAAATGCCTTCTTCAGGGTGCAGCCTACAACACTAAAAATGACTTAAGACTCTCACTTCATTATTGTTAAATTGGGTACACCTGCTCAGAAGAAATCACTAACACACCTAATTTAGTGTCAGAAATCCACTAGGTGGAGTATATGTAGGTACTTATATCATAGTAAATGATGTCACAATAAAGAGAGAGAAAAAAATATATAAAATAAATTATAACCACAATAGGAAAAATACATCAACTATTTAAAGAAAAGGACTGAAGTCAATTTCTTAATTTAAACCCAAAAAAATCCATTGCCTTCATCTGATATATAAAATGTTTCTTTTTGGATTATTATTTCCTCATTCAAGAGCACCTTCATTTATTTTTTTGAAGAACTTCGAACCATACCAGATTTTGTTTTTTGAATCTCTCACAGTGGCCTTTGGGCCATTGTTTGTGTTGAGTCCTGTTTTTTAATTTTTTCTTTTAATTTTTTTTTTTTCTGGGAACTGTTTCACCCCAAGTACAAACTATGTTGTGTTGATTGTTTTGTCATTTTTGACTGTTATGTCTGTGTTTTTTACTTTATTAATCATATGTGTATATGGCACATCCCATATACACTTACCAGAGGTTATCAAAAACTCAGATCTCCCTCAACATATACACAATGCATTCACAGAGTCCTTCACTCTCTCCTCTGTGTCTGTAATGGGGTTTAGGAACTCGCAGCTGTTGATTTTTACAAGCCTCTTTGTTTGCTAATCTTCTTATCCAGTCACTTAATGAAGGCTAAGTGTGCATGGCCTGTATGTGTTTGCCTCTACTTGCGTGTGTGTGTGTGGGGGGCTGTAATTAATACTAAAATATCTTCAAAGGCCCATCCAAGTTTTTATGGTTTTGTTTGATGTGTCTTACAAAACTGTTATAGTTCCTAGCTGTTAGTATGTAACAGAGTATGTGAGTGGAGCAGCAACAATTTTCCCTCCATGCTCAAAGCATTCTATAATCACTCCGCTCCAGCTCCTCTCTGGGTTGTCCAATTCCTGCTCCCCTGATAAGAGAAACCCTGCTCTGTGTTCACTCCATGGCAAACTTTGTGCCTAACTACAGCTCCAGTGTAAAGTTATTTCAGTATTTTAATTATCACAAACCTTCTGTGCAGAAGATGACAAATAAATACTGAATACTTGGAGAAGAGCTTCAATGTGCTTTTATTTAAAACTAACATTATTCCAGGGCCTGGGTAGCTCAGCAAGTAAAGACGCTGACTGCCACACCTGGAGTCGCAAGTTCGAATCCAGAGCGTGCTGAGTGACTCCAGTCAGGCTTCCTAAGCAACCAATTGGCCCATTTGCTAGGGTGGGTAGAGTCACGTTGGGTTAACCTCCTCGTGGTCGCTATAATGTGGTTCTCGCTCTCGGTGGGTGTGTGGTGAGTTGTGCGTGGATGCTGCGGAGAATAGCGTGAGCCTCCACACGCACTAGGTCTCCGCGGTAACGCGCTCAACAAGCCACGTGATAAGATGCGTGGACTGACGGTCTCGGACGCGGAGGCAACTGAGATTTGAGTCACTACGCCACCACGAGGACTTAAGAGCGCATTGTGAATTGGGCATTCCAACTTGGGGAGAAAAAAAAAAAAGAAACTAACATTATTCCAAGTCTGTATTAAATATTTATAGTAACTTACTTTTGAAACATGTTGGCAACATTCTCTGTATTTAATAAATTAAATAAATTACCAAATAAATAAAATAAAATACACACAAACACACATATATATATATATATATATATATATATTATATTTTTTTTCTATTATTTAATTGATAAAATAACCCCACCCTTTATTCTGTGGGGGGAAAAAGGTTGGTTGAATTACATTATCAGAATGTTCTACACATTTTATCAAGGCTAGATAAGACTATCAAAACTACAGGTGCATCTCAATAAATTAGAATGTCGTGGAAAAGTTCATTTATTTCAGTAATTCAACTCAAATTGTGAAACTCGTGTATTAAATAAATTCAATGCACACAGACTGAAGTAGTTTAAGTCTTTGGTTCTTTTAATTGTGATGATTTTGGCTCACATTTAACAAAAACCCACCAATTCACTATCTCAAAAAATTAGAATACATCATAAGACCAATAAAAAAAAACATTTTTAGTGAATTGTTGGCCTTCTGGAAAGTATGTTCATTTACTGTATATGTACTCAATACTTGGTAGGGGCTCCTTTTGCTTTAATTACTGCCTCAATTCGGCGTGGCATGGA
The DNA here is from genome assembly GCF_019703515.2 of Myxocyprinus asiaticus. NCBI lineage: Eukaryota > Metazoa > Chordata > Actinopteri > Cypriniformes > Catostomidae > Myxocyprinus > Myxocyprinus asiaticus. The sequence continues at coordinate 25,653,587 of NC_059358.1, read as the reverse complement.
GGTGATCAGTTTGTGGCACTGCTGAGGTGGTATGGAAGCCCAGGTTTCTTTGACAGTGGCCTTCAGCTCATCTGCATTTTTTGGTCTCTTGTTTCTCATTTTCCTCTTGACAATACCCCATAGATTCTCTATGGGGTTCAGGTCTGGTGAGTTTGCTGGCCAGTCAAGCACACCAACACCATGGTCATTTAACCAACTTTTGGTGCTTTTGGCAGTGTGGGCAGGTGCCAAATCCTGCTGGAAAATGAAATCAGCATCTTTAAAAAGCTGGTCAGCAGAAGGAAGCATGAAGTGCTCCAAAATTTCTTGGTAAACGGGTGCAGTGACTTTGGTTTTCAAAAAACACAATGGACCAACACCAGCAGATGACATTGCACCCCAAATCATCACAGACTGTGGAAACTTAACACTGGACTTCAAGCAACTTGGGCTATGAGCTTCTCCACCTTTCCTCCAGACTCTAGGACCTTGGTTTCCAAATGAAATACAAAACTTGCTCTCATCTGAAAAGAGGACTTTGGACCACTGGGCAACAGTCCAGTTTTTCTTCTCCTTAGCCCAGGTAAGACGCTTCTGACGTTGTCTGTGGTTCAGGAGTGGCTTAACAAGAGGAATACGACAACTGTAGCCAAATTCCTTGACCTGTCTGTGTGTGGTGGCTTTTGATGCCTTGCCCCCAGCCTCAGTCCAGTCCAAATTCTTGAATCGATTTTGCTTGACAATCCTCATAAGGCTGCGGTTCTCTCGGTTGGTTGTTTGTCTTTTTCTTCCACACTTTTTCCTTCCACTCAACTTTCTGTTAACATGCTTGGATACAGCACTCTGTGAACAGCCAGCTTCTTTGGCAATGAATGTTTGTGGCTTACCCTCCTTGTGAAGGGTGTCAGTGATTGTCTTCTGGACAACTGTCAGATCAGCAGTCTTCCCCATGATTGTGGAGCCTAGTGAACCAAACTGAGAGACCATTTTGAAGGCTCAGGAAACCTTTGCAGGTGTTTTGAGTTGATTAGCTGATTGGCATGTCACCATATTCTAATTTTTTGAGATAGTGAATTGGTGGGTTTTTGTTAAATGTGAGCCAAAATCATCACAATTAAAAGAACCAAAGACTTAAACTACTTCAGTCTGTGTGCATTGAATTTATTTAATACACGAGTTTCACAATTTGAGTTGAATTACTGAAATAAATGAACATTTCCACGACATTCTAATTTATTGAGATGCACCTGTATATGTTCAATGCTGAGTTTACTTTTATAAATACTATCTTTTGAATCTTTTAAATATTTTAAATCTACCTTTCTCTACTTCCGCTCATGCTTGCTGAGCTTCTTCATCTGCTAATGCAAGTTGCATAAATTAAGGCACTAAAATTAATTTTAGATGGCAGTCCATCAAACTTCACAATACTAGCAAATTGTTCAAATAAGTTCAGTTGGTGTTTTAGATTGTTAAAAGATAAATTCTATTTATTGCGTGCCATAATACGGTTGAGATGGCGATGCATTAGATTAGAATGATATGAGTATTCAAAATATTTAATAGGAAAGAGAGAGATATGTATTACTGACCTTAAGATTTTCTTTCCACATGAGAATGGAATACTTTATCGTGTTTTCTGAACACATGCTTTCCACAACAAACCTTTGGTCGTGGCAGTCACCTCCCCACTAGTGTTTTTTCTTTGCCGTCACTCATTTTCAATATACTTTTTTTTTTTTTTTTTTTTAATCACATTCTTTCTATAATAACAGAAATTCCATCTTTCTTTCATGCCAATAGTTTTATAGTTTTAATATTTAACACTGCTTAACACATGATGAATTCTTGCTGCATCATGGGCTGTTAACATGTGTGGTGCTCATGATGGAGCGCTCTTGGAGTGAAAGAGCAATGATGCTCCGACTTTTAAAAAACCCGCTCCTTGCTGTGCTTCCACTCCGCTCACATACTCTGGTATTTAGGGGATTTTGAGGAAAGTCTCAGGTGTTTAAGTATTGTATTTAATGCATGATTTTGAAAGCTGAATATGTTTGACCAGTATGTTTGAACTCAAGCATGCTAGTAGCAGAGTCCTGTGATCAGATCAGTGCTCAGTGTATACTGAGATGAATGCTGGAAAAACTTGTTATTTGCTTTTGTAACAAAATAACGCACAGCCTTTTACCTCAGCAATAAAAAAGGAACATTTTTAAAAATGTTTAAGCCTATTTCTTTTGCTATTATTTGCATTTAGCATTGTTTTGCACTACTATCTGCGACCCTATCAGAACATACAGAACATACCCAATTTGTGCTTTCTATTTTGGACTCTATATTCACCAGTTTCTGTTTTCATATTCATCTTTTACACTTTTTCTCTGTCACTGTCTTTCCCTGCTTATACCTGTATATCTCTCACTCTCTCTTTCAGCACGCAAGCTGGCCCCTAATGAGTTCCCTCATAAGCTGTATGTGCAGAACTACACATCTGCCATCCCAGGCACCTGCCTCACACTCCGCAAATGGCTCTTCACTACAGAGGAAGAGATTCTGCTCAACGACAACAAGCTGGCTATCAACTATTGCTTCCATCAGGTCTGCGCTCGTACATGTGTGTGTGAAAGAGTGTTTATTTTACTCCGTATTAGTGCTTGATGTCTTCTGTCTTCTTTCTCAGGCTCTAAATGATGTGAAAAAGGGATTCATCAAAGTGGGGGAGAAATCCTACCAGCTCCAAAAGCTTACTGAACAGCGGAAAATGACCATGGTTAGTCTCAAAACAGTGCAGATTCAAGATCCCCAAATGAACAATACCAATCTTGAAAAGTGATTGACTGTTAAGAAAATCCTAATGAAGCAATTTTCCCTGTCCCTTTTCCCTCTGTAGTATTTAAGTATTCTGAGGGCATGTGAGGGCTACAATGAGATCACTTTCCCTCACTGCTCCTGTGACTCGCGTAGGAAAGGTCACGTCGTCACTGCGATAAGCATCCACCACTTCAAACTCCATGCATGCACTGAGGATGGTACTCTAGAGGTGAATGTGTTTGCTTTTAAGGAGTGAAAAGTTATTTCTTGACTATTTATCTTACTTACTGAGAGCATGACTTGCTTGCTGTCATGGCTTCAATTGAAGATGTTGGTACCACTCCGTAATTTACTCATATAGATTAGAATTTAGAAAAACTGTATAGTGATGTGGCCTCTCTGTCGATAAAGAATCAGGTGATTGCGTTTGAATGGTCAGAAATGCAGAGATGGGACACGGATGAAGAGGGAATGGCTTTCTGTTTCGAGTATGCGCGAGGGGAGAAAAAGCCTCGCTGGGTCAAAATCTTTACTCCATACGTGAGTCCCATACACTTGCAGCTAAAAAGATCTTGCATCCTGCATTTGTCCTTGTGCGCTAAAAATGTCTTCTCTTTTCTAGTTCAACTACATGCATGAGTGCTTCGAGAGAGTCTTCTGTGAGCTCAAATGGAGAAAAGAGGTGAGCTACTTTAGTAAGTATTGAGTTAGTGTGTGTTCGCTCTATTGGTCTGTGTATTGATCTATGTATTTGTTCAGGTTGAAGAGGAGGCCACAGACAAGGACAATAAAAACTGCAGTAAAGATGGTATGTGCAGTAAGGTAAGGCTCTGCCTGCCTGCCTTTTTTTGCTTTGTAGATATTAATGTCACAGTCTAGAATGTGTGCCCTGAAATGCTTCTCTTTTGCACAGAATATCTTCCAACTGTTGAGACACAGAAGGGATGGAGGCACATGAACGAAGAGATCATCTCCTCTTGAGTCCTCAAGTACATGCATATGCATATACACAAACATTTATAGCTGCATACAGAGTATTTCAAATCAGTCACATACATCTTAATCTATGACACATTCTTAAGTACTCTTCTTCAATCCAAGGCTGACAAAAAAGAAGATATAAAGCAGGAAATTACACAACTACAGTACAGTGAAGGAAATAAGTACACTTTTAAAGACATTCACAATCACATAATTTCATTGGACTGGACTGATCTCGCTAATGCTCCTGGAGACAGGAATAGTGTGGTTGAATGACATATGCCATTCATACCTTCAGATGAACACATCCTGGTCGTTGACATGGCACCAGCATTGCAATTGGTCCAGGTGACTAATACACATTGTGTGGCTGGTCACAAGACAAGGTCTTCAGACTGGTTACTCTTTCAGATGCAAGTGTTTACAAACTTGAGTTCAAGAGACAGTGTTTCATGGGAATGTGGTTAAAACGAAGAGACAGGAGTGTGTTTATTTAAAAACATGGAAACCTCAGTGGTGGAACTAAGGCATGATACTGACATTAACACAAGCTCATACACCTGTGAGGGCAGAGATGCTCTCTCAGAATGTATCAATAAAAAAAATAAAAAATACAAAACAAAAAAAATGCAAAAATAATTACTACATTTTTCACCTGGACAATCAGAGTGAGAGAGGGAAAGAGAAAATTTGCTTTTTCAACCTATTTAAAAAGAGGGCAAGAGAGACAAATCAATACTTTCCATGGTTTTTCACACTAATTTGTCTGTTACCTCACTATTGCCACTATGTTGGTAGTAGGTTTGTAAAGATTGTCAGCACTATTGCTGAACTGAGGTTTTATTTTATTTTTTTGTTCTCTCATCTGTCTTTTATTCTCTAAAGCAGTATTTGATTGCATTAGCCATCGCCAGGCTCAATGGAATTTTTAGAACTGATTTGGGGGGCAAATATCTGTGGAATTCTGCAGTATGGGTTTAAATGTGGTGCAGTGTTCTTATTGGTAGCTAAAAGCATGATCAAAATAGCCTAAATATTTAATAAACGAAGATGCAAGGGGCAGGGAATAAGTTGAGCTTATGGGTCATTGTACGTTGAATAATGGGCTTTGGAATTCATCTGAGCTTTCTGCTGATTTATGCGGGTGTAGATTCCATATTGGCCTGGCCTTGCCCGCTAATGATCTGTGCCAGTGCTCTGTGTGGGTGCTTTCTCTGCACTTAAAGGGATAGTTCACCCAAAAATAAAAATTCTCTCATCATTTACTCACCCTAATGCCATCTCAGATGTGTATGACTTTCTTTCTTCTGCAGAACACAAATTATGATTTTTAGAAGAATATCTCAGCTCTGTAGGTCCATACAATGCAAGTGAATGGGTGCCAAACTTTTGACACTCCAAAAAGCACGAAGGCATAATAAAAGTAATCCATACGACTCCAGAGTTTTAATCCATATCTTCAAAAGTGATAGGAAAGGTGTGGGTGAGAAACGGATCAATATTTGAGTCTCTTTTTTTTTGTTGCTAGAAAATCTTCTCCCTGCCTAGTAGGAGGCGATATGCACGAAGAATATGAATCACCAAAAACACAAGAAGAAGAATGTGAAATTTCAAGTGGAGATTGACTGAGTATTGAGGAGAATTTATAGTAAAAAAAAGAAATTGATCTGTTTCACACCCACGCCTATAATATTGCTTCTGATGACATGGATTTAACCACTGGAGTCATATGGATTACTTTTATGCTGACTTATGTGATTTAAAAAATTTTGGCACCCATTCACTTGCATTGTATGGGCCTAAAGAGCTGAGAAATTCTTCTAAAAATCTTAATTTTGAGTCCAGCAGATGAAAGAAAGTCATACACATCTGGGATGGCATAAGAGTGAGTATGAGAGAAATTTCATTTTTGGGTGAACTATCCCTTTAAATTATTTGATTTGTTTTAACAGTGCTATGAATGTGAAGCACTGAATTGGAAAGCCAGATTAGTTATGTGCTAGTTATGTGTATGAGTGAATGTTGGACTGGTTGGTTTATGAGTTTTGGGCTGTCATGCCCTCATTGAGCAGTAGATGGCTCTGACCACACCTGATGTCATCTGCCTTTGATGTCATTTTAACTGTTTTACTTTTCCATTTTACTTATTGTAGCGCAGGCGCATACAAACCTGTCACTCCAGACCAGTCATGACATGTTTTGCACTTTTTAAATGACGTATGTGTGAGTCTGTGTCTGTGTGTTAAAGACTGACTGCATGCCATTTCTGTCCTGTACTGTCCCATGAACCTTCTGATGAATTTTCTGAGTGTCATCGCATTCATAGACAAACCGAGCGAGCAAGCGATGTGAATTGAATGACCTGAGGATTTGTGTTCTGTTGGACCCACAGCTGTCTCAGCTAACAGTTATATGCTGGTTATCATGGGATTTCACAGAATCTTGCAAAGCCTAGGCCTAAGCATATGATTCAAATCTCTCTTTGTTCTTGTTAAAAGGATGGCATGTCATAGACTTTTAGATAAGACTTTTGTCTATGTCTGTGTGTGTGTGTCTCTTCCCCTCTCTCATTCTTCAGATCTACACTTTCATTCTCTCTCTGTTCGTTTGCTCTGGTTGTGTTCTTTCTCTCTCTTTGACTGAAACTTTAATTTATTATACAAATATCTCCATGTACAGTATTTTCAGCTGTGTGAGTTTTTGGGTAATCTTTTCAAATAAGGCACAAAAAGAGCATTTACAAAGCAACTCCAAGGAGTAGTGTAAACTGAAATAAGCAATGTAGGGAGCATACTGCAAATAAAACAAAAAGCAAGACAAACAGTATACTAGGAGGTTTTGATCTAGAAATGTAAAGTTGACATGGACAAAACTTTGTGTACAAGCAAAATGTTTGGTAATGTTTGGTCATAACAGTATAATAAAATGTAACATATTCTTTTAAATAAATTGATTTATTGATTCAACTATTGTGTGTGTGTGTGTGACTTTTTGCTGGCTTCTCAGGAAGGTCCAGCCTGACAGAAGATACAGTTCATCCAAAGGATGTGGGCAAGAGGTGCCAACACAGAAATAATTGAACAGCCTTATAAATTGTGAAAGGGATTAGTAACAGTAGTATAGCTTTCTGTGGGTCAGTATGTCACTGACATTAACCCCAGTGATTTTATCAGGCACTTAACAATTAAAGAACAAGTGGGACCTGAAACACAAGATGAGTTGTGGCACTCCATTAGCAGCGTGAGCATCAGAGCTTCAATCCTGTTTAACAGGTTGTAGAATAGGTAATATCAGCTGGATCACTTTAGCAACAAAATATATTTTCAAGATCTCATCATTGACATTTACGTTAATTTGAATAGGGAATTGTAAAGTGAGATATTTACCTCTAAAATCAAAACAATATTAAGTCACGCATTACACTTATGTGGACGGAAGTCCCCTAGATAAGTAATATGGGGTTCTAATTCGATATGCCCAATCGTGCCTGCAGCACCGACCGTTGCAGTTGTTGCGAAGTCATACGTCATCAGCGAGCGTCAAAAATACCGTCGCAGCTACGCGCCACATTTCATTGTCATTCACCTGCGGTGTGTTTTCAATCAGCATGTGGCCTCTCTTTCGGATCATTGCGGAATTGTGCACATTGCCCGTTCATGTAAGTATAATTAACTCTCCGTAACGTATATTAGCTGTACTTTATCTACCTCATAATTGTGTTTCCGGCAACAACAAAAAACGAAACGGGATAATGGTGGAATGAGAGTGATGCTTCGGCACTGGAGAGATCCGCAGCCTCTCAGATCGCTGTTTAGCGTTTGCTGTCCTTTATTAAATACACGAAGCGTTCGTTGATACATTGTGATAACTTGAAGCCTGTTTGTTTCCAAGTTATAGGATACTGCATGCTTGCATTTGACCCGTTGGATTGAAAAGAGTAGTAAAGGAATTACGTCTTGACCTAGCTAGCATCGTATTCATCTTAAACCGATATCAGCCTCTAGTGTCCTTGCAATGTGAGCAAGTTTTGTATTTTTGTGTGCTTTTTCAACCAATAAAGTGTAGATGTATATTTGATTGAAACAATTAGTAAAGGATTTGCTTGTGTATCGTTTTTTCCCATTCATAATTCTCGTAGAAAGCTACAAGAAAGGGATTACTCTTTATCATCAGCATCGTGACATTGAAAAATACATTCATACAAATTTATATTTGGAAGATTAGATTGTTACGTGCGTCTGCTCTTTTTTACTTTTGTTTTCATATAGATAACATTTATAATAAAGATGTTTTTGTATATAATATAACAAATATATATATATATATATATATATATATATATATATGTTATAATATAATTACTAGTATGGCAATACACTTTTTGTTTTAGACGTACTATGCACCGGTACCATGCTTCGGCCACAGTACTTTTTGTATTGGGTCTGCTGAATTTTTCGCTTCTCTCTGTTGTTTAGTATTAAAGCACTGAGCTACAACAGTTGCAAGTTTGCGTGACTGTATATGGATAATCTAGGTTATGAAGCACCTCCGGGAGACATTCAGCATCTGTGTGCTCGACACAGAGTTGGCTTTGTTTTTTTCCGTGCATGGCCCATATCCTCTCGGACCTTCTCTTCTAGAGTGAAGACGACGGGGTAAACGCATCCCCGGACCCGTTTCCACTCTCACGGGCACTTCACAAGAAATTCGCCACAGGGTTCGGTTGTTAGGTTATAAACTGCAATGCAGTTTTATGTCGGTCACAGTACTGTAACCTCATGAATTATGCATCTTAAGGATCGCAGGTTGAGGTCGGCTTTCCGTCTGCTGAGAAGTGAAATCTGAAACGTAACCCATGGCTCAATGGAGTATCATAAAATGAGTAGTGCGCAGCACTATTTATATGTTGTGCCGTCAATTGATATGCGGTGAAATTAATACTAGGTTAAGATTTAAGAATTATTTAACATGTAAGTACAGTTTCACAATGTTTTTTTTACCCCCTTTTTTTTATTTACGTGTATTTCCAGGTACAGTTTACTCAATTATTACAGTATTGGTAATCAAGTATTTTAATACTTTTACTTTAATAAGGCTTGTGACTAATGGCGCCGCCTACTGTCGAGATCTTTTAGAAGAATGGAAAGCGAAACCTAACGTGGTCTGTGCTTAGTTTGCGTTATAGTTATCCTAAATTGCTACATTCCCGCCTTTAAGTTTTTTCTACTTTAATTTATAACGTTGTGTATATATCACTTTTCTAATTAAATAGTCTAGACAAGTCTGAGGATCATCCATCCCGTGCAGTGGAGTTTGTAGGCCTAAATAATGTAAAAAAGGATAACATCGTTGTGGTTTAGCTGATCTATTTTCAGTTCATTTTCTGCTTTAAAGCGTATCAAGTGTTTAGTTTAGCAGTCAAAGCACGAATCTGAACCTCAGACCTGGAGACATCGCGACGCTGATTCCGGTTATACAATGTCAGGCTCATCTGTCTTTTACCGTCAGTTGTTTTTGGGGTATGTTGTCTTTTGAATATGGTGTACATATCTTCACCTGGACAGATTTTTCCCATGTAAATTCTAAGTTTCCTCATTTGCAGAATCTATGTTGAAAGCGAATCATTGTACAGATATAAAGGCATTAAATACAAGATACATTTTCATATATATATATATATATATATAATCTTTATACCCTCAATGTTTTGGGGTGATGTGCTGAATTTGTTTTACATTATTACAGTTAAAAGATTCCCATCTGTCATTTTGTGAACCGTGGGCATTTTAAATCCTTTCAAAGGAAAAACTAAATAAATAAATACTGTAGTCTACTACTGCGATTAATTTAAATGGCTAAACTTCTTAGTCTTTTAACAGGAGGCCTTTTTCAACCTAAACAATTTCTTAGTTGTTTACATACAAAAAGTACTGAAGTGTCATGGGATTATTGTCATGTTTTTGTTTTTTATATGTACCATGGAAATACCATGGTATTGCTTGAAGAATAGTGTAACAGGGCTGTAAACACTATAGATCAAATATTTTGCTTAATGGTCGATTTATGATAAATTAAGGGAGAAATTTTGCAGGATGTTAGGGCACTTTCATTGTGTGGGGAAAAAAAAGATGCTCTGAAAGTCAGTGGTGTAATATATGGTGATACCATCACTATACTATAGTACTGCAGTCTGCTACAGAACTTTTCTAAGGGCTTAGCACTGGTGTTGTGAACTGAAAAGACGACACCAAACCCCCACTTGCCAAAAGGTGTTTGTTTTGTTTTTTAGTCTCCTATATGCACATGGAATACCTCCCCATTCACTTCAGTTTCGTTAGGGGGTGAGCTGTTATGTCTGCAGTGTAGTGTAAAGCTCTGTCAGGATCACAGTCAGTCTGCTGAATTGTTTCAGGTTCTGTAAACTATCGCTAATCGATGCTAGTATTTGACTGTGTTGTTCAGAATGTTGATTTTAGAAATAGTGCTTTATATTTCTTTTGGTACTCTGGAATTTAAAAAAGTGAAGTGGAAAAGAAAGTGGATAGAAATACAACAGGTTTTTTTTTCTTTTCTCTTTCACATTCTGCTTTTCGGTTATGCATCTGTTCTTATCTAATATGTGGTAACCTCACTGTTTCAGTGATTTATTGTTTCCTGAATGAAATGAAAAAAATGAATTTGTATCTTATTTTAAAACATGAGGGCACAGTGATTCACGCCAGACCTACACTAAACTGTGCAGCACAGCACCATGCATTATCAAACCTAGTGCTAGGTTCACAGTCATAAATGTTTTGTCTGAGTAAGTTATTTCCCAGTATTTTGAGACAAAAAATCGGCTTTACTATTCATTGTACTCATTGTGATCATAGCTATTGTGGTTGCTCACAACGGGAGAGAATGTCCTTGAAAATGCCTTCTTACCTCTGAAACCCATAGCCACTTTCCCTTGCCATAAAGAACAGAAAATTACTTGATAAGCCAGAAATAAATTGGTTGTCACAATAAGCATTAATAATTAATCTGAGCCTTTTACTAAGTTCTCAAATTACAGTCTGCTGTGTTGCCAAGAAATGTGCAGACAGGTGTGTGCGCATGCGCGCGCCAGATACCTTTTGTCCCCTTTGCACTACCTTTCATGGACTCTTATGATGTTCTCTCTCTCTCTTTTGCAGAATCAGTGTACAGACTAAGCCTTTTACCATCTTTGTGAAATTACTTTCACCAGGTATCTGAGTCTCATTCTAACAAGGGCACACAAGTGCACAACCTTGCAGCTTTCTTGCCCCCTACCCCTGCGCTATGAGCAGAGGTAGAGGAGGGTCTAACAAAGATTACCAGAGATTCTCCCTCCCACACCACCAGGGTGAACCTCGGTTTCATTCCCCGTGCTATACAACCACCAGTCACCCAAGGGGCCCTCGTGTCCCAAGCCCCAGCTCTGTATCTGGCAGGTACCCTCATCCTTCCTTATATTCTTCTTACCCTGCTGCTCCTAGTGTGCCTCCACGCTGCCCTCTTTTTACCCCCACTTCCTCTGATCCACCCCTGTGGGCATCCACCCAGCACAGCACTGATCAGATCTCTGATTCAAACTGTGTGAGCTTCCAACAACACCAAGTGCAGTTCCTCAGGGGGGAGAGTGCACAGGCTCCGCAGTTCAAAGCACCCCAACAGCGAGGGTCACAAACCTCCAGCCGAGGGGAAGAGGGTGCCACTGGGCCTTTCCAGTACCAAGCAGGTTATTGCAACTTTGAAAGGAGAGAGGGCTATAGCCGAGACAGGGCTAACTGGCAAAGGGAACAGATCCTTGGATATACATCTGGACCTAAGAGAAGGTCAGGGTGGAATCACCCACACCAAAAGGGACAGAATTATCAGAATCTAAACGCAAAGCAATACTGGAAGGCAGATGATGTGTCAGGTCTGTCCTCAGGCCTCCGTAGTCTGCGTTTATATGACCGGGTAACAAGGGTAGAGAAATCTGACAACCTGTTGACCTGCAGTAACTTTGCCAGCAAGGTTTCTAGTTCATCTGGCGCGGTCAGTGACTCTCTGTATTTGACCTCTGAGATCCAGAACCAGGTCCTCTCTTGTTTGACGTCACTCGGGCCAGACGAGACCCTTCAGGCCAAGGTCTTGGCCAGAAAACTCCATCTGCCCAAGAAGTTTGTTAATAGGGCCTTGTATACCCTCTCAAAATCAAACCAAGCAGTCAAACAAAGTGAGACTCCTCCTCTGTGGAGACTCCGCAAGGAAGAGAACGGTGAGCCCATCAGAGGGAGAGACAGAACACTGTGTTCAAAGGACGCTGAGAAATCCAAAAACCAGGAGACTAGAGCAGATCGCAGCAGTGCTCACTCAGAAGCACAGACCCATTTTGAAGCTGTCAGTGATACCAGTGACGAATCGCAGTACTCTGAAGGTGACGATACATTGTTTTCTGACCTGGATCAACAGACACTTTTACCTGCAGCACTGTCAGTAAGCTTGTCAACAATGGCAGATCCTAAAGAAAGCAAAGAGCAGATCCTACAGTACCTCTATGAATCGGGCACAGCCAGTGCGCTTGTGATCGCCAAGAACATCGGCCTGCGGAGTGCCAAGCACATAAATCCTACACTCTATGCCATGGAGAAACAGGGTGAAGTAAGACGTAACACAGACGTTACACCACCTACCTGGGAGCTTAGTGCACACCGCCAAGATAAGATGGACCGCCAACGGAAAGCTGCTGCGTCCACAAAACAGGATGTGAACTGTGCTCCAATGTTACACTCACCAGTTGAAGGGATTGCAAATGTTGCTGCTGTTAAGTTACAAGCGGCTGGTGGAGATGTAGGGTTTTCAAGTGGTGCCAGCGAGTTTGCAGCTGCAGAGCCAATGGACAGAGGTGACAGTCTATTGAGCATGTTGGCTGAGGACAAGGACAAAATTTTTGGGAACACAACGCATGACATGCCTGGCCTTGAGCTGATCTCCAGCAACCCCAGTGACTTGTCCTCCTCCACCTTCACCTCCTACCCTCTCCATGAGTTTTCTTACTATCAGGATGTGGCTAGTAATGGAGGAGAACGCTCACAGTGGGCGTCTGATGATATTCCAGAGTTCCTCAACACAATCAGGTCAGAAGTTGCTGTATCATTGGCTGCTCCCCCTCCTCCAACCCAAAGCCTGGAGTCAAGCAAATTACAAAAGCTAAAAGAGGCCCGCTCAAAGAACCCAGTCAGTGGGCTGATGGAGTTTGCTCAGCACCTTGGAAGCACTTGTGAATTCCTACTGCTTGACCAGTCTGGACCATCGCATGACCCCAGGTAAATTAGTGAGAGAAAGTTTTTGTTTTTTGGATGGATGTGGGTGTTTGTCTGAGTCTATATTAGGGATGTGCAAAATAACAATTTCAAAATTTACTAGTCGGTAGGTTATGTCGATGGTAATCGACTAGTCGGTCAATAAATCCCTGTATAATAAGGGTGGAGTTTCCACAAGACACCAATCAGACGCATTTCTTAAGGCTGTAGACGCTAAGCACATCACCTCAATATGAAAACAGATAGGCTATTCAAAAAATAAATAAGCTTAATAACCTTAACATTTGTGTGCACAAAACTGTCAAAGTCATCAAAACAGAGACTTACGAATTATGTATGAAACAACGGGAACATTGCTCAGAGCCAAAAAGTCAGATAGTAAAATATAGTTGTGGTGCTTTGTTTGCTCTAGCTGTGTTTTTCACCCTTAAATGCATGTTTTGCCAACACCTTTTGTTGTTCGTGTCTTCATTACCTAATGAGTAAAATTCATAAATTTGAATATAAATGAAGTAAAAACAATAGTACTAATAATAACAGCCAAAATGCTCAAAACAGCATGTGGGTAACATTATGCATAGCTGTGTATGAATTTATTTTTCCTTCTGAACACAAATGAAGATTTCAGCTCTGTAGGTCTTCACAGTGCAAGAGAATGCCTACCAAATGTTTAGGTGTGGATGAGAAACAGATCAGTATTTAAGTCCTTTTTTTTTTTAAGTATAAATTTGCACTTTCACGCTCTTTTGTTTTTGGCAATTTGCATTCTTTGTGCATATCGCCACCTACTGGGCAGAGAGGAGAATTTATAGTTAAAAAAACACTTAAATATTGATCTGTATCTCACCCACACCTATTATGGCTTCTGAAGGTATAGATTGGAGACTTATGGATTACTTTTATGCTGCCTTTGTGCATTTTGAAGCTTCAACATGTTTTGCATTGTATGGACCTACTGAGCTGAAATATTCTTCTGAAAGTCTTTGTGTTCTGCAGAATAAAGAAATTCATACACATCTGGGATGGCATGAGGGTGAGTAACTAATGAGAGAATTTACATTTTTTGGCAAACTACCCCTTTAAGTATTCGTCATGCATCCTAGCAGGCAGGAGCCAATCCAAAGTTTTTGAAACTTTTAAAAAAGTGATGTTTTTTAGCCAGTGAATGTTTGTGGACTGGGGCAGCATGAAAAAAAGCAGTAACACAGTAACATCTTATTTAATATATTTTAGTGGATGCGTATCCTGATATTTTGATGTTCATCTTCAGGTTTCGGATGCAAGTCATGTTAGACGGTCGCAGGTTTCCACCGGTTGAGGCATCAAACAAAAAAGTGGCCAAAAAAGATGCTGCAGCCATTACTCTGAAGATTCTTTCCAGGGAGATGGGGGGAACAGATGGAGAAGAAGAGGAAGACCAATGCATTGAGGGAGCTGAATCAACTATTGACTTGGCAGATGATACCCTTGTGAGTTTATCTTTATCTTGGTGCTAACAACACCGATGTCATGAGTTTGATACCCAGAGAATTTATTTACTGAAAAATTGTTGAGCTTGAATGTTATCAACATTTAGTTAATTAAAAAATGTAGTTGTCGAATAGATATTTGATCTCATTTAACGTAACATGAGATCACATTAAACTCCATTGATGGCGCGCGAGAGGAGCACTTCAGCTTGCGCCTGATTGAGGAGAGGAAGAAGACACAGTTCACTGTCCAGATGCACTCCAAACTTTCCAAACAGCTTAATGATGTAGATTGTAAAGTATGAGGAAATTATACAAAATTACAAAATAAGAAAAATACAGAAGCACTCTCATTGTGAAATAAAGCGGAACCGGAGCTGCCGTCTCCCTCTTGCGCGCTTGCTGCAGCTAGATCCTTATGTGATAGCGGGATGTAGTGAATCATAACACATACGTATGTGTTGCTGTGTGTATCTTATCATGAAGAAAATCAGCGATACACAGCTCTTTTAAGAAGAGAGAATTTTTTTTTTTTTTTGTGAGTTAAAGATGGATCGAAATCAAGTGAACAAAAAGGTGAGAGAGGGTAGTCTTCACCCATTATACACTGCAACAAAATAGGTTTTTGATTTGTTGTTTTGGCTTGTTTTCCAATATAAATATCTAAAACTCCTTTAAAAAACAACATACATTTACTTTAGGAGCTATATTGCAGAACAATTTTTTTTTTTTTTTTTTTTTTTTATCAGGGAATGTTAAATATAACGTTAAATATTTTAAAATATCTACAAATACTTAAAACAAGATAGATTTACCTAAGAAGCAACATATAAGATATTTAGACTTGCTTTCAGAGAATAGATCTTGAATAGAAGTATATTTTGACTCTACTGCACTCGCAGAAGTATAATCAAGTGAAAAAATACACTTATATACAAAACACACTTATGTTCAAGAAATAGTCTCTGCCTAAATATCTTATATGTTGCTTCTCAAGCAAATGTATCTTGTTTTAAGGATTTTTAGACTATTTTAAATGGAAAACAAGTCAAAACACTTTGTGATTTGATCGCAGTGAATTTACTGAGTTAAACTTAATAAAAAAAAATTTCCTTTAATTCAGTGAATGTCATTTAGAGGTATTTTTAAAAGATGACTTTGTCCTCTATCGTTAGTATGTTTAATACAACCTTTTAAGTCAAGGCACAAGCTGAATAGTCGGTTAAGAGCTAATGATTAATCGTTGCAATAATCGCCCAAATAGTCGAATAATCGTTCTAATAATTGTTAGATTAGTCAATTATCAAAATAATTGTTAGTTGCAGCCCTACTCTGTACTCAGCTTTGAATAAAAGCATCTGCCAAGTGCGTAATTGTAAATGTGAGTCAAAGTAAGTGGCTTGGTGCTGAGAGGTGCATAATCACCCTTACAAATCTTTTTAATGTTCTGTTGTTGTTGTCTCATTTCTAAGGGGGGTACAGATACTCTGCCCCAAGCTCTGTCCAGGTCTCTACCTGGAGGAAAGAACCCTGTATCTGTCCTGATGGAGCACAGCCAGCGAAGTGGGCACCCCATCCAGTTTATCAACACAGGACAGGAAGGGCCCCCCCATGATCCACGGTAAAATGCATCCCATTAGTTAAGTGCTTTAGGTTACGTCCCTTTAATCCTGCTACTCAAATTCATATGCTCTTTGTCCTGAAATCTCTGTTTTCTAGGCTCTTTTTTTCCCCAAGCTGTCCTCACATTCTCCACACACTTGCCCAGCACACTCACACTCTCCACGCATCTTCCGTACTCTCTCCTTTCTCTTACCTCTCACTGTCCTCACCCCCTTTTTGACATAATTTCCCATCTCCCCCAGTTGATGTTACTGAGCTCATTTTTTTGTTGTCATATAAGTAGCGTTGTTTTTGTCTCTTCCTGTCTCTCTCTAACTCTCTCACTCTGTCCTTTATTCCTTTGCCCTTAAAATGTGACTGCTGGCTATGAATCCCTGTGCCTGTTTAGTCTAATCCTGGTCCAAAATATTATTTCTGTGTCTCTTTCTTGCCTTTTTTTTCCCCCCGGCTCATCTTCCTTTTATCTTGCGCTGTTTTTGCATATTGTGTTTGCTCTGAAAGTATTAAAGGAGGTAGGAAGCTATGTTCCATTTGCATTGAAGCAGCCCTCTACATTGCGAGTAAATTTCACACTATTCGACCAAAAAAATGTCTGTTATTAGCCACTGGCATGTAAATGTTAACATTTCACTCGCCAGTGATAGAGTTGTGTAGTGTCGAAGCACAGAGGCCCTTTTGCTGAATAAAAAGCAGTTGATAAAGCAGCTGGATTCAGTCTCGTCTTTCCCTGCATGCTGTCTCACGAGCGCGCAGGTAAAAGCACTTGTGTCTCATTCAGTTGAACTCCGAGCATCTCAGGGAACCGCACCGCGGACATCACGTGCAGCTCTCTTGAGAGAGTGTGAAGATGAACCACTTCTCAAGCGCTCTGTTGTGCACACTGTCTACAGAGGCTTGCGCCAAACTCCCGTGAAAATATAAACAAGGTATAAACTTATTAATTTTGTGAACGCAGAGCGCTCCAGTTTCACTTAACGGTCATGTAATGGCAAATGTCCATGGTCATTGAGCTTCAGTTTCACTGATCAGTCTCTGTGCTGTGATCTATTGCATAATATAACAAAAAATAATAATTTTATAAAAATATATAATGTGATATGAGTTCAAAAAACATTGTAAATGTAAAATTGACCAAAACTAAAGTTGACCAAAAAGAGACATATTTTAATTATTTAGAAATATTTTGATATTTAAAACATTATTTTTCATGTCATTAATACGTTTTTAAAGCCTTAAAAGGAAATCACATATCCCTATTTTATTATTTGATTTTATTTTTTTTTGTTTCAAGTTAAATGTGTAAAAATGACTTCTTAAGGTGTATGAAGCACACATGCAGAAAAAAGCACACCTTAAGAAATTAGTGATGGGTCTTTCATGAACGATTCGTTCATGTACGAAAACCACATAGGCGCTGTACAGGAAATAGAAATGATTAGTTCACCTCTCGAGTCTTCTGGTCCGAGTCATTCGTTCATTTGTCATATACGCTATGCACATACGGCTGTCACGTGACAAAACGAACGACTCCGACAAGAAGATTCAGTCCAGAGGTGAGCTAATCATTTGTTTCTCATAATTTGTACTTGGCTGCATTATCAATTTTTCCTTATTGGGACTATAATCAAAGTTTGCATAAGTAGACGTGTTGGGTGGATTTGGCTTTTGAAAATGTAACATTTTAATTTAATTCTGCTCAAATGAACGAAATGAACTAAATTACTTGAAAAAAGATTCGTTAATTTTGCTGAACGAGACTCAAAGATTCAAGTCAGTAAAATGATCCGATCTTCCCATCACTATAAGAAATATGACAATTAATCGTGAAAGCCCTAAAGGAACAATTAATGGTCATAATCACAATTATTTGTTTGACAATTATTCGTCAGCCAAATTTCATAATCGTGACAGCCCTACCAGTGGTTAAATCCATATCTTGTGATGTAATTGGTGTGGGTGAGAAACAGATAAATGTATGTCCTTTTTTACTGTAAATTTTCACGTTCACTTCCAGATTCTGGTGTAGAAGTGATTTTCACTTTCACATTCAGCCACCTGCAGGTTGGGGCTGGTCAACGGTGGAGATTTATAGTAAAAAAAAAAAAGAAAAAAAGGGACTTCGAGCTGAAGTATGTCATTTCTGCGACACTAGCGCCACAGAATGGTATTACAAAAATAAACAATGATTTCAGAATATCATTCCAAATATGACCCTTGTCTTCTATTGTTCGAACCGTCAGATAGTCCCACCCCCAACTCATGCCATTGATTGAGTAATGTTGTTGGAGTGTGTCTAAGCCGGTCACTCAGAGCTGAGATAGTCTTCTAAAAATCTATATTTGTGTTCTGCAAAAGAAAGAAAGTCATACACATCTGGGATGGCATGAGGTAAAGTAAATGATGAGAGAATTTTCATTTTTGGGTAAACTATCCCTTCAATCTTGGATTTGGTTTAAGAAAGCCTCAAGCATACATATATAGTTCTCATGTGCCGGTGGAGTAAATTTGGCCTTAAGTGCAAGAATGACTCTGGTCTTTAAGAAAACTTTCTGGTCTTGATTAAAATGTGGCACTTGTTGCCAAATTAGCATGACCAGAGAATAAAATAAATTCTGTTGGATTAGAAATTCATGAAAATAGTCAAGTTGAGAAGGAAAACCGTATCATTCAGTGCCACTTTATCAGCTGAAAAAATATGAACAGGATTTTATGATTTGTCATTCTCATTCATTTTCCCCACCTTCTTTCCCTTTTTTATTGTCTTCACTTCCTGTGTCAGGTTTATATTCCATGTAATGGTTGGGGAGCGGATCTTCCCAGAAGCCTCCGCACCCAGTAAGAAAGCAGCAAGGCAGCTTGCGGCGGAAGAGGCTGTGAAGGAACTAATGGGAGATGGGCAACTGCATCTTAACAAGGTAAAGAAGAGAGGGAAAGAGACTGCATTCTTTGTAGACTAAGAGGGTTGGAAGAACTGTGTGACAAGGGAAAAATGTAATAAAAAGAGAGAGAGAAAACAGTTCAATAGCTCCAATAGAGAATTTTGCACACAAGTAGATATTATTGATAGGAGGTTGTGGCAAGGAGGAGGGCGGGGCCGTGCCGTGATGACCCACACCCGGCCCCTAATCAGGCTAATCAAGCCTTCGGGAGAGAGAGAGCTTCAGGCGGCTGCCCTGTGTCCTTTTGTTTAATTAAATATTACTTTGATGCTTCGTCCGGTTCTTGCTTCCTCCTTTCCCTTTTAACCCTGTTACATTGGTGCTGAAGCCCGGATCCTCGCCACTTCCATCCACCCCAAAGGAGCAGCCGCGGCCATCAGCCGGGGGATGGAGGAACCCGGCCGCCTGAAAGCGGAGGAATGACCGGAAACCGGGTGGGGAGGAGGTGCTCCTTACCGACCGCCTGCAGCGGTTGGGCCCCCAATGTAACGGGTAAAAGGGAAAGGAGGCGGCAAGAACCGGACAAAGCATCAAAGTAATGTTTAATTACACAAAAACACACAAATATAAACACATACAGGGCAGCTGCCTGTAGCTCTCTCCCGTCCCTCTCGTCGGCTTGATTAGCCTGATTAGGGGCAGGGTGTGTGTCATCACGGCCCCGCCCTCCTCCTTGCCATAGAGGTATATTATATATTATATTGATACATTTGTTTGCGCTCAGGTGAAGTTACACTGTGTAAAGTTGGTAATTGTGGTTCCTTAATTAAAGAGCGAGTTCATCCAAAAACTTAAATTGCCAAAACTTACCGTCATGTTGTTCCTAACTAGAATGTCTTTACGTTCTTCGTGAAACAGTAATGGAGATGTTTAGCAGACTAACAACATCAGTCAACATTCACTTTCATTGTATTGGAAAGAGCAGCATCATTCTTCAAAAATAAATTCTCATGTGTTCTGCGTCACATGGTTTGGAACAACATGAGGCAAGTAAAGGATGATTTTCATTTTTGGGAGAACTATCCCTTCAAACTATCATTGAATATAAAACTTACATGTTTACTTCAATACAGACACATTCACATCCTCTTAATTTTCTGTCCTCGCTGCTTCACCCTCCCATATTAACACTTTCATCTGTATGTGCTGGTCTTTTGAATGCAATCTTTCGCTTCCAGACTCCAGGTAATTTCAGCCCGCTGGGTGAAAGCGAGTCGCAGCCAGCGATGCCTGCATGTCCCTCTCTACCCCCCCTGACGGCAGAAGAGCTCCAGGCGGCACATGAAGCTGGTGTGGGTGATCTCATCAACCACCTGAACAACAATGCTGTGTCCGGCCTGCTAGAGTACGCCCGTGCCCGCGGTTTCGCTGCTGAGATCCGCATGGTGGGCCAGTCTGGACCCCCACACGAGCCCAGGTACACACACACAAACACTCTGATTTACCCACTCACACTCTCACTTGGTCACATTTTAGTGCTTTATCCTTATTACAGAAGCAACAGGATTCTCATCTCAGTATGCCTGAATCCCCACTGCTCTGCCACACAATAAAAAATAACAAATGTCTCACAATTTTATCTCTCTCTCAGGTTTACATACCAGGCAAAACTGGGAGGCCGGTGGTTTCCTGCAGTGTGTGCTAGTAACAAGAAGCAGGGCAAGCAGGAGGCAGCAGATGCCGCTCTACGAGTGCTTATAGGAGAGGCTGAAAAAGCAGCACGTACTGGAGAGGTCACACCAGAGGTATTAAAAACACAAACACAGATGCACATCAAGGTTATAACAAAAATGATCACAAAGATCAAAACAAGCAATAAAGTATTTTTAACTAAAAGTACACGTTTGCAGGAAATGGCCCAGTGTGATTATTAAACCGCAAAAGAATTTGATTTAAAGTCTGCATGCGCTGCACACCTTAGAATGAAAGCGGTGGCACTCTGCTATCTACTTTTATATTCTATTAATATATATTTATATAAATAATATTTGTTTACATTAATAATAATCTATCATTGTTATTATAATTAAGCAATACCAAAAGCAAGATGGCAAACAACAGCACGCTGTGATTCAGCTGTAGCAGACTTGTGCTAGATAGATAATACAGATTTTTTTCCAATGATTTCATTCGTACTATCAAGCTCAGTTGTGGAGCAGTTTATTTGACTAAAAATAACTCCAATATTTTGTTGGAAATTATGATTTCATTTATTAAAGTTTTATAAATTAATTTGAATAGACATCGTTTTGATTATATAAATTTAAAACATAAGTCATGGAATCCAGAAAAATGTAAACAGAAAACAGAATTTGGGACAAAAATAAAACTTATTTCATAGGTCCCTAGCTAAAACTATAAATGTGCACTCTAACCTGGACAAAAACTAAATAGTGACAGAAAATGACATTTCGTATTTTCAGATAATGTAAATGATCTGATTTAAAAAATCTCTCAAGCCTGATTTCTAACTATCAGTGTCGTTAAATTGACATATATAAAACAACCAACCACAGTACACTTGCATATGTGACTTAGGTAGTTTTAGAGCTAGTATTTCAAAATCAAATCAATCAAATCCCTTTATTGTCACTCAACCATATACACAAGTGCAACAGTGGGTGAAAGTCTTGGGTGCAGTTCCAAGCAACATAGCAGTATGACAATTACAATAAACATCTGATTTACACATAACAGTTTACACATCTTGTTACACAACACAATATACTTCTGATAATATACAATATACAGTATACACAAAATAAGAAGACTGTATACAAAAAAAATCCACAGCTGTCGGTTGATAGTCTTTGCAGAACTGCTTTAGTTCAGCCACATTGGAGGGTTTCTCGAGCATGAACTGCCCGTTTAAGGTCCTGCCACAGCATCTCAGTCAGGTTCAAGTCAGGACTTTGACTAGGCCACACCAAAACTTTAAATTTGCTTCTTTTGAGCCATTCAGTGGTGGAATTACTCCTATGCTTTGGATTATTGTCTTGCTGCATAATCCAGTTGCGCTTAAGCTTCAACTCACGGACTGATGACTGGACGTTCTTCTTTAGGATTTTCTGTTGGACGGCAGAATTCATGTTTCCTTCAATTATTGCAAGTCAAGTCATATTTGTATAGCGCTTTTCACAGCAGGCATTGTTTCAAAGCAGCTGTACATGAAATTATGCTATAACAGAAAATGAATGAATATAATGCCAATATTAGTTATTCGTTTAGAACTATTAGTGGTTAAAATGAGTACACAGTGTTGTGGGTCAGTGATTAAACAAAATTATTTTATATGAACTTTAAGTTTTAGTGTTGAAATCAGCCCGAATTAACACGTAGATGCATTGTCCTTAGATTTTGGCCGATGAAGGCTTTTGTTTGTGGTTAATTCATTTTCTATGTAGTTTAAGAGAGTGTTGTCCCTCCTTTGACCAAGTTGATATAGGTATCATTTAGTGAGGAGCATTGCAGTCTGGCTGGAAGCTTATTGCAGGTAATTTTGGTGAACTTCAGACAGTGGTTCATGAAGAATCCCATGTTTTTGAGTTTGCATCAGTTCATCCACTGTGAAGTCCGTCTTAGTAGACTGTCGCCCTGTGCCCGGTTAAGGCATAAAGCACCTTAAGTGAAATGTTCCCTTAAGTTCGCCCTAAAGTTTCCCTTAAATTTAATGGTGCTGCAGAAAACATCCCTCAAGTTTTACTTAAGAGTCTTTATAGGTAAAACGTCATAATCCCCTACAATTTCCCTTAAAAAAATGTTTACTTGAGTATTCCCTTGTGTTGCATAAAGCCCCTTAACTGCCATTTTCCTTAGTAAACCTTAAGTGTAGTAAAACTTCACCTTAAGTGTTGGCTAAGAGTCACAAGGTTTCTAAAAAAGGAGAAATGGAGTTTATAGAGTACAGCATATCAATACAAATTTTTCATGGTAGGGAGAGCTCTTTAGACCATCTTAGCAATAATAAACAAGTGCAGGATTACTATGGGGAATCATGATGAAAGGCAATCTAATATCACATCTAACACCTCAAATTCACCTCACTACTCACCATCAAAGGTGTCTTCCTGAAGTGAATACTCAACGGCCATAAAAGCAGAATCCTCCATTAATTGCACCATAGAGTTGTGCTCAAAAGTTTGCATACCCTGGCAGAAATTGTGAAATTTTGGCATTGATTTTGAAAATATGACTGATCATGCAAAAAAAAAAAACTGTCTTTTATTTAAGGATAGTGATCGTATGAAGCCATTTATTATCACATAGTTGTTTGGCTCCTTTTTAAATCATAATGATAACAGAAATCACCCAAATGGCCCTGATCAAAAGTTTACATACCCTTGAATGTTTGGCCTTGTTACAGACACACAAGGTGACACACAGGTTTAAATGGCAGTTAAAGGTTAATTTCCCACACCTGTGGCTTTTTAAATTGCAATTAGTGTCTGTGTATATATAGTCAATGAGTTTGTTAACTCTCACGTGGATGTACTGAGCAGGCTATATACTGAGCCACACCGAGAGATACACCAGGGTATAATAAACACTTGTAAAAGAATATGCATATGAGTTCACAGCTATAAATTGAGCACAACTGTATGATAAACTCAAGATGATTTTTAATTCACACAGGAAAAAAAATTGTACACAAAATAAAGTGTTTAAATCTATTACTTTTTAGGATTGTACCAACAAATGAGAAACAAATGCAAATCTGCCCATGTTACCTCCAGAAAATTGTTTATGCAGTAATCGCAAACGACTGTAATTGGTGCATCCAGAACAGCGATGAGAAATGTAACAGGTGCCATGTGACAATGCCATTTATGCACTAATTCAGAAGAGGTCAGACAATCATTTACACATCAATAATGATACTGAGAAACTTTAGTTACTAAAATGAAAATTAAAAACAGTAAAAAGTTAAAGTATTATTTTGCTTAAAATTGCTCATGTGCATTATAGATCAGTGGTAGGGACATGACGAACGTGTCCATGGTAACAGTATAATTTTATTACGGTAAAACATGTCTCAATGTAGTAAAACCCTTAACAGTTATCTTTACCTAAGAGAAGTGTCTAAGGGATTATATGCAACGCCCTCAAGTCATTCCCTTAGTTAAGGGGAAATAACGCCTTAAGTGTTACACTTAAGGGAAAAACTTAACTTGGCCCTGAAGCAGCAAAGCATCCACACACCATCACACTACCACCACCATGCTTGACCCTAGGTATGATGTTCTTTTTGTGGAATTCTGTGTTTGATTTACACCAGATGTAATGGGACCCATCTTCCAAATAGTTCCATTTTCAACTCCGTCCACAGAACATTCTCCCAAAAGCTTTGAGGATCATCAAGGTGTGCTTTGGCAAAATTCAGACGAGCCTTAATGTTCTTCTGGGTTAGCAGTGGTTTTTGCCTCACCACACTTCCATGTAAGGCATTTTTGCCCAGTGTCTTTCTGAAAGTGGTATCATGAACAGTGACCTGTATTGATGTGAGAGAGGGCTGCAGTTCCTTGGATGTTGTCCTTGGCTTTTTTTGTGACTTCCTGGATGAGTCGTCGTTGTGCTCTTGGAGGAATTTTGGAAGGTTGGCCACTTCTGGGAAGGTTCACTACTGTGCCAAGTGTTCTTCATTTGGAGATAATGGCTCTCACTGTGGTTCTTTGGAGTCCCAGAGCCTTTAAAATAGTTTTGTAACCCTTCCCAGACTGATGTATTTCAATCACTTTTTTCCTCATAAATTTCTGGAATTTCTTTCGACCTTGGCATAGTGTGCGCTACTGGGTGAGACCTTTTAGCCAACTTCATGCTGCTGAAAAAGTTCTATTTAGGTGCTGATTTGATTGAACAGTGCTGGCTGTAATCAGGCCTGGGTGTGTCTAGTCCAGCTGAACCCCATTATGAATGCAGATTCATAGATTTGGGGATTTAGTAACTAAGGGGCCAAATAGTTTTTCACACAGGCTCAGTTGTTATTGGATAACTTACCAACTCTGTTCATTGAGCTGGCTGATAATTGATCCAGGTAGTGTCCAGTGCTGTTACATTCTGTTTTTCTCATACGAAACAGAAAACAGATACGTTGCGCATAAACAACGAGAGTTGGCAAACGTCTCCAGTAACACATGTAACCTCGGTTCCCTGAGATGAAGGGAACGAGACATTGCGGTGAAACGATTTGGGGAATTCCTTCTCCGACCTAGTTGAAGCCCTTGTATCATAATGCCAATCTTATGATTGGCAATGGTGTTTGAGCCCTGCCCTTTTAGGCATGCATTTGCCCTATATAAGTGGGCAATCAATTACCATTTCTTTATAATTGTCTGACTGAAGGACAAGAATGCATCGTACCTCGAAACTCTGAAGTTGTAGTGCAGCCAAGTTTCCCAATGTCTCGTTCCCTTCATCTCAGGGAACCAAGGTTACATGTGTAACCGGAGACGTTCCCTGTCGATTCAGGTCACTCGACATTGCGGTGAAACGCTTTGGGGAACGGAGTCCCATCACGCCGCACTACATGATGTCATACACCGAGAGATACACCAGGGTATAAACACTTGTAAAAGAATATGCATATGAGGTCACAGGCCTGCCAGGTGGTGACTTATTACAATCATATTTCAAGTGTAACACCACATGGTGGCAACCAGACAGGAACAAAAATTTTAATTTTACTCAAACATATATAAATAGTAAATCCAGAGAAACTGATCATTTTGCAGTGGTCTTTTTTTATCCTCCTCCTTCTCCCAGAGCTGTATATGTCATGTCATATACACACAGTATACATAGTATCGATTCATTATACCCCCTGAGGTATAAACACCTTAAAAAGAATAGGAAGTCACAGGCCTGCAGGATGGTGACTTATGAAAGACATATCTTCTAGTGTATGAATTAATGAATAACCCACATGGTGAAAACCAGATGGAAGTTAATCTCAGCCTGGGAATCTATATGAACTGTATAAATACACAATCTAAATGTAACCCCATCACAACCAAAGGTACAGAAAGGAAATGTATTCCTTATTGGAAGTGCTTTTGACTTCTAAAGGGGAGTAATTTCAACAACAGCCTATATACAGGTGGCTGTACCATAATATACATATATCTGGTAGCCTGCCCGTAACAAAAGGGCCTCGTGTTGGAACAAGCGCTCTAGACAGAGAGGATTTTGGAAGAGATGGACGCCACGTAGTGTTTGGGACGACCAACCTGCTGCAAAGCATATGTCCTGCAAAGACACACCATTTGTCCATGCCCATGAAGAGGCCATGCCTCTAGTTGAATAGGGCATCTCACGCCCTGTGATTCATAAACGAGGGCACTTGCATCAACAATCAAGTGAGAGACCCTTTGCTTTGAGACGGACATTCCTTTTGTGGTTCACGCTCAAACACCATTGCCAATCATAAGATCGCCGTTATGATACAAGGGCTTCAACTAGGTCAGGGTTCCTCAATTAGTTTTCACCAAGGGCAAAATTCTGTCAACAAGGGTCATGGCCTTCGATGTAATGACACATTTTTTGTGCTGCTGCTATTATTATTATTATTTATTATTATTATTATTATTATTTCTACTACTATTGTTTTATTATTAAGAGAAATATTATTATTTTTTATTCTTTTTCTCAGTATTATTAGCCTGTTTTATTCATTCAAACAATTATGAACATTTTGTTTGTATGCAGATACACAAAACTACACAACTTTGCCTGATAGAAGGAAAAAAACTTTAATGAACAATCTGGATCTCCATGTGAGTCAGCTGTTCCTGCTCATCTCCAAATGGGCTCTACTCCCTGCATTTTACTAATTGCAGATTCAATTATTAGACCTATTACCATTAATATTGTTATTGTTTTTAAGGATAATATAACAAAGTATTGCAGTCATTTCAATAAAGAAAAGACTGTGAGCCTATGCTTTCTTAAAAATGATTTTTAATATTAGGCTATGCATCATATTGTTTTCTGTACAATGTTATTCTTAATGTGCACTGTTCCATGTGTATTTGAATCACATTACCATGTGTTATATTATCCAGGCAGTAATCCAGACAAAGTAGTTGGCTTCGGGAGTCAGTTTGGAATATACTTGTAGCAAATTACATGTACAAATATAAATAGGACGTATATTTATACAACAGCGCTCTTTGCTCATGTCACTCGCATAAAAACACAGATTATGTACTCGGAATGCATCAATGCCATGGAAAGAACATAATGAAACATTTATGCCAAATTAGGTAATTGAATGCTTTAACAGCATTCATTATATTAATATCTAACAACTGAAGGTGCAGGCATGATGAGACTGGCATAAATGTTTGTAGAACAGCAAGAGCACCGCCTACTGTACAGGGGTGAAAGTGTTTCATTTTTATTTTTACGCACTCTGTGTATAGACTTTTCATCGGAAGTTTGTCTCATATAATCGTCACGGATTTGGTGTGAACAGGTCTTTAGCGTGGGCCAAACATTTGTTTGTAGGCCGCCTATTGAGGAACCCTGAACTAGGTGGTCGTAGAAGGAATTCCCCAAAGCATTTCACCGCAATGTTGAGTGAACTGAATCGATAGGAAACTCTGTAGTCACGACGGTGTGACCTCTTAAAAAAAAAAAACTGAATTCTCACCGGTGGGAATAATGATTGCAAGATGCTACCATTTAGTCGCAGTCTGGAGCCCTATATTTCTACTACCTTTGACAAAGAAGTGATCAGAGTAAAAGACTTTCCGCTAGAAGAGGTATCATGTCTGGTCTTCTGCTTCTCTATTGTGTATGCACTCGTGAACTGATTCATGAATGCATATAGGGGAAAACCTGTATATTGGGCAATCACAGTGTTAAAATATTGGTATCAACCTTAAATTTCCCAATCTGATCTCTAACAGTGAATTACCCTGCATTTACTGAACCAAACAAAAACAATGACCAGTGATCACCGGGTGTGGCGATTCAACGTGTAAACATCGCTGTATATTTTTTTTAAGATGGACGTTTATTTTGCCATTCTCATGCCAGCCACATCCGTACACATTTCCGTCACATTAAATTATGATACTTATCTCCCTTTATAAGCTCTAAATTTGCTTCTCATGTGGGACACAGATGTGTGCGGGGTGATTGAAGCCTGAAGTTGCGCTCTGCTCTATACGTGTCATGTCAAACTGCTAGATAGCCCCTATATAATATATCTGCCCTGCACTAGCATCAATTACAAGACTTTTCACATCTAAACATCAACACCCTTTCTAGCATTTATCGCTGTAAACATAACAGAATTTTTCAATACAACTGTGGAAGTTGTAGCCCAGAAAAACACTGATAGCACATACTCTCCTGTCATGGGTATTTTGCATTGAAAGGCTTGCTTGACTGTTGTAGAGATGACAAATTGTCACTGTATTGTTTCCTTTATTCCACAAGGCAAAGAGCTGCCATGGAACGATTGATGATCACTTGTGCGTGCGTGCATGTGTGCGCGCGTGCGTGTGTGTCTCTTTATTCTTTATATTTTTTTGTCAGTATATATATATTTTTTTTTTTTTTTGACAACCGAAGTACCTTATTTTGTTGTTGATGTCCCAATGTGGATACTGGATTTGCACTTTTCAGAGAACCCACTGTTCACTATGTAAAGCACTGAGTATAGTGTCAGAAAAGCGCCGTACAAGTTAATTTATTCATTTAAGTGTTCTGTGCAGGAATCTAGATCTAGATCATTTGTTTATATTCCAGCTGCTAGTCTCAAGTACATTGCATGATCAAATCCAGAATAGAGACATACACATGATTTGTTTATGTTCCAGCTGCCAGTTTCAGGCAGTACACTGCATGATCAGATTGCCATGCTGAGCCATCAGCGCTTTAATGCACTCACAGCACGCATCCAGCACAGCCTTCTGGGCAGAAAGATTCTCGCCACCATTGTGATGAGGAAAGGATCGGACAGTCTTGGGACAGTTGTCAGCCTTGGGACAGGTACATACTCTTGCACACAGAGACATTCAGCATGGTGTGTGCACTTTAATTAGAGATGTGTGTAATTGTTATTGCTTTACGCCTGTAGGAAACCGCTGTGTTAAAGGAGAGGAGCTGAGTCTTCGAGGGGACACCGTTAATGATTGCCATGCAGAAATCATCTCCAGAAGAGGCTTAATCCGGTATCATCTTACAGCAGATTTTTCTCCCTGGCTCAGATTGCATTTCATAATTAATTTTTCCTCTCATTTTTAGCACTCTTACTGTCTTGTTCTTCAAGACAGAGGAGTCTTGTTTCACTGCAACTCATTAATATATTGACTTTATACTCTGTAGCTGTTACTGCGAGACTAGTACAGAATGTATGCATTTTTCTCTGCTTTTCTCAATGTTTCAATGCACTTAACAGGCATGAAAATAATGGTACATGTTGACAGCAGCAGTAAAGTGTAAGAAATTAGTTATTAAAGAGAATTAAACAAAGTAATAAAAATAAGTATATACAGGGTTCCCACGGTTATGGAATACCTGAAAATATTAGGGAATTTAATAATGTAATTTTCTGGCCATGGAAATGAAAAATCTGAAAAGAGAAAAAAATTATAAAACTTATAGAATCAAAGTAGTCTTCCTCCAGAAAGCGGAATGGATTCAAATCTTTCCTTTGTACACTAAAGTATAATTGATTAAATCTATTAATTCCAAGGGTTGGTACTTGACATACGAGTGGAAATGCCCCTCAGCAGTCTTTATAAAATGATTTGTAATCACAAACAACTGGAAAAGTCATGGAATTTCATTTGTCAAAAGGTGTGGGAACCCTACAAATATGAACAAGATGTTTCTGGTATATCTGTATGGCTTAGGTTTTTGTACGGTGAGCTTATAAAGCACTGGGAAAGCCCTAGTGATGAGACTATTTTTGAAGTGGCAGAAGATGGCAAGCTCAAAATCAAATCTGACATCACCTTTCATCTCTACATTAGGTGAGATGCATACTCTCTCTCTCTTGCTCACTCAACTTTTTGAACAGCTGTTTATCAACAACCATTAACACTGCTTTCAAATGCCCTTTTTTCTCTTGCAGCACTGCTCCATGTGGCGATGGTGCTCTCTTTGATAAGTCATGCAGCGAGACCACTGAGGTGAAAAGTTCTGGACACATGCCTCTCTTTGAGAATGTAAAACAGGGCAAACTCAGAACCAAAGTGGAGAATGGTGAGACTAAAAATGCTTTGTATATGCATGGTGTCTTACATACTGAGGTCTGTGCCGTTAGTGTCAAAATTACAGTTTTAAATACGTTTTCCGAACATTCCCCCATCTGCCTTTGATCAGCTAAACAGGTTGCCACGCCATACACTCACTATTGGTTGTTTATGCTTTTTTGGGGAATGAAACTACGAACGTCTTACAGTTTCTCTGCTTATTGAACAAGGATATGTATTTTAACATCGAGAAATGACTAACTTTGCCTTTACATGACGGAATGAGAGGAGAATCGCTTTAAGACATAAATAACAGTTAAAATGCTCCCAGGCCTTTTGAATGAGATCTTTCACTTTGGGTGGTAAGTGTAGCCAATTTAAGCTAAAAGCAAATATTGACCGCCATCAGAAAAAATGGAGGGTTTGACATTATCGCCTGTTTTGGATAACCCCAAAAAACAAATTATACAAGTGAAATGTCAGATGAAAACTGGAAGGAAAGAAAACGCTGGCACATGCTGTCATGGTTTGTATTTGAAATCCCTGATCTTAAATGGCCAACTACACTCATGCTGTGGTGTAATCACCAAACAACCACAGGTACGCTAACTCTAATGCGCTGCCTGTTGGAATAAATAACACATACACAGCAGTGTTCATCAGAGCCATCTGGTTACAGTTATCTCACCCCAGTGTTTCTCTATATCCACCTAAAGGTGTTTGATGACTTGTATGACAAAAGGACAGAAACTCCTTGCCATGTGGGCCGATGATTTTTTTTTTGTGGGTTGAACATAAATTGGCTCTTGATGTCAACTTGTTCTATGGTAGCTGCTGTGCTGACCTCAACCCTGCTGACAAGGAAGCAAAAAAAATCAGGCACATGAAAAATTGAGCACACATTTTTCTGACACTCCAGTGTTCCTCAGATTCCTAGAGCTGACAGCTGTACTAGACAGCGTTTCATCCGTGTCAGGTACAGTGGAGAGGAACTGCAGTGATTATTGATCTGCCCATGAGTTTCTCTTTATAACTCATTGCTGATGTTATGATGCCATTGCTGCTATCCAGAAATAATATATTTTAATAGATAATAGATCACTAATAGATCAATACTTGATCACCAGCCAGAGGCCATCAGCAAAGAGTTTGATCACTGGGTGAAAAGATGAGCAGAGTGTGTGTTTAATAAGAGTTCCCACAATCATTGAAAACCTAGAAATATTAGGGAATTTTAAAATGTTTTTTCCAAGTCTTGAAAAGTAATTGAGAGTTTTATAATATATATATATATATATATATATATATATATATACACACACACACGCTACTCAGATGCACTGGTAGATGTTTAAACCTGCTGGGCATTATTGCCTGCCGCACCTCCAGTGGTGCCTTCAGTTGTCCAGCTACAGAGTCATCAGCCAGGGGCCACCAATCACAGATGCTTCGCCCCATGAATCCCAGAACATCTCCTGGTGGTGGGGCTGCAGTCAGGGACGTCTCCCTGCTGCCCCCCGCAGCTTTCGTTCCTGCTTTCCCACCAAGATATTCCTCCTTTCTCAATAAGACATAATATACAACCAGTGTTCATTGCCTTTAAATTGTTTAACTTGGGTCAAACATATTTGTTAGCCATCCACAAGCTTCACACAATAAGTGGCCCCTTCCTCCTGACACAACTGGTGTAACTGAGTCAGGTTTGTAGGCCTCCTTGCTCACACACACTTTTTCAGTTCTGCCCAAAAATGTTCTATCGGATTGAGGTCAGGGCTTTGTGATGGCCACTCCAGTATCTTGACTTTGTTGTCCTTAAGCCATTTTTCCACAACTTTGTAGGTATGCTTGGGGTCATTGTCCATTTGGAAGACCCATTTGCAACCAAGCTTTAACTTCCTGGCTGATATCTTGAGAAGTTGCTTCAATATATCCACATAATTTTCCTTCCTAATGATGCCATCTATTTTGTGAAGTACACCAGTCCCTCCTGCAGCAAAGCACCCCCCGCCCCCCACAACATGATGCTGCCAACCCCCATGCTTCACGGTTGGGATGGTATTCTTCGGCTTGCAAGTCTCACCCTTTTTTCTCCAAACATAACAATGGTCATTATGGCCAAACAGTTACATTGTTGTTTCATAAGACCAGAGGACA
The DNA here is from genome assembly GCF_019703515.2 of Myxocyprinus asiaticus. Taxonomy (NCBI): domain Eukaryota; kingdom Metazoa; phylum Chordata; class Actinopteri; order Cypriniformes; family Catostomidae; genus Myxocyprinus; species Myxocyprinus asiaticus. Next base: position 25,621,116 of record NC_059358.1, on the reverse strand, counting down.
TTTCTCCAAAAAGTAAGATCTTTGTCCCTATGTGCACTTGCAAACTGTAGTCTGGCTTTTTTTATGGTGATTTTGGAGCAGTGGCTGAGCAGCCTTTCGGGTTATGATAATATAGGACTCATTTTGCTATGGATATAGATAGGTGTTTCCTCCAGCATCTTCACAAGGTCCTATGCTGTTGTTCTGGGATTGATTTGCACTTTTTGCACCAAACTACGTTCATCTCTAGGAGACAGAATGCATCTCCTTCCTGAGTGGTATGATGGCTGCATGGTACCGTGATGTTTATACTTGCGTACTATTGTTTGTACAGATGTATGTGGTACCTTAAGGCGTTTTGAAATTTCTCACCTGGATGAACCAGACTTGTGGAGGTCCACAATTTTTTTTCTGAGGTCTTGGCTGATTTCTTTTGATTTTCCCATGATGTCAAGCAAAGAGGCACTGAGTTTGAAGGTAGGTCTTAAAATACATCCACAGGTATACCTCCAATTCAGCACACCTCCTATCAGAAGCCAATTGTCTAAAGGCTTGACATCATTTTCTGGAATTTTCCAAGCTGCTTAAAGGCACAGATAACAATGTAAGCTTCTGACCCACTGGAATTGTGACTAGTCATTTAAAAGTGAAACAGTCTGTCTAAACAACTGTTGGTAATGTTACTTGTCATGCACAAAGTAGATGACCTAAACGACTTGCCAAAACTATAGTTTGCTAATATTAAATTTGTGGAGTGGTTATGTAAACATTTGACTTCAACTGTAACTGTATGTATATATATATATATATGTATATATATCATTATCCAGTGATTTGTAAATGAGTGTAAAAGTCATGGAAGTTAATTGGTCAAAGTGTGGGAACCGTGGTTGATGTACAGTATATTGAAGATTGAAAATGCACACGCATCAATAGTGTTTAAATATTTTCCTGTTACTAAAGGCTGTGTTACCTGAAATAGCATTTATAATATACATAATGGTTACTTGGTACACTGAGTTCTTACAGGCAGATATTTGGAGACTTTATTCAGAATATATTAATATCCATAAAATTGCTATTTCTCTTGTTTACCTCTCTTTTCCTTAGGTCCCCTACTGTATGTCCTGTTTTCACATCTTAAATGTTCTCACCTTTTATTCACTTGAAGACTTCCCATTGTTTCCTTGTTCGTTCTCATCGATGTTTCCTCTCTCAGGTGAGGGTACCATCCCAGTGGAGTCCAGTGCGATTGTGCCCACCTGGGATGGCATTCAGCATGGTGAGCGCCTGAGGACCATGAGCTGCAGCGACAAGATCCTGCGCTGGAATGTCCTCGGCCTGCAGGGGGCGCTGCTTTCCCACTTTATCCACCCTGTTTACCTGAGCTCCATCACACTTGGTAATACACTCCCACAATGCTATGGAGTAATGATGTCAAGGGTTTAAAGGAAATCTGCAGTTTATATTACATTTAGTATTCAGTCTAGGCATTACACAGAAAATGCTCAAGGACTGTTTAGTGCAGTATTTCTCAGTGGAAGGGTTGTGACCCAAAAATGTATTGGGTCACAGACAGCAGGGAAAATAACAGTACAAAATCCAAATAATAATATACAACTAATCAAACAACCGTGCATAGTTAGAATAGCAAAATAAATAGCCTTATCAAATACAAATTAAATGTTATACGCCAAGCAATTTTGGTACAGTGTTGTTGCCACTTGATGTCCATTGTAAAATATGGGTCCTAAAGCAAAACCATTTGAGAACCATTATTTTAGTGCACTGATTTAATGAGTAGTCAATAATTACTTCATTGTAAGTTAAAGCTTAATTTATGGTGAATGTCTTGCTGTGTCTGTTCAGGGTACCTCTACAGCCATGGTCACCTGACTCGAGCGGTATGCTGCCGATTGGCTAGAGATGGGGATGAGTTCAAAAGGAGTCTACCAGCAAACTTTACTCTCAACCACCCTGAGGTACACTCACACAACATACACATGCAAACCAGATATATGCTAGAAAGTGTTCCTGTTAGAGTATGGCACTAACAACACCAAGATTGTGGATTCAGGTCCAATGGAAAACATGTACTGATATAATACTTTTCTTCTGTAAGTCGCTTTTTAAAAAAATAAATAAAAAAAGTCAGAAAACTGTACAAATGTATAAAAGATTTTGTAAAAGACTTTTTTTTCCCCCTATATTGTTTTCTGCAGGTGGGCAGGGTAAGTGTGTACGACTCAACACGCCACACAGGTAAGACTAAAGAGTCTAGCGTTAACTGGAGTCAACCAGACCAGCTCAGTGTGGAGGTACTGGATGGTACCACGGGCAAAGTGGACAGGTGAGAAACAGGGGCCTATACTTTTAACCAGCCAACAGCAAGACACTTATTCCAAATGTGGTTCTGTTTGGTTTAAAGATAAATAAGGAAATCCAGTGTATCTCGCTAATTTAATAGACCTTGTCACCTGCTTTATATTTTGACACCTGTTTTCTCTTTTCATGCCAGTCACAAGATGGAGGTATCGCGGGTCTCCAAGTCCAATCTGTTCCGTCTCTTCCACGACTTGTGCCAGCGTGCAGGCCGAGCCGATCTGCTGGCTTTGCCATCCTACGCCCACGCTAAGATGGCTGCCACTTCATTCCAGGATGCCAAGAGGCTGTTCTTCCTGGCGCTAAACCAGCATGGATATGGCGCCTGGATTGGGAAGCCCTTAGAAGAAAAAAGTTTTGATGGAGAGGCCAGAGGCATGGATAGCGGGCATGCATGGGCTCCAGGCATTTGGGCGAAGCAAGGCAGTGCTGTTGACCCTAATAGTTGCTCTAGCTCAAACAACAATTTACACTAAGGGCTAACAGTGGGAGATAGGGAAGGTGGGTGGGGGGATTGGATGAGTGGAGTGAAAGAGTGGCCAGTAGCAAGAGAGAAGGAAACTGATTTGTGTGAAGAGTTGCTCTAGGAGTAGGAGGTGGTTTGTCGCATAGAGAGGGGAAGAACAGGGTAAGCCCTGTGGGTTTGGGATTTGAACCATATCATGACAAAGCAGAAAATGGTGCTGCTATGGCAACAGAACCACAAACCTAAGGCAAATTAAGACATGAGGCACGAGAAAATACAGTTCTAACATCCTAAAACTATATTAATTTTAGAATGCTATAACTATGGGACTTTATTGCATGTGGGTTTCCCTCTCTCTGTGTAATTGTTACCATTGCGACCATCAGAATACTGTATCTCCTTACTGCAGTGGCCACATAATGATAGTGATAATTCCCTCTTTTTTCACTTTGTCTCTCCTTGGTCCCTTTGAGAGTCATTCAATACATTTAGGTAAAGCATTTCTCGGTCAATAAACAGGTTTTCAGAGATGGCTTTGATCAAGTCAAGTTTACTGATGTTTATCTCATTTAGAATTCCTGAAATCAGTAAATGTTGGTTGCAATGGATCATTTGTGACTTATGGAGTTTTAAGTTCATTATGATGGACCAGTTTTGATTTTATCCACTTTTAATTTCATATAGATTACCCGTGTGCTCTTAATTCTGTGTGGGATTAAACTGTTTCAGTGTCTATATAGGATCAAATCATTTTCTTTTTGCAAAACTCTCTCACAGTATGTGAAGTTCCGCACACCCAAACTTGACTGCTTGAAATATATACATAATGTACATACAGATACATATGCATACAAATGTATATATAAGGTCTGTTGTATGAGTTTATATATATGTGTGTGTGTTTATGTATTTGTATATATTTTATGTATATATTTTGTAATGATTCGGAACTTTGAAATCCATATTTTCTATCTTAATTTTTAGGATGTCTTTTTATACGATAAGTGTGTTCTGTTTTAACTCGTTTATGTGCTTTGTAATAAAATAGAGAGCTCCTGGTAGAAAGTGCATGCAGCCGCACAGTCTACATTGTGCTACCAGTTTCTGTAGTCATGAATCACAAACCAATCATATGCACATTTGTGTGTGCGCGCTTGAGTGTTTGTGCATCTTTGTGGATCAGAATTATTTTTTGAAATATTTCTTTGTCCCCTATTTTTCCTCCCTATTATAAACTAGAAGAATCTGCTATGCTTATGTTTCATGTGTTTGGACACTGTTAATTGATGCACTGCTTCAAGATTAAAGCAATACTAACATTATTTCCTGAAATGTGTTTTTATGCCTCAGACATTTTAGTTTAAGCCATTAAAGTCTACTGAAAAACATGAACATTCAATGCTTTTGAAACAAATTCTGTTCATGTAGAAGGTAAATAGAAGTATTTTCATTCAATGTTCTATTATTAGCGACCTTTCAGCAAAGATGTAACGGATAAACAATTATGAAATTGACACTTTAATGCACAGAAATTGGCGAAAACATAAAAGGTGTTGTACTTAAAAAATCTTTACAGCATGTGACAAACACCCAGCACTTAAAGGGAAAATGCCCTTGTCCTAAAAACAGTTTTAACGTTTCGGTTAAATCTGCCTTCAATGCCTTAATGTGATATGGGTATATGATACTACAGTTTTAGTTGGGAAGATAGAATGGCCAAACATTGGTATTATTTAAGACTGAACTAGGTGCTTGAAACAACTGCTAGAGAATACAAGCATTTGTGCAATTAGACTTTGACTCAAAACATTTAAAGTGTTTCTGATATACAGCCCTTATGACAACTTTCCCGTGTGACGCCTATTCCCGGCCTCCCTTGTTTTTTAAGTAAGTAGTTAAGTAGTAATACCGCTGGATGGCGGCCTTTCCCTGTATTGCGTCCTTCACAAGTGCATCATACAACCCGTGGTGGAGATTGCAGCAGAACATTAGTGTGAAATTATTCATTTTCATCTCACTAATTTCACTGGCAAGTCTGCTGCTTCGGTCTAAGTGCGTTTTTTAGGTTGGGTAATGAGTAAATTTCCACCTGCAGAAGTGAACGTTATTGGGGGTTTTATACTCTATAAAAAGCATTTGGAGTCTTGTTATTAACTTGCGCTGGAAACGAAGATTGACAGTTGTCACGGTTTTTTTTTAACTCAAGTGTTGCATAGCTGCATCTGAATTCGTGTAAATTCCCAGGAGATCAGCAGTTACAGAAATACTCCAACCAGCCCATCTGGCACCAGCAATCCACCGTCATGCCACGGTCAGAATCACTGAGATCACATTTTTTCCCCATTCTGATGGTTTATGTGAGCATTAACTGAAGCTCCTGACCCGTATGTGCATGATTTTATGCACTGCATTGCTGCCACAAGATTGGCTGATTAGATAATCACATGGGTGATTGTTGATGCCAGATGGGCTGGTTGGAGTATTTCTGTAACTGCTGATCTCCTGGGATTTTCACGCACAACAGTCTCTAGAATTTACTCCGAATTGTGCCAAAACCAAAAAACATCCAGTGAGCGGCAGTTCTGTGGACGGAAACGGCTTGTAGATGAGAGAGGTCAATAGAGAATGGCCAGACTGGTTTGAAGTGACAAAGTCTACAGTAACTCAGATAGCCGCTCTGTATAATTGTGGTGAGAAGAATATCATCTCAGAATGCTATTCTGAGATAAGAGTTGGCACTGTTTTGGTGGCACGAAGAGGACCTACACAATATTAGGCAGGTGGTTTTAATGTTGTGGCTGATCGGTGTATATATATTGTGGCAGGGTAAGCAAGAGACAGACACAGTGGGTGTGGCTTCAAGACTTGGAGAGTAAAAATGTCCAAAAGGGGTAATAAAGTGTCCAAGGGGAAATAGTGTTCATAATAAAGGGGGAATCTGGCTTCCTCGTAGTGAACAGGGCTCCGTGTTCATAGGGAAGCATGGGCTGGGCCAGTCGGCCGCTCAAGCTCCCATCCAAAGTCCACGGTGCGTGGGGCGGCGGCGTCACTGGTGGCCTGTCAACGTGAGCAGTTCACCCCCGGCGACTCACTACAACGTCCGGGGGTTCGAAGAACGGGTTCGGCGGCGCGTCCACTCATCCGATCCCTCCCAGCTCTGGTCCTGTGCGTGCGAGGATCCCAGTGTGTGCACATGGAGATTTGAAGCCGTCTCCCTGAGAAGATGTGCGCACTGCGTTTTAAAGACAGCGGTGATGAAGCATTATCCCCATCAGATGTGCTTCATTCACCGCTGACCAAACGAGTCTTATTAATTATGCACCTCTTCTCGCTCTCCCGCCCAACTCCCATCGTGAGCCTGGCTGAAGGGCGGCCCTACGAGGCGGGGTGACATGACGAGCCAGATGGGCGGATCATTCCGCCACTAATACACACAATACTGTGCAATAGTCTTAGGCACATAAGGTTTCACAGAAGTATTTGTCTTAAGATGGTTATTTATATCTGCTACTTTAGTGTGTCAATAGGAAATATACATTTTATACTCCCAAACATTCCTTTTGCAAATAGAATAGAATAGAAGAACAGGGAGCCCTGCAACAGATGGCATGGCCCTTACAGAGCTCCCCACTGAACATCAGGTCAGTATGGGATTACACGAAGAGACAGAAGTAATTGAGACAGCCTAAATAAATAAAAGAACTGTGGCGAATTCTCCAAGAAGCTTGGAGCATCCTATCTGCCAACAACCAAGAAAAACTGTATCCAGGTGCAAGTAGGAGAATTAGTGCTGTTTTGAAGTCAATGGTGTTCACACCAAATATTGATTTAGCTCCTTTTCTGTTTACTTGACTTTGAATGACATTAATTGATTAATGGAAACTATTTATGTCATTATTTTTTTTTTTAAGAAATCCTCACTTTGAAAGTTTTTCACAAGTGCCTAAAACATTTGCACAGTACTGTATATTATACTTCAACAATATTATTTTAGATTAAAATATAACATAATATACCTGGCTATTATTACTATTATCATAATGATAATTTTGCAACATTCAAACTGAGGCTAAAGAGTAGACAAGCACAAGAGAAACTTCTGAGGTTGTACTGAATTATGACATATAACCATTCACCTGTAGGCTTTATTCCCAATGTTGTTGCATCCTGAGATGGTCTGAGATCATATGCAGCATTCTCATAGATGACACTATTCTTGCAAATTGTTCCCAGACAAAATAGTGACAACTCATCATATGCACGTTCCACGAGACACACTCGAGCTGCGCATGTGAATGACGAAGCACCAATAAACCTCTGAACACATGGCGAATCAGACATGCACAGCAACGGCTTTCCTTTTGTCTGTTCTACAAAATATAATCAAGTGTGCTTCTTTAAACCCGCATCTTTGTGTCAAACGGCATTTATTGTTATTTGTCACTCTGAGACGTTTTACAGGTCACCCGCCACAGTGGTGGGTAGATGAGCAAAATTGCCCTCCACTGCACATGAAACACCCTCATTTGGCAGGTGGCTGGTGCTAATTTCAAACCCTGGATATAGTAGGTTTTCATCCGGGTATTTCTCACCTAGTGTTTTTAAATTCTGAGGATTTGAACATGCTACTTATTTGACATACTGACTGAGTTTGGATTGGCATATGCTACCATACAGTCTATGGCAGAAATAGTAAGAGTAGTAAGGTAGTATGCTATTTTGAAATTTGCCACTGCTTTCGGCATACTTCATAATAGGGAAGTAGGCATAATTGGATATGGGGCATGTCTACACATCGAGTGTTGCGTTTGATGTGTCGACGGTGTGACAGCCTCAAGCCAAGTCATTATCTAACTCTGCTTCTGTGTGAAGTATTTCGACAGATATGTCAAAGTGCACAGTGTGTATATAAAATATTAGTCTGGTCCATAGTCTGGTCCATAGGCCGTGTAAATGAGCCAATCGATGCCTCCAGATAAGAATGAATGAGGGAATTGCAAAGACCCCGGGAGACAGCAAGAGAGGGAAACACCAAAATGAAGCTTACAGGTGGTGGTTAATGAGAATGCCAAGTAAAGGCCACTAAACGCCGGTATTTATATGAGTGTTGCTCCCAGTGCTTGTGACATCCCAGTGATGAGTCGCAACAGCTGACACTGTTTTGAGCCCTGAAACAGAACATTTAAGCCTGCTCACGCATTGCTCTTCCATGAAAAGCATACACATTCTCAGCAGCTGACTCAGTAAAATCAAAGTTGTTCTGCAGGACTGCCTGGGAGAGAATGACAAATGCACTAATGTGATGTGAAATGTGTGTCTCTGAGAGAGTGTGAGTGCATGTGTGTTGGAGAGATCAACCTCAGAGGGCTTTCCCTTCTAACTTCCACCTACACACCAACTGTCACAGCACAAGTGTTATTACTGTATTTACAATTCTGTGCATATCTGTGACTTACATAATGAGGTTAGAAAGTGCTGCAATTAAAAGTGCATGCCAAATCTTTGTTGTTTCTTTCATAAAACAACCACATTTGAAATGAGAAAACCTTTTGTCAGGCTCAGGAGGAACTTTGTCTTAAAGGACACCCTTGTTGTTTTTTACAGAAGCAATATCGAAAGATTTGATACTGTTAATATGCATCATAGGGGACAAAACAGGATTGTGACATCAGTAGAATAAAGCAGGGAGGCGAGATTGACAGCGAGAGAAAGAGAGTTTCCAATGAGGAAAGAAAGAAGTAGAATTAGAGAGAATATGTGGATTAATGAAGATATTTTATCCATATAAGCATAGTTCAGAATGAAGGAAAAGGCACATTTTAAAAAAGACAACAGTTAATGAAAGTTGAAAGGAAAAATAGAGTAGCGGCACAAGGGGAGTGCTGAAATGGAGAGAGCAGGGAATAAAAAAGGTGAGTGTAAGGTGAGAGTCGAGGGAAAGGATGATGGACTGCTATATGAGCAGTAATCTGTTTATAGCAGGCTAACCCTGACCCCATCACCTTTAGTTTGGGGATTTTATCCAGGGGGTGGTATATGTGTAATGAGAAAGTGTTAAAGGAATAAATGTCCTAACATGCCAAGTACAGCAGTGACCAGCAGTGTTTGAATTTTGTCAGAGGTCTTGGCGGAGCCCCTCTTTTTTCTTTAACCCACGTGATTAGTGAGTGGTTAATTACAAATTGTAATAGTAATTATTCACGTTATTAATGTCCTGACTATACATTGTTATCAGATGAATGCCACTTTGGTGAATAAAATACCAATTCCTTTCCATAAGAGCAAAATCTGTACATTATTCCAAACTTTTGGCCGCCAGTGTATATATATATATATATATATATATATAGTAAATAAAAAAATAAAAAAAGATGTACAACAGAGCTTTACAGTATTAATGAAAACAATCTGGAATTTCCAATTTCCAATGCACTCTAAGTCCTTGTGGTGGCATAGTGACTTGCCTCAATCCAGATGGCAGAAGACCATCAATCTGCACATCTTATCCCATGGCTTGTTGAGTGTGTTACTGCAGAGACATAGCACGTGTGGAGGCTTCATGCTATTCTCCGTGGCATCTACGCATAACTCACCATGCACCCCACAGAGAGCAAGAACCACATTATAGCAACCATGAGGAGCTTACCCTATGTGACTCTACCCTCCCTAGCACCGGGCCAATTTGGTTGCTTAGGAGACCAGGCTGGAGTCACTCAGCATGCCCTGGATTCGAACTCACAACTCCAGGGGTGGTAGTCAGCATCTTTACTTGGTGAGCTACCCAGGCCCCTACTGTGCAGGTAGGTAATATTAATATATACATATTATTTACTTTTAATATTTGTAGTATTTTAAAGATTCAAATATTGCAAAATAATTGCAAAATGTAGCAAAATTAGCTGCAAAAAATAAAGGGCATCTTGTGGAGCACTTCTGTTAATATAAGACTGAGCACAAGCTGGTACTGAATAAATTATTTAATCAATTACAATAATAACAATTGTGCATGTGCACAATTTTATTTTTACTCTGTGCTTATGCATTGTGGGATTTAAATGTATCCAAGTGGCTCGAGTGTTTTGACTACATTCACCAAAATTAGTTCAGCTCCATTTAATGATTCAGTGACCATTTCCATTGATGCCAGAAGGTGGCGACAAATGAGTGTCTCATGTGAAATTAGTCACTGAAACAACGATCAAAAGAAAATGTTAATCTTTAACATTTTTATGTGTACAGACCTATAAAGAGACTTTAGTAGAGGTTTTAAGTAGTGGTCAACCGGTATGGGTTTTTAAATGGCCGATGCCGATATCCAGAGAGCAGGGTGATAGGCCGATACAATGCCGATATATCACACAATTTAATATAGTAAATAAGAAACATAAAATTGCTACTATATATATATATATATATATATATATATATATATATATATATATATATATATATATATATATATATATATCACTTTTTTCTCAATTTCACACAAAACTAAAAAATAGTATTTTATTTTAAATGATAGATAGCATTTTCTTCAGATTTCTGTTTAGTCATAAACTTTTAGTAATTTATTTGCACATGAAGAAATTGTTAATATATTAGGAAGAAGGAAATAACAGTACACACAGTAGTCCAGCAACCTTGGATGGCATGTCCACATTAGCAGTCGCATTTACTCAAAAAATACTTAATCTAACCAGTTGTACATACAGTGCATAGTGAATAAGACATTTACTTATAGCACACGTGAAGCGCTTTTACTTTGGGCTGCATCCGAAAACGTAAGCAGCTGACTTGCTCTCTTGCTGCCTAATCAGTTAATGGCTTAACTGACAGCTGTTTTGAATGAATGAAACTCTTAAGGAAACTGGTCCAGAGAGTCACGTGACGCCATGCGAGGTTCGGATATGTGAACGGTGAGCTCTTCGCATTTTGCTAGTTTTAACACTATTAATGTCATAAACCAGTGAGATTCTATACACTCTGTTCCATAACTGTTCTAGGAGGACAATATGTCAAAGAATTCAAAATCCTTGGGTTCTGGAGACATTAAAAGACACTTACATGCTCAAGCTGACACCCCTGACCAGGCCCCGAGAAATGAGGGAAATTCGGCAAGAAATGTTGAACATGTCGACAATGCTGATGATGGTCGTTGCTGACTTGGAGGATCTTGTTGTAATATGCCGATTGATCACTGCCATGTAGACGAAATTCACTGAGGTGATTACAAGAGTGGGGGATGTTGAGAAACGGATCGATTATCTGGAGTCATCGGAGAGAGAATTATCTACTAATCCACTAGTGACCAATTTCTGAGAACATCCGATAAAGATCTTGTGTTACGCGAGGCAAGGAGTAAAGGAAGGCTTTCTTGGAAGAACCACAGCATTTTCTTGTTCCCAGACTTTGCGAATTCGACAAGAGAGAAAAGTAATTGATTCAAGGAATGCAAGAAACTCTTACGTCAACGGAAGGTCACTTTTGCACTGATGTTCCCGACCAAATTGAGAATAGATTTTAAGGATGGCCGTAAAACATTCACATGTCCCCAGCAAGCGATGTCCTTCATAAAGTCAATGAAGTGAGTAAGTTATTTTGTGGTACTCACGTTGCAGCCGAGTGGACCGACTTACTGAACATCCACTTGACTGTCCGAGGAAACTGAGCGCCTTTTCTGTTTCCTTTTGTGCTGGTTCCGCCTAGCGGCTGGAGTTTGTTTTGTGGAGTAACACTCCTTTGGGACAGTTTTGTGGATGATCTGCACGTTCTTTGTGCTTATGCCTCCTATTGGCTAGAGTTTGTTTTGTGGAGTATTTCTTGCAAGTCATTAGCTTGATTAGGTAATTTGTTGCACTCATGTAGCAGCCAAATAGGCCGGCTCACTGAACATTAATTTGACTGTCCAAGGAAACTGAGCACCTTTTTTAAAGTTTTTTTTTTGTGCTGGTTCCGTCTAGTGGCTGGGAACACACCTTCGGGACAGTTATGTGGATGAATCTACACGTTCTTTGTGTTTATTTTGTCTATTGGTTGGAGTTTGTTTTATAGATTATATTCTGTTGTATAATTCTGTCTCATGAACTTTTTATAGAAACACCGGACTTGGGCAATCCGACAGCAAAGTTGTCACGGGGTCTCTCGTAGGCATACATGGACTGTTTTAGTTCAGAGGGATGGATGCCAGTTGGCGCTGTCATGCGCAGGGTTAATGCACACATTTTTCTTTTTTCTGTTTGTTTGGTTCGGGGGAAGTTTGGTGTTTGATTGTTGCACTAATGTTGGAATGTGGTCTTTATAATTTTGTTTTTGACACACAATCAATTTTTTCTAATATGTCAAAATGTCAACTGTTAATATGACTGAATTGTCTCTCTCCACATGGAATGTGAATGGGTTGGGGCACCCCATAAAAAGAAGGAAGGTTATTTCTCTTCTTAAAGGAATAGTTCACCCAAAAATTAAAATTTGCTGATAATTTACTCACCCTCAGGTCATCCAAGATGAAAGAGTTTCTTTCTTCATCAAAACAGAATTTAAGACTTTTAGGATTTAATTTCAGGCCCCCTCCTCTAAACAATGCAAGTGAATGTACTCCATTTTTTGACTACAAATGTTCGCTTCTGTACATCTCTGTGATATGCACTCATGAGAGGGATGACGTAAGCTCGTTGGTACGGTCATGCGTCACTTGGAGGAGGAGTCAGGAAGCGCATTGTTTTTTTTTTATTATTATTTGGAAATTCTTTTTTATTTTATATTGTTTTGAAATTGTTTTGGACTGTTTTGGTTTGTGAACGGCACTTGGTCTGTGCTCTGTGCAAGTTTCTCTTGTAATTGAGAATTAATAAAAATTGTTAATCTGAAAATTAGCTTTACACAGATCTAGTAATCTGCTTAAATTGACAAAAACAATGATCAAACTATTACCTCACAAACATAATGTAAAAAGCATAACATAATGAAGACTCATGTGCTGACAGAAACTCCACTTACAACGTCTGCTTAAAAGAAGGATTGCCCCTATTTTTTCTGCAGTGCATTTACGGTAATGCTACCAATCAAGAACAATATGCTGATAAATAACTCTCATTTGTGTGTTCCTCATCTCTAGATTATTAATTTAGATCAACATTAATGCAGATAAAAAAACATGGATAAATGAGCATTGTTGAAAGCAACTTTACTGAAATGAATGGAGCCGCACTGATTAGACTGAACGGCCTGTTATGTAAGGGTTGTTTTCGGCTCATGAAACTCACCTGTGATTGGCTGGATGGTCGCTCAATCAGCCTAAAGTAATAAAACACAAAGAATACTGTATACAAATCCACCATTTGGACTCTGTATGGGTTTAGATTGGAAAAGTGCGGGGAACAAAAATCACCTTTTTAAAGAGTGTGGGGGACGTGTCCCCCCACGTCCCTCGTGGCTGCTACGCCCAAAAGAGGACAGATTGAGTGAATGGCTAAGGGAGGAAAAGATTATGGGCTATGACTCAATCAACAACCTGACATGACTCTCGATCTGATGGAGTGACACTAGAGAAGAGCAGATGATTTTAAAACACTGCATGTGTTTGCATGTCTAGTGAGTCATAAGGGTCAGCAAGTTTACCAACACCTCCCACTGAATTCGAGAAGAGTGCGTTTAAACGGGTGGACAGGTGATGCATGGCTGAAGTGTAGTATTTTACAGAGTTTACATTTGCAGTAAATAAGGTGGGTTTGTTTTCTTATTGCGGCCCACTGAGTGATGCTGGATGGCTATTGATTAGCATTGATGTGTGCCGTAATTTTATGGCATGTTGGATGCGTGGACGTGGCATCCCCTTCGCACACTCATGAATCAAATGTGCTGGGCCTACACATCTATTAAAGAGAAGTGCTAATGAAAAAAAATGAGATCAAGGCTAGGTGGACGACTGCTCCTCCCATGTTGATGTGGACTGTATGGCATGCAGAGAAAATGGTTTCATCCAACAGGGAAAAAAGAGAAGACAACTGTCTGTATACTCTGGTGTTGGCATGGTAACCACTCTGCCTGTGCTCATTCTGTTGTTTGGTCATATTGTACCTATTTATCAGGCAAAGTGTTTTCCACCATTTATCATTCTCTTGCTGAATTTCTCACTCTCTCCTACTTACACAGCTTGGAGGTGTCCTTTAGGAATGATGCTGACCTTTTATCTTCACAAAAGGAGCAAAAGCCTTAGTTTGGCGTCACTATCTTCCCATCTCTGTGTTCCCAGTGTCCATAACCTTCACTGCCAGAGAAAGTGAATGCGGCATAGCACAATTCTCCTTTTCTGGTGATTTTCTGTGGTTTACTCTGTTTCTATTTGTAACGTTGTGTGTCCTCTGAACAGTCCTGTCTGTCTCCCTCTCTTGTTTTCACTTGTTGTCTTCCCATGCACACTCCTCGGTTCTCCAGTTATAACAGGACAGCTGTGCCTCATTGTGCCACTGTCCTCGCACAGTCACCTCTGCCCTTTCCAGTGGGGTGAGTGGCGAGGCTGTTGGCTTTCTGTTGCTCTGAGCTTTAACTCTCCTTAATCACTCTTTCCCTTTCAAATTATGTCTTTTTGTGTTATTTTTTCATTTAATCCATTGTTCCCCCTTAAAAATCTTTGATCTTCCCACTTTCATTCAGTGCCATTGTTTTAATACCATTCAGATTGGCCACTGGGGAAATAAGCTTGTGCTATGTCCCTAGATTGTGATACTGCATATGTGCCTGGGCACACACACATTGGAAGTGTGACCCCTCATCATCACTATGACTACCGTGCTGGATGATGACTGTGCTTGATGCCGGTGATGTCACCAGGGTAACATATGGCTTGTGCAATATTCCCTAAATCCGGGTAAATCATCGCCAGGTGACATGAATATTTAATTTATTCATAGCTGTCAAATAAAATAATCTTTGTCCACCCTGATGGAGCGTCATCCTGCTACAGCCGGTTCTCAAGCGCGAAATGTTGGATTTAACATGGTAATTACCAGAGCCAGAACTTAATGACATGATGGAAAGCACACTGTTGCCATGAGATAGCAAAGAGATGAGCCACTTTCACCTGGAAACCCTTTTAAGCCATCTCATTTCCCTTTATTCCTATGTATTTTTTTTATTTTATTTTTTTATCTAGCCTACTCAATGCAGTGCATTAGCAAGGGTCAGCAACCTGTGCATTCTTCTTCTGCTGGATAGGTGGCTGTAGCTCACTTTTCTTCTGTACTCATCATAAAAAGCGGATGTCAACATTGGTGATGTGCTCACTTTAAGTTTCCGGCAAGGATATCTGAAGCAGAGCAAACTTTTCAGCTTTAAGATTGCCTTTTAGACTGTTATGGTCAGCCGTGTGGGTTCCGGTGACAGGTGTTGATTCTGGAAACAAAGGAGTAGTTAGGTTAACTTTTGAGGGAATTAGAGGCTGTGCCCTTTGCCACCTGTTGCTGGGCCTTTGACTTGTTCCGGCTGATGCGTGTTTATGCATCTCTGCTGATAAGATATTGACAAGGTATGTCATGAACTGAAGCAACAATGCAGACCACAGGTCAGCTTAGGGGCTGAGTTTCATCTTTCCTTGACTGTTGCAGTGGGTCTCTCAGTATTTTTCAGTATCTCATGCAGGAGTGCTGTGTTTTTTTAGACGTCATGTCCAGTTAAAAAGAACGTCAACTTTTAAAAAACGTGTCTCGAGCAACATGATCACACATGAGTTACGGTACCCTAGGATCAGTCACATTATGCTGAATCAACAACAAGCAGGGTTGGGGAGTAATGGAATACATGTAACGGGATTATGTATTTAAAATACAAAATATAAGTAACTGTATTCCACTACAGTTACAATTTAAATCATTGGTAATTAGAATACAGTTACATTCAAAACGTATTTTGATTACTGAAGAGATTACTTTACATTTTATTGTCATTTGTTTCATTTAATATTTAGTCCTTTCAGATGGAAAACATTTACACATATAAATGATGTGATCCAAAGTGCATTTGAACAGCGGTGAAACACTTTCTTATGATGTGTTACATTCATACGAGCAGACAGAGAAGTAAATTTGAAGTAAGTTTGGAGCAGAAGAAATAGAAATAAAGTTTGTGTAAATTGTCAGCTTTACGCTAAGCTAAAATGCTATTTCTTGCCATTTTACATGCACATGTTACCAGACACGATCATATTTTTTATCAAGAAAATTCACGTTAGATCATAATTTCTTTTTTCTAGTAAGACCTTTGATATTAGGGCAAAAATCATACTCTTG
This sequence comes from Myxocyprinus asiaticus, assembly GCF_019703515.2. Classification (NCBI taxonomy): domain Eukaryota; kingdom Metazoa; phylum Chordata; class Actinopteri; order Cypriniformes; family Catostomidae; genus Myxocyprinus; species Myxocyprinus asiaticus. The sequence goes on along the minus strand of NC_059358.1, from coordinate 25,605,003 downwards.
ATAATAATTTTTGTATTGTTTTCCTGTAAAAATATCTAAAAATCCTTAAAAAAAAAAGATCAGTTTGATTTATCTTGTTTTAGAAACAACACTGCATAAGATATTTAGGTTTCTCAGAGAATGTATTTTTAACATTTGTGTTTTGCTTACAAGTTTTTATAGTCAAAACAAGTGAAAAAATCTACCAGTGCTGAAGAAGTAATCAAAAGTATTTAGAATACGTTACTGACCTTGAGTAATGTAACAGAATACGTTACAAATTACATTTTACAGCATGTATTCTGTAATCTGTAGTGAAATACATTTCAAAAGTAACCCTCCCAACCCTGACATTATTGCTTTGGCTCCAGCAGCATGATAGACCTGGGTTCTGTTTCTGTGTTGAGACCAGGAAGTTATTGTACGTAATCAGTGACAAGCGCAATTTGGATGTTACTCCACTGATGGATAGGTTTAGGATTGGTTTGGGGATACAGTTTACAAAATATGCATTCCTCTTAACTTTATTACAGCCTGTACAGCTGAAAACAACTCGCTTTTGGAACCCCTCTGTGGACGTTTCATCTGGGAAACTGAGCTCACATGTGCCCATATGCCCAACAACACCGCATCGCTGTGTCTAGTTTTTTTTTTTTTTTTTAATGCAAGAATGTGTTAGGTCTGAATGAAGTGCTTAAAATCAAGTGTTCATATGAGTGTGTGCTAAAATTCACCATAGTTAATTCTTAGATTATATATTGATTTTACAGCAGTAACAGTGTATGACTTGGTGTAGCTAAGTCTTTCGGTTATAATGGTAAATGTATAAAGTAAGTAACTGTTATTAATATCGTATAAATTGTATTAGGCATATATGATTTATAGAATCAGAATTGTTATTATTATAAGTTATGTTCTAATTGTTTAATATTTTATAATAGTTGCTGTTAGGTTTTATTGAAAAATCTTTATGCTACACTGTTAGACCTTACAGTGGTTTTTCTATAGTAACATACTTGCAACACTGCTGCCAGCTAGTTACTGTAAAAAGCTGATAACAGTAAGCTATTGCAATTGTTGTGTACAGTAATTTACTGACTACTGTAATTAGTAGCTGAGGTATATTACTGTAAAATATAAATTGTAGAGTAAATAACTGTAAATATTGCATAATTATTATTTCTTTATTTTTTATTATTATTATATACAATTTATCATTAATAGTAAAGAAAACATATTAGTTTGTTTTATTATTATTTTTGTATTATTGGAGCATGACAAGAATAGGGGAACTGTATCATGACATACAGTAATTCTATGTAGTAAAACATTAAAGGGATAGTCTGCACAAAATGAATTTACTCATCCTCATGCCATCCCTCATGTTTATGACTTTCTTTCTTCTGCAGAACACAAATATTTTTGGAACAATATCTCAGCTCTGGAGGTCAAAACAATGCAAGTGAATGATGACTAGAAGTTTGAATCTCCAAAATGCACATAAAGGAAGCAGAAAAGTAATCCAGACAACTCCAGGGATTTAATCCATGTCTTCAGAACTGATATGATAGGTGTGGGTGAGAAACAGTTCAATATTTAAGTCATTTTTTTTCCATAAATTTCCACCTTTGACCAGCCCAAACTAGTAGGTGACGATATGCACGAAGAATGCAATCGCCAAATGCTCCGAGATCAAATGGAGTATTTATTTATAAATACCGGGATTTATAAATGAAAATAATAATAATAATAATAATAATAATAATAATTAATAATTAAGAATAATGTGGAAGTGAAAGTGGAGATTTATAGTAAAACTGACTTAAATATTGAACTGTTTCTCACAAGGGTGAGTAAATGATGAGAGATTTTGGGTGAACTATCCCTTTAAGTAAAATACTTATACAACTAATACAGCAATTAAAAAGGTAACAAGGATAAAAATGTATACAGATTGAAGGAGAAGTCATTGTCAGTCAGAGCAGGGCCACAAGGATCAAGAGAACACTGAAAGAAAATAATATATGATCAGTGTAATGGTAAATTCATGAAGTCATCACATCCAATACTTCCCAAAATCTCCTTTAACTTCGTGGCCGTTTACACAAGACGACGAGTTCTTGTGCCCAAAACAGAAAGATGGAGCGCAACGCAACAGTGAATGTGTGGGTCTCAAACGTTGAACCGCTTTCAACTGATGCACCGTCTTAAAAACGCAACACTCACGACGCGAGAGAAAAAAACAGATAGACGTGACGCAACGAATAAAGACATACCAACACCTAAAAATAACGCAGATGGAAGGCAAGAACACGTCCTCTGACCCATAGACGAAGTAAACTTGATAATTTCAATAACATTCGAGTTTTTCTTTCTCTATAAATATTTTTCTTGAATAACCGTCTAATTACTGCTTGTACTTAATTGTATATTTTCCACTCGAATTCAGTGGGACTCTGATCAAATGCAGCTTTCCCTCAGACAGCGTTGCGGGGTGTCAGGGGTTGAGGGGCGTTGCTAGGGTTGGAAAAGATAAGGGGGTTAGCCCCCTGAGAACAAGCCCTTAAAGTCCTGATATCTCTCCGTCTTGTCTGTTTCTTTCATTTTGTTGTATGTCTAGTTGATCTCTCTCCATCTCTTTGTGTTTGTGTGTCTACTGGTCACACCAGTATTTTTCTTCTCTGTCTCTCTTATTTTTTAGGTGGAAGAATCAGCGTGTGTCTCCTTGATTTGAGTATAGCAAATCTGTCGATTACTCTTCCAGGTTAAATTGTGTTAACAGATTTATTGTCAATTGATAAGACGGGAAGGTTGTGAAGTCCTTCCTGACCCATGGTTCGCCTCAACCATGTGTGCAGGCCTCTCAGGGCACTAAATTATCGTTCACATGTGCAGCTGCTGACAGGCAGTGTTAGTGCAACCTGGAAAAGTTTTTTGAGAGAGGGAAACATAGCCTATATATATATATATATATATATATATATATATATATATATATATATATATATATATATATATATATATATACACACACAACAGTAATACAACAGTAGTAATCAGTACTGTATATCTATATTCCAAACAACGACCCACCAGGAAGGTCAGACTATATTCTGGCTAACAGAAATGTTAAAAAGGTTTTTTTTCTCACCTCAACTTCCATATTCTACTCTATTTCCTGGTGCTTTACAAACAAGCACAGCCATCCAAGTTCGTTAAAATTGGCGAAATGTTCTTGTATCCACCTGGGTCACCGCTTCTTCCATGGTTTTGACAAACTTGTCTCTCAGATTTTTCTATACCTTTCCATTTTTCCATATCTTTCCCCACCGTGGCTGCAATTTCTTTCCAGGAATTCTGTGCCATCTGGCTGTCTCTATGGCCTCTATGGCAGTATGTACAAACATACCTGTTTGGCCAGAATCACCTCAAAGTCATTCATTTTCAGATGCGGAGTCATGCACACAGTTACAAAAAAATGGCATGTGCACCGGCACGCGAAATAAGGTCTAGCGCACTCAGTGCGCGCAACCGCCCACTCGCGCTATTGCGGACGCGTCGAGTATAAACCAGGCTTTAGGTAAGTGGTAAACGTAATCTACCAAAGCCTGCTTTTCATCACGGACAGATGGACTGCTAGTACGGGCGAAGAAAATAAAAATAAATAAAACCTATTGTATTTGTGAAGTGAAACGTGTTTGAATCTTCAAAAAGATCAGGGGCTTTTGACAATACATTGGGGGCTTAAGCCCCCGAAGACCCCCCCTTGCAACGCCACTGGTTGTACCTGAGGTAAAGTTTGTTTCCCACTGTCGGGGGTGGAGGGAGGCAGAGAGAGAGAGGCAAAGCCAAGAAGATTACAATTATCGTAACAAATATACAGTTTTATCTTATTACCAATACCAAATGTTAGAATTTCTAATATAATTGAGGCAAGTTTCATCGTTTAACTTACCTGCAGTACTTCTACAGTAATTTGCTGTATTTAGTTACAGTTTGTTACTGTATTAATTTGATAAAAAGTAATTTATTGCTATTAATGAGTGAAGTCACCAAAATGACCCATGATGCAGTGCATATTACAGTTAAATACTGTATTATTATATTATAATAATCTACTGGTCATTTTACAGTTATTTACCCTATAAACTACAGTAAGGGTTAACAGTGTAGGGAAGAAGGAAGAAGAGCGGAGGGGGCAGGTAGTTTTACTAATTACATTTTCTCTTTCGTTTTTTCATAGCCTATTTCTTGGTTTTGTGATGTGTGTCCAATGAGAGGAGCAAAGAGGAGGGACCGGGGCGGAGAGACAGAGCAAAAAGAGAAGTTGAGAGGGAGAGAAAGAGAGAGAATGAGAGACGTGCTGTCAGAGTAAGATCTGGAGGATATGCATACATTTCTAGACATAATATCTGGACACTGTTAATTTTCACCTGTACTCATATCCAGGTGCCTAATTTAAATCGTTTTCGTTCAAAGGGGGCCAATAATGGCTTTCGAAATTATAAAAGCACCGAGTGGATTTATTCCCTAAAATATTAAACAGCGGAGAAAATCTGAATTTCTTTCCGAAATCTCTTTCCCGCTTTTATTTAGACAACTGTTCACTCGTTAAACGCAATAGTCGCTTTCGTCCGTTGGGGTCTTATATTTATTTCGAAAATAACGTGTTGCAGACAGAAAGAGGGATCCGTTGACTTCTGTTAACCTTCAATCTGGAATCACAGGCTGTCTGCAACGAAGCGAATAAGAAATGATGGCATGATTGTGACAACATGAAAAAGAAAAAGTGTCGAGGAATATTTTTCCACCGCTTTTGAAATCACCATATGAACGTGGAGAAGGACTGACAGAAGAGAGGTAAGTGACAGAGAGTAAGAGGAGTCTGGAAAGATAAGAGGTTGTAGGGAAATAAATAAAAATATAATTGAGTGACTATTAAATTATTCTGAATGCACTATTATAAAATGGGTGCCCTCAGTTCTTTTCATGCACATTTGAATGAAATAGAAATTTGACACATTTGAATCAATAAAATGCCTACAACAGTACAGTGCATTGATGGTAATATGTTGAGTCTTGCATTTGTCACAGGTCAGTCCAGAGGCCATGATTTGACCATTGCATAAGTTTTTCAGTAATAAAGAGGCTCCTGGTTGCATTTGTGTGACAGATATTGCTGGAAGGAGAGAGATGAGAGGAGGGAAGTCAGAGACAAAAGGTGATTGAGCTAGAGAGAGAGATAGTGTATGTGTGTGTTTAGAGACAAAAGTAGACTGTGGATGGGTTCAGAGGTACATCAGTTTTCCTCCTTTTCACTTACAATGACCTTTCCTGTAAACTTTAACTCTCAAGCATAAATCCGTGTCACCCAGCTCTTTCATTTTATTCCCCAATTATTAAAAAGGGAGTCCCCATCCTACATCCAGTCTCCTCTAGCATCTGCAAAATGTATTCAGTTATAAATAAAACCATCCTTCTGTCTCTCTCTGTTCCTTTCTCATTTGCTTCTCTCTGTCCGTCTCTCCCTCTAACTTAACTCCAGAGTTGAGGAGCAGAGCACAAACAAACCTGCTGGAGCCTGGTTGCCATGGATCCCCCTCCCTCTCTGAGTCTGGCCCTTCTCAGTGCGAGCGAAGATGAAGAGCAGCGTCTGCCCCTCCCTCTTAGTGGTATCTCACATGCCTCCCTTGCTGGCAACTACCCTGGAACCAACCACTCTAATCACACAGGAGGCAACAGCAGCCTGGAGCGTCTCAATGGCACTCCTTCACCCACTACGCCCAACCTTCCCCCAGCATCGCTGCCCAAGTTACCCATGTCCACAACTCCCCAGCTGTCCATGCCAATCCCCAATGCGCTCCACCCCACCAGCACGCCACTGTCCTCCTGCCTCGGTAGCCAACACAGCCTGAGCGGAGAGGCCTCGCCCGTCTACAATGCACTGTTCTACTCCTCTCATTCACCTTCCACAGAGAGAGAACGAGAACGGGAGAGAGGATGTAAGCACAGGCAGGCCAGTCCCCTGGTACACAGGAGGGACAGTAACCCCTTTACAGAGATCGCCATGAGCTCGTGCAAATACAGTGGTGGAGTGATGAAGCCACTCAGCCGCCTCAGCGCCTCCCGCAGGAACCTCATTGAGTCTGACAGCAGCAGCGACACCAAAGAGGGTGGGCAGAGTGCAGGCCAGAGTGCCGCACCCTCCTCTCAGCATAGCCAATCACAATCCCAGAACCCGCCAGAGATCGTTATATCCTCTAAAGAGGATCCGCCTTACATACACGCTTATGAACTTGATGCATCTGCCAATCAAATGTCCATCTACCACCAGAACCACGCCCTCTCTGAGAGTAGGGGCATGTTGGGGATAGGTGGCATCACAGGGGGTGGGACTAATAGAAGGAGGGGCGGTGCTGTGGGAGGGGTGGGGAGGACTGCTTCCAAAGCTCCTAAACATAAGAATCAGAACATCGGCTACAAACTAGGCCACAGGAGGGCGCTGTTTGAAAAGAGGAAGAGACTTAGTGACTATGCGCTCATATTCGGCATGTTTGGCATTGTTGTCATGGTGATTGAGACCGAGCTGTCCTGGGGTGTCTACAATAAGGTGAGACGTTTACTGGACTTTGTGTTCTAGGGACTTGAATGTCTTTATTAGATCAATAGAGCGCAACAGTGTCGCCCACTTTTTCAGCTGTCTTGGTTCTGGAAGTATTTTTCACATTCATTTTTTCCATAGGGTTTTCATAAAAGAGTTCTAGGACAGCAGCCAGCTCAGAAATGAATCAGAACATTACAAACTTTGATTTGAGGCAAAAAAAAAAAAAAAAAAAAAAATTTTAAATGTGAAAATCGGAAGAAAAAAGACAAAGGTACAAGTAGTTAACGTCTGTCAACCACAATACCATGAAGCACTGCGAATTACATAATCAAATAAAAAAAATGATGGCAACATATAAAACTATTTATTTAAAGTAGTTTAGTAAAAGTGTAGAATCAAAATATTTAAATTCTATTGCAAAATATTCAGACATATGCAAATATATAGTTTGAGAGTGTAGGGAGATCTACTCGATTGCATCATTTACAGTGCGTCATTGGAGTGGGCGGTCGCTGCTGAGCTGTTTTTGTGCAATTTGTTAGCTGTGTTAAAATAAAGCAGACTGATAGCTTCAGCAGAAGCATATACCTGTTAAATTGATTAACAGCCTCAGTGCTCACAATAGGTCTGTCTTTAACTGTTTTTAAGTTATTGTAAAAACACTTTTATACTGTACACAATGTATGGAAGTCTGTAATATAAAGTAACGATTTTCGATCATGTTTATAAACCAAAAGTAAATTAAAAAAAATCTTGGACACTTAAAGGGATATTTTTCACAAAAATGAAAATTCTGTCATCCATTACTTATCTTCATGTCATTCCAAAGTTATTTGACTTTCAATGAGATGTTAGACTGAATGTAAGCCTCTGTCACTATTTACTTTCATTGCATATTTTTCCATACATTGAAAGTGAATGATGACTGAGGTTGTCATTCTGCGCTCTTTTGTGTTTCACAGAAGGAAAGTCATACAGGTTTGGAACAACATGAAGGTGAGTAACTGTTGACTCAGTTTTCATTTTTCGCCTGAACTATCCCTATGAAAACAGAGACCCTTTAAACTAGAATATTTGTGATCATTTTAAAGAAGTTTATACATTTTTAAAAAATCTATTTCAGTCGTAACTTCTCTGAGCATCTAAAGATCTTGTAATTGGCATCACAGGAACCCATTGCAGGAAGTTGTGTTATTTGGGTAATGCCAGACCATATTGTGTTACATAAGCAAAGCCAGTAAAAGTGCTTTGAAAATCAACTCTCAAAACAAACAAAGTCCATGGATAAGTGCTATGGAATTTGTCACCTTTTATTTGCAACAGAAGACAGTAATGATGCATGTGTGTCTGTGCGTGAGCATGCATGTTTTAAGTAGTTTCTGTCTATCTTAGTAGACATACACATGTGCAGTAGGCATTCAAGGTTAGTATTCTGCTGCTGTCAATAGCACCACAGCTTGTGAAGAGATGTACTGACAGGACATATCAGATGTCTGTAGGACAGCTGACCAGGAGATCTTAATACATAAATGCATGCATAAAAGAGAAAAGAAAGAGAGATTTTGTTAGATGTGGGTAGAGATCAGTAATTGTTGTGTGAATAGGACATCTCTGGATGTGGTAAAGTTCACTTACCTGGAACAGTAGTCCCACAACTAAAGGACTTATAACTTTTTGTGCAGAAGAATAAATGCAAGTGCTTTAACAAAAATATGAGCTCACATATTTGTTTTTAAAACCTCTAGAATTGCCCCATAGATTTCCATTGTTTGTTCTTTACAATAAGTGTGGTAAACACTTCAAAATGATCTGTTGTAATTGACAGCATGGCACCAATTCTGACAAAAGATCTTAAAGCTCACAAAAAGGAAAATTCTGTCACCAGTTACTCACTCCCATATTGTTCTTAACCAATATGACCTTCTTTCTTTCGTGGAAAACATGATGTTAGGCAGAATATTAGCCTCAGTCATCATTCACCTTTATTGCATCTCTTTTCCATTTACAATTATAGTGAACGGTGACTGAATACATTTCGTCATCAGCAGTTGCCCAGATTTTCTCAACCCGCGGAAGGGGTCATTGTCTGTGCGCATCATCGAGACGTGCGCCAACCATTGACTCTAATAAAAGAGTATCAAAAATCAGTTGTAGTGGGCATAGGTCAGGACAGGAAAACTAAGTATTCCTGGGCCTTGTGGCTAACATTTACCTAACATTCCCTATAGTGTTTCACAAAAAAAAATAAAAAAAAATAAAAATGGGTTTTGATTGGAACAACATGAGAGTAAGTCAGGGCTGGACAGGGACTAAAAATTGGTCCTGGAAAAAAACAACCCATCTAGCCCACGAGTCCCCCTTGACCGTTTCGCCGGGCAGAAATGGGGGTGGGGGATTAACCCCTTGATCGACCGGCCCACTGAGAATAGGGCTACCAATGGCCAGTCCATCCATGGGGTGAGTAAATGATTAGATAAATTTTTTTGAATTTTTTTTTTTGGGGGGTCCTCGTGGTGGCATAGTGACTCGGGTGGCGGAGGATGAATCTCAGTTGCCCCCACGTCTGAGACCGTCAATCCGCACATCTTATCACGTGGCTTGTTGAGCGCATTACCGCAGAGACCTAGCGCGTGTGGAGGCTTCACGCTATTCTCCGCGGCATCTATGCACAACTCACCAAGCGCCCCACCGAGAGCGAGAACCACATTATAGCGACCACGAGGAGGTTAACCCAACGTGACTCTACCCACCCTAGCAACCGGGCCAATTGGTTGCTTAGGAAGCCTGACTGGAGTTACTCAGTACACCCTGGATTTGAACTTGCGACTCCATGTGTGGTAGTCAGTGCTTTTTTCTTGCTGAGCTACCCAGGCCCCTTCAACCCGTAACATTGATTTAATTTTGAAAAGTTGTGTAGTTTAAATAGCATCATGTGAGTGTTTTAATTTTTAATTTTCCTAAAAGCATTGATTTATACATGTTAGGTTAATCTAAAATTATTTATTTACGACAAACTTGAGTTTTTCTCTGCGTAAGGTTCAAACTCATGATCTTCAGAAGGGGAGGTGAGAACACGCAACCCCACAGCATGCTCTTGAGCCAAAAATCAAGTGTTGCTTGATGTATCTTGCACTCCAGCCTACATACTGAACTTCAACTAGTGAAATTTTTTATAATGCCAAAATCAGTGTGTGTAGAAGTTCAGTAAATGACTGATTCCTGTGCTATTACTTTAAAAGTTGCTGGAGGATTGAATGTAGGCTAACTGGCACAGCATGTCAAGGTGAAATATTTTCCAGCCTAATAGCTGCAGCCACAGATTGAAGATGCTCTGAATGTGTGTGTGTGTGTGAGTGATAAAGCAACAGAGTTGAGCTCATTGTCAACAAAGTTTGGTGTCAGTTGCATCATTTTTGTTAGGCAGTGACTTGGTGACATAATGCCTAATGTGTGAATGTGTGTCTCTGTGAGCAAGTGGGTTTGTGTTAGCATTATGAGATGTTTTCTTATATCTGGCATCTGTCTCAGCATGTATTCTGGAAAGCACTTTGTGCATATGCTCGTTGCCATTGTTCTACAGGTGATTATGATATAGCAGACATATAGTAATCTTGTTCTGTGTCAGTGTCTCTTATTCGCTACTTTACTCTCTCTTAGCTGTCTGTCTTCTCTTTCTGTCCCCCCTTCTTTTCCTCTTATGCTTTATATCTCTTTTCTCTCTGTCTCACCCACTCATTTTTCTCTTCCTTTTACACTCTCATACTTTTTTCCCCTCTTATTTCTCTTCATCGCTCACTCTCTGAATATTCTCTGATGATTATTCTTGGTCTGGATCTCTTTCTTCCTCATACTCTATCCTTAGCGCGCTCTCTCTTATTTTCTCTTTCTCTTTCTCTTTCTCTCTCTCTCTCTCTCTCTCTCTCTCTCTCAATTCAATTCAAATTAGCTTTATTGGAATGATCTTATACAATGTACAATGTTGCCAAAACATTGAGTAATAAACATATTACAAACATGAATTTTATTTTATATACAATAAATAAATAATAATGAGAATAATATAAAATACAAACAAATGACAAAGTAAAATTCAGAGAGCAATGAGAAAGGGAAGAAAAAAGGAAATTAAAACAGTATCAATAGAGCTCTAATAAGATGAGGGGTCAGCCTCTTTCCCTTATATGATAACAGGTGAACACATACTGTGCTGCCAGCTGAATACATTACTTTCTGTCCCATAAGATATGAGAGTTTGTCTAAATCAATAATTATGTCCTGGAATTCAGGTAGAATATGAGCTATTTGTGTAAAGTAAGTGTTTCTAATTGTCTCATATTTACTGCAGTAAGTGAGGAAGTGCAGCTCATCCTCCATGGCTCCTTCAGTGCAGTGTGAACACAGTCTGTCTTCTCTAGGCCTCCAGCTCTGCCTGTGTCAGCCCATCTCTATGGACAGACTGTGCTCACTCAGACGATACTTTGACAGTATCTTTCTTTATTGATAGTCTTTAATATTGAGCAAATATGGTGCCAATTTATAATCAGTCTTGATTCTGTGGAAGCAGCTTAATTTATGTACTTTTGTGTCTTTGTGCTGCCAATCATGAATATATTCTTCCTGGGTTGTTCTTTCTTTCTGTTTCAGTTTTGCCAGTCTGAACTGGATGGATGAATTTAGTTGATATTTTTCCACTATATAGTGCAGAGGGTCACTCTCTGTGTGTCCTGCTCTGTGTGCCTGAAGGCACAGTGTTTGTAGTTATCTGGAGGTGTGTCTGACAAATTAAACCAGAACTTGGCTGCTCTCTTCTGGATTTCAGTGAGGAGAGGGAACCGGCCCAGTTCTGCACTACAACCCAGATCTGGAGCATTTCTGTGAATTCCCAGGATGTTTTTGCAGAATTCGAGGTTGAAAACTCCAACAGGGCTTTTATCCCAGGATTCATAATTTAATTTATATTTGGGGCCCCAGATTTCACAGCCATGAATTTAAATAATGATTTTCTTATACTTTAATATATTCTACGGGCTTTGTCAGTCAGATCTTTTAATGGCAAATCCAACTGTCATGAAGCAGAAATTGTAAGACCCAAATAATTATAGCAGTCAGCATGATGAAGGATTGTTTCCCCATTTGTACAAATATATTTATTGTTCATAATGCAATTTTTTTTCTTCTGAAAAATCATGACTTTGGATTTTTTATTTTTTTTATTTATCTCCATGTTTATTGGTAAGGCCCAATCACTGCTATATTCTTCTAAAATCGAAAGGCTTTCATGTAGTCCCTCTTCATTAGGTGACAGCAGCAGGAGGTCGTCAGCATATTTGATTTCTCTGCCATCTAAGATCAGTCCAGGGTAGGGGCCTGGGTAGCTTAGCAGGTAAAGACACCTTGCAAGTTCGAATCCAGGGCGTGCTGAGTAACTCCAGTCAGGCTTCCTAAGCAACCAATTGGCCCAGTTGCTAGGGTGGGTAGAGTCATGTTGGTTTAACCTCCTCGTGGTCACTATAATGTGGTTCTCGCTCTCGGTTGGGCACATGGTGAGTTGTGCATGGATGCTGCGGAGTATAATGTGAAGCCTCCACACATGCTAGGCCTCCGCAGTAATGTGCTCAACAAGCCACGTGATAAAATGCGTGGATTGATGGTCTCAGACGTGGAGGCAACTGAGATTTGTCCTCCGCCACCCAGATTGAAGCAAGTCACTACGCCACCACAAGGACCTAGAGCGCATTGGGAATTAGGCATGCCAAATTGGGGAGAAAAAAAAAAGATAAGTCCAGGGCAAGGTGACTTTTGAAGAGTTGTGGCCTATTCATTTATATAAATATTAAATAGAGTTGGGCTAAGGCTGCAGCCTTGACGAACTCCCTTGGTCTGATTGAAATAATTGGTTCTTTTGTCATTAATCTTAACACAGCATTTATTGTCTTTGTACATGTATTTTATGATATCATATGTCTTTCCTCCTATTCCACTCTGGATGAGTTTAAGGAAGAGTCCGTTATGCCAAACAGAATCGAAGGCCTTTTTAAAGTCAATGAAGCAGCCAAATATTTTGCCTTGTTTTGTTTGTTGAATATATTTCTGTATAAGTGAGTGGAGTGTGTATATACAGTTGTGCTCAAAAGTTTGCATACCCTTGCAGAAATTGTGACATTTTGGCATTGATTTTGAAAATATCAAAGAGGAAAATATCAAAGTTCTTTTCAGCTCCCCATGGCTCAGTATCTAGCCTGCTCAGTGCATCCACGTGAGAGCTAACAAACTCATTGACTATTTATACACAGACACTAATTGCAATTTAAAAAGCCACAGGTGTGGGAAATTAACCTTTAATTGACATTTAAACCTGTGTGTGTCACCTTGTGTGTCTGTAACAAAGCCAAACATTCAAAGGTATGTAAACTTTTGATCAGGGCCATTTGGGTGATTTCTGTTACCATTATGATTTAAAAAGGAGCCAGACAACTATGTGATAATAAATGGCTTCATATGATCACTATCCTAAATAAAAGACAGTTTTTTTGCATGATCAGTCATATTTTCAAAATCAATGCCAAAATGTCACAATTTCTGCCAGGGTATGCAAACTTCTGAGCACTACTGTAAGATTAGTTGTTCTCTGTTTGGGCATGAATCCAATTTGACATTTATTTAGTGTATTGTGTTCTTGAATGAAATTCACTAATCTGTTATTTATAATGCAACAGAATAGTTTCCCAAGGTTGTTGCTTACTGTAATGCCCCTGAAGTTATAGAGTTTTGGGTTACAGATGGGAATGAAATGGACTTTTTTGGATTTATCTAAATTGTTCCAAAAATCCCATAAGGAATTTTTATTGACAGCCTCCTCAATCTTGTTGAGCTTTGCTGTCATATTTTCAGCTCTTTTCATTCTTAGTAGTGACTTGTACATTTTAAGGGTTTGATGATATGTGGTTTGTGTGTGCTGGTTTGCAGGGTCTCTTTGTTTTTTCATTTGATAATGATCATAATTCCTTTCTTGAAGTTTGACAATCTTTGTCAAACCAAACGGCTTTAACAATTTCTTTTTTACTTCTGTAAATTTTTATTTTCCTCAGAGCTTTGCTGGCCACTGTAGAATTTTTTTTAGTTAACTGTTCTGTTGCCAAATTGATACTTTTCTTGTCTAGTCCAAATTTGGTGTAGAAAAATTTGTCATTTTATGAACATGAATGCTGTGGACCATAGCTTCATACTGTGCAGAACTGTCATTTTTCCATATAAATTTGTTAGGGAGGGAAGACAGTTTAATTTTCTGATCAGAAGATGGCAGATTTGTTGACTTGTTTAGACTAATGACTATGTGACTCTGATCTGAGAAAGGAAGTTGTGGCTTCACCATGAAGTAGTTGATCTTATTGTGGTCTATATCTGTTATAGCGTAGTCCACTGTGCTGCTGCCTCGAGGTGAGCAGTAAGTAAATCGACCCAGAGAGTCTCCCCTTGTCCTGCCATTAACTATATATAAACCCAGGCTTTTGCAGAGCTGCAGGACGTGATTTCATAGCTCTGACATGCTTTAGTAAAGATTTGATTCTGCTGTATACTGTATGTGTACTTCTAATATATACAGTATATCAGCTGAACTAATGTAGTCTGGTTCCTTTCCAGTCCTTGCATTCAGATCCCCCATTAACAGTACAAAGCCTAGAGACTGAAACTGAATGATCTCTGACTGTAGTGTAGGTAAGGTGTCCTCATTATAATAGAGGGACTTGTATAGGGGAAACACACTGCACATAGGTAAGTGTTTAAGTTTCATCCATTTATGTGTTTTCCCTTTTTTTACAGGCTGAATGTAGTGGTAAAGATGCTCTTTAATTCAAACTATAATTCCTCCTGAATCTCTTCCATTTTTAACATGAGCGTTTTTGATTGAAATTATAAATAACTCTCTGTAGTTTGAAGGAGTATAGGTTTGAGACTCTAAACGACTCCATGTCTCAAGTAATATAATTATATCCAAACTATATACAATATTTAAAAATGTTGTAGCATGTTATTTTAAAGGAAGACATTGAGAAATTTTCTATATACCAGAAAGAATAATATATGATTTTGCGACCCAATATTATTTTGAAATATAGTGAATCAATTAAAATGCAATACAAAATAATAATAATAATAATAATAATAATAATAATAATAAAGGAATAAAGAATTTGCTTGACTAAACTCACATTGTAGGTAATTAAGCTAATAGATTGTCACATATAATTTTCAGCATGTTTTTTATCTGGCTGAGGTCACTGGTGTCTGAACTACTTCTACCAGCCACAACAGTGGCGTAGCTGTCTGACTGTCTGCTGGGATGCTGTGTGACCCTCTCCTCGCTGATGTGACGTGTTCTCTGGGAGCTCCTCAGAGCCACTTCCTTGATGGATTTTGCAAATAGTCTCATGCCGTCTCGATGAATGTGCAGGCGGTCATATAGATGTTCATGGGTAATGTGCTGATGGTTTGCAATGTGCACATTTGACATTGGTGCCCAAACACTAGCTATCTCTATATTAACTGCATTAATGATTTTATGTGGGATGTCTCTGCGAGGGAGAAGGGTAGAGGTGATGACCTTAGCACTGGGCTAGATCCTGGAAGCTGTTTTTACCATGTCAGTCAGAGATTTAGTGACATCCACCCTTTTGGTGTTGAGGTCGTTTGTCCCAGAGTGCAGTATGACGTGAGAGGGCGCGCCCAATACACCCTCTCTCAGCAGCTTCAGAGTGGATCCGGTGGTGGAACACCAGAATTTCCTTGCGTGGCTTGGCAAGACAGGGCGTGGAGCATAGGATCAGGGCAACATCTGTGGAAGGTGGAGCCATGAGAGACTCGAGGGGCGGAGCCTTGAGAGACTTGAGGGGCGGAGCCAGGGAACTTGGTACCCGGAGAGTAGCCGACAACTCGAAGGGCCAGGTTGGAGCCGGAGGCAGGGAGGACCAAGGTAGCACTGGAGGCTCGGAGGAGCAAGGTGGAGCTGGAGGATCGAAAGACTGAGGTGGAGCCGGTGGGACTGAAGACCAAGGTGGAGCCGTAGGGATGGAGGTCCCCGGTGGAGCTGAAGGATCGGAGAGATGAGGTGTAGCCAGAGGATCGGAGAGCCAAGGCGGAGCCAGGTGACGACAAACCAAGGAGGAGCTGGAGGGACGAGGGATCCCGGTAAAGCCGACAGGCTGAAGGACCGCAGTGAAGCCGAGGGAACGTAGAGCCGAGGTGATGTTGAGGGATCGACAGGCCAAGTCAGAGTCCAGGGCTCGGAGGGTCTAGGCATGGTCGGAGGGTCGAAAGTTCCCCTTGCCTGATCAGGAGAACTAAGGGTGGGCACAAGGGCGGGAACCAATTCCAGCTCAAATAGCCCAATGAAAGATGGCTCTGGGACGAACGAGGCCTGCAACGCTGGTTCGTTGGCCAGAGATGAGCCTGAGACCTTGCATGGAGCAGACTGAAGCTTGGCTGTGACGTGGCATGGAGCAGACTCAGGTGTGGTTGTGACATGGCATGGAGCAGGCTCAGGCATGGCTGTGACATGGCATGGAGCAGGCTCAGGCGTGGCTGTGACATGGCATGGAGCAGGCTCAGGCGTGGCTGTGACATGGCATGGAGCAGGCTGAGGTGTTGCTGTGACATGGCATGGAGCAGGCTGAGGCATTGCTGTGACATGGCATGGGGCAGACTCAGGATCCGGGGCAAAAGATGGCGCTAGCTCAGTGACCATGACGAGGAACTCTGGCTTGGCGGCCATGACGTGGAACTCTGGCTCAGCGGCCATGATGTGGAACTCTGGCTCGGCATCCACCTCCCCCACAGTGAACGTAGAACCAATAATATGCAGAGCAAGGTCGATATACTGAGCCAGGCTGTGGGTACCCTGACCGCCTGGCATCAGAGAAGAGATGGGCTCATTCAGTCCAAATCAGAAACAGTCCTTGAGGGCCACCTCATTAAAATCCACCCTGCAGGCCAGAGCGCAGAATTCCTCCACATAATCCTCCAGGGACGACTCCCCTGGCGTAGACGGAGATGCTGAACTGCTGGGTTCATCTTGTGTCAGTCAGGTATTATGTAACGATGGCTGGCAGTAATAATGACAGACAGACGAAGAAGATGATGATGTGTGATGAACACATGAAAGTGCATTTTTATTCCAAAACGTGAAATCCAAAATCCCTAACTACAAACGTGAACAAAAAACATGAACTTGACTTTAACTTGACTTGACATAAACTTGAATTGACTTGACATAAACTTGACTTGACTTGACACAATACCTGACAATGGACAATGGCAAACATGAGGCTTAAATACATGGACAAGGGTAACAAGACAAACAAGTTAACCACTGAAAAGACAGAACTGATAACAGTTCTGAGTGGTGGTGGTGTAGTGGACTAAAGCACTGAACTGGTAAGCAGAAAGTTGTTGGTTCGATCCCCACAGCCACCACCATTGTGTCCTTGAGCAAGGCACTTAACTCCAGGTTGTCCCTGTAATAAGGGCACTGTAAGTCGCTTTGGAGAAAAGCGTCTGCCAAATGCATAAATGTAAATAACAAGATAACTAGACAACACACCAATGAAAACAAGACACATGAACATGGAGGGAAACATGAAATCACATGATCAGGGGACCACATGACATGAAACAGGAACTAGATTTTCAAAATAAAAGACATGAAAAACATGAACCAACAGAATAAACATGACAAAAACACAGTTTCACAATGAATAAGACACCCTATGCCTTTGGGCATCATACAATATGCCGCAGCTAACTAGTAATACCAATTGACATTTTAAAAACACGTCCACGCACGAAAGCCAGAACTTGAAACAACACTTAATGCTCAAGCAAGCTAATTTTAACTGCAGCATGACTGTTTTGTGAAATGAACGTCTCCCGAACAGACATTCAAAAATCATTATTTTTCATATGAATCTACCAAGGAGGTCTATAATACCTGGAAAAATCTGTCTAATAATATTTGCGATTAAATGTTGCTTGTAATAAATTTTGTTTCTTCAGAGTACACGGTTATGCTGCATTCCTTTCAAGTTGGATGTGGGATATTCCTACTTGATATCTCCGACCAGAAATGCATCCCATTCCCCGATATTCGGAACTGCAACGCTCCCGTTAGCTTGGCAGGGGTTTGACTCTCATTAGAGATGTCTCCTAGCAACCCAACTGATAAACAATGCTGCAGCGCTAGCATTTGTGCTTCAGGTGTACGATTATCAAAAGAGATTATAATGTTTTATACACCTGTTTCTGCAGGCATTTGTTAAACAAGCTTTAATATCATGTAATGTGGAAACTACCTCATTTATAGATATTACTTAATAAAGTGAATGATTATCACTTACTCTGTATATCTCCCTGAGTGTCAACATGTTTGTGTGACATCATTCACCTGCATCTCGGCGAAATCAGAGTTGAGAATTTCTGCACAAGCCTACAAGTTGTAATTCTGACTTCAAGGTGAATTCCATTGCACTTTTCCTAGTAGGAAGTTGAGTTGAATGGAACACAGCATTACTTTTCAAAACCTGATCCGACACTGAATGCTCAAGCAGCCTAATTTACACTTTGAAAACTCCTGATGTTGCTATAACAATGCAAAAAGCACTTAACAATTTACTTGAAGTGAAAATCAGCCCTCCTTTCCTGTTTAATTAAGCAATCACACAGTCATGCAGAACATCTCATGTTTTAAAAAATCCATAAGGATTTCTTTCTCAGTGGTGATGAGGCAGTGATGACAGCCGACTCCTCAGCAAGATCTCGCGCTTTTTGCTTTCAAATTACGTACATCACTTAAAGCGTGATTGCGTCACTCAAGGCCAGCTAGAAGGCCTCGACCGGGACATATCCTAAAGATCACACCCACCAAGAACAAATAAATCAATCTGATTGGCTGATGAATCTGACAGTCTGACTTTAGTTGCTCATTCATTTGCTCAGTTGAGGGATTCTGAAGAAATTCTGAAGGCCTGAGGGGTTGGAGCTCAGACTCACGCTCTGCTTCCGGCATGAGATTTGTGAAACAGTTGTCACACTTTGTTTGTAAGCATCAAGGAATAAATTCTGACTGGATAAACTTTTTGTTTTTCTCTATTTGTTTGTAGATTAATTAAGAGTGGAAAGCGATTAAAAATGCATAGGCAAAAAGGTGATTGAGAATGAAAGGATGAAAAATATTTATTTATTTGGCATGTTAGGCCAGCAGTGAAGGCTTTACTGGCCCTGAGAAATCGCCACTGGGTGGAGGTGCTGTGAGTTTGTGTGCTGACACAGTGCTGATGTTGTGCTGTGTTTGTGAAGTTTGCAGTGTTCTTGTGTAGCTGGTTTCTCATCTCCCCCAGCTGTCTCTTTAGCTCCTTTCTGTGCTGGTCTCTTCTCAACACCTCCTCTTTCACACTCCTCAACTCCTGCCGCAGTTCTTGGTTGGTCTCCTCCAGCTGTATGACAGCAGAGCAGAGCTGCTGAAGTAGTTGCATACTGGGGTGGCTGGCCTGGCTTTGGAGTTGGCAGAGGCTGCTGGTAGTTTCCTCTTTAAACAGGAAGTAATCCTGCTCCTGCTCAGCGATGCTGTCTCTCAGGGTCTTAATCTTGGGAGAGACAGGATTGTCAGTGTGTTTCATGTTAGAGGCATGCTCGAGCAGGGGCCGGTGCTGGTGGATGATGTAGCACTGGGCACACTTCCTGCACTACTCTTCAGCTGAGGATCTGACTTTAGCTTCTGAACCTCCATCTTAAACATGTCTGAAATTCTTCTGAAATTCATTAAGGCTGGACTCTGGCCCCTGGACCATGACTGTACCATTGTGATAAAGGTTCACAGTCAGCTTTGTCTCTTTTTCGCCTTCCATATTGAGTTGTCTGCCTTTGCCGATGCCCCCTTTTCTGCTACAGGTCATGGCAGAGCAGAGGGTGGTGTGCCAGGCTGATGGGTTTTCAGGTTACAGGTTACAGCGGACTCTATTGTCTTCTGCTCTACTGTGGTCAGAGAGAAGCACCTCTGGGTTCTCTCTTAAGACCATCTCTTTTGTCATCTTCTTTTCTTTACTAGATTTAACTTCTGCTGGATAAAATATCTCCAGCTCCTCATCATTTTTGAAAAATGCTTCAGTATTAGGTTTTCCCGTGATGTCAACAACAGTTTTAACTGCCATTGAATCTTAGCTTAGCTAGCAGTTAGCTTGATGTGTTGGTTATATTTGATATTTTTAGGATGGTCTTAGACTTTTTAGAGGTCTTACCTTAATAATCGTATGCCTCTAGTGTTCTTAATGTAGTATCCAATTATTTAAACAATGTTTGAGTCATAAAAACATATAATCTCTCGCAAAAAATTGATGTTATATCAGGAGCTCATCTCTGTTGCTGCCAGTTGCCAACGGAACTCTCTCTCTCTGTTATTATAGTGGGCGGTGAACGAGGGAGTGTTATTGGAGAGGGGGAGAAAAGCGAGTGAGTGTTAGAAGAGATGAAATGAAAGGCTGTAATAAAATCTCTTTATTTGAGATGGAAAACGGGTGAGTGAGTCAAGTTTGCACACGAATAATGTCCATGCTGATTGTATACCATTATGGCCATTACAAAACAGCACAATAGAAGCCTGTTAGTGCAGCATCGCCCCTCAGAGCAATTAAAGGTCTTTTCTCTTGGTGCATTACTGCTCAGGGTCCAGAGATTTAGGAGATACTGATTCTCTTCTGGATTCTCCACTTAATCAAAACGATTAATCGATAATCGATTAATCATTTTTAAAGGAATAGTTCACCCAAAAATGAAAATTTGATGAGAATTTACTCACCCTCAGGCCATCCAAGATGTATCGGAGTTTCTTTCTTCATCAAAACAGAATTTAAGACTTTTAGGATTTCATTTCAGGCCTCCTCTTCTAAACAATGCAAATGAATGTACTCCAATTTTTGACGGTCCAAAATGCATATTTAGGGTGCATCAAAATTGTCCACACGACTCCAGTCTACAAATAAAGTTCTTCTGAATGTAAACGATTGATTATTTTGAGAAACAAAACAATACTTATATACTTTTAACTACAAATGTTTGCTTCCGTACATCTCTGTGACGTGCGCTCATGAGATGGATGACGTAAGCTTGTTGGTAAGGTCACACATCACGCGGAGGAGGAGGCAGTAAGCGCATCATTGTTTACAAGAGAAACTTGCACAGAGCACAGACCAAGCACCATTCACAAACCAAAACAATTTAAAAACAATATAAAATAAAATAAAAAATAATTTCCAAATAATAATAATAAAAAAAAAACAATGTAAACAATGACGCACTTCCTGACTCCTCCACGTGACGCGTGCCAGCAGACTTTGATAAGGCTGTCTATCCACCTTATTTTGCAACGTGGAAGTAAACAGCGGCTGCATTTCCAGCGAATGTGAGAAAGTTCCGCTGGCATTGACCGCAGTGTAAATAACTAGAAGGTTATAATACCAGAGTTAATGATATGGGCTTATAAACTATCACACAACCACAGGATGTACAGCAGAATTATGTGCCAATATCGGATAATTTTCTTACATCAGCATTTATAGTAAAAGAGTAAGTAAATAATTAACTTGTTGCTGTGTGTTGTTGTATTGAAGAGATGGTAATAAAATCTGTTTCTTACCGACATTGTGACGATGCAGTCTTTCTTGTCTCCATGTAAACCTCTGTTCATACAGTTGAAGTCAGAAGTATACATACACTTAGGTTGAAGTCATTACAACTAAGTTTTTTAAACACTCCACAGATTTAATATTAGCAAACTATAGTTTTGGCAAGTCGTTTAGGACATCTACTTTGTGCATAACACAAGTAATTTTTCCAGCAATTGTTTAAAGACAGATTGTTTCACTTTTAATTGACTGTATCACAATTCCAGTGGGTCAGAAGTTTATATACACTAAGTTAACTGTGCCTTTAAGCAGCTTGGAAAATTCCAGAAATGATGTCAAGCCTTTAGGCAATTAGCCAATTAACTTCTGGTAGGATGTGTACTGAATTGGAGGTGTACCTGTGGATGTATTTTAAGGCCTACCTTCAAACTCAGTGCCTCTTTGTTTGATATCATGGGAAAATCAAAAGAAATCAGCCAAGACCTCAGAAAAAAATGTCCATCCTTAGGAGCAATTTCCAAATGCCTGAAAGTACCACATTTATCTGTACAAACATTAGTACGCAATTATAAACACCATGGGACCACGCAGTCATCATACCGCTCAGGAAGGAGATGCATTCTGTTTCCTAGAGATTAACGTAGTTTGGTACGAAAAGTGCAAATCAATCCCGGAACAACAGCAAAGGAACTTGTGAAGATGTTGGAGGAAACAGGTAGACAAGTATCTATATCCACAGTAAAATAAGTCCTATATCGACATAACCTGAAAGGATGCTCAGCAAGGAAGAAGCCACTGCTCCAAAAACTGCCATAAAAAGCCAGACTACAGTTTGCAAGTGCAAATGAGGACAGAGATCTTACTTTTTGGAGAAATGTCCTCTGGTATTATGAAACAACAATGTAACTGTTTGGCCATAATGACCATCGTTATGTTTGGAGAAAAAAGGGTGAGACTTGCAAGCCGAAGAATACCATCCCAACCGTGAAGCAGGGGGGTTGGCAGCATCATGTTGTGGGGGGGGGGGGGGTGTTTTGCTGCAGGAGGGACTGGTGTACTTCACAAAATAGATGGCATCATTAGGAAGGAAAATTATGTGGATATATTGAAGCAACTTCTCAGGACATCAGCCAGGAAGTTAAAACTTGGTCACAAATGGGTCTTCCAAATGGACAATGACCCCAAGCATACCTCCAAAGTTGTGGCAAAATGGCTAAAGGTCAACAAAGTCAAAGTATTGGAGTGGCCATCACAAAGCCCTGACCTCAATCTGATAGAACATTTGTGGGCAGAACTGAAAAAGCGTGTGTGAGCAAGTTACACCAGTACTGTCTGGAGGAATGGGCCAAAATTCCAGCAACTTATTGTCAGAAGCTTGTGGAAGGCTACCAAATACATTTGACCCAAGTGAAACAATTTAAAGGCAATGCTACCAAATACTAACAACATGTATGTAAACTTCTGACCCACTGGGAATGTGATGAAAGAAATAAAAGCTGAAATAATTAATTCTCTCTACTATTATTCTAACATTTCACATTCTTAAAATAAAGTAGTGATCCTAACTGACCTAAGAAAGGTAATGTTTTCTACGATTAAATGTCAGGACTTGTGAAAAACTGAGTTTAAATGTATTTGGCTTAGGGCTGCCCCCGACTAAAGATTGTCCTAGTCAACTAGTAGGCATTAATTTAAGCCATTTATGATATTAATTTAATTACTTCAATAGATATATTTTGGGGGGCATCAGAAAATGGTTTGAGATCCAGGGCTGAGAAAGCATGTTATAAGTAACATTGCTAACACTGTTCTACATTACAGAGAAATACTAAACCATAATAATGAGCCTTTAAAATATCAATTTTACAAGCGTACGCACAAAGCGAGCCGCAGTCACACCGGCAAAAGCGGTAATGATTCTGAATGTGTCAGAAAAACCAGCAAGGAGACTGTCTGAACATTTTGTTAATTTATAGAGAGAAATGCACATTAGGGTTGTGCCAACAGACTCGAGTGATCGCCAATAGCTGATGCCTTTGAAGATGTCAAGATGATATGCTAGGGAGGGTAGAGTCACATGGGGTAACCTCCTTGTGGTCACAGCAATGTGGTTTGCTCTCGGTGGGGCACGTGGTGAGTTGTGCGTGGATGCCATGGAGAATAGCGTGAAGCCTCCACACGTGCTAAGTCTCCATGGTAACGCGCTCAACAAGCCATGTGATAAGATGCACGGATTGACGGTCTCAGATGCAGAGGCAACTGAGATTCATCCTCTGCCACCCGGATTGAGGCAAGTCACTACGCCACCACGAGGACTTAGAGCGCATTGGGAATTGGGGAGAAAAAGGGGAGAAAAAATATATATATTTCTATTCTGGTGTCACCATTGCCCTCTGCTAGGCTGATTTTTTGTCCCACTCTATCCCTGATGGATAAGTTTACTCTTTAACAAACAGTGCTTTTTAAGTTTATAAGGAAATAACTATTCAGGCTTTGTTCAAAGTTTTGTGAGAGAATAGAATCGTTTAGTACAGTAAAACAAACCAAATCCTTATAGCCTTTATCATTACTGTTTCTTAAAAAATAACATTTTAATAAAATACAGGAAATGTAGTTATTTATCCGATTACTCAATTAATCGAAAAACTTATCAAAAGATTAATCGATTATCAAAATAAATGTTAGGCGCAGCCCTATTTTGCACATCATCATCAAGCTGCTACTGATGGCTTCACTGCACTGCTTGAGCTGTGTGTGCCTGACAGCTGCTTTTGAAAGGATGAAACCAGCAGGAAACTCTCAATGAGGCTTCTTTATGTTAAAAATTGTTTCCTAACCCATCTTTTCTTTGGAGATGTCAGCCGTGTGTGTGTGTGTGTGTGTGTTCTTCAAGCAAACAAGCAGAAGAGTGCTATCTATGTTTAGACATTTGAAGTCGAAGATGTAAGTGTGCTATCCTGCGGACAAAATAACCAGCCTAAAATGCTGGATTGCTGGTATTAACTGGCTTAAGCCGGTCTAGCTGGTCTCCCAGCCTGTCTAAGCTGGTGTTAAGCTGGTCCAGCTGTTTTCCTAGGATGTAAGCTGGTGTTTAGCCTGTCACCCAGTAGATCTTCAGGCCTGACATGCTGAAAAATGAAAAATCCCTCTTAAACCACCAAAACAGGCCAGCCTACCAAGCTTGACCAGACTGAAAGACTAGCTTACTTTAGACTGGTTTAAGCTGATTTTCTCAGCAGGGTGGGCTGTATTGAATATGTATACATATACATTTTGTACATGACTTTTGCATTCTGTTAAATGAAGTGGATGCGTGTAGGTGTTTGTGAGTGAGTGAGTGAGTGAGTGTGTGTGTGTGTGTGTGTGTGTGTGTGCCTTACAGGCTCAGCTGCTGTTTTTCAGGAGATCTCTGGTTCATTCACACTCAGTACACATCCTTCCTTCTTAAAATAGACAGGTAAAAGAAACACGAGAGAGAGAGAGAGAGAGAGAGATAAGACGGAGTACAGGGTGAAATAGGAGCCATTGTGTGTAACTAGCATTTGTGTTACTTTGTTTTTGTGTTTGTTTAAATATTTGCTCTCTCATGCTGTCTGTTTGTTTGGCATCTGAACATTACCTGAACTATAAGATATTTAAGAAATATCACATAGGCAAGAGTGCTGTTGAACTGAATGTCATGAATATGTTCTGTTGCACGTACTGCTACTTAGTACAATAGCAAGATTGCGAGTGTGAAATTGCTTTTACATAACAGGTCTATAAACAAGAAGTTAATATCGAGTAACTTACATTTTAGACACAATATGGGCAGTTTTTATTTTTTTTGCTCCCCTAATGAAAATAATTCCAAACAAAGTGAAAGCAGGATCATCCGTTGCGTGTCGTAGAGCAGCAAACAAACTGACAGCCTGTCTAGAATGCTGCAAACACAGATAAGCAGAGTAATGCTGTTATTTATCGTTGTATATTGAATCCCAAAAGACTTCAGTTGAATGCAAACCCAGAATATGTATTTATTTAAATATGTTATATATTTGTATATGTTATATAATGTATATATATCAATTTCTGCTAAGGGACAGAGACAGTAGGCCCACAGTCTCAGCTTTCTGTTCTTGGCTGACAGAAGTGCAACCCAACGTAGTCTTCTGCTTTAGCCCATCCGCCTCAAGGTTCGACGTGTTGTGCATTCTGAGATGCTATTCTGCTCACTACAATTATACAGAGAGGTTATCTGAGTTACCGTAGTCTTTTTGTCAGCTCGAACTAGCCTGCCCATTTTCCATTGACCTCTCTCATCAACAAGTTGTTTCCATTCGCAGAACTGCTGCTCACAGGATGTTTTTTTTTTTTCCATACAATTCTCTATACACTCGTGAGACTGTTGTTGTGAAAATTCCAGGAGATCAGCAGTTACAGAAATACTCAAATCAGCCCATCTGGCACCAACATGCCACGGTCCAAATCACTGAGATCAAATTTTTCCCCCATTCTGATGGTTGATGTGAACATTAACTGAAGCTCCTGACCCGTATCTGCATGATTTTATGCACGGCACTGCTGCCACACGTTTGGCTGATTAGATAATCACACGGATGATTGTTGGTGCCAGACTGGCTGGTTTTAGTATTTCTGTAACTGCTGATCTCCTGGGATTTTCATGCACAACAGTCTCTAGTATTTACTCCGAAAACAAAAACAAAAAACATCCAGTGAGCAGCAGTTCTGCGGATGAAAATGCCTTGTTGATGAGAGGTTTACAGAGAATGGCCAGACTGGTTCGAATTGACAAAGTCTACGCTAACTCAAATAACTGCTCTGTACAATTGTGGTGAGAAGAATTACATCTCAGAATGCTATCCTGAGATGTGGGTTGGTGCTGTTTTGGTGACCTACACAATATTAGGCAATTGGTTTTAATGTTGTAGTTGATCGGTGTATATATATATATATATACACTGGTGGCCAAAAGTTTGGAATAATGTACAGATGTTGCTATTTCGGAAGGAAATTGGTACTATAATTCACCAAAGTGGCATTCAGCTGATCACAAAGTATGGTCAGGATATTACTGATGTAAAAAACAGCACCATAACTACTTGAAAAAAGTAATTTTTGATAAACTCTGGACAGGCCCCATTTTCTGCAGCCATCACTCCCAACACCTTATCCTTGAGTAATCAAGCAAAATTGCTCATTTGGTACTAGAAAATCACTTGCCATTATATCAAACACAGTTGAAAGCTATTTGGTTTGTTAAATTAAGTTTAAAGGTGCAATATGTAACAATTTTCATGTAATTTTCAACTTTTTTTGGCCAATGTGTGAACGGCTTAAAAAATGAGCCCTTCCCGGACTTCCTAGGTTGCCTATTAAAGCCTGTAGACTGATTTCCATGCGAAGGGAGCGGGTCGCTTTTGCCAGGAAGTTTATGCACGCTCCCGAGAGCCTTGCCTCAGTGCTTCTCTTCCGCTATTCAACAGCGTCCACAAACTGCAACACTAGGTAACGTTATCTTAGAGATGGAATCCAGCAAACGTCCGGCTCCCAGCACAACACCGACACCTACACAAACTCAGAGTAAGCCAAAAAAAAAAAAAAAAACATTTAACTACTGAATCCCATCTGGCTAAGCGGGAACATGATCATGGTCGAGCGAAAACTAGAGTGAACATTGGCAGGGCATTTGATTCCTGGAGGGACCTTTGTTCGGTTTTGGGGATCAATACCGACCCTGAATTGACGTTCTTCTTATTGGACAGGTAAGCATACATAACTGCAAAGCATGTGAAATATAGTGCCATAAGGATTGATCTGTGTAATTTTAGCTAAACTACAATAACACATGAAATGAATGCTAGACAATGTTCAAGATAATGCAAAATGACACATTCATTAGTGTAACATAACTTGGTTATACAGAAAATATATACATTCTATTATTATAAAACAATAGCACATCGATATATCAAAATGACAGTTGTGATGGAATCACATCAATACTGAATTGTGTAAACATATTTATAATGTACAGTCTATTTTACAAACAGCTACTGTCATTATCCACCAAATTTAGTTAACAGCTATTGATAAAGCTGGCTAGCTATCTAACACCGGTATAGGCTATCATATAAATGCAGTCAATGTATCATGCAAAGAAAAGTGATTACTTCAAACTACAGTCTCGCATAGCCAGACCTGTATCCACACTTTGTTTTAGCCCTGTTCCAGCACTGGAGAGTCAAATATAATATGCAGTCTCAAAGTTTGTAGTAAAACAATCATAACTGTGTAATTTTAATAATGCTACCTCATCTGTCAGCATGATGCCGGTGAATCACGTTGTCTCTTTGTACATTACGTCATTGTTTTGGTTGATGCTCGCATCCATATGGAGTGTGTGCATAAGCACGAGCAACAGGCAGCTGGCTTCGGTTCACTTAATGGCCACAGGTGTCATTAATAACAAGGGTTTCTGAATCTTACATACTGCACCTTTAACATTGTCTTTGTGTTTGTTTTTGATTTGCCACAGTATGCAATAGACTGGCATGTCTTCTAAGGTCAATATTAGGTCAAAAATGGCAAAAAAGAAACTGTTTTCTCTAGAAACTCATCAGTCAATCATTGTTTTGAGGAATGAAAGCTATACAGAAATTGCCAAAAAACTGGGGGGCCTGGGTAGCTCAGTGGTAAAAGACACTGGCTACCACCCCTGGCATTCACTAGTTCGCTAGTTCGAATCCAAGGGCGTGTTGAGTGACTCCAGCCAGGTCTCCTAAGCAACCAACTAGGCCCAGTTGCTAGGGAGGGTAGAGTCACATGGGTTAACCTCCTCGTGGTCACTATAATGTGGTTCGTTCTCGGTGGGGCGTGTGGTGAGTTGAGTGTGGATGCCGTGGTGGATGGCATGAAGCCTCCACATGCGCTATGTCTCCGTGGCAATGCGCTCAACAAACTATGTAATAAGATGCACGAGTTGACAGTCTCAGACGTGGAGGCAACTGAGATTTGTCCTCTGCCACCCGGATCACTCCGCCAGGCGAATCACTTCACGACCAGGACTTAAAAAGCACATTTGCCAAAAAAAAAACAAATTTGCCAAAAAACTGAAGATATCATACAAAGGTGTACACTACAGTCTTCAAAGACAAAGGACAACTGGCTCTAACAAGAACAGAAAGAGATGTGGAAGGCCAGATGTACAACTGAACAAGAGGATAAGTACATCAGAGTCTTTAGTTTGAGAAATAAATGCCCCACATGACCTCAGCTGACAGCTTCATTGAAGTACATTACTCGCACTGTTATGGATTGGTTTTAACGGCGTACCTGAACAGATCCGATGCTGCAAGCACATCTGCGTAATGACACTACCAGGAGTGCCAACACAAATATCTCGTATCCTGGAGAACAAATGTATGGCCACTCTTTGTGATTAATTTAATCATGGTAGACATCCGTTTATTTATTAAAGTTGCTTTTCCACACCATTCAAAATAATAGATGAACAATATAAAAATAAATACTCAATACTAGGAGAAAAGCTTCAGTGTGCTTTTTGGAACCCTAACATATAGCCCAGTTCTATAAAATTATTGTTTAGCTTACTTTTGAAAAAATGCCATCAAAATTCCCTGTATTAAATTAAATAAATTACCAAACGAAAAAATAATATTGTTAGGCCTAGGCTATATAATTAACTTTTCTTTACACAAACTTAAATTAGCCTTACCCTGTTCTGTAGACGAACAATTTGGCTGAATGACATTCTCAGAATGTTCTAAACTTTTTTCAAGACTATCAGAACTATTTGTTCAATGCTGAGTTCACTTTCAGAAAACTAGCTGTTGAACATTTTAAAACTTTTAAATATTTTAAATCTAATCCTCTTTACCTCGGATCGCATTTGCTGAGTTCTTCAGTAAATGTAATTTGCATTTTGATGCTAAAATTAATTTTAGATGACAATCAAGTTCAGTTGGTCATTAAAAGTTGCTGGACAAATATACGGGACATAATGCAGTTGTGATGGCAATGCTTTAGATTAGATGATTGTTCAAAATTGCCTATTGAATATCTGGAATGTGTCATATATGTAAACCCTGATATTGCACCGCATACATTTTTCTTTAATAGCTGTGCACACAGCATATACACATCAATAGATGATCCTTATACTAAGACCGAAAGTTTCCCCCACTACTTGGTGCAGGTTGCCAGCTTGAACAAGGCCATGACGATTCGCCTTTGGGTCGGAACCAGTGGCAACCTGCGATAGGCGCAACATCAGGACCAATATTACAGTCCTATCAGAAGGGCAACTGTTCCCTTTTGATTGCAATTCCTCCTCTTCTGATTGCATTTATTTGTGAAATTAAAATGACAGTAAGCTGTCTAATTTCAATGAATTGTCTCAATACTCTCTCCATTTGACCAAAACTTCAGTTGAAAAAAATTAGAGACTGGGAGGCGAAAGGTACACAATTAACGATATACACACACATTTCTGTATGGAAACGGCTTAAGGGCAGATTTCTTTTGCGATAAACCAAAACTTATGCGACAAAGTCTTTTTTTAAGCATGACGTCATCATGCACACCATTTTTGTCGATAAAAGGCCATTTGAATGGAAACAGGCAGAAGACGGCAAATTTCTCACAGCATTTTCACTTTATCGATAACAAAACTTTTTCAAAAAAAAGTGTGAAAAGTGGATGGAAACTAGGTTACAGTCACAGCTTCTCCGGGGACCGTCTTGACTCAGACTAGTTTAGTAGATGCAAAGAAGCGTGCAGATGCCTCCATTGTTTAACCTGTTGCCTGTGTGCAAGATCATGGGTTGCTGTGAGAGGCTTTGTGTGTGAGTGTGTGTCAGGTTTTGCCTACATTTTGGGGATTAAATGCCCTCACAAGGATAGTTTTTCCTATTGAGACAGAAAGTTTGGATGGGACATATCGCTTTTCCTTTTATTTACATCACAACTTTGAACTCTGATTTGCCTAGTACTGAGTTGCAGGTGGTAGGAGTATGGACATTCTCATTCGAGAGCATTTAATTGGACCACAATCTCTGTAGCGTGAATCATTAAAGGAATAGTTCACCCAAAAATGAAAATTTTTTGATAATTTACTCCAAGTTGTATCTGAGTTTCTTTCTTCATCAAAACAGAATTTAAGATTTTTAGGATTTCATTTCAGGCCTCCTCCTTTAAACAATGCAAGTGAATGTACTCCATTTTTCTTGATGGTCCAAAATGCATATTTAGGATGCATCAAAATAATCCACATGACTCCAGTCGACAAGTAAAGTTTTCTGAACCCAAACGATTGATTATTTTTAGAAACAAAACAATATTTTTAACTACAAATGTTCACTTCCGTACATCTCTGTGACACGCGCTCATGAGAGGGATGATGTAAGCTCGTTGGTAAGGTCATACGTGGAGGAGGAGGCAGGAAGCTCATCATTTTTTACAAAAGTTTCATTGTCTTTGCTGTAGATTTGTATTTGTATAAGTGTATTGTTCAAAATGCCTCACTAATTGTTTCTAACAGTGGGATTGCTATGGTCCAATTGTGGCAGCACATGCTCTCTGCATCTGTTGACATTGGTTGGCATTTACTACATGTGCACCACCATGTCTCCATAGATCTCTGCCTCCCCGAGACTTGTGATTGCGCCGCTGCTGCGGCCTCCTCCATCTCCCTCAGTTCCTCATTGGTGTATCCGGGCTCAAATAGGTAGGGTTGGGTGAAAAACTCCATCTCCTCTTCTCTTCTAAAATCAAAATCCTCCGACATCGTGTTTGAAATTGTTTTGGACTGTTTTGGTTTGTGAACGGCGCTTGGTCTGTGGTCTGTGCAAGTTTCTCTTGTAAACAATGATGCGCTTCCTGCCTCCTCCTCCATGTGACGCGTGACCAAACCAACGAGCTTACATCATCCCTCTCATGAGCGCACGTCACAGAGATGTACGGAAGCAAACATTTGTAGTTAAAAAGTATATAAGTATTGATTTGATTACAAATTTTGGCATCTTGGCAAATCTGAGAATTTATTTTTTTGACATTGTGCTCTCTTGAGGAGGGACATGTGAGATTACTTCGAACTTTTTCTAAGGACAAACATTTTAGAAGCAGAATTCCATTTGCTTTCTGTTTAATCTCATTGCTGTCTAGGAGAAACAATTGCGATATTAAAGAGATCCCATATGTGATGATTCTTTCCTATGGGTTAGCTCACTAACTAGGCTATTTAATCAAACCACAAAACAAAAATGCAGCAAAAACACACACCTCCAAAAGCAATGGTTACAAAAACACTAATATATCACACTTTATGAAAAACACGCACACACACACACACAGAAAAAAGCCCAATTCCACAAGGACTGGCACACACACACACTTGATTACACACTGACAAACACCATTACACCCCCGAAAACCCAATTACACACTCTGAGGCTGAGGAGAAAAAAATGGAAACGCACACAACCGCACTTCTACACAGAAACACACACACAAGCAGCACCAGCACATACATTAAGCTTAGCACTAACGGTCATTTGAGGGTCCTTTTAATTCAGTGCACTATTGCCCTGGTGCTTTCCCCCTTCATTGACCCTCCCTCAGGCTGTCCATCTCCTTCTCCTCCTCTCTCTCTCTTTCTGTATGTACTGATGATTATTACTCTTGCGGGAATGCTGAAAAGAGTGTTAGTGTGGCAGAAGTGGGATTAGGATTTCACAGCCCACTGGATTACCCATCATAATGTATGTGTACCTTAAAAATGACTCACACAAACGTGCACATATTATCATTAGCACATTATCATCCCCTGAACCTACACCTACCCCTAAACCTAACCCTCTCAGAAACCATTTTGCAATTTTAGATTTTATTCAAGACATTATTTAGTATGTTTATTAATGACTCCATGAAATCAAAATTAAAGTTTTGTGGCTTTAAACCATTATGTGTTAGCTTTGAGGTCAAGGATATGCAAGAGTACTCCTAAAAGTTGACAAAATTCACTATCTGCTTATATACGTATTTGAAATGTGATCTTTCTGTTCCATGAAACCAGACCAAAGAATATTAAAGGAATAGTTCACCCAAAAATGAAATTTTGTTGATAATTTACAGTTTCTTTCTTCATCAAAACAGAATTTAAGAGTTTTAGGATTTCATTCCAGGCCTCCTTTAAACAATGCAAGTGAATGTACTAAATTTTTTTGACGGTCCAAAATGCATATTTAGGGTGCATCAAAATAATCCACATGACTCCAGTCGACAAATAAAGTTCTTCTGAGCCCAAACGATTGATTATTTTTAGAAACAATTTCAGTATGAACTCAAATATTTATCTTCAAATTCTTCCAAGATCAAATTATCAGGGCTATGCTATACACAAGGTTGGGGAGTAACAGAATACATGCAACGGGATTACGTATTTAAAATACAAAATATAAGTAACTGTATTCCACTACAGTTACAATTTAAATCATTGGTAATTAGAATACAGTTACATTCAAAAAGTATTTTGATTACTGAAGAGATTACTTTGCATTTTATTGTCATTTATTTCATTTAATATTTAGTACTTTCAGATGGAAAACATTTACACATATAAATGATGTGATCCAAAGTGCATTTGAACAGCGGTGAAACACTTTCTTATGATGTGTTACATTCTTACGAGCAGACAGAGAAGTAAGTTTGGAGTAAGTTTGGAGCACAAGAAATAGAAATAAACCTAAGCTAAAATGCTTTTTCTAACCATTTTACATGCACGTTACCAGACACGATCATATTTTTTTATCAAGAAAATTCACGTTGTATCATAATTTATTTTGAAATTATGATACAAATTGAATAAAAACCTTTGATATTAGGGGAAAAATCGTATTCTTGATAATAATTTTTGTATTGTTTTCCTGTAAAAATATCAAAAAATCAATTTGATTGATCTTGTTTTAGAAACAACACTGCATAAGATATTTAGGTGTTTCAGAGAATTTATTTTTAACATGTGTATTTTGTCTTACTGTACTGACAGAGTTTTTATAGTCAAAACAAAAATCTACCAGTGCTGAAGAAGTAATCCAAAGTATTTAGAATATGATACTGACCTTGAGTAATCTAATGGAATATGTTACAAATTACATTTTATAGTTTGTATTCTGTAATCTGTAGTAGAATATATTTCAGAAGTAACCCTCCCAACCCTGGCTATACATACACATTTTACAGCTCTCTATTCTTACAGTGTGTCAACAATTGTTTGATTTGTTTCAAGTTTTGCAACTTGGTCTCATAGGATCATGTTACTATAAGGATTGCTCCGATACCAAAATTTTGGCTTCGGTACGATACCAGCCCTGGTACCTCGTTATCGATATTAACTCAATACTTAGGCAACAAATAAAAAAAGCCTCAGATTTTTGATGAAATTACACAGAAATGTATTGACAAAAAGAACTGCATAACGTCTTATAGATAAAAATTATGCCTCTTCTGTTTTAATCTTTCTGGATTCCATGCTAAATGTTATGATCAAATTGTGTTTAATCAAATACATAATGTACAGATTTGATCAAATGAAAATATAATAATTTATAAATAATTATTTTTGGTAAAAAACAAAAAAGATGTACAACAGAGCTTTACAGTATTAATGAAAACAATCTAATTACCTGAGGCTGCAATAGCTGAATCACAGTATGCTGATATTCAGTACTGGTATTCAGCTTTTGTGATATTGCTTACAGATAATAATACTACTAATAAAAACATTTAGTATTATATTATTGTTATTATGAGTATTATTGCTACAACTTTGAATATTACACTTTAATACAGTAGTAATGTTTTTCATAATGTCTTCAATTTCATGTATCCAGTTAAATAAAGCTCTCATTTCAGCAGGACTTTTATTTTGAAAGACCTTCCTGTTTTTGAAGTGTTCATTATATCAAACTTCCCGTGACTCGCGAGCTGAAATCTCTGGTGAAAAAGGTCATTTGAGAGTTCACAGCCGTTTATAAACTAAACACTGCTCTGCAGCTCTGCTGATGGATACTATTGGACACACTGCATGAAAATCAAGCAGTAGTAGTGTGTTGTGTGTGTGTGTGTGAAGGAGATGACAGAGCAGAGCGGAGCCTCTCATTCATTCTGTGGTGCGCAGTGCATGTGACTGTGTGTTATTTAATTAAATGACATCCTTCTGTTGTTTAATGATCACACTTGGCCATATCAAGAATTTTTTTTATTATTATTTTCAAATAGTCTTAGATTTCATCTCAAAACTCTTATATTACATTACATTTTTACTACTTTAATACATTAATATGGTACCGAAATTAACAACAAGACGATATCGTACCGTTTTACGTTTTTTGGTATTGTGATATTTCGTTAGTACCTGTATACCATGCAACCCTAGTTACTATACATACATTTTTGCTAAATAATTTTTATGTTGCTTGTTGTTATGTGCACCCCCCCGCCCCAACAACATTGTGCACGGAAGAGACACTCGCGCAACCGCAGCTACATATGTTACAAAAAATGTCTGTGATTAGCCAAATGTTTTTAGCTTTCACTCACCAGTGTTTGAGTGGTGTAGTGGTGAAGAAGTTCAGCACCGAGATCTTTTCACTGCGTGCTGAGAGTAAAAGTTTTGACTCTTTCTGTGTGATGTGAGTCCAAAGACTAGATCCAAGCAAACCATTTGTTTTTTAATAATATCTCATTTAAATTCCTTTCTGTTCTCTACAGTTAGTTATTTATCAAAAACAACAAAAGAAACATTTCATTCTAATCACACATACCATGAAAGCTGTAAAGAAGCCATTCGACCAAACACTACTGTTTTGCCACAAGTCCCTGCCACAGGTCCTAAAGAGACAGTACCATTTTAGCACTTGTTCTACATGTCTGTAAATACTTGAAAATAGTACAAATTAGGCATGTAAACAACAAACATGTAATGATATACTGTATATATGCAATACAATATATGCAATTTCAATACATCATATTTATTGATAAAATACATGGACTGTTATTTATTAAAAAAAAAAAAGCTAAAAAAGCTTGACATTATAACTGAAATATACCCAAATTAATTTAAATTAAAAGCTAAATCTAATCATGATATCGTTATATATATCGAATCGTGACATGAATCACAATGCGTATCGTTTTGTGAGGTGGCTGGCGATACCCAGCACTACAAAAGACTGGGGCACGAGTCCTGAAGATCACGTCAGTCGATGCAATGCAGGGGTTGCTTCAGCGATTGCATTTTTGATGTCGCATTTGCTTTTTCAGATACTATCGGTTAAGTTTAGGTTTAAGATTTAGGGTAGGGAGGTAGGTTTTATTGATTTAAAACTCGATTGAGCATTAACTTTAAAAACCTGTTTGGAAGAACATTTAACTCACTTTTGGGTCATTCTTCATTTGCGGTGGAAAATGGTGTCCCTCTCCAATTTGCAACAGTAGAAATCAACTTTAAATACCAATAAATCGTAAAGTGTTTGCACATTTGTATTCTGTAGCGTGAAAGCAGTTTGTGCATTGTTAAAAGTTACATTTGTTTCTTAATATACATATTTTATTGAGTTTGAGAGATATCATGTGTACCAAAATCTGCATGTCCCCCTTGTACCTCAAAGAGGTATCCTGGGATGTAATTGCACCAATTAAACATTTTTAACACAAATAAAGTGGTTACATTATGAAAATAGATTTAATTTAACACATACTGTATATATTAATTATATTGTTAAAAAAAATAGATTTTTTTTAGATATTTAAAATAGATATTTTAAGAAAAAGTTGTGTCCTTCAACTTAATGTCTGTGTTGTTACAACAATGGAAATGGGCCCTTTTTTGTAATTAACATTTTTCATTGATTCCTACAAAACATATATACAAGAGCAAAACATATATATATATATATATATATATATATATATATATATACACATGTGGAATCAACATTTAAACCCCACAACCACCCCTTTTCCTAGTCTTCTAAAAGACCCTTCTTTAAAGGCTGCTAACCTCCCCATTTCCGAGCACCACTCCTGAAATGTGGGTGCTCCAGCCGACCTCCAACCTCTTAAAAGAATCTGTCTGGTGATCATGACGCTAGTTAGGACCCAACTCTTTAGGTGTCTATTCTCGCCCAAAATACAGAATCTGAGTGCCCAATACATCACAAAAAATATCTGAACCTTCAACCAAAACTCCTGGATCTTAACACATACCCAAAAGACATGAGTTATGCAGGTGGGTGTGTCTTTAAGACCAAGCCTATACAATCTAGAGGGGGTCCAATAAAATCGATGTAAAGTCTTGAATTGCATAAGGCGCACCCTTGCATCTCTAGATGCAGATCTGATGTTTTTTAGAATCCTAGCCCACTCTCCCTCCACCGATACCAAGTTTAAATCTTTCTCCAATAATCTCTTGAGAGAAGTTGAAGCTCCGTCCCCCAGACTCTGAATTAGCAGGGAGTAATACACAGATGCCTCATGACCTTTTCCAAAAGCAGTAATCACCACTCCCAGAGTATCTGCCGCTTTAGGTACAGAGCAGGTGGCGTAGCTGTAAATATCTAAAGAACTGAGATCTGAGAATCCCAAAATGTTGAACCAGATTTTCAAAGGATCTCAACACTCAACACACTTAATACACTCGGTGACTCATATAGGTCACCGAGTGTATTAACCTCCCTCACAATCCACTCTTTCCAGCAGAAAGAGGACTTATTAATACATAATTTGGGGTTAAGCCATAAGCTCAAGGCAACATTTAAATAAATGTCAGAATTAAAAACTCTGGACACTTTTGTCCATACCGAGTGTAAATGCGAGATAACAGGGTAATTTAAATTCTCCGGTTAGTTTGATAGAAAGGCTTTGCAATGGTGAAATAGGGGCAAGAACTTCCTTTTCAATACAAAACCAGGGAAGGGCACTCTCAGGTGGAAGCGACCAGTGAGCCAAATGTCTGAGACCGAATGCATAATAATAAAACAAAATTTTTTTTTTTATTCAAAAGGCCTAGCCCACCTTTATCAATCGGCCTATGCAGTTTACTGAAATGTAATCTGGGACGTTTCCCATTCCAAATGAAGGACTTCACTATGCTATCAAATTGTTTGAAATAAGAGAGGGGGATATTTATAGGGAGTGACTGTAGCAGGTAGTGGAATTTTGGAATACAATTAATTTTAATAGCATTAACCTTCCCAATCATCGATAAATGTAATGAAGTCCACCAGCCCACATCATTCTAAAAAATTTTATTAAAGGGAACAAAATTAACTAAACCACACAAATTTGCTGGGAATAAAATACCCAAATACTTAATGCCCTGTTTGGCCACTAGAAGATGCCTGGCAGAAAAGCCGTTATCGGGCAATATGCTGTCAGTGCCAAAGTTTCGGATTTAGACCAATTAACTCTGTATCCTGAGAAATTAGAAAAGGAATTAATAATTCTGTGGAGGCAGGGCATAGATCTAGAAGGGTCAGAGACGAATAATAAAATATAATCTGCGTAAAGCAGAAGTTTATGCGCCACACCTCCCACCATCAACCCTGGAAAATCCTCCTCCTTTCTTATTGCGGCTGCTAATGGTTCCAGGGCAAGACAGAACAATAATGGGGAAAGAGGGCAACCCTGCCGGGTGCCCCTATCCAGAGTAAAATAATCTGAAATTAATCCATTTGTTTGTACCGCCGCTACCAGGTGTCTATAAAGTAACTTAATCCATCCAATAAAAGTATTCCCGAACCCGTAAATGTCCAAAATCTTAAAAAGATAATCTCATTCTATCATATCAAATGCCTTTTTGGCATCAAGTGAGATGGCTGCAACCGGAGTCTGATCATTCGTCACTGCCCACATGACATTGATAAAATGCCTAATGTTATCAGAAGAGCTGCGGCTCTGAATAACCCCACCTGATCTGTATGTATAAGAGATGTCATAACTTTACTTAATTGGTTAGCCAGAATTATTTGACAATATTTTTACGTCTAGCTGGATCAGGGAAATTTGATGGTAACTCTTACACTCACTTGGATTTTTGTTCTTTTTAAAAAGCAGACTGATCCGTGCTTGTGTCATGGTTAGCGGAAGCTTTCCATTCTTTAATGATTCCGTATAAACTTCTAACAAAAGTGGAGCCAGTTCTTTAGCATAAGATCTAAAAAATTCAGCAGCAAAACCATCTGGCCCCGGAGACTTGCCTGTAGGCAAGGCCTTAATTACCTCGCCAAGCTCCTCCAAGTTTATCTCAGAATAAATAAATCTTTTTTGCTCAGTTGTCAGCTTAGGGAGTTCTCATGGTTCCACAAACTTTCTAACATCTTCATTGGTAGACGAAGATGTGTAACTATAAAGATCTAGATAGAATTCTTTAAAAGCATTATTAATATCAATGGCTGAGGTAAATATTTCACCACTAGCAGATTTCACTGAGGGAATAGTAGAAAAAGACTCTCTGCTTTATATATCTAACCAAAAGCTTCCCTGCTTTGTCCCCCGACTCAAAGTATGACTGTCTTGCTCTGAATAGCCAAAACTCCACCTTCTGTGACAAAATAGTATTATATCTGTATTTCAATCAGGTCAATTCTCTGAGGCCATCAGACGACATTCTGTGCTTCAGCTCTGCCTCGGCACTTTTAATATTCCCTTCCAAATCCACGAGTTCCCTGTCTGTCACTCACTCGAAGTTGTGTCGATGTAGTGACACTAGGGGTTCGGTCTAGAGAGCCCCAATCACCTTTGCTTTATTCAGAAAAGGCCAATGAAAATTGGTGAGTGGAATTTGCATGCCACTCTCCACCCCAGATATACGGGTATAAAAGGAGATGGCGTGCACCACTCATTCAGACTTGTTCTTTGGAACCGAGTGCATGTGTGTGTTCGTCCCGTCACCTTGATATCAGTGCTGGATTTTACGGTGCATATCGGCGGTCACCCTCGCACGGTCGAGTGTTGTGCTTCCCCTGGGCGCTTCGGTGGCTGAGTCCTCAGGTATAAAAAAAGAGTATATTTAAAAGAGTATATTTTCTTTAAAAAAGCTCGCACAAATGATTGGGGTCTTTTTAAAGATGCCCTTTCGCCTTTGTGCTATTGGGTGTGGCTGTTATCTCTCCCCACCGGATGGTCACAAAATCTGTGTCGAGTGCTTGGGTCGCCAGCACGCCGAGGCAGCTTTTGTGGATGGGTCATGTTTTCATTGTGAGAACTTTCCCATGAGAACGTTGCGGTTGTGGCTCTCTTTCTTCTCTGTGAAGCAGAGAGCCACCGCGGCTGCTTCCCGACCCGGTCCATCCTACGCTGAAACTCAGGCGGCTGGGTCAGCGAGCGCCGTGGGCGATTTGGATGTGGATATGGGAGCTTCTCCACCGGCTCAGTTCCCACGGACCTCCCATCCCCCAGCACGCTAGATTGTAGATTGTGTCAAAAATAAAATTATAAAAGACCACATTCCAACATTAGTGCAACAGTCAAACCCCGAACTTCCCCCCGAAACAAACAAACAGAATAATACGTGTGCATTAACCCTACACATGACAGCGCCAACCGAAGTTCATCCCTCTAAACTCAAACAGTGCATGTACGCCTACGAGAGTCCCCGTGACAACTTTGCTGTCAGATTGCTCAAGTCTGGTGCTTCTGTATACATTTTGTGAGACAGAATTACATAACAGAAGAAAATCCATAATACAAACTCCAGCCAATAGGCAGAACAAACACAAAGAACGTGTAGATTCCTTCGCATAACTGTCCAGAAGGTGCGATCCTTCACAAAACAAACTCCAGCCTGTAGCGGAACCAGCAAAAAAAAAAAAAAAAAAAGCTTTTCAGTTTCCTTGGACAGTCAAACGAATGTTCAGTGAGCCGGCTGTTCTTGAGAGAAGTAGATGATCTAATCCTTCCAATGTCCTGCAAAGAATACTCCACAAAACAAACTCCAGCCAATAGGAGGCATAAACACAAAGAATGTGCAGATTTACCCACACACTGTCCCGAAGGAGTGCCACTCCACAAAACAAACTCTAGCCGCTAGGCGGAACAAGCACAAAAAGAAACAAAAAGGCGCCCAGTTTCTTCAGACAGTCAAGTGTATGTTCAGTGAGTCAGGTCCACTAGGCAGCAACATGAAAAATCACCAAATGGCGTACTCACCCCATTGTCTCTATGAAGGACAATGCTTGCTGTGGGCATGTAAATATTTTGCAGCCATCCTTAGTATCTATTCTCAATTTGGCTGGAAACATCAGTGCAAATGCGACCTTCCATTGATGTAAGAGTTTCTTGCATTCCTTAAATCGATCACGTTTGTCTTTTGTTGAATTTGCAAAGTCTGGGAACAAGAAAATTTTGTGGTTCTTTCAAGAAAGCCTTTCTTTACTCCTCACGTAACACGAGATCTTTATCGGATGATCTCAGAAATTTGGCCAGAATTGATCGGGGCCTGTCTCCCTCAGCGGATCTCCGAGCCGGGACTCTGTGGGCTCGCTCGATTTCCAGATTATGTCCTGTTATGTCGAGCAAACTCAGAAAGAGCTTGTCTAGGAATTTTACCATATCTCGGCCTTCCTCATGCTCAGGAATTCCAACAATTCTGACATTGTTTCGCCAATTACGATTCTCAAGGTCTTCCAACTTTTCCCAAACGCGTTCCAAATCTACTTTGGTCGCTAGCGGATTAGCAGCTTATTCCATCTCTGATGACTCCAGATAATTGATCCGTTTCTCGACGTCCCCGATTCTTGTAACCAACTCAGAGAATTTCGTCTCCATCGCAATGATCGATCGACGTATTACAGCAAGATCCTCCAAGTCTGCCACGACCTACTGTTACAGACATGCTCAACAGTTGACGTTGAATTTCTCCCACCGCAATATCCAAACTGAATCCCTGGTCTGCGGCCCTGTCTGGGGTATCAGCTTGAGCATGTAAGTGTCTTTTAATGTCTCCAGAGCCCAAGGATTTTGAATTCTTTGACATGATGACTTCATAGAACTGTTATGTAGCAGGGTGTATCGAATCTCACTGGTTTAAGATACAAAAAGAATTAAAAACTATCAAAGTGTGCAGCGCTCGCCATTCACACGTCCGACTCCCTGCATGGCGCCACGCGACTCCCCCGGAAATGGGCCCTTTAAGAAAAGAGGGAATTCTATTTGGACTACTTCCTTTGTGTAAATGTCACTATAGGTGATGGTTGATCTGAGGTGTGCATGGTGAGTTCATTGTTTCTTATTAAATTTCATATATTTTACAGAATTTCTGAAAATGTCATGTACCACACTATATCAGAGTCTGTGGTGATACAGTCATAACTTGCAGATTTAATGGATTTAAATATCGATTTTGATAAACATAATCTCATTAATATATCCAAAATGTCCCCTGACCTTGAAACTACCATGAAGCCTCCATTTTAGAAAAGTCCAGATTTGTGCAAATACCACAAACTCTATAGTATCTCCACAGGCAATAAACCGACAGAAACCTGGGCATAATGTTAGTTGTCTGTGGTGTTACATGAAATTGTAACATATTTTTCCTTCAGAGCCAATTAATCTTACTGTATTATTTGACGTTTTCAAATCTTAGTGATTTTTACCTTCAAGAACAAACACTATAAAGTTACTACAGTTTATTTGTCATATCTTTTTTTCCCATTTGTGTCAAAATAAATAGAGATTACAATTCTCCCTTGATAAAAAATGTGGTCTAAGCTGAAAAATGTCACATAAAAAAAAAAACTGAAATTGTAATAAAATAATTACATTGAATTCTTAAAGTTATTGATTTTTCTGAATAAATCCAACTCGATTTTTGCCAAGGGTGTCACACTTAACAAGATTTTTTTGCTGCAGAGATCTCACTCTTCAGTTGGAGGTATGACGCACTTGCCAATTAAGAAGAGGGGTGACAAACATACCGACTTACCCCAACTCTCTGTCTCTGATTCCATCACGTGGAGCTCACAACAGGATTACAGCGCGAGCATAAACAATTGTAAAAGAGTGATTTAGGATGCGATTCATGGAGTAAATTTACCGTGTGAAAGTGTGATTGTGTATTTATCCTCTCGAGGCTTGCCGTAGAATGCTTATGTCCATATGCAGCTCTCAGTGAGTAAAGACATCAAGCTCAAATAAAACTGATTGTTGTGGCTTCCTTTTTTTTATTTCATTAATCATTTTAGTGTAGGAGAAAAGCGAAGAAAAAATGTTCTTGTGTAGTGTCAGGGTTGTATGTGTTTTTGTTCCATGCCATGTTAGTTCCTGTTTCCTTGTCATGTGATCTTGTCATGTGTTTCCCATGTTCTTGTGTCTTGCCCTCAGTGGTTCATTGTTTCATTAGGTTGTTAGCAGTCTTGTTATCTTGTTTAGAGTTCTAAATGTTCATTTGTTTTCATTGTCATGTGTGCTCCCTTGTCCAGGTATTTAACCCTCATGTTTGCCATTGTCCATGGTCAAGTCAAGGTTTTGTTTCACGTTTGAAAGCACTGTAAATAAACTGCACTTAGATCATCGCACATCATCGTCTCGTCGTCTGTCTGTTGCCAGCATCGTTACAGTCAGCAAGAGCAACTCATTGGACACTAAGCATAGAATTCATAGAACACAAGAGCATGCCCTGGTGACAGGATGATTTTTTTCTCTCTTGCTGGATTAACTCAACAGGGAGTCCCAACGGTCAAGGGATTAAGGAGAAACATCTGAGACATAGCTGATATTTAAAAAGAAACAAAACTGAGAACATTAAGTATTCTAAGCTGTGAGAGTGCAACCAACGAGCAATGAAATTTTCCTCTGGAAAAGGTGACATAGAACAATTTACCATATTACCAGCTGTACTTTAGTGTGTTTATGTCTCTAGGGGTGATGTTGATGTATATGTTGTGCTGTGTATGTGTTATATAGGAGAGACTGTGGTATTTGTGTTTATGTTCCTTATGGAGTGAGTGCAGGTCTCGAGGTGAATGATAAAGTGTTATGTGTATGATTGGTTTGGCCAGAAGGTTCAGATCATTAGACTGCTTGACACAAAGCTCTCTGAAAGAAGAGTCACTCACACACAAGGCACCGCACATACAGCGACAATCATAATCTACAGATCTGTCTTTGTCTTAGATATCAAAGTGCTCCTGAAGGATTTTTGTGTGTTTTCTTTGGGCTTTAACTCCCCCTGGTAGATAAAGGGCTCATTAACCCAAAACTGAAAATTCTGTCATAGTTCACCCTCATGTTGTTCAAACCCGTATGACATTGCTTCTTCAATGGAAAACAAAAGGAGATGTTAGGTGGAATAAATGGTGACTGAGACTTATTCTGCATTCCAGATGAAGTAGAAGGTGGGAATATCCAAGCTGAAATTTCCCACTTCCAACCATAGTGCGTTCCAGTCAATCAGACATCATGACCACATGAACACAAGCCAAATGCAAAGCCTTCCAGATGCTAGCTATCTGGCTCCATAGTAGCTATTTCACAAGCAAAATAGGTGAAAACAAAAGCATTGACTGATACACAAACAATTCTTATTAACATCCTCTTATATTTATTGTATATTGCATGTTCATATATTCCGTGCAGGGAAAATACTTTTGTTTTTATGTTTCACCAAACAGAGCTCCAGTTTCTGCTTGGTGGTCACCGCCATCTTGGAAATGATGTCAAATGGAGTTACTTGCTGAAGTCAGAGTAGATTGATCAACCCTGACTTCACTTGTCAGATCTCCTACTTTAGGTGGCATTCCAGTCATTATTTTCAAGTAGGAGGTGGGAAAATTCAGAATTCCGAGTTGTCTGGAATGCACTGTTAAATTCTATCCAACATCTCAAGTCATACAGATTTTTTTGTAACAACATGAGGCTTTTACATGAACATATGATGACAGAATTTTGTGTGTCAAGATCTGAAACATGTAGCACTTTCAGCTTGGTATGTGTGTTTGTATGTGTTTTATGTGGCTTGTTATTGAGTGTTTTTTTTTTTTTTCATTAATATGTGAGTCACTGCACCCAACATCAGCGGCAAATGAAGAAATTGAAACAAGAGGAAGTAATTACATTAGAATCACAGATGACTGTGTATTTATGGTGGTACATTCAACTGTGAATGTGTGTGTGTGTGTGCGAGTGTTTGAATTTCTTTGTGCTGCTGTGTGACAGACAGAAGGGTTGAAGATGACTGTGTATTCAGACATCACAGCAGATCTGCTAGGTTTTTATGAAAGCACCAGGGAGAAGTAAAGAAAAGATGATGAATAGATTTGTTCATAGAAATGATAAGGAAAAAGGTCAGGAGGAGAATTTTTGTGTGTAAGTGTGAGAGAATGCTGATGGAGTTAATGGACCTCTGAAAGCCTATTAGCTCTACATGGTGTCCATCATTTGAAGATCAATAATTGCTAATCTACACATGAATCTGTTCGTCATACTCACTGTTCATGCATACGTATATAATGTGTGTTCTGACAATCATGTCTCAGTAATAGAGGACTCACTTAGAAAGATGGTAACACATCAAGAAAAAAAACTCAATCAAGCAAAGAGAGAGGAAGAGCGAGAGAGTGGGGTGAGAGGTGGGGGAAAGTGAGAAAAGAGTGGGATTGAAATTCTGACCT
This sequence comes from Myxocyprinus asiaticus, assembly GCF_019703515.2. Lineage (NCBI taxonomy): Eukaryota > Metazoa > Chordata > Actinopteri > Cypriniformes > Catostomidae > Myxocyprinus > Myxocyprinus asiaticus. The sequence continues at coordinate 25,560,055 of NC_059358.1, read as the reverse complement.
TTGTGTTGTGCATTGAATTCAATGAACAAACATCCCCAACAAAAAGCTCAAAACTTTGTGTGATGTCTTACATGACACTGAATGTATTCATTCAAAGGCACACAGACAAATTTGGCTCAAACATTTTAATTATAAATTGGCTGATTCAAATTGTGAGCTTCATGATGTTATTTATCCAAGTTCCTGGTTGGATCTGTTTTTGGTCCCGGAACAACATTCCTATCAAATCATCATTCTGTGGATCTAATCCGAACCATAACCAGTGTCTGAAATCAGAGTGAAAAGATACATGTATTAGAATGTTGTTTAAATTCTATTTTGATTTACTCACCCTCATGTTGTTCCAAACCAGAATGATGTTAAATCATAGCAGAATGTCTGAGCTGTTCTCTTCCATATAATGAAAGTTGATGGGGACACCAGGCTGTCAGAAATGTCAAAGCACCATAAAAGCATCATGAAATAGTCTATATTACTTGTGCACTATATTCCAAGTCTTCTAAAGCCATATGAGAGCTTTTAGTGAGGAATAGTATGAAATTTAAATCACTATTCACTGAAAACCTTGATTGACAGCCATTGTCACCAGCAGCTTGAACATTCAGCTTAAATGACTTATTTTTATGGAAGAAAGTCATAAGGGTTTGAAAAGACATGAGAGTGAGTAAATAATTACAGAATTCTTTCTTTGGGTGAACTATTCTTTTCAGTTCATAACCCCAGCCCAAAGCCTAACCTTAACCCTGATTGAACCCTAAAATCAGATTGGTTGATATGAATATTGTTCCAGGACCAACAACAATGTTAATCTTGGAACACATCCTAATTAGGTAAATCACACTAAGGAAATAGGGCCAATCAATCTTTCAATCTGTAAGATTATTTTGAAAGAATGACAGGAACGGAAATATACTGTAACAGTTGTAGTATTGATAAACTGTAAGCCTCCATTGGTATGGTATATATCTGCTCCAGTTAGGAGCACTTTAATATATGTATGTGTCGTGGGTGTCAGTGTGAGACTGAGCGACTTCTTGAGGAGTCCCAGACACCAGTGTCTGTCTGTGTAGAAAAATGGTTCCAGTATGGAGCTTTAAATTAGACTCACAGGTGGTCAGTCCAATAATGTGTGCAGTTCAGCTGGACAGCACTGAGGCTCAGGCAGGAAACCGTTTAGATCTTTGGCTTTTTATTCAAGGGAGAGTTTATGCACAATGCAAGGTGTGTGTAATTAATCTGAACCTGTGCTAATGTGTGCAGCGTACAGTAGTGTACAGTATGTGTCAAGGTGAGATCAATGCAATCACACACCGACTGAGTGAGAGTGTTTCTGTTCCTGTTGCTGACAGCACGCTGCACGAGTGTTTGTAGCCTGCTAGCCTGCTTAGCTTTACTTATTCTCATAGTTCGTTGTTTTATCCTTTGTCATTTTACTGTGTGTTTCCGGTTTTTCCACTTTTCTACTGTTTCATCTGTGTGTATTTTACCTGTTGCTGCTGGCGCCTAGCTTGAGTCTGTGTTTGTAGCCTGCTAGCTTTTCATCATCGCTTATCTATCTGTTTTCAGCTTTTAATCCTTAACATCTGCCATTTTTCAGCACGCATCGGGTTTTCCCCTGCATTATTCTCTTATCGCGATTCAACTGCGTGCATTTTCCACATGCATCCGCTTTATATTTTTATCGCGATTAAACTGCGTGCATTTTACAGCACGCACCCGTTTGTCTCCTCTGTGTTACACAGATTATTGCATCGATCACAAAGCGCTGCTTATCGAGAACAACCATAACAACAAACAATTGTGTGAGGGATTCACATCGATCTCAAACCCTCACTGCTCAGCAACAACAAACAACAACAATCAATTGCGGTAAGTCATGGCATCTGCTCATGTTATTTCTTCCTGCATTGCATGTCACATGTTTACAATAGCTTCTTCCGTCAACAGTGGGGATTCACGTGTGATAAATGTAAGGAATTAGTCAGGACGAGAGAAGGTTAATGAGTTAGAGACATGCATCCAAATGCTAGTGGAGGTCAGTGAGAAAGAGAAGCCGGTAGATACTGTTTTGGATGTGGACAGTGCAGAGAGCAACACACACACTTTGGTTCCGGCTGTAGAGCCCCTCAGCAGGGTGTTTGGGTGACATCTCGGCAGCATACTCGCTCAGCAAAGCGACACCACTCTCCCGTTCCTGTTAGGGTTTCCAATTGATTCTCCCCACTCAGTGATGCACCCACTGAGAATCATGTTGAAAGAGCCCTTGTTTTTGGTGATTCTATTGTAAAGAACGTGGAAATAGAGACTACAGCCACTATTGTTAAATGCATTTCAGGTACCAGAGCATCCGACATCAGATAAAATGTACAAGTGCTGGCTAATGCTAAATGTAGATTTTCTAAAATTGTTATTCATGTCGGCACTAATGATGTCCGGCTTCGCCAGTCGGAAATCACTAGAGATAATGTTAAAGAGGTGTGTGAATTTGCAAAAATGATGTCAGACACTGTAATATGCTCTGGCCTCCTCCCTGCTCATTGTGGTGACAAGGTTTATAGTAGATTAGTGTCACTGAATGGCTGGAAGTCTGAGTGGTGTCTGGAGAATAGAATAGGATTTATAGACAATTGGAAGAGTTTTTTGGGGTAGACCTGAAAGAGAGATGGACTCCATCCCTCCAGGGAAGGTGCTGGTCTCCTCTCTAGTAATTTGGCTCATAGTCTTAATAATGATAGTATTTCACTAACTGAGGCCCAGGTCAGGAAGCAGACAAACTGGTTAATCCAAACATCTGCTAGCTGCCTTGAGACATCACACAGGTCACATAAACTACAACACATAGAGACTGTATCACCTAGATATCACACAGAGACTGTGTCTGTTCCCCGAACTACCAAACACAAAACTCTCACTAAATCATTTAGAAAAAATGTGATTAAGGTCAAACTTGAACAAAGCAAAAAAATTAAAGATAAACATCATATGAATGTAGGGCTACTAAACATTACATCTCTTTCTACCAAAGCACTAACTGTAAATGAAATTATTACAGATCATAGTTTGGATGTGCTCTGTTTGACTGAAACCTGGCTTAAACCGGATGAATATATTAGTTTAAATGAATCTACTCCCCTAGGTTATTGTTATAAACATGAGCCCCCTCTGAAGGGTCGAGGAGGAGGTGTTGCTACAATTTACAGTGAATTTTTTGGTGTTACTCAGAGGACAGGATATAAATTTAAGTCTTTTGATCTAATAATGCTTAATGTGACACCGTCAGATATAAATAAAAAAAACTCCCGGGCCTTCACGTGATGCGTGACCTTACCAATGAGTTTGCGTCATCCCTCTCATGAGCGCAGGTCACAGAGATGTAGGAAGCGAACATTTGTAGTTAAAAAGTATACAAGTATTGATTTGTTTCTCAAAATAATCAATCGTTTGCGTTCAGAAGAACTTTATTTGTCAACTGGAGTCATGTGGATTATTTTAATGCACCCTAAATATGCATTTTGGACCGTCAAAAAATGGAGGACATTCACTTGCATTGTTTAGAGGAGGCGGCCTGAAATGAAATCCTAAAAGTCTTTAAATTCTGTTTTGATGAAGAAACTCTGATACATCTTTGATGGCCTGAGGGTGAGTAAATTATCAGCAAATTTTCATTTTTGAGTGAACTATTCCTTTAAGAAGTCACAAATTGATCCTGGAGAACTGGCTAATTATAGACCAATTTCAAATCTCCTGTTTATGTTGAAAATACTAGAAAAGGTAGTATCCTTCCAAATATGTTCATTTCTACAGAGAAATGGTATATATGAACAATTTCAGTCAGGATTTAGGCCTCATCGCAGTACAAAGACTGCACTTATCAGAGTTACAAATGACTTGCTCTTATCATCTGATCGCGGCTGCATTTCACTTCTTCTAGTGCTTTTAGATCTTAGTGCTGCATTCGACACGATGGATCACGACATTCTCTTGAATAGGCTAGAGAATTATGTTGCCATTTTTGGAGTTGCATTAGCATGGTTTAGGTCCTATTTAGTAGACCACTACCACTTTGTCTATGTAAATGAGGAATTGTCAAACCAAACAAAAGTAAAGTATGGAGTGCCACAGGGATCAGTTTTAGGGCCTCTGCTTTTCTCCTTGTATATGCTTCCCCTGGGAGATATTATCAGGAATCATGGAATAAGTTTCCACTGTTATGCTGATGATACCCAACTTTATATTTCTTCAAAACCTGAAGAGATTTCACAACTCTCCAAATTAGCAGAGTGTATCAATTAAATAAAAGACTGGATGGCCAGAAATTTCCTTCTACTCAATTCCAACAAAACAGAGGTACTAATTATTGGACCAAAAACCTCTAAAAACAAGCCGCTAAAATATAATTTGACTCTCTATGAATGTACTGTTACATCATCTTCAACAGCAAAGAACTTAGGTGTTATATTTGATACCAATCTGTTCTTTGACAATCAAATTATCAATGTTTGTAGAACAGCATTCTTCCACCTAAGAAACATTGCTAAATTACGATACATGCTCGCTGTTGCTGATACCGAAAAAGGAATTCATGTGTTCATGACCTCAAGACTAGATTATTGTAATGCATTACTGGGAGGATGTCCAGCAAGATCAATAAATAAACTTAAATTGGTTCAAAATGCAGCAGCCAGAGTACTTACTAGAACCAAGAAATATGATCATATTAGCCCCATTTTATCGTCGTTACATTGGCTACCTGTTAAATTTAGTATTAATTTAAAAATTCTGTTAACTACGTACAAAGTTTTGAATGGTTTAGCTCCACAGTACTAAAGTGACCTTCTGACACGCTATATTCCATCATATTTATTACGATCACAAAATTCTGGTTTACTAATAATTCCAAGAATATCAAAATCCACAAAAGGAGGTAGATCCTTTTCATATTGGCTCCTAAACTATAATAGTCTCCCTAACACTGTTCGGGATGCAGACACACTCACTCAGTTTAAGTTTAGACTAAAGACTCGTCTATTTAGCCAGGCATACACCTAATTCATCCTTCAACTCACAATTAGGCTGCTTTAGTTAGGTCTGCTGGAACCAGAAACATTGATCATGATCCATAACTCTGCAATAAATTGAATGGCATCTATGCTAATATTATTCTATTTGTTTCCCTGTCTCAACCTCGGGACTCCTATCCTGAGGTCACCAGAACTGGCTGGATCCAGCTCCATTCCTGCTTCGTGTTGGACTCCACTGCTATCTGTCACGGAGTGATGATAACTAATAGCAGCCGGTGCCAACCAAACATCACTTCAGTCTATTATGATGGACTTCAGAGGATGAACTGATGCCAACTCCAACCATAAGACATGGGATACTTCATATGCCATTGCCTGAACCTCGGACTTAGGATAGACCTCACCGAAATTACCGGCCAGGTTGAACCGCGATGCACCTAACTGATCTCTTCCTACATCACCTCGGTCTAATGATGGACTACACTCTTATAATGGAATACATAGACTATCAATTAATTGCCAACAAAACCCTTCATCAGCCAACTAACAAGGACAATTGCATCTATGTGAACTTCTGCAGTTAATCCAGGATGGACTTCAAAGACATTAGTCATTAATCTTACAGTTCATACAAAATCTTTGTATAAACACTGACCTTTAACACTTACATTGTTTAATAATTTTAAACCATGACTTGCACTATACATAAGTAACATTGGCATTATATTCATGATGTTAGCCAGAGGGGAAATGGACCCCACAGTGAGCCTGGTTTTTCCCAATGTTATTTTTCTCCATTAATCAACATCTTATGGAGTTTTGTGTTCCTTGCCATAGTCGCCTTCCGCTTGCTCACTGGGGATATAAATACAATTATTATTTAATTACTTATTTTTAAACACAATTCACAATAGTATTTTATCAAACTACACAATGATGACTCTAAGACTTTACAGATATTACAGTCTCATTTTCTGTTAATGCATGATCTTCTGTAAAGCTGCTATGAAACTATGTGTGTTGTGAAAGGCGCTATACAAATAAAAATGACTTGACACACACACATATTTATGGAGCCATTATTGCATGTCATCATAGATTATAAAAGGCACTAAAAATGTCTGACAGACTATATGGCGCAGACACACTTGCTGTGATTGCGCTGTTCATTTTTAATTAAACTTTCTTTAGGATTTTTTTTCACAGGGTTAGCACCCAGAGTGATTATTTATGTGTGAAATAGTAATGGTATAAAAGTGATGTGTATGAATTCATGATGTGTAATAATGATGTAAAATGTAGTTTCAAAATCATGTATAATGTTGAGCTGACTTTGTGTGTGTCTTTGTGTGTGCGTGTCTATATGTGTGTGATGCTAATGTCATTTGTATGTGTTTTACAGAGCTCCATGTATTCTCTGGCATTGAAGTGTCTTATCAGCCTTTCCACCATCATCCTTCTTGGATTAATCATTGCTTACCATGCTCGAGAGGTGCAGGTAAACACACACAAACACACACACATACACACACAAGAAAAAGAAATGGTCTGCAGTGTTTCCCACTGGATTTTTGAGACTGTGGTGGGTGGACCTCAGACCCTCTAGGGGGGTCCGGGGAAATGCTCTCCTGTAAGAAAATTGTGAACATTTTAAAGTTAAATGCATCAGTCTGGTGCGCTTTGAGAGCAAAATTGAGAGGCTAAATCTATGAACAACTTTGTACTCTTGTAAACAATTTTGTGCTCTAGTAGTAATTTAATCATAAACACAATGGTTTTATAGATATGAATGGTGATGACACAGCGAAAAAAGTCACACCCACAAAGCATAAATGAGTTTAACGCAGTTCACAAATGGTCAAAACACAAAATCAACTAGAGCATACATTTAAGCCAGAGCTCAACATTACATTACATTGTCCTCCGAACAAGTAAATTGGTCATTCACTTGTCCGAGTAAAAAAGTTACTTGTCTGGATTGAAAAAAGGACATTTAAGTTACATGCTCAAGTAACATGTCAAAGTTTATGTCTAAAATTATGACCGATGCCCAACCTAATAGTGTACCTATGCAATCAACTCAACAGAAATGTAAACTGCACTGGGTAGGGGAGGAGGCTTGTCATATGATAATTATTTTATGTTTTGTATGGTAGTCAAATAAAGAAAAGCCTCCATTGCCTCTTAACAGCAGAGATGCTCACACTTCTATGAAATGAGTTCTACAGTAGTCATTAGTGAAATTTGACGATTCTCAATACCAGCTTTAATACCACAAGAAATAATAACACTAACTAATTTGTTATGGAAGAATGGTTTCAAGTTCTTTAGTAATTATTCAAGACTAGTAAACAGTCAGTAATAAAATAACAATAAAAAACAGCAATGAGTAGAATAAATGAAAAATAATAGAACAAAAAAATACAAATTAAGTTTTTTTTTTTTTTTTTTTTTTTTTTTTACAGCTTTAAAAGTTTTTAACAGCAGTAGGCTATCAAGTATTCAAATAAACATTCAGAATGAAATGAAACATAAAACTACTACTGGTCTTCACTGTATGATTAAAATACATTAATACTTTTTAAAGCTACTAAATTTGCCCAGTCAAGAGCAGTGAGTGTTTTCTTGTTATGGTTGTTTGATTATTATAATGACACACAAGACAGCAGCAGGTCTATTAGCTTACATTTATACTTACAAGTCAGACATTTTAATACAAATCCGCTTTTTTTTAATCCGCTGTTTATGTCCATGTGTTTGCATGAATACCTCACCAAGACTGGCATTTTGGCGGAATTTTGAAATGTATTTGACCGTTCAGGTGCACATTAGCGCAAGCATTTTCGGAAAACGCGCATGTTCAGCACACAAACATACGCTGCCTGTCAATCAAACAGGGTGCAGCTGTTACTAAATCACAGAGAATTATTAAATTACATGCTCTTGATTACTTTCAACAGCAGAAGAAGAATATGAACTTTCTAATAAGTGACAGGCCTAGGCTATCACAAATATAGCTGGTTATTTTTTGTTTTGACGTTTTAATCAGTCTGCTTGTCCCATCGGGCAAGTGAAAGATAATTTTATTTGCCCCTTCAAAAATTCACTTGCCCTGGACAAGCGAACAAGCATTAATGTCGAGCCCTGTGAGCCATCAATGAAATGAAGCAAAAGTGGTTACCTGTGTTGAACTTGCTCCTCAGATGCTGAAAATAGTTACGTTGTCAGAGCCACTGGTCATAATGTTAACGTTAGATAATTGGTTCCAGTGTGTGCGTGCGTGTGTGTGTGTGTGTGTGTGTGTGTGTGTGTGTGTGTGTGAGAGAGCATGCGCACCTACAGCACATGTTTTCAGTTCATTATGAAACTGTGGCAAGACAAATTAGACTGTGGTGGGCCACCACATTCTAGGTAGTTAATGGGGAACACTGGGTCTGACCATATTTGTGTATTGTTAACTTACCAAACCTAACAAAAAAGTATCTAAGTACCCTGGAATTGCTTTGTTTTTTTTGACAAATACCACGGTAGTATCATGGTATTCTTTGAAGTACCTTGGAGTACCATGTAATTACCATGGTACATGAATATTGTTATCATTCAGTACAATGGCATATACTATAAATATATTTTTGGCTACTTTCACACCGCAGCAGAATTTGACCCAAATTAGATTTTCTACTTAAATCTGATTGATTTTTTTTGCAAGGTTCTTCACATGACATTTTAAATGTAGCCCATATCAGGTACTAGTCTGCATAACCGATGCTGCTAAACTGACCCCCATGCATACAGCACTCTCAGAGTACGCGTATAACAAACCACGGCATGTTCATCATTATAATATGAATAACAAATTAAACTGCATTAAAAATTTAATTAGGGGCACTTAATTATATAGCTAATAATATTTCAGCAAGTGATGGAGAAAGACCGTCTTGATGGATAAAGTATTTTTAAATAAAGTAAATTTGCCTTTGTATGGTCCAATTTAATTATCATCGAAGCTCAAGGGTGTAATATTACTTAAAGGCATAGTTCAGCCAAAAATGAAAATTATCTTATCATTTATTCACTCTCATGTCATCCCAGATGTGTATGACTTTCTTTCTTCAGAAGAACACAAATTAAGATTTTTAGAAGAATATCTCAGCTCTGTTGGTCCTATCTTGCTTTCAAAATTTCTCTGTTTTTGATGTTTTTAGCATGATGTTTACTTTACCCCCCTTTCCCTATAAGTGTGGCATAATGAACAGATGAGCAGTGTTGTTTTAGGCCGTGCCCTCAGCAAGAGCATGTGCTCATTAGCATTATGCTAATAGGGGGTTAGCGCTGTAAAGTCACTCACATCTGCTCTGTATCGCTTAGTGTGTCAGAGAACCACAAACACACTCTCTCTCAAACACTCAAACACATAAGACTATACTTACAATCTTCAGACTCCTTTGAAACTCCCCGCCTTTCTCTCTCATGTGCAAATTTTTTTTGGTACATTTAACAGATATTTTTGGGGCTGTTTGTGTCTGTCCTAACCAGGCGAGATGCAGTTAAGCGAGAAGTCATAAAAGCAATTTCTTCCATTTAATCTTAAGTATGGAATTTGATTTCATTTTGATCAAAATCTCCCTCCTCATAACTGTTCAACATGATTACAATGGAAATCGACAATTGCCTGAAATTAACCCCCTACAGCTGAATAACTAACCACCCCACCCCAAACCCATTAGACAGTTTTACATCAATTAAAATGTGTTCACCTTTCTCTGTGGCACTAATGATAGCAAGACATGGGTTCTGGTCCCACGGAATTTGCATTTTTGCTCTTATTTTTACTCCACTGATGGTTAGGTTTATGGTTGGGATCTGGGTTTGGGAGTAGGGTTAATAAAATATGCATTCTCATTGACCGTATTACATCATTTACAACTAAAAATACAACTCGCTTTTGGCGCCATCCACCATCAATTTTAGTTCAACATTTTGACCTTTAGTGTGGACAGAGAAATTGCTTGTCACTGGAGACTTGCCACATGGTATCTAGTCAAGACACAGTATAAGAGTCGTTTTGTGAGGGTTTGTCAGTTACTTAAAAAAGGGGCATGTGTCTTTTATCAGTGAATAGCTACATGAAAAATCCACTGCATCTTCAACAGAAGTCTAATCACACACACAGTACTAATGGTATTTTTCTTTTTTATCCCCATCTCCTCACTGAAACCATTTTGCATTTTGAGATTTCATTTTTAGTACATTTAATTAAGCCTTTAAGCTGTGGTTCCCGCATTGCAGGAGATTTCAGGTTATACTATCCTTGTGGTGACATTTGATACCCATAATGTAGGTAAAATAGGACCCACAAACACGTGACTTCCATACTCTAAACACAGATAGAAAGTTAAAGAGGCAGCAAGAAAGAAAGTAAATGATATGAAATTAAATGGTGAACATTAATGTCCCTCAAATTAAATAATGTAATAAAGATGGAGTTAACTTAACTCGCTCACTGTAAATTGACCCTGTATAATTCCTTAATACACATTCTTGGTTACATGTTTTTGTGAACAATTCATCAGTTCACACTATTCCCAAAAAAAAATAAACAAAAAATTATTTGTAATCCTTCATCAAATTGGAATAACTTTCACCGTCTTTGAAGCGTCTTCACTTTTCGGCTGACGATACCAACTACGTTACCTATTTCTACCTCTCCCTTCCTCCCACATGTCTCCATTCCAGTATGTAGCGCTACTTTCCATGATCCAATCAATTCTTGATGGATAAACTCAAGTCCCGCTTAGTTTACAAATTTTTTTATTGAATATTGTTTCACTCAAAAGTACATTATGGAAGTCAAATGGGTTGCAGACATTTCATCATGTTGACTTTAAGCCTACAATTTAGCCCTCGTATGAACTGTGGAACTAGCACATGTGTGGTGTGTGTTCCATTTAACAGTGAAATCAGTTCACACATTTATGTAACAGAGTATTACAAGCTCACACATGCAAACAGTCATACATATTTGGGATGGCATGAGGGTGAGTAAATTATGAGAGAATTTTCAATTTGGGGTGGACTATCCCTTTAAGCCTCTTCCTCTCTTTCTTTCTCCTTCTCTCTCTGCTCAACTCATTTCATTGTGTGCTTTCTCTCACACTGTGTTATTTTTTACACCCATTCCCTACGCTCTGCCTGCATCACCCTCTGGCTTTCTGCTCTTTATATCTGTCTGTCTCTATTTTGCCCTTAGATGTTATGTTGCTGCCCTCTCTCTCTCTCTCTTTCTTTTTCTTTCTTTCTTTCTCATGTTAGATTTTTACCTTCATTCAACCTTCCCGTGCTCCCTCTGTGAGTCTGTGAATTGTTTGACTGCTTCAGGCACTTTTAAGCTGCCGTTGATACACACACACTCACACACACACACACACACACACACACACCTATATTATAGCCCTCGCACTAGTTTTGTTCCAACTTTTTTAGACAATATGTGTTTAGAAGTGAGTGTTACAGTATGTTTATGTTTGTTGTAATGAGTGTTTTCCATTCATTTAGCTGGATTGAGAAGATTCTTATGTACAGTTAGGCCTGTGTGCATGTTTCACTTGTGATGAGACTCCCTTCCTATGTGTCAGACTCCAACAGCTCTTTCCTAGACCGAGACTGTGAGTGTGTGTGTGTTTGTTTCCCGTGTGTGTTTGTGTGTGTTCAACGTGGTTTAAAGGAGATAAAAATATGCGGTGGGTTGGTGTTGATTAGGCATCTTTTGAGTATCACTTTAAAATCAGAGAGAGAGAGAGAGAGAGAGAGAGAGAGAATAAATAGAGTAGAATTAGTATTCCCTTGTCCCTCTTTAGCCATTTATTCCCAAATCAGTATTACAAAGCTACCAATCTAAAACTGTATACAAATGACAAAATCTGACTCCTTAAAGGTGCAATATGTAACAATTTTCATGTAATATTTGCCTTTTTTTTTGCCAATGTGTGAACGGCTTGTAACGCAACTTCAAAAATGAGCCCTTCCCGGACTTCCTAGGTTGCCTATTAAAGCCTGTAGACTGATTTTCATGCGAAGGGAGCGGGTCGCTTTTGCCAGGAAAATCCAAAGGATGTGACGTTTATGCGCGCTCCCGAGAGCCTTGCCTCAGACAGTAATCGCTTCTCTTCCACTATTCAACAGTGACAACAAACTGCAACACTAGGTAATGTTATCTTAGAGATGGAATCCAGCAAACGTCCAGCTCCCAGCACAACACTGACTCCTACACAAACTCCAAGTAAGCCAAAAAAAAAAACATTTATCTACTGAATCCAGTCTGGTTAAGCGGGAACGTGATCGTGGTCAAGCGAAAACTAGAGTAAACATCGGCAGGGCATTTGATTCCTGGAGGAACCTTTGTTCGGTTTTGGGGATCAAAACTGACCCTTAATTGACATTCTTCTTATTGGACAGATAAGCTTACATAACTTCAAAGCATGTGAAATATAGTGCCATAAGGATTGATCTGTGTAATTTTAGCTAACTTGATCTTGCCTGCTAACGCTGACGAATTGCAAGCTACCTTGCTTTGTAACTTTCAAATAATTTCAACGATCTTCTCTTTATACTAAAAGTCATACACATGACACATACATAAACAATGTTAATCTGTAATTATTCAGCAAGGTAAACTACAATAACACCTGAAATGAATGCTAGACAATTTTCAAGATAATGCAAAAAGACGCATTCATTAGTGTAACGTAACTTGGTTATACAGAAAATATATACATTCTATTATTATAAAACAATAGCGCATCGATATTCCATATCAGATGGAATCACATCAATACTGAATTGTCAACATATAATGTACAGTTTATTTTATAAACAGCTACTGTCATCATCCACCAAATTTAGCTAACAGCTATTGATAAAGCTGGCTAGCTAACTAATGCCAACATAGGCTATCGTATAAATGCAGTCAATGTATCATGCAAAGAAAAATTATTACCTACAGTCTCGCATAGCCAGACCTATATCCACACTTTGTTTTAGCCCTGTTCCAGCACTGGAGAGTCAAATATAATATATAGTCTCAAAGTTTGTAGTAAAACAATCATAACTGTGTAATTTTAATGATTTTACCTCATCTGTCAGCATGATGCCGGTGAATCACATTCAGCCTATTTGTATGTTACGTAATTGTTTTGGTCGATGCTCGCGTCCCTATGGAGTGTGTGCACGAGCGCGAGCACGAGCAACAGGTAGCTGGCTGCAGTTCACTTAATGGCCACAGGTGTCATTAATAACAAGGGTTTCTGAATCTTACATACTGTCATGAATCCCGCCTCTGTAGTTCCTCCCGCTCGCCACCAGAGGGCTCCATCACCCGAGTATTGACTTTAACTCTCTGAACTCCATTATCCCCATACCTGGCACTGATTACCTGCTCACCTGTTTCTCATTAATCAGCTATTTAAGACTCACTCTCACTCCCTGTCAGGGCAAAGTCTTGTTTTGCCCTGGCTGACATTTCTGAGCATTCTCTGAGTTTGTTACATTACCCGTGTATGATCCTGGACTGTTTACCCTGTTTTGACCCGTTGCTGTTTGCCTACTTTTGCTGCCTTGTTTACCTGGATATAACCTGTGATTGTCTGCTGCCTGCCCTGACCTCTTGCCTGTTTATTAACTACCTCTCTGGACTACCTTGGATGTTACTGTTGCTGGTGATTGACCCCTGCCTGTCTGTATTATTACATTAACTGGTATTAAAACTGCACATGGATCTCGACTCCGCTGACTCATCATTACACACACTGCACCTTTAAAGGTGCTTTTTTCTCATTAAAAAAGTTTTACTCCTAAAAAAATGAATTGTGATTTTGAAATATATGTATAAAATCATGATCACTCACATGAGATTAAAACTACAGTCATATCAGTAACTTTATAAAAGCTGTTTTAATCTACATGGAGAGGGTTTCCTCATATGGGCTGCCATGTTAGGATCACATGACCAGCCAAAAACTACTTGCTTAATCTCAGTAACCACCCTGTTTTTATGCGTACACTCATGGATTAAAGTAATCATGACTGACAGTGAATAGTGTATTTCAACAATGGCATCTGAAACTGAAAAATATTGATTTTGAATGGCGCTACATCCAGGCCCCTAGGTGTCAGTGTAAGTCCAAACAACATACAAACGATTCCTGAGAGTGCACCTATAAGGGCACCGTGAATTGTTTTGTTTTATTTTGTGGCTTTTTGTACATGTCTATTAGCTTCGAAGCCATCTAATTCTGGTAAACTCCTAAAAGCTGACAAAAGTAACTTTCAGCAGATTTACACATTTAAATTTACTATATCTTCTGGGAAAACAGACCAAAAATGTTGATGACTCATGTTGCACTACACTGATTTTTTTTGTCCAATCAAATGTTCTCTAGGATGAGAATGTCAGTAACAAATCATAGTTCATGGCTGTGATGTAACTAAAGCCTATTGGCTATTTTAAAAAAGGAAAAGGCTCTTCGAAATATCCCACCCAAACTTCCTGTTGCCAGAGGAAATGCTTTAACAAAGGACAGAGAACTGCCTTTGTCAAGCCATTTCATTGGCTCTTTAATTCCTGTAAAATACACAGACTTGAGTGAATCTATCAATGGATCAATTTTATTTGTATTTGCAATTCAGCAAAATTCAACTTCACTGAAGAGCAGTAAAGTCTCTGCATGTTTACAATTACTGTGCATTTAATAGTTTGCCAGTATGGTTGAAAGGCCGTCTAAGGTATTGTTTGAACTCAAGTGTATGTGTTAATGTGAGAGTGCATTAATTACCCAGAGTGAACAGGCCCTTTATCCTTGGCTAAAGTTTGTGTACTGCTTGGCCCTTGGAAGAGCCATATTAAAAATGATTCATAGCTGTGCTGCTTTTGCTAAGACCCATTAAAAAAAATTGGTGAATCACCAGCATTACTTGAAGCCAATTTAATAATTATCTTTAGTTCAAGGTTGGATTGATTCTGGAAATGTTTTGCTTGAGTGGTTTTTGTGATGAGCTTTAAGCTGTTTGGTCCCTAGAGACTTAACATGCAGTACAGCTGAGTTCATGTATTAGGTTCCTGACACAACAAAATAATAAATTATTGTATTCATGAGGAATTTTGCAGGTAGTTAATAAATAAAATTTTGTGTGCCTAAATGTATCATGGGGGCGTGGTTGTGCGTCCGTCGAGGGAGAGAGAGAGCGGAAAGGGTGCATACTCCTGAGCCAAATTATGACTAACACCTGACTCTAATTGTAGTGAGATTGGGGAGAGCGGCATAAAAGGACGATGCCAGTGCCAGATCGAGAGAGAGAGCCAGAGATCTAGAGTCCCGCTTAGTTGGTGTGTTAATGTGAAGCTAAAGAGTTAATGTAAAGCTAATGAGATACTGTGAAGCTATAAGCTCAGAAAGTTGACAATTAAAAAGTCTTACCTGAGACCGAAGAAACCCGGTTCCCTGTGTCCTCCTCTCCCTGTGTGAAGCTTTGTTACACCATAGTTTCCACCAAATTTTGCAAATATGGTGTTTTGGTAGTTGACATGACATGTCAAGCAGTTACAGAAATGCCCTGCAGAGTGACATGCTATTGTTAATCTAAAACAATTTTTACATTATTTTATAATTATCATGCATGGAGTTTTTATGATCTCATATTAATTGAGAGACTATATGGAATATTTACACCTTTAAAAATTAATTTGTCACTATCTAGGTGAACTGCAAAAGCTAAAAGGGGATTAAAAAAATAATACACATTCTCTTTTACATTAAGAAGTGTATTATTAGCATAACTATTTGAGTGAAAAGTTGAATCAGACAATTTACATGGATAGCATAATGTCAGAATTTTTTAGGATGCCCACCTTTTTTAATGCACTTGAGCTGGCATGAAGTCCACGTTTGTGCAAAACCTGAAGTTCCCTATCTGTCACTCACTCGACGTTGTGTCGATGTAGTGACACTAGGGGTCGCCCTTGGGAGCCCCAAACACCTCTGATCATTGAGAAAAGGCCAATGGAAATTGGCGAGTGGATTTTGCATGCGACTCCCCCGGGCATACAGGTATAAAAGGAGCTGGCTCGCAACCACTCATTCAAATTTTTTCTTCGGAGCCAAGCGGTTGTGTTTCAGCGAGCTGAATTTCTCTGCCAGTCCATTCACCTCTGCCTGCTGTTGGATTTATGGCGCATTACAGCGGTTTCTCCCCCTCGTGCACCGATTGAGTGCAGAGAACGCCCCTGGGCGCTTCGACAGCCTAAAAGAGTATATTTTCTCTAAAAGAGTGGCATTGACAGAGAGCATCTTTTTAAAGATGACTTTCCGTCTGTGTATATTTCCTGGTTGCGGTCGTTACCTCCCCGCCTCTGAGGGTCATGATCACTGCCTCGCGTGTCTGGGCTCAGACACGCTGAGACAGTGCTCATGGATGGCTCATACTCTCACTGTGAGAGCATGACCATGGCAACGTTGCGGTCGCGGCTTTCCTTCTTAAAGGGAAAAGCCACTCCAGCCACTCCCAGCCCTGGTCCTTCAACCTACGAGTATGAGGCCACATCAGTTAGCGCTGGGGGCGATATGGGGACCCCAATGGGAGCCGTTCCACCTGGTAACCTCCCACGGACCTCCCATTCCCCAGTACGCTTGTTTGCCCTGGTTGAGTTCTGGGATGAGATCAGCAGCTCACCTCAGGGCGAGTTCGCGGTCTCATTCGGGGCTCGTGAAGAGGATGAGCTCTCGATCGCAGCATCGGAGAGCGGGCTGGTCCAGTCTGACATTGAGGACTCGGCTGGGCCCCCACCTTCGGGTGCAGTCGCCCAGTTTGAGGCCAACGCGTAGTTGGCGGCCATGCTTGCCCGGGCGGCTGTGAGCGTCAGGCTGGAGTGGGACCCTCCACCCTGCCCTGAACCCCGCCCTGGTCCCATTCTTCCCGGAGGTGCATGAGGAGCTCACGAAATCGTGGCAGGCATCTTTCACTGCCCGAACCCGATCTCTGAGCTCCTCCGCTCTCACTACCCTCAATGGTGGGGCTGCTGGGGGGTACTCAGTGATTCCCCAACTGGGCAAGTCGGTTGTGGTGCACCAGTGCCTGCAACACGCCGCCACCTGGTGGAACCGACCGAGACTCCCGTCCAGGGCCTGTAAGTTCACGTCGTCACTGGCGACTAAGGCTTGCAGTGCTGCTGGACAGGCCGCCTCTGCTCTGCACACCATGGCTCTCCTGCAGGTGCACCAAGACAAGGCGCTGAGAGAACTGCACGAGGGTAGTTCTGACCCGGGACTGATGCAGGAGCTGCACTCGAACACCTTGGTGGTCCAGGAGTGCCACCTATGGCTCAACTTGGTCGAGATGAGGGAGGCTGACAAGGTACGGTTCCTTGACGCCCCCATCTCCCAGGTTGGCCAATTCGGTGACACCGTCGAGGACTTTGGCCAGCAGTTCTCACCAGTTAAGAAGCAGACAGAGGCCATCGAACACATCCTGCCCTGGCGTGGATCAAGATCCCACAACTCGTCTGCTCGTCACCAGGGGCGTCCCCCTGCAGCAATGACACCGGCTCTGCCACAGCCCCGGCCCTGGCATAGAGCCCCCCGCAGGATGTAGATGCCCCCGTCTCACGGCCTGCCACCAAGAACCCTAGGAAGGCTTCTAAGTGCCCCTGAGATGGGCGACCCAGGGACATGGAGACCCGCTAGAGGCCTGGAGGTGGTGAACAGACCACTCCATCCCCGGAGGGCTGGGAGAAGAATCTTTTGTTGCCTTTCGCCGCATGCCCGAGGGGCTGCAGTACCTACATTTTCAAAAAAAGAGCAGTTTCCTCATTCCCTGGGTCACACACCTGGTGTTTACAGCCATGGCTATCACGATCGCCGGGCCCCCCGCCCCTGCGCACCCAGCTGCGGCACTCACACACCCACGCCCAGGCAGTTGTGACGGATCATGGTTCCCCTCCTCCCCCGTTGCTGACCGGTCCTATGGTGGGTACCCGGAGTGAGGTAAGTGCTTTGATGTCTCCAGACTCAGCAGAGCCACGAGCTTGGGATCCGAGCCCCCTCAACATGGCGCCTCCTGCTCCGCCCTGCCACGAGGCCCCACCCGCAGGTATGTCAGATGCGATTGTCCCCTTGGGTCCCTCGCCCAGAGGTTGGAGGCGTGGCTAGCACTCTCCAACCCATCGCGATGGCTGGCCAGGACCATCCAACTCGGCTTTGTGATTCAGTTCGCCAGGCGCCCGCCCGGGTTCAGCGGCGTCCATTTCGCCTCATTGAAGGGCGAGAATGCTGCTGCCCTGCGTGCAGAGATCACGACCCTTCTGTGGAAAGATGCGATAGAGCCTGTCCCTCCAGCCGAGATGAAGAAAGGTTTCTACAGCCTCTACTTCATTGTACCAAAGAAAGGCGGTGGGTTGCGGCCAATCTTGGAACTGCAAGTACTGAAACAGGCCTTGCACAGACTCCCGTTCAAGATGCTGATGCAGGAACGCATTTTGGTGAGCGTCCGGCATCAAGATTGGTTCGCGGTGGTAGACCTGAAGGACACGTATTTCCACGTCTCCGTTTTGCCTCGGCACAGGCCCTTTCTGCGGTTCGCCTTCGAGGGCCGGGCAAACCAGCACAAGGTCCTCCCCTTCGGTCTGTCCCTGTCGCCTGGCGTCTTCACAGAAGTCGCAGAGGCAGCCCTTGCCCCGTTAAGGGAAGTGGGCATCCGTATCCTCAATTATCTCGACAACTGGCTGATTCTAGCTCACTCTTGAGACATGTTGTGTGGTCCAGGGACCTGGTGCTCAGGCACCTCAGCCAGTTGGGTCTTCAGGTCAATTGGGAAAAGAGCAAGCTCTCCCCAGTTCAGAGCATCTCTTTTCTCGGGATGAGTTAGACTCAGTCTCTATGATGTCGCGCCTCACGAGCGAGCGCACGCAGTCGGTGCTGAACTTCCTGAAGTCGTTCAGGCAGAGAACGGCGGTCCCACTGAAGCAATTTCAAAGGCTCCTGGGGCATATGGCGTCCTCGGCGGTGGTTCGGCGGGGTTGATGCATATGAGACCCCTCCAGCACTGACTTAAGACTTGAGTCCCGAGATGGGCATGGTGCCACGGCACACATCGCGTGGTCATCATGCCGATCTGCCACCACTTGCTCAGCCCTTGGATGGACCTTGCAGGGGTCCCCTTAGTGCAAGTACGACAGACGTTTCAGAGCGTGGCTGGGGTGCCGTGTGCAATGGGCACGCAGCCGTGGGCTCCTGGACAGGGCTGCGACTGCATTGGCATATCAACTGCCTCGAGTTGCTGCCGGTATTGCTCGCCTTGCGTAGGCTTTGGCCATTGATCCAGGGCAAGCACGTGTTGATCCGTGCCACAACACTGAACTACCCGCTGAAATAGCCGGGACCCTGTCTCGGCTCCTCAGCACAAAACCTGAATGAGTGGTTGCGAGCCAGCTCCTTTTATACCTGTATGTCTGGGGGAGTGGCATGCAAATTCCACTCGCCAATTCCCATTGGCCTTTTTCAAAGATCAGAGGTGTTTGGGGCTCCCAAGGGCGACCCCTAGTGTCACTACATCGACACAACGTCTCGTTCCCTCCATCAGGGAATGGAGGTTATGAAAGTAACCAAGATGTTCCAATGAGCGTCTTGTGTGCTTCGATGAAAGCAAGGATATTTGATTTTTTGCACAGTTAACATGCTCAAAATTCCAAGTTTGCATATTTGATTAGTGACCTGGAAATAGAATCTTATAGATTTTAAGTCATAATATTTATTTGTTTTCAAATTTTCAAAATTCTAAAATGTTCTGTTTATTTCTATCAGAAAGACTCGGAACAGCATAGCATAATGGGAATGACAATTTATTAATGAACAATAAAATAATAAAGTAAAGTCTGGCATAAGCCCCTGTCTGACGGTCCAGTGAAAAGATTACAATGCTATGAGGAAAAGAGGGAGGGGAGCATCGTTTATGATGGGGGTTGGGGGAGCATTGTTTGTGCAATACCTTTGAAAAGGATAGCAATGCCATGAGGAAAAAGGGAGGGGAGCATCGGTTGTGATGTTTGATGCATTAGAGCCCTGACTTGGGTGAGCATTTGGTTGTGCAATACCCTTGACAAGAGTAACCACACTTATGATATATATGAGCCCTGAATTTGGCGAACATTTGGTTGTGCAATACCCTTGAAAAGAGTAACCAATGTTTATGACACATGAAAGGGAGGGGGACATTGGTTGTGCAATACCCTTGAAAAGAGTAACCAATGCTATATTTAAGCCCTGAGTTGGGCGAGCATTTGATTGTGCAATATCCTTGAAAGGATAACCAAATCTTATGATACATGAAGGGATGGAGGGCATTGGTTGTGCAATACCCTTGAAAAGAGTAACCAATGCTTGTAATGCTTTTCGTATCTGCTTTGCAAGAAACGCTAATCCGGCACGGTTCTAACCAAGAGTGAACAAATCTTGCTTACATGCTGCTAAATGTAAGCTGCCCTGACCGCAAATATATTTACAGTGAAAGGAGCGGAGAGCAAAATGCATTGGTAACTTCAAAATAATAATGCGTTTTGGCAAACATAGTTGTAGAAATAACATCGAAAGCATTATGAGGAAGCTTATGTCTTTCCAGCAGATATGGAAAATTAACTGTAGCAGAACTGAAATAATGAGCTTTTGAAATTTGAACACTGAAAAAACTAATCCGGCACAGGTTTATCCAATGAGTAAACAAAACCTTACTTACTTGCTACTAAATGTAACTCCCCCTACCACGAGCACATTAAAAGTGAACAGAGCAAAGACTGAAATGCACTGATACTTAAAATACAATTTTATGTAGTTAGACTAACATAGTTGTTAAACTCAGTAATGAGTTTTGAAATTTGTAACATTGATAAAGCCCCAATCTTTAGAAAGTCCCCATTGATTGAAACATGGTCTGAACAGTGATAAAAGAATAAATCAGAATCAGAATCAGCTTTATTGCCAAGTATGCTTACACATACAAGGAATTTGTCTTGGTGACAGGAGCTTCCAGTGTACAACAATACAAAAACAATACAAAAACAGCAGCAAGACATAGATGATAATAAAAAATTATTATACACATACGTACAGACACACACATACATACATACATACATACACACATACACATACGTAGTGCAAATCTAATACAAATCTGTTATGTACAGTGCCAAATACAAATCTGTTATGTACAGTGCAAATGTTTTTTTTTTCAGAGGAATGAAATGGCAGAAGAGGTTGGATGTGTTGGATAAATATAAAAAAGACTAAACTGTGTATTGCACATAGTTATTGCTCAATGGGGCAATATAACTGTTCATGAGATGGATAGCCTGAGGGAAAAAACTGTTCCTGTGCCTGATGGTTCTGGTGCTCAGAGCTCTGAAGCATCGGCCAGAAGGCAACAGTTCAAAAAGGTAGTTGGTTGGGTGAATGGGGTCCAGAGTGATTTTTCCAGCCTTTGTCCTCAATCTGGAAGTGTATAGTTCTTGAAGGGGGGTCAGGGGGCAACCAATAATCCTCTCAGCAGTCCGAATTGTCCTTTGTAGTCTTCTGATGTCTGATTTCATAGCTGAACCAAACCAGACGGTTATTGAAGTGCAGAGGACAGACTCAATGATCGCTGAGTAGAACTGTATCAGCAGCGCCTGTGGCAGGTTGAACTTCCTCAGCTGGAGAAGGAAGTACAACCTCTGCTGGGCCTTTTTCACAATGGAGTCAATGTGTGTCTCCCACTTCAGATCCTGTGAGATGGTAGTGCCCAGGAAACTGAATGACTCCACTGCTGCCACAGTGCTGTTTAGAATGGTGTGGGGGGTCAGTGTTGGGTTGTTCCTCCTAAAGTCCACAATGATCTCCACCGTTTTGAGCGTGTTCAGCTCAAGGTTGTTTTGACTGCACCAGACAGCCAGCTGTTCAACCTCCCTTCTGTATGCAGACTCATCATCATCTCGGATGAGGCTGATGACAGTGGTGTCATCTGCAAACTTCAGGAGCTTGACAGAGGGGTCCTTGGTGATGCAGTCATTGGTGTAAAGGGAGAAGAGTAGTGGGGAGAGCACACATTCCTGGTGGGCAACAGTGCTGATTGTACAGGTGCTGGAAGTGAATTTCCCCTGTCTCACAAGCTGCTGCCTGTCTGTCAGAAAGCTGGTAATCCACTGACAGACAGACGTGGGACCAGAGAGTTGGTGTAATTTATTCTGGAGTATAGCTGTGATGATGATGTTGAAAGCCAAACTGAAGTCCCTGGTCTGTTCAGATGTTGCAGGATATGATGCAATCCCATGTTGACTGCATCATCCACAAACCTGTTTGCTCGATAAGCAAATTAAAGGGGATCTAGAAAGTGTCCAGTGATGTTCTTCAGGTGGGCCAACACCAGTCTCTCAAATTATTTCATGACCACAGACATCAGGGCGACAGGTCTGTAGTCATTAAGTCCTTTGATTTTTGGTTTCTTTGGGACAGGAATAATGATTGAGTGTTTGAAGCAGCATGGGACTTCACACTGCTCCAGTGATCTATTGAAGATCTGTGTGAAGATGGGTGCCAGCTGGTTAGCACAGGGTCGAAGACACGCTGGTGAGACGCCATCTGGGCCTGAAGCCTTCCTCGTCTTTTGTTTCCGAAAGACGCGGCTCACATCATCTTCACAGATCTTAAGTGCAGGTTGAGTAGCAGGAGGGGGGAGGAGGGGGGTTGCAGGAGGTGTTGGTGTTTGTGTGAAGTGAAGGTCAGAGTGGGTGTGGGGTGTGAGATTGGGCCTTTCAAACCTGCAGTAGAACACATTCAGGTCATCAGCCAGTTGTTGGTCCACCACAGGGTTGGGGGTAGGAGTCTTGTAATTTGTGATTTGTTTCATGCCACTCCACACTGATGCAGGGTCATTAGCTGAAAACTTGTTTTTCAGCTTCTCAGAGTATCTTCTTTTAGCCACACTGATTTCCTTGTTCAGTGTGTTCCTGGCCTGATTGTACAAGACTTTATCCCCACCTCTGTAAGCATCCTCTTTGGCCTGACGAAGCTGCCTGAGCTCTGCTGTAAACCACGGTTTGTCGTTGTTGAACTTTAAATAAGTCCTAGTAGGAATGCACATATCCTCACAGAAACTGATATATGATGTAACAGTATCTGTGAGCTCGTTCAGGTCTGTGGCTGCAGCCTCAAAAACACTCCAATCCGTGCAATCAAAGCAGGCTTGTAGTTCCCGCTCTGCTTCATTGGTCCATCTCTTTATAGTCCTTACTACTGGCTTGGTTGATTTTAATTTCTGCCTGTAGGTTGGAAGAAGATGAACCAGACAGTGATCAGAGAGTCCCAAAGCTGCTCTAGGGACAGAGCGATATGCATCCTTTATTGTTGTGTAACAATGATCCAGTATGTTCCTGTCTCTGGTGGGGCATGTAATGTGCTGTTTGTATTTGGGCAGTTCACGTGTGAGATTTGCTTTGTTAAAATCCCCAAGAATAATAATAACTGAGTCCGGGTGTTGTTGTTCTGTGTCTGTGACTTGATCAGCCAGCTGTTGCAGCGCTGTGTTCACACACGCATTTGGCGCGATATACATACTCACCAGAATAAATGAGGAAAACTCCCGTGGTGAGTAGAATGGCTTACAGTTAATAAAGGGCGCTTCCAAATTAGGACAGCACATCCTCTTTAATGTTGTTACATCTGTACACCAACTTTCATTGATGTAAATTCATGTTCCACCAAACTCTCGTTTTCCCCGTTAACTCCGCGATACAATCCGCTCTGAACAGCTGAAAGCCCGGCAGATGTAACGCACTGTTCGGAATGGTTTCACTCAGCCAGGTTTCTGTGAAGCACAAGGCAGCAGAGTTTGAGAAGTCCTTGTTTGTACGGGTGAGGAGATGTAGTTCGTCCATTTTGTTAGGAAGAGAGCGGAGATTTGCTAGATGAATGCTCGGCAGCGCTGTTCGAAATCTGCGCCGACAGAGCGTGACCAGTGCGCCTGCTCGTCTCCCTCACCTGCATCTCCTAGCATGTTTAAACAACACAGCTGTGCCTCCGACTAAAATGTCCAGGAAAAATATTACTAAACACAGGACAAACAAACAAAAACAACAAAAGAACCGAAGAGCTACACATCGAGGCAGCCATACACGGTGCCATCTTGATGATTTACGGAGAGCCATATAATACAAATTCCTGCACTGTAATGATGCCTGAATGTGTAATAAAACATAAACATGACTGTGGAATAGGAATCACACCCCTGTTTGACTTGATCATATAAGGCAGTAAAATGCATTGCGCTTGTAACAAAATGAGCTGTTGAAAAACGGAAATGTAATGAGCAGAGCCTGCCGCTAGGTGTCAGAGGCGCCCAACAAGAAGTGGTGCTTCCTTGTTTGGAGAATGCAGAAGTAGACATCTGAAGTAAGAAACACTTTGTGATTTATGTGCGATAGGCAGTCTTGCCAGATTGATTGGGCTACTTTCAATAGATTTGTGTTGGGGGGGAAATATGCTTGGGTGTGTGGTCAAAATTTGGGCTACTTTGGAATGATTTTGGTGGGTTTTTAAAATGATCAAAGTAAGAATTTCCATTGCCCATGCAACTAAAATAAAGAAAATGTCTCCACATACAATCATTCAATCAAATAGCCAGAACACTGATTGACAGAAAATGTGTTTAATCCTGTTCAGAGGAGCTACAAGTTTCCACACCCACCAGTAAGTTCTGAATGTGAGCGATCTGCAGGTGTTGCTCGTTGATTTTTTGTGATAGAAATAAAGCAGTCTTAACAATAACAAAACAGTAAACGTAAGAGAAAACGACCCTGAAAAATGGGTAAATGGAAAGGTTTTTGGAAACTTTATCTTTGCGTCGCTTAATTTTGTTGTCAAGGTTGTAAAGGCAATGCTGTAGTATTATGGTTAATGTACATTTCATTTTCATATACACTATTTGGGCATTTTTGTTTTATGCATTCAGGCGGGTTTTGAGCAATCATTGCGTTGGAAAATGTCAAATGAATCAGGCAACAGTTACGATAGGAGTGACCAACAAAATATGGCATCATCTTAACTGAATGGATTAAGACCTGTACAATAAGTACTGTGCATCATGACATGCATAAATAACAGATCTTAATTCCCTGATAGGGGTACACTTGGGCATGCAACATGGTGAATGAATCAGCATTGTGAACCTTAAACGCAGTTACCCGCCATGGTGTGGCCGTCAAGCTGTGAAACGCGTGATTGCCTACAATGAACTATGAGAACGGAATGCTCTATTGGAGTGAAATTTTGCCACTTGAATGTGATATTGATGCAGACGAGGGTTGTGATGAACAGGCAACATGGATAGCAGAAAGCCGAAGACCCTTAAACCATCCTCTAAATGCAAATTGATGATTATGAACTTAGCGTATTTCTGATGGGGATCAGTTGCTGCCTTGATGCGATGCTTTTGATGGACTTGGCGAGGAGCAAGCTCCTTCCGGCACCGGGTCGTGCATTCTGGTTGCAGTAGGTGCAGTGGCTCGACTAAGGGAGGTCTCCTACGTGATTGAGATCTGGATGAAGATTAGGATTTGCTGATCGTTTATGACCTGTAGGTTTGATGCGGGGAAGAAAGTTGAGATGGAGCGGTGGCATCATCGGGGAGGGAAGGCGTGCTTCCCAAGATGTTATGTGAGCTGGTTCACCTGTGGCCTGGAGAGACTGAGATTGATGGAGATGCCTGCTAAACATTTCTGTTGTCATTCCAAGATGGCAGCGATCCCACTGAGACTCCGGAAATTGCAGACTCGCACTGCGGCGAGGAGCTGCTGATCCTGGATGTAAGGTAAGGAGCAGTGACTAAATCCATATTAGCTTGTCGGGGAGCGAAGCTGACTCGATGTTGGACATAGTAAGTTCTAGAAAAAATTGCCACATTGGCACCTGAAGGCAGCAGAGTGGTTGGCTGCTGGCAGACCTTTAAAGTGAGAGGTGAACAGTTATTAAAGGAAATTATGAATGAAACGATGACGTGTACCGCACAAGTCTCCCTGACAGAACTACCGCTTACGCTTCCATTTCCATGTTTAAATTACATTTTGAATTCCAGATTTTCAATGTGGACTTTTGAACACCACTGTAGATATAAATTTTTACATAAAATCCTGATGTTGAAACAAACTAACAAAAAAAAGTTCAGATCCATGATATTTGTCTACTACCCACTTCTGAATTCACTTTTTTTTTTATAGGGAGCAGCAGTAAGTTGGGTTGAGTGTTGAATTAAAATAATTGATTTGCAAAAAGTGTGTACATATGGAGAATGCTAATGTCAAGGAGATCACCACTGGGTTCTGGAGGAGGAATGAGGTGTCAGCAGCAGTCCTGTACTTAGAGCTGAAAGGTTTCTATATGGCTAACCACACTGTACAGCTCCCCTGTTCTGTCATAGAGAAGGAAATGTGCAGGTAATGCTTTTAACTGTGGTAAACTCTCAAGCAGAGTATGGCCGGTACTGACAAAGGAATGTCGGGGAAACATTTCCGGAACATTGCAAAAGTACAGTCACAGCACATCTTGTCGCTTAGTTTCATTGTGAGAGTTGTAGCTTATCAGAAACTAATGGGATTTCCTGCTGTTTTTGCTACTGGCTGGCTACTCACATGGGAGTTTATATGTGTGCATGTGAGAGAGAGCCACAGTGTGTATATATACAGTATATATAGATATATATTTCATTTAGAGGATATTCCAAACAGATCTCACACTCATGTTTTTTTTTTTTTTTAAAGAGACTGCAGGCAGATTTCTCTGCCTGTTTAGCTGTATATTCAGTATACGCCTATACATATATGATATATACACCTGCGTGTGTCTGTATCAGTGTGTATATCTCGGAATGTGGAGAGAGCACATGGTATTCTGATTTTGAGTAATCTGAGTTGATGAGTTGATTGAAGTTGCTTGCTGTTCTCTTGATTTTCCTAGGCTGACTTTAGTCCTTGTGGGGAAGTGTGGTAGCCTGAATTAGTATGTATGTAAACTTTGTGCGTGTTATGTGTGTGACTTACAATTCCATTATCATTACAAAGGTGTTCATCTCTGACAGGGCAAAACAACAAAACAGTATTGTTTTTCTGTCTTTTATCTTCGTCACTCTGTTCTTACCTCTCTCTTTTTTCAACCCTCAGTCTGTTTTTACACTTAACTCTAACTCACTCTCTCCTGAACTGTCCCCCTTTTTCACCTATCCATTAATCTTTCTCTTTCTCTCCCTTCATTATTACATCTATTCTTCTACCCATACTTCCTTTTTTTCCCCCTAATTTTTCCTAATTGGTTCTGGCCCTCATTTGTTGGGAGATTCTGGGTTTTTCTCTCTGTCTCTGATGGGCTGAGGGAGGCAGCTCGCTCCAGTCACTCATGTTCACAGATTACCTTCACTAATGGAATTTAATTATTCAGCATATCCTGGTGGCGATTTGGCCCGAAAAAGAATGACAGAATCTGGGATGGAGAGGTAGTAGATAGATGAATTAGGGGTAACATATGGAGGAGGGAAGCGAGATAATGACAGAGGAATATTAAGGAATTTGTTTCATCTTTGTCTTCAGAATATTTTGATGGATCATTCACACGATTACTCTAATAAAAGTACATCTTGCACAGATGAGCCAGTTTTTGGCAGATACATAAAGACTATTGAGTTTTATAAAATAGTATAAAATATGGAAGTACTAATAAGTCGTGAAAGACCAATATATCATCCAGGCTGATGGACTGACCAGTATTTCATGGAAGTGGGAGGGGGTCAAGCCCAACAATTCACTCACTTACACAACACACTCATGATAAAGATGACTGAAAGTCAACATGCATGGAGACAAAACAAAAGAGTTTTGGGGCACTTTGTTATATATCAGTCATGGGACAAAAGTGTAAACTTGTGAAGAGTGAAGACGATAGAACAGTTTGCAAATCAAAGACTTGGATATTTTGTTCAAACCTTTGAGAATAAAATGAGAACAGCACTCATTTATTGGCACCAAAACAAGGGTCTGCTTTAAGACTAAACATAAATTCAAAGATATTTAGTCTTACAAGGAATGTTTTGGGTTTAATACAAGTTAAACTGTACTGACAGCACTGTGTGACAGATCTCTTGCTACTTTCTTTGAAGGAGGATGCGGGAGCCGGGTAAACAATCCACGTAAGCTTTTTATTGCACACACTCTTTAGTTTGCTTTTCAGCAACACACACACAAGACTCTGCTGTGTGCATCTCTCTCTCTCTCCTCCGGCAGTCTGGACTGCCCTCTTAAGTCCCAAACATACTCTACGCAAGTACGTGAACGCAGACGCACCTTGCTATGCAAGCTCGATTTCACGTGTTGTTGCATTGTGAAATGTGTCAGCGCTCAATTCATAACCCAATGCAACTATGCACTGCATTCTTAGCATTGCCGCAAGGGGCGCTAGAGCGAAGTTTCTAGCAATTTGAGTTGAATCTTTTTGAAAAATATATGACTTTGTGTCCCCAGTCCCTTCAAACTAACTTGTCTTTTCTCCTTGTCTCTCCCCACTCCTCAACTATCGACACATCTTCCATATCCGGGCTGCATCCGAAAATGTAGGCAGCTGACTTGCCGCCTAAACAGTTAATGGCTTAACTGACTGCTGTTTTGAATGAATGTAACTCAAGGAAACTGGCTTTTGAACAGTTTGAAAAGCACCTTATTTTCATCCTGCCTGCGTATACAGCCTCCGAAGGCAGCATTTTCCTAGTTTTGGATGCAACACCGGTTTCATGGTCATGCCTAAAAAAATCTATTGCCCCCTTGTGGTCTGAGATTTGTAACCACCAGAGCAATGCAAGAGCGCATGTAATGTATGTACAACAGGACCATGCATTGGCCAAGTACTCACATCTGCGTTTGCGTACTTGCTTGAAGTATGTTTCGGTTTTTATGCCTCTCCAGCTCCCACTGTAACACAGAACAGCTGTTAGAGATAATTTCCCACAGGTGTCAGTTCTTACCATTCTTCCTCTCCTAGCCTCGCTCTCCACAGATGTCTCTCAGCCACAGCCACATCACCACATACCCCCATAGCCTGACTCAGGCTGGGGAGCCATCCAACCTGTCACTTACTCTCCCCATTTCTAGAGAGGAAATCCACCACAGCCATCTGCACCCCCAACCTGTGGACCACCTCAAACTTAAAGGGCTGGAGAACCAGATACCAATGGGTAATCCGCGTGTGGGCATCCTTCATGCAATGGAGCCTCTGGAGCGGGGCGTGGTCCGAACAGAGGGTGAAAGCACGCCCCAACAGATAGTACCGGAGGATGAGGACCGCCCACTTGATGGCCAGACACTCCTTTTCTATCATGCTGTACAGCACGGGGCGCTTCTCCCCCTCCACCATCTGGGACAGTACCACTCCCAACCCCCTCTCCAATGCGTCCGTCTGTGAGATAAAAGGGAGAGCGAAGTTAGAAGAGTGCAATAATGGCCCGCCGCAACTTTCACCTGCGTGAATGCCTGCTGACACGGCTCCGTCCACTGGACCAGATCTGGGGCCCCCTTTTTAGTGAGATCAGTCAGCGGGCTGGTGGCGGTCAAATAATTAGGCACAAACCTGAGATAATAGCCAGCCAGCCCCAGGAACTGTCTCACCTCCTTTTAGGTCTTAGGTCATCTGCCCGTGACCCAAGTGGAAGCCCAGGTACCGTAATTCCACCCGCCCAATTGCACACTTCTTTGGATTTGCTGTGAGTTCCGCACATCTCAAAGACCTCAGGACAGCCCTCAGGTGCTGCAGGTGCCGCTGCCAATCATTACTGTAAATAATGATGTTGTCCAGATAGGCAGTGGCGTAAGCAGCATGTGGTCTTAAGATTCTGTCCATGAGCCGCTGAAACGTAGTTGGGGCAGGTGGAAAATGCCGTCTTTTCACGGGACATAGAAGTTAAGGGGATCTGCCTATGTCCCTTCGTTAAATCCATTGTCGAATAAAAGCGAGCCGCACCTAACCGACCAAACTGTTCATCAATCTGAGGAACTGGGTACGTATCAAATTTAGACACCGCATTGACTTTTCTATAATCCACACAGAACCGGACTGAGCCATCACTCTTCAGAACCAGCACCACCGGACTGGCCCAGTCACTATGGGATTCTTCTATTACCCCCAAATCTACCATGGCCTTTAATTCTTCCCAAACCACTTCTTTTTTATGCTCAGGTAACTGGAAGGGACGACTACGTACCACTACCCCTGGGGGTATTTAGAGCTCGATATGGGGATCAATACAAGGACTTTATCTCTCAGACATCGCTCGGCTACGGCCACATCACCGCACATTGATTGTGTAATGTTGATTACCACAGGAAATAATTTTGACTTGTCACTCTTTTAAAAAAAATATAAAATAAATCACATGCAGTAAGGCACATATGATGAAAGTAAATGGGTCAAATACACAAAACATTAAATACACACTTTTTCAAAAGTATAGCAACAATACTGTTGCTCACAAACCTTGTCTGTGTAAAGTTATCCTGTATTTAAACTTTGTTGTCATGATGACATAATGTCGGTAAACCATGTAGGCCTATATCCTGGTAACTTTCGCATGGTGTAAAGGATACCAAAAAGACAGTTGACATGACTTTGTGTTTTCATTTTCCTCATTGTCTTCATTTTTTGAACAAGCCATCGTGTTATCCTGTCCACGATCAGATATGCGATGGAATATGTGCACTTTTTCAGTAACTATGTTTACATGCACTAATTTACATCAATCTGAATAAATTCTATCCGATTGCAGATTCTGTCACATCCGTGAGTGGTTTTGAATTCTTGGCTGTAATGCGATATCATGCATAAAGAAGAGGTCACACAAGACTTTGAGCATGCAAATTTTTTTCCGGACAATGCAACGGACCAGGATTTCATGTCATGTGGGAGAGAAAAATAACAAATAATATTTATATAATTTAAAAAATATATTGTCAACTAACTTTCCTGCAACTACAAAACCTGCAGCTTTGAGGATATTTAGGCCTATTCTTTGAATTGAGCCAAGAGATCAGCGTGACGTTTCGATCTTCTATTGGTCACACGTCCTCTCATCATACTGATTCGCAGGTCAGAGTTTACCAAACCTGAACTTCCAATACGCAGGGTAGGACAAAACGAGGTTGCCTTTTCAGTCTCCCACATTCAGATGCGTTTGAAGGGAGCACGAAGTGTAGTGAAACCGCCCTTAAGGCAGCGTACTAACTGGATAGAATCGTTCCTTCTCATGAATAATATAGAGAAACACTCAGAAATTAGAGACATAGACACATGCTCTCTAACCACTCATCTCTCAGACTTTACGCATATACCTCATATTTTGTGATGTTGCTTCAACTCTCGATTTTAAACCAAAAAAATGAAATGGTAAAAAAATACGACCATGTTTCCCTTAGTATTAAACATAATGAGTGCCACGTGTACATAATTTTTAGCGTTTCAATGTGTTTTGGGCTTTCATGACCCTTAATAAAGAATTTAAATACTAAACATTTTCTGTTTTTAAATAATTTTAAGTGAATATTAAGTAAATATTGTGTGAAATAAGTTCCTCCTTGTGTCAGTTCCAAAATTTAACCTTAGCCTTGTCAACAAAATAAACATATTGATACATTTTTAAAATGCAGTCTAATAATAATAATTTTCTGTTTTCAAATGTTTGTAAGTGAATTTTGAGTAAATATTGTGTGACTTAAGTGTTAATTTAATTTCAGCAAGCTTCATTTCACAACATTAAATTGGATTATTTACAATATATCAACATTATATCGGGCACTCTTTACTGTAATCTTGGTATCACATCTTGGTATCAGCTGACCTCTACTGACATAACCCATATAAGTCACCCACCCATCCATCCATACAAGTCCCTCACAGATTCACATGCACTCGCATACACACACACACACATTCTCTTTCACTCTTCTTCTACCCACCCACACCCACGTATTTTTTACATTCATTCCCTCTCTCAGCCTGTTTCCCTCCCTTCCACCTCTTTTCTATCTTGCTTCCCTCTCACTTTCACTTGCTCTCTATTTTTTGTGTACATACACAAACACACAGTCATTCTCTCGCTCTCTCACCAGGGGACTCTAATTAAGCTCAGCTGGTCTTTGATGTTGTCGCCTAGGCAACAGTCTCCATGACGAGGCTTGCTTTTCCAGAAAAAAAGCATGCACATTTTACTGCCATATGACATGCACCATGCCCTTCACACACCGAGTCAGACATGCATGCATAGAACAACATTTTAAAAGGCAGTGTAGCTTACATGATCAGTGCATTCACTGAAGTGTAGCAATTAGAAAAGCCAAGCAATTTCATCAGATACTAGAAAGACCTGTTACGCTGTGCACAAACGCAGCCTCTGCAATATATCTTCAAGAAAATATATGGCTTCATTCATGAGTCCTCAGGATTCCTGGATAATAATTTCCAGATCTCCTGTGGGTATGTGTGTGGGTGTCTCAGTGGGAAAAACCCTGCTTGCCTTCTGCTTATCAATTAAACAAACCTTGCCAATCTAACACTTACAATTAACATTAAACACATCTAACACTGCCAACAGCACAATTAGCTTCCCGTTCCGTCGTTAGTCTCTGCTGATATACTGCCTGACATGAAGTTGCAGTGGGAGAGAGAAACAGAGAGATAGTCATGTAACTGTCACGGCACATTATGCCAGCGGAATTCTGTTTGCTTATTGCTCTATCTGTTTGGCTTTCCTGGCAGAATAAAATGACTATGAGTGTGTTCTCATTGTCGTGCTCATCAGTCTGTTTCCCTCTCATTCTGCATCCAGTGCTGCCTCTCAGAACACATTTTACTCATTCCACCAGGAGGAGAGCAGCTCTATTTATTAGTTGTTATAATAAGATAATCTGAATTATTAATTTGTAATTGATGTCTTTGATTAGATGTATGATGAATGCTTAGTCTTGAGGAGTGCTTGTGCAACCTGTTATCTTTCATCTTTCAATGTCCTAAATATGATTGGCGCGATGTGACATGTTTCCAGTGACAAGCAATTTGTCTGTCCACACTTAAAAAAACAAAAGAAACTGTGCGACGCAACACAAAGATATTTGATGTTTATAGACCCCATCAGATAATTATAGTTTTGAAGCTATTAGTCCATGTGTTTTTGTTTTGAGGTCTTCTTTGAGGCATATATGATACCAGAAATATTGATGAATTATTTTGCACTACACAGACTTTTGTCCAATCAAAAGCTTTCTAGAATGAGAATGTCCCAAATCATTGTACATGGCTGTGACATGCCCAATGTTTATTGGCTATTTAAAACAAAACAGATGAGACCTTGATTATGTCCCACCCAAATTTTCTATTTTTTAACAGGAAATACGTCATCATCAGACAGAAAATTGCACTTATCAGGCTATTTCCTGGAGTCTTGAACATACAGCTACAGTATTAGGAGTGTGATTTTGGTGTAATGAGATTTCACTTTGAATGGAGGGTGGGGGGTTTGGGGGTTGGTTGTGACAAGAACTTTTTTTTTTTCATTTACATGGAAGAGATAGCTTTTATTGCTTGCCACTTTATCGTCGTGGTTAGCATCCGGTTAGGAAACTTTGATAGGTTTAAAGAGCAGTTAATAAATCTGCTTCCTTGGCTGTGATTTGTTTCCATTTTTCCTTTGCGTCATGTCAGTGTTGCAGCTAGTGACAGCTGTGTTCCCTTGAGCACTTCTTTTTAATGACTGAATGCAAATTTCATATCCATTATGTTAAGTGTTGAATCTTGCGAGTTATGTCCTATAAAGGTCTGAATTGAAGCTTTGCCATGGAACTCCATTTAATTTGCACTGTTTAACATTTGCATTCTGACTTGTCCCCTTCAGCTCTTCGTCATTGACAATGGTGCAGACGACTGGAGGATTGCAATGACCATGGAGCGAGTGCTGCTTATCACTCTGGAGCTGATCGTCTCGGCGGTTCACCCAGTGCCAGGGGACTTCAAGTTCATGTGGCGGGCACGGCTGGCCTTCTCCTATGCTCCCTCACAGGCGGAGGCAGATCTGGACATGGTGCTGTCTGTGCCCATGTTCCTAAGACTCTACCTCATCGCCCGAGTCATGCTGCTACACAGCAAGCTCTTCACTGACGCCTCCTCTCGCAGCATAGGGGCACTCAACAAGGTCAGAGGTCAAGTCAAGGGTAATTAGGGGGTCAAAGGTGAGGGTTTAGGGCAGAAGTCACTAATTAGAAGACTGCGATCCAAGATTGGTTCCACCTAGAAGCATTTATCATTGATAAATAAGAAATAATCAAAAATATAGCATATTTTTCCAAACTGAGAAACTGAACACTAAAGCAGCATATAAAAAAGGTGTGCTTCACACTTCATTAATGTACAGTAGGAATCAAAAAGGAGCAAACAATAAATGAGTGAAATGCATGCAAAGGCAGAATGCAGTAACAGCACATTTATTTATTTTTTTCAAAATTGAATTATGACCGAATTCATATCTCTTAGACTCTGATCTGTCATTTGACAGGCAGGTTTGGCTTAACAATGCTCAGATTCAGAGAAAACAGAGTGAGTGTTGTTGTAGTTACTGTGTTTTGGCTTTGTACAATTGCTAACACTCACGTGAAAGGATACACTAGTTATGGTAATCTAATGCATGTGTAATTTTCCTTTTATAAATGACTACAAATAGTTTTGAATTTAATTGAATAATAATTGGAGATTACTATGGCCTTAGAGGGACATAATAATCAATATAATTTATTATTTTTTTATTTTATGGTATTATATTAGGCAGATGCTATTTGCACTAAGTAAATAGCAACCAAAATTATCTTCTTTGCACTAAGTGCAAATAGTGTTAGATGCTATTTTCACACCTAATTAAATACTAACATACAGTATAGGGGCATCATTGCAGCATGATTATTGTGTTTATTTAGAGTCCCACAGACAGCCTACACTAAATAACCCTTACCTCTAAACCTAACCTTAACCTTCCCCTACGAAAATTATCCATGGTTTTGCTACAGTAACCATAGTCTTACCATAGTATTTTGTAGTAAAATCATAGTAACCACAAAATTAAACATAGTTACTATATTAACACCATATTACTGTAGTAACACTATGGTTAACTGCATTAAAACTATGGCTTATACCAAAAAATATGGTTACTACATTATCAATATAGTAAAACCATGGTTAATTTACCTGGATCAAACCTTTCTCTCAACTCTCCGATATTCACAGTGACCAAATCACTGCAAGGAAATCAACCTTTATATTAATTTGTATTTATTGTTATAAGTAGTATTAGAGGAAATATTAAGAGTGGAGACAGGAAACAGAGTGGGAAAAACTGGGGCAAAAGGGGGAATCGAACCCGGGTCGTCCGTACCAGTAAAACACATCCACAATGTCTTAACACACCACACCATTGAAGCAACACTTGGGGTGCAGTTTATCTTTAATTTCACTGTTTCCACCAGACTGTTTGAGTGCAAATAGCCACACAGTGTGGCAGGTGCTATTTACACCTAGTGCAAATAATCACTGCGATTGTATCATTTTTAAGGTATTATAGCTCCCTACTTGAAAATTTGCAAAGAATTTTCCTAAAATGCACATTGTATTTTAAAAAATAAAAAATAAAAATATGTAACCTTGTAGCCAAACAATATTTTGACTACTGAAACAGTGTAAACGTTATTTTGGGACCTTTGAGTGATCGACTTTTGCTGGGAATGGCATTTATAAACTGCACCTCTTGGAAATTTAATTGAATACCATTGATTGTGCTTTACCTTACTCTCTTGTTTCCTGTCTTCACCTGATTTTTCTAGAAATGCCTTCTCTTCCAGACCTCATCAACTTGCCAGCTTTCCTTTTCCATCTGGCCTCAGTGGTCACTTGTGCTCTCACATTCAATAAGCACATCCTCTCATGAGAATATCCTTTTGTCTCCTCCCAATTCTGACTGCATGCCTGGACTGACAGGACCAGGATCTGTTCACCTGAGAAAGGCATCATATAGTGTTGCTGAGGGCAGTAAAGTTCAGTTTTATGAGGCCAATCATGAGTGACAGAGACCTGAGGTTTTCTGTACTGGAAGAAGTATTTTGTGTTTGTTTTCAGTCTCTTGAGAAAAATGAACCTGTCAGCTTTGCTGATGGTTTAAAGATTTTAAATCCGTGACATAGCTTCAGTGCAAGGTCAAAAGCGTTCTGTAGTCTAATTGTTTTAGCATTGTTAGGATGCAGTATCACAGCTTGGTGTCATTTGATGTGACTAATGAATTTTCTGCTGTAATGGATTTTATGATTGAGGACTGTGTGTTTTTTAAGCAGGTTTATCTCTGCTTGACTTTAGATGGGTGATTGATGTTTCTGAATATTGTGTATCTCTTTTCAGCTTTGTCCTTAAGAAAAGCTGAAGAATGACTGCAGTGGCTGTCAAGTGTTTGATACATTGAAGTTTGAGTTTTGTCCTTCCATGCCATTGAAATGACCTGAAACAACAAAAAGGAGTGCACATGTACTTTAATTTGAATGGCTGATTGGAGAGGGTAATCACTTTGTCCTTTAAAAGAAGCTCTTGATTCAAAGAGATGTAAATGCAAATTCTCTTTCCTCTCATGTGCTGTTTTTCCATTAATGATCATGTGGTCAGTCTTAGTTCAGAGATCTCTGCCTCCTGGGGTCTGAAATGAACACTCATCAAGCGACTGGCTTTGGCAAGTAAATAGATTGGCTTTGGCAAGTTACTCACCAGTTGTTGTTAATTTTGTAAGGACATGCAACATAGTACATGGTTTAAAGGAATATTCTTATGTGGAACACAAAGTGCCATTGTGAATGAGCTTCTTTTATGCACTCATGAATGTGCAACAGACTTCAAGATATTCACTGAAAAATTATTTAAATAGACCTTATTCACAGTACTGCCAT
Source organism: Myxocyprinus asiaticus (assembly GCF_019703515.2). Taxonomy (NCBI): domain Eukaryota; kingdom Metazoa; phylum Chordata; class Actinopteri; order Cypriniformes; family Catostomidae; genus Myxocyprinus; species Myxocyprinus asiaticus. Next base: position 25,522,969 of record NC_059358.1, on the reverse strand, counting down.
CTTTGATTTTTAACGGGAATGAAAATGAGGCTGTGAGGGATAGACTTACCATCTCTTCAGTGGCACATGTAGTATAAAGCTGTATAACACTCCTAGATCCCATCTGATTTGCCACAACTCATGTTGTCTGGAGTTGTTTGTCTACTGAACGTTCTTGGAAAGATTTTTTTTTTTCAGTGTTTTGTCCACGGGAATGAAACAAAAACACTTTTAATTACAGTACAGCCCTTGAAGAGACTGTATGTCTATCCCTCACAGCCTCGTTGTCATTACCATCAAAAAAGAAAGATGGCGCTGCTGTGAATAAGAGCTATTTGGTTATCACCAAAACCTATCGTATGTCTTCAGAAGACTTGGAATGAGATGCTTTTGGGTCCATTTTAAGCCATAATGCTTTTTTTTCTTACATGCATTAGGCACAGCACTCTGCTCTATGATCGCACACTATGATCATGTGCTAAGTCTTATCCAATTTTACATAAAAACACTAAATGTAAGTGCAATTTTCGTGCCTGGGCAACGCGCAACTCGGCAATGGTAGGAGTGTTTGCACTCTCTGTGGCCAAATGTGCGCACACTGTGGGTGTTTTTGCTAAAACGTATGGGAGGTCCACATAAATAAAGTGGCACAAAGCCTAATTTGCCATTTTTGTAGGAAGTAAGTCATTGCGCTTAAAACATTTAAGAACCAAGTATGTTCTTAGAGCAAAGTCTAAACTCAGTCCACCAGCAGGTGCTATCAAAGTGCAAATCTCTGTAAAAGTGAAAACTAGCCGTGGTGTTTGTGTCAGTAGATCAATATGAGTAAATATACTTACATTCTCTATACAAGCACCACCTTTTTCATGTCATAGATGTATAACTGACATTGAAGAAGGATGTAATTACTATGTTTCTGATTTCAGTGGGAGAGTTTTTCCATTGTCTAATATGCAGTATATGGGTGCTTTCACACTTGGTTCGATTGCTTGGACCAAGTTCATTTCCTCCCCCTCCCCCTGCCCTTGCTGGTCTCTGTTCACATCATATTATTTGGGTCCCAACCGCAGTCCGATTTAATCATCAACGTGAGTACAAGCGGCAGCTGTTTACCACTGTTACTTGGTAACAACTCAAGAAGACTTAATCTTCGCTGTGTTAATAAAGTATTTATATCTTTGAATTTACCACCAAAATGTTACATACATGAACAGAACGACACTTGTGTTTGTCTGCCAAGGATGCATTGAATGTGCAATGATGTGACTAATATTAGTGTTTGTCTGCCGCAAGCCAGCGGATGCATTGCAAGAGATGTGAAGAATGTGAGCTACTCTCTCTGAAGGGGATTTATTTGGACACAAGCAGGTACGAGAAATGCATTATACCATAATAATTGCGACCTGAAACCTGCAAAGACGTAAATTTTACGCCATCAATATCGGTTCACTTCAGCGATTTGGTACAGTTGCGATCATATCAGCAGTGAACCGTTCAGTCGGACTTGGGTGCAGCGTTTACATTATCCAAACGAACAGACCTTTGACATCATTCGAACCCGGGTGTGCACCAAAAGTGCTAGTGTGAAAGCACCCTATGTCTATGCTTTGTGTTTGATCGGTCGCTGTTCATTTTCAGTGGTGCTGAAATGCTGCATCTTGATTATTTACTGCATCTTTACACTCTCCTTCCATTATGTTTGCTTAACTGCAGTTGCAGTGAGCTTTTTAATCTTTATTTTAAACACCATAGTAACAACAGAAAGCCACATGATGACTGAGGTGGTTTACACACTGGGCACATTTGCTGCGGTCTAAATCTGAGTGTGATTGTTCCAGGTGCCCCCCGCAGTGTTGATCTGGTTTCAGACTCGCATATGATTCTGTCGAACCCCGGTACTTTTCCGTCATCAATTTGCATCATCACAAATGTTCACATGATGGATAAGACAACGCAGTTGCTATTTTTGTGTGTTTTTTGTTAATTTGGTGTCATTATGCACACCAGAGTGAACGAAACCTGCACCTCTGTGCATCGTATGCACAACTAACTTATGCACGTATATAAAAGGCACCTCGCCTTTTCTATGTCCCATAACATTCCCCTGTCATTCATGGTGGATGTGTGTTTGTTTTTGTTCTGATGATGTCATCATGCTTAAATCTTCAAAACCGCAGCAATGACTGAAACACATGTACAGACAGTGCACAGTAGCAATCACACAAACACAAAACACCATCAGAGTAACACATGTGACACTAAAATAATGCAATAAACATGAACTAAACTACATAAAATATAACATAGAACACCCTAATGTATACATAACTGATATGAAAAATAAAAATAAACAACTATTTCCATAAAATATAATGAAATGTGATGGGTCACGCAGAGACTTCTGGGAATGACCGATTATTGTTCCCTGTCTGTCACTCACTCAACATTGTGTCGACATTAGGGGTTTGATCTTGAGAGCCCAATCACCTTTGCTTAAAATAGAACTGGCCAATGAGAATTGGTGAGTGGAATTTGCATGCCACTCTCCGCCCCGGACATACGGGTATAAAAGGAGATGGCGTGCACCACTCATTCAGATTTTTTCTTCAGATCCGAATGCATGCTTGTGTTCGTCCTCTCACCTTTCGCTTATGCTGCTGGATTTTACGGTGCATATCAGCGGTCACCCTCACACGATCGAGTGTTGTGCTTCCCCTGGGCACTTCGGCGGCTGAGTCTACGGGTGCTAAAAGAGTATATTCAAAAGAGTATATTTCCTTCTAAAAGAGCTCGCACAAACGCTTGGCATCTTTTTAAATATGTCCTTCCACGTTTGCGCTACTGGATGTGGCCATTATCTCTCCCCTCCGGACAGCCATGAAATCTGGGGTGCCAGCACGTCGAGGCAGCTTTCATGGAAGGGTTATGTTCTCATTGCGAGAACATGCACATGAGAACGTTGCGGTCGCAGCTCACTTCCTTCTTCATGAAGCAAGGAGCCACCGCAGCTGCTCCCCGACCTGGTCCTTCCTGGGCTGATGCACAGCCGGCCAGGTCGGCAAGCCCCCGTGGACTTCCCATCCCCCAGCATGCTCGTTCTACCCGAAAGAGCTGTCGAGTGTTGCAGGCGGCCTACCTCAGGGCGGGTTTAATGTGTCGTTCGCGGCTCGCGACGAGGATGAGCTTTTGCGGAACCCTCCACCCTGCCCTGAGTGTTCGCGGCTGGATGATTGGTTTCTGGGCTTGGAGCGCGACCCACGGCCGCACCCCGCCCCGGTGCCTTTCTTCCCGGAAGTGCACAAGGAGCTAACGAAGTCGTGGAAGGCACATTTTTCTGCCCATACACGCTTTGCGGGCTCGTCCACTCTGACTACCCTTGACGGCGGAGCGGCTAAGGGATATGTCGAGCTTCCCCAGGAGAGCGCACCGTAGTGGTGCATTTATGCCCGCAGGGCGCAGCCACCTGGTGTGACCGACCAAGGCTCCCTTCCAAGGCCTGTAAGTTCTCTTCCTCTTTAATGACAAAGGCTTACAAGGCCGCGGGTCAGGCCACTTCCGCCCTGCTCGCCATGGCCATCCTGCAGGTCCACCAGGCCAAGGCGCTGAAAGATCTGCACGAGGGTAGGACCGACCCGGGGCTGATGCAGGAACTGTGTACTGCGACTGACCTCGCCTTAAGTGCAACGAAGGTCACGACGCGTGCCCTGGGCCGGATGATGTCCACTCTTGTGGTCCAAGAGCGGCACCTGTGGCTCAACCTTGCGGAGATGCGTGACACCGAGAAAGCTTTCTCAATGTGCCCATCTCCCAAGGGGGGCTTTTTGGTGACTCCGTCGAGGATTTTGCCCATCAGTTCTCGACGGTGAGGAAGCTGACTGAGGTGACTAAGCACATCCTGCCGCGGCACGATTCGGCCACCTTCAGGCCTCCGAAGTCCCACAGTCCATCTGCTTCTCATCAGAGTTGTTCCCTTGCAGTGCCAGCCCCAGCTCCTGTACCATCGGAGCCCCGTACGCTGGCCTCAAAGAAAGAGATCCTCCCGCGGGAAGTCGGCTCCACCTGCCCATCAGCTGGCCCCCAAGAACCCCAGATGGGCTTCGAGGCGGTCCTGATATGGGCAGCCCAGGGATGAGGCAACTACTTCTGACCGGTCTGGCCCGGGAGATCTCTCCAGCCCCACCATCGCCCTTGGGCCAGCGCGTGGCGAGTATTCCATCGCCGAGTGCCCTCTGGGCCTCGGCACCCACATGGTCAATAAAAGAGCAGTTTCCTCATTCCCTGGGCCAACGCACTCGTGACGGCCATGCACTGGAAGTCTTTCCGATCAATCAGGCGAACGCGAGTACCTCCCGTTCCCTCGTTCTCCGTCGAGAGACAGCCGGCGAACAGGTAAGTGTGCTGGTCTCTGGGGTCGCCCGCCCACCCCAGTCATCGGCCACCGTTGCAGGCTTGCGGAGGAGCACGTCCCCCTGGGCTGTCTTCCAGGTGGGGTGCCTACTCTGCCTTGCCGCAAACCACCCTGCCCAGGCACGGTAAGTCCAGTCGTCCCCTTGGTGCCGCTGTCACGGAAGCTGGTGGACTGGTTAGCGCTCTCCAGCCCCGTGGCTCATCAGAACGATTCGCATCGCGATCCAGTTCGCCAGACGCCAGCCCAGGTTCAGTGGCATCCTCTCCACTATGGTGCGGAGCGAGGGTGCCTCCATCCGAGCAATAGAGCCCGTTCCCATAGCCGAGTTGCGCAAGGGCTTTTACAGCCCTTATTTTATCATGCCCAGAAGAGGGGGAGGGTCGCACCCAATCTTGTATCTACGTGCTTTGAACAAAGCCTTACACAGGCTTCCGTTCAGGATGTTAATGCAGAAGTGCATCCTGGCATCAGCACGACATCAGGATTGGTTTGTGGCCATCGACCTGAAGGGTGGTGCTAACTTCCATCAAGAGGGTGGGGGACCTTTTCTATTTTAAGCAAAGGTGATTGGGGCTCTCAAGATCGAACCCCTAGTGTCACTACATCGACACAACGTCTCGTTCCCTCCATCAGGGAACAGAGGTTACATCAGTAACCAAGACATTTTTCACTGTGATTTTAACAGTGGTTTACTGTAAATGTACATGTATTCTTTTGTTAAACATAACATAAATTTTTTACCGTTAATTATATGGTAAAATCATACTTTTTACATCTAAAAACATATATATATATATACAATATTTTACTGTAAAATTACATGTCTTGTCAATTAAATGTTTACTGTATATGTTAAGGTTACTACCTGTTAATCAATTTAAGTTTTTTTATAGTAGCATTTTTATGTTCTTTTCCTGTTAAATTCATGGATATGAATTGACTTAGCCCATGCTGTCACAAAAATACCAAACCTCTGTGGCCGTGCCCACTGAATTGGCGCATTTGCTGTATCACAATGCTTCAGATGTAGTGATCTTACAACTAAAATAGGGCCCTAAAAATGAGTCCCTATCAATTGCCATTGTCTTGCCATATAAGACGGACAGATACAGTACATTCATTAAAACATCTCCTTTTGTGTTCTGCATAAGAAAGACAGTCATACAGGTTTGGAGTGACATGCGGGAGAGTACATAAAAAAAATATATTTTTGGGTGAACTATTACTTTAAGTTTGACTGTAAAGTCGATCATCTTACGTTCACTGAGATATAATTAAATATTATTGCAACTTGCATGTATTCAAATAACTCTGACCTCAAAATTTCAGAATTTTATTAAGGAAGCCTAAAGTTTATCCCTTTAGAACTCCATGTGGTGACACATATGTGGAATATTCCTCATTAAACCACCAAAAGAATTACACGCAGAACGAAATCACATTAGAATATATATTTATATATATTTATGTGTTATTTTTAGAATAATTCAAAATACAGTTTAATGGCCGGTAAGGAATAATTATGGCTGGTACATAAGTCACTCGCCTGGCTGGCCATCCCTCTTGAGAGCTGGTCTTTATGCAACTTTCCAGTAAAGAACACCAGTCAGTAATAGTAATGATGACTGTGATAAACAATATTGTTTTTAGTGCTGTGACAATAAAAGTATTGTGATAATGGAAAGCTATCCACTTGGATTAATGGAACAGATGACTGGCTGTTGTCTTTATCTCTTCAGGTGCACTTTAACACACGGTTTGTGATGAAGACTCTGATGACCATCTGCCCGGGCACAGTGCTGCTGGTTTTCAGTATCTCCCTGTGGATCATCGCTGCCTGGACCGTAAGAGTGTGTGAGAGGTGAGAGAGAGACAGAGAGAGAGAAAATGCACAAATAAATCATTGTGGTATTCTGTCTAGACGCTGTCAAGTGTCTTATGCTTAATGAGGACTCACCTGAATCCCAAATAAGTGCCACTGTCTGGATGATAACACACCAGTTGAGGTGTGCAAACACTCTCTTTGCTATTCTGTGGGGAGGAGAGGAGATTTAGGACAGAAATAGAAAGAGAGAGAGAGAGAAAGGAAAAGGACTGCTTGTTTTTCTTCACTTTCATTCACACCCTTGTCTCCAGGAGACCTGTCTGTCTTAACGGCATTCCTCCCTTTACAGACACACCTCAGGCAGCAATCACGACTTGCATCAACAGATTTCCCATGTTTCATCTTAAAAGGTTCACAGGATAAAATAGGCCCTCGAGCCAGTGAGTGGGTGCTTCTGACTCTACCAGGCGTGTTGTCATGGTTACAAACTCTGAATGTGTGCTTGGGTGTGTGTGTGTGGGGGGGGTGTTGTTTAAAATATTGAGGGTTCCCCCAGTTGGGGAGTTGAGTTTTGATGGTGGTTGTGATAGAAGCAGGCTTCAGCGACACAACGTGAGTGACAGTTTGTGCATTTCCAGTGCCTCATCCGATCAGGGCAGCGCCTTTTTGAGATGAGCCTGCAGGGATCTGCTCTATTTTTATGCACTGCACTCAAAGTCATCATGTTAAAGGCCCTTTCCAGAGGAGGAGTCTCCCTACAGGCTGTGCGCTGCTCTTACACAGTCCAGCACATACACAATGGGGTTTAGACCCCCTTTACTTAAAATCAGAAATGTACAATCCCTAACTTAAAACAGAAACCAAATGCCCCGTGTGTATTTGTGGGTTGTATTGTGTGCTTTCAGTGCAGTTTCTCAATTTCGGTACATGCACACATGGCTAAATAATACAAAGAATAATTAATCAATTGATGATGAGCTGTTTATATTTGTACTCAGCATCAAAATAATGTTTTATTGGAATGTTTAATTGAAAATGAATCACCTTTTATTTTAATGAAACAAGCCTTCGCCCAATTGTCCATAATTCTAGACACTACTGTAAAAACACATTTTGTAAACAAGCATTTCAGAGTGTCAGTTGCTATGTTTCCATCCAAGTTGCAAATATAATTTATGTGAAAAACCATAATAATGCAAAAACAATGTGCAGATAAAGGCACGTTTCCATCCCATGTGTTTAAAAACAATGGTCGCAAAAATATTTTCACTTAGAAAACTCCTGATGTTGCTATAACAATGCAAAAAGCACTTACCAATTAGCTTGAAGTGAAAATCAGTCCTCCTTTCCTGTTTAATTAATCAATCGCACAATCGTGCAGAACGTCTCAGGTTTTTAAATCCATAAGGATCCCTTTCTCAGTGGTGATAGTGGCAGTGATGACAGCCAACTCATCAGCAAGATTTCGCACTCTTCGCTTTCAAATTATGTACATCGCTTAAAGCGTGACTGCGTCATTCAAGGCTAGCTAGAAGGCCTTGACTGGGACATATCCTTAAGACCACACCCACCCAGAACAAAAAAATCAATCTGATTGGCTGATGAATCTGGCAATCTGACTTTAGATGCCTATTCACTGCAGTTTTGAGGGATTCTGTGGAAATTCTGAAGGCCTGACGGGGTGGAGCTCAGACTCACGCACTGCTTCGGCTAAGGAGCATGGCTTCCGGCATGCAATTTGTGAAACAGTTGTTACACTTTGCTTGTAAGCATCGAGGAATAATTTCTGATTCTATAAACTTTTTGTTTTTTGCTATTTGTTTGTAGATGAATTAGGAGTGGAAAGCGATTGAAAATACATAGGCAAAAAAGTCAATGAGAATGAAAGGATGAAAAAATATTTATTAGGCATGTTACATCAGCGAGAAGGCTTTTCTGGCCCTAAGCAGTCGCCACTGAGCAATCTAATTTCATTTTTCATTTTGGCACATACTTTGCAGACACTTTGGGAAAATGAAATCGTAAATAAGGTTTAATTGAATTTTTTAGCATTGTATTTTATTTATTTAAAATTGGCAGAAAATGAGCTCCATGCTTTATAAGCGTTAACAATGTGCGGTGCACACATCACTGTGCTTCAGAGATAGGATAGCGTGGAACTGTTGAGCGAGTCATCTTCACTGGATATTGCAGCGCACAGCATAAAACTGATGCTATCCATTTGAATTCTACAGAGAATATTATACTTTAAAGCACTATGGAGGAAGTCAAACCTCTCAAATGGCTAGACAGCCTCAACATTATTATAAATAAGCCTTCTGATGAGGAAGGGTAGACAACAATGTGCCATGCATCAACATCAATTACAAGGCTTTTAAAACTACACATCACAATTACTAAAATGTATCATGTTTTTAACTGTAGTTACAGTAACTGATATTATAACAGAAATGTTATAGTTTCATATGAAAACTATTAAGGGCAAACTATTATACTTTGTGAAATTTGTAGTCAAATGTGTTTAACTGTGTTTTCACAGTGTAGACTATTAGCTTTCCGATAACAAATACTAATTTGTTTTTTAGAATGACTAGCTGACCTACAGTAACCATGGTAATGAGGATGGCCTTATTAAATGCCACTGTTAAACCATGGAAGAACTACTGTATGGTAAACTTTGACCAGGGCAAGTACAATGGAAGAAGAGATTTAAAGTCTGGACCTCCATGAATTCTACAACATGGCAACAAGCAGTGTTGATCCACCAGTCTCAATGTATCATCCACACCCACAATCACATTAGTTCTATCCAGGAGAGCATGCAGGGTACATTCGCCTGAAATCTCTGCAGAGCTATGTTTCCACCTGAAGCCTGCGGTCTGCAAATGAGCGGCGCCTTTTCATACCAACACAAAGAGGCACCAAATCACTTTCCCTGAATTTCGGCTTCACTGTACCTCAATGGTGGAATGACCTTCCCAACTCCATCTGTGAAGTAGACTCCCTCTCTGCCTTCAAAAAGTGGCTAAAGACACATCTTTTCCATGAGCACTTGACCGTACGCTCATAATAATAATAATAATAATAATAAATAAAAACATATTATACTTGTTACACTCTAATCTATATCTTGAATAGTATTTTTCTGATGCAATTGAAACTTTGTAATGCAGCAATTTTCACACTACTGTCTCCTTAAGATGAATCACTTATGCTGTATTCTTCCTCTTTTTGTAAGTCGCTTTGGATAAAAGCATCTGCCAAATGAATAAATGTAAATGTATCTCACTGTTGCCATTGTAAAGGTATCTTGTTTACTGTATTCACACAGCTTGTTATTATTTGACTTAAAGGTGCAGTATGTAAGATTCAGAAACCCTTGTTATTATTGACACTTGTGGCCATTAAGTGAACTGCAGCCAGCTACCTGTTGCTCGTGCTCATGCACACACTCCATAGGGACGTGAGCATCGACCAAAACAATGATGTAACGTACAAAGAGACAACGTGATTCACCGGCATCATGCTGACAGATGAGGTAGCATTATTAAAATTACACAGTTATGATTGTTTTACTACAAACTTTGAGACTGTATATTATATTTGACTCTCCAGTGCTGGAACAGGGCTAAAACAAAGTGTGGATACAGGTCTGGCTATGCGAGACTGTAGTTTGAAGTAATCACTTTTCTTTGCATGATACATTGACTGCATTTATACGATAGCCTATGTCGGCATTAGCTAGCTAGCCAGCTTTATCAATAGCTGTTAGCTAAATTTGGTGGATAATGACAGTAGCTGTTTATAAAATAGACTGTACATTATAAATATGTTGACACAATTCAGTATTGATGTGATTCCATCACAACTGTCATTTTGATATATCGATGTGCTATTGTTTTATAATAATAGAATGTATATATTTTCTGTATAACCAAGTTATGTTACACTAATGAATGGATCTTTGTGCATTATCTTGAACATTGACTAGCATTCATTTCATGTGTTATTGTAGTTTAGCTAAAATCACACAGATCAATCCTTATGGCACTATATTTCACATGCTTTGCAGTTATGTATGCTTACCTGTCCTATAAGAAGAATGCCAATTCAGGGTCGGTTTTGATCCCCAAAACCGAACGAAGGTCCCTCCAGGAATCAAATGCCCTGCTGATGTTCACTCTAGTTTTCGCTCGACCACGATCACGTTCCCGCTTAGCCAGATGGGATTCAGTAGATACATTTTTTTTTTTTTTTTGGCTTACTCTGAGTTTGTGTAGGAGTCGGTGTTGTGCTGGGAGCCGGACGTTTGCTGGATTCCATCTCTAAGATAACATTACCTAGTATTGCAGTTTGTTGATGCTGTTGAATAGCAGAAGAGAAGCACTGAGGCAAGGCTCTCGGGAGCGCGCATAAACGTCACATCCTTTGGATTTTCCCGGCAAAAGCGACCTGCCCCTTCACATGAAAATCAGTCTACAGGCTTTAATAGGCAACCTAGGAAGTCCGGCAAGGGCTCTTTTTTTAAGGTGCGTTACAAGCCGTTCACACACTGGTGAATATTACATGAAAATTGTTACATATTGCACCTTTAATAAAAAAAAAAAGAAAAAAAAAAGGTAAGGTCTTAAATATCCCATGATCTACAACGTTAAGTTTTAATGAACTTAATTCTGTATCTTCTATAAAAGTTATCATTAACAGTAATACATTAACAGTTAATTAAACAATCACAAATGTATTCAAAACATAGCCTGAACGTATTAAAAAAAACTAAACTGAAAGTATATATTAAGAGGAAAATATCAATACTCGCATTTAAGTGTATTAATTTAAATTATATTTAAACACTAGGCTACATGCACATACTTCGGTGGCTGTTTTATGTTTTCATGTTTCCTTCTACAGTAAGGAATTTTTCTCTGATGTATTGTTAACATTTTCAAGTTTGCAATATAACGGTTGGTCAGTCAAAAATCAAGGGTATACTTTGTATAAATAAAACTTTAAAAAAATATGTCTTGAATTGTTTTTGTTTCAAGCTGTACACCACTTACATTTTATTATTGTTAATGTTCAAGGGGTCATGACATGAGGAATAACATATTCTTTTATCCTTTCCTTGATCATTGTACTATAAAAACATACTGTAAGTTTTAGAACTCAAAACTTCCTCCTCACTGCAAAAAGAGCATTTGTTGAAACCAAACTGCCAAAACGACTAGTTTTCTACTTCCTCCACATTGTGATGTCACACTGTGGTAGACATTTACATCCTCCACAACAACACATCAATGCCTTATCACTTCCGTAGCCCCGCCTAGTAGCGGTGAGCAGTTAGATGGCAGGTCAGTCAAGAGCCAATCATAACACTGGGCATTTACTGTCAAGTCTTAAAGGAGAAGCAGCACCAAAACTGACCGTTTCTGAAAGAGGGTCAGAATGAGGGTGGAAAATGATCATGTTTTACAAATATATCAAGGCAAGTCAAATTTATTTGTATAGTGCTTTTCACAACAGCTGTTGTTTCAAAGCAGCTGTACATAAAATTATGCTGTAACAGAAGATGTATGAATATAATGCCAATATTAGTTATTCATGTTTAGAACTAGTAGTGGTTAAAATGAGTAAACTAAATAAGCGTTGTGGGTCAGTGATTAAACAGAATGATTTTATATGAACTATAAGTTTTAGTGTTAAAGTCCTTGAAGTCATCCCGAATTAACTGATGAAATACACATAAATGCATTGCCCGTTGATTTTGACCTATGAAGGCTTTTTTGTGGTTAATTAATTTTCTGTGTAGTTTAAGAGAGTGTTGTCCCTCCTTTGACCAAGTTCATATAGGTATCAGTCACTGAGGAGCAGTCTGGCCAAATAATTATGGCAGGTACGTTTGGTGAACTCCATCCTGAGCCCATGCTTCAGACAGTGGCTCATGAAGCATCCCATGTCTTTGAGTTTGCATAAATTCATCCTCTGTGAAGTCTTAGTAGACTGAAGTTAAGAAATAATCCTGAGGTTTAGACAGGGAAAAAAATAGAATAAAATTTGCATAGATGCCATTCAATTTAAAGCAGGGTTAAAGAATAAGAGAAGTGTTTTCGGTTCTGGCAGACATAACTAAAGCAGCATAGCTATGAATTGAGGGATAAATTAGGTCTATGCCTGGCTGAATAGATAAGTCTTTAGTCTAGACTTAAACTGAGTGAGTGTGTCTGAGTTCCAAACACTGCTAAGAAGACTATTCCATAGTTTAGGAGCCAAATATGAAAATTATCTCCCTCCTTTTGTGGATTTTGATATTCTTGGTTTTGTTAACAGGCTGGAGTTTTGCGATCGTAATGAGCATGATGGATTATAGCATGACAGAAGATCACTTAAGTACTTTGGAGCTAGACAATTCAAAGATTTGTAAGTAATTAACAGAATTTTACAATTAATACGAAATTTAAATGGTATAACAATATAACCAATATAACGCCAGTAAAATGGGGCTGATATGATCGTATTTCTTGGTTCTAGTTAGCACTCTCGCTGTTGCATTTTGAACAAAATGAAGTTTATTTATTAAACCTGCAGGACATCCACCTAGTAATGCATTAAAATAATCTAGTCTTGAGGTCATGAATGCGTGAATTAGTTTTTCGGCATCAGAAACAGACAGCATGTGTCGTAACTTGGCAATATTTCTGAGGTGGAATAATGCGGTTCTACAAATATTGGAAATTTGTTTTTCAAAGGTTAGATTTCTATCAAATATAACACCTAAATGTTTTGCTGTAGAAGTTGACTTTAATTTGTACATCCATCAAGAGTCAGATTATATTTTAGCGTCTTATTTTTTTAGGTTTTTGTTCCAATAATTAGTACTTCTGTTTTATCGGAATTGAGTAGAAGGAAATTTCTATCCATCCACTCTTTGATATCATTTATACACTTTGTTAATTTGGAAAATAGTGAAACTCCATCGGGTTTTGAAGAAATATAAAGTTGTTTATCATTGGCCTAAGAGTGAAAATGTATTCCATGGTTCCTGATAATGTCTCTCATATATAGGGAGAAAAGAAGAGGCCCTAAAACTGATCCCTGTGGCACTCCATACTTAAAATTAATTTGATATGACAATTCCTCATTTACACAGACCAAGCTAATGCCTGTCCACAAATGCCAACATAATTCTCAAGCCTATCCAAGAGAATGTTATAATCTATGGTGTCGAAGGCAGCACTAAGATCAAAAAGCACTAGAAGAGAAATGCAGCCGTGATCAGATTATAAGAGCAAGTCATTTGTAACTCTGATAAGTGCAATCTCTGTACTATGATGGGGCCTAAATCCTGACTGAAATTCTTTATATATACCATTTCCCTGTAAAAAAATAAACATAATTGGGAGGACACTAAATTTTCTAGTATTTTCAACATAAATGTGAGATTTGAAATCAGTTTACAATTAGCCAGTTCTCCTGGATCAAGTTGTGGTTTTTTGATAAGCGGTTTGATAACTGCCAGTTTAAAGTTTCTTGGGACGTGCCCTAAGGATAATGAGTAAATAATATTTAGAAGAGGTTCTGAGATTACAGGAAACACCTCTTTTAGGAGTTAATCAATAGTGGGTCTAACATACATGTTGTTGATTTTGATGTTTTGATTATTTTTGATTGCTCTTCCTGACCTATAACAGCGAAGGACTGAAGTTGCTCTTAGGGAATAATTGTAGTCTTCTGGGGTGCTGTGGCAGACAAATGCGTAATTTCTGATGATTTCGATTTTATCAGTAAAGAAATTCATTAAGTCATTATTACTATGCTGCAATGGAATATCTGGTTCAATAGAAGTTTTATTCCTAACCAATTTAGCCACAGTACTGAATAAACACCTAGGATTGTTGTAGTTATTTTCGAGTTTGCTCAAATATGCAGACCTGGCAGTTTTTGGAGCCTGTCTGTAGTTAGACACACTATCCTTCCATGCACCGCGAAATACCTCTTATTTTGTATTCTTCCACTTATGTTCCATTTTCCAAGCTACTCTCTTGAGAGCATGAGTGTGATCATTGCACCATGGTACAGGATTTATCTCTTTAACTTTCTTTAATCGAAGGGGGGCAACACTATCTAGAGTGCTAGAGAAGACTGTATCCATATTTTCTGTGTCATCATCAAGTTCTTCTGAACTTTTTGGTGTAATGAGTTTGAGTCTGGAAGATTATTATTGAAGCTATCTTTATTAGTTGAAAGAATAGTTCTACCTAAATAATAATGTTACGTAGATTGAGTTAACTTTGCTAAGTGCAGCATACAAGAGACGAGGTAATGATCTGAGATATCATCGCTCTGCGGCAGAATTTCTATATTATAAACATCAATTCCATATGACAAATTAGATCTAGCGTAGGATTTTGGCGATGGGTTGGACCCGTCACATTTTGTGTTGGACCTGTCACATGATTTTTTGTGCAAAAAACTTTAGTAATATTATTAGTGAACCTCAAGAAACATATAGAAAATAATGCCTATGCAGGTGGAGTTTCGCTTACTGCTCCCTGCTAAAAACAGGTGGTTCAAGCTTCAATTGCTTTGGTCATAGGAATATTCCTTATTATGTTCCGGAGACATGATTAATTACGTAAATGTTTTTACACAGTATTTTTATATAATTAATCACACAGAATTAATGCCTTAAATCGACTGCCCTAAAAAAATTGTCAGGTAACTTAAAAATTTGCTTCATGTGGCAACATCTAAATTCACTGGTTTCCTTGAAGTAAAAAAACAAAAAAACAAAAAACAAGTTATTAAATCTGAATAAATCAACCTGACAAATTATGTTGCACCTACGAAAGTCATTTTTATGGTTTAGATCAAGTAGAAGTAGATATTTTGGAAATAGTCACCAATTTTTAGTGTATGACCAATATACTGATGTGAAGAACATAATATGTTCAATGTATAATGTAACATTAAGAACTTTTCAATCTCCAAAGTACCAAATAGCCAACTCAAGAACCCTATGCAGTTAAAAATGTTAAATCTAACATACAGAAAAGACTGTTATAAACGATAAATGAAAACCAAATTAGAACCTTATTTTTAAGTTGCTTGAAAAGCCTGGTATGATTTTGAAGGCAAGATGTTTGGTTTTGTAGAATTTTCAAAAAGAAGGTAAAGATTAAGGATGCGAGGAACTTAGGAAAAAAATCTATTTGATGTGAAAACTTTAATATGATAAATAATCTTGCATCTTTCACATCCTGTTATTGATTTTTAGCCAGCACTTGTTCAAAGTTGGAACTATAGGTCTCTACAAAACAATAATGGGAGTTTCCCAATCTGTGGCCTTTTTCAAACCAAGATGGGCGTTTCTGAAATATCCAATGAAAGTAGAGAATATCAATGTAGTAGGCAAATCGAGAAAAACGCCCATCCTGGTTT
The DNA here is from genome assembly GCF_019703515.2 of Myxocyprinus asiaticus. Lineage (NCBI taxonomy): Eukaryota > Metazoa > Chordata > Actinopteri > Cypriniformes > Catostomidae > Myxocyprinus > Myxocyprinus asiaticus. Next base: position 25,507,322 of record NC_059358.1, on the reverse strand, counting down.
GAAAAGGCCCACTGATTGGAAAACACCCATTTTTGTTCTACAGAGACACAAATCTCCAAAGTTGCCTTCTAAAACTCTCAGCAAATCTATTAAGTTTTTCTCTCTGCTCTCTCTCAGGTACCATGATGCTCAGGATGTGACCAGTAATTTTTTGGGTGCCATGTGGTTAATCTCCATCACCTTCCTCTCTATTGGATATGGAGACATGGTGCCTCACACCTACTGTGGCAAGGGAGTGTGTCTGCTCACAGGGATTATGGTACACACACACACACACACACACACACACACACACACACACACACATACACACACACACACATGCAGTTTCACAGCCATGGTGGCAAGGGACAGTCTAAAGATATGTTTTTTATTGTTATCTCATTCCAAGAAACCCAAACATACACACACTTCTACCAACCATGTCTGTTATTAAACACCATGACACTAGAACACACAATCATCCGATGTTTTTTGATGAATCCTCCTGTGTATTCTGGAATGGCACATTTGTTCTGCTTTAAAGCTGTTTCGGGCTTCCGTTGTTCTGCCTGATTTCCTGATGATGGAGTTAGCTTAATGTAAGCCCCAGGTATTTCTTTGCATAATTTCTTTCAGCAAGCCTTTATGTCCCTGTGCCTGAGGAAAGCTTGACAGGTGGTGGAGACAAATTGTTAGATTGTGTGTTGTTTATTTTAGTATTGAGTTTGCAGATGGTAAATATCTGTTAGGAGAGATCGCCTTATCTCGCTTTTCTTTTCCTCTCTCTGTTGTTGTGTTTATTGGAGTGTTCGTTCTGCCTGTTCACATATTGTTAGCTTCTGTGCTTCTTCTGTGCCCCTAAATATCCACATGCAGATATATCACACAGATATTTTCAAACAGGAAAGCTTGGTGTGAGAATTAATGTGACTGTTCTTTTTCTGTTTATTTGTGTTATAATTTGCTTTCTCTTGTTTCTGAGATCTGTCTCTCTTCATCTCTCTCTCATTTGCACACACACACACACACAAACACACATAGATATAACTTATTTATGAATTTTATTATTGATTTCCCAAAATGAGGTGTCCCCGAATGTCCCCAGAGGGAGGTTTTGTCCGATTAGCTCACTTCTGGAGACAAATTTGTCCCCAAACTACTGCTAAGTATGCACACACCCACACGCAAACATTATACTAGACAGCAGGTAACAGTGATATATACTCACAATCTTAATTGTTTGAAAGGGCAGCTAATTTTTCAAACTGTTTGTGTTCCCTCTGTTTTTGAATGTGAGCTGCTGAAGAGATGAAAGGCTGCAGAGTAATAAGAGAGGGTGAACAGCAAAAAGAGAGAGAGAGAGACTGAGTGTTGGATGTGATTTCTTTTACTGTTGAGAGTAATTGTAATGACTTTCTATAGGTGGAATTATGTGACTTCTTGCTATGACAACGTGGAAGTCCAACTCTATTAGAATGCACTACTGTCCTAAGGGTACAGGAGTGTTTGGGCAGGACTTTAGTTTGCTACAGTCGCTTGGTTCTACTAGAGGATTTGAGGGTCTATGGAACACCTGTCTGCAAATCTAAGTGTGGAATGGAGAATATTATAGGAGAGACCAGGGCTAGTTGTCACACATTTAACTCCAGTGAATATTTCTCAGGGTACTTTATTTTTGAAAGTCATTTGTGATGACATGTCCTAATAGCCCCAAAATATATTGTCAGACTTATATGGCATAAGTTGTCACAGAAGAAGCTAGAACCTGTAATTAAACAGTCTATTCTAGGGTTTTCATCAAAATTTAAACGCTAAAACAATTATGAAACAGAAAAATTCAGAAAACAGAAAAATGTATAAGCTAACATACAGTAATATCAAATCATTGTTTTGCCCAACAAATATTGTAGTTTTTAAACAGTATAAATGTATTACATCTAAAAATAAAAAAAAATAAAATAAAAAATAAAAAAGTGATAACTTGACCCAATAAAAATGTGGAAAAAAGTGATCCCCTGTCCTGACAACGCAGCTGATTATATAGATGAATGTATGCTAGTGTATTTTTATTGTGTGCACTTGTTTACAGTTATATCTTATGATGACATATATTATTATAATACTGGAATTTTAGTTTGGAAGACTATTCTAATTTTAGAGGATTTTAAATAGGGCTGTCAATTGATTAAAAATTGTTCATCAAATTAATTGATTAAAAATATTCCCATATATCAGTATTTACTGAGAAAGGCCCCCAAATAAATGTTATGGGTCTGTTCCAAAACTTGGTGAGCTGCCTCGCTGTCTCCTGCCTACATAGACAGCTGTCTTATATGGCAGCATCCTAACTGAAATGATGACAAGAGACCAATTTGGGACACTCTACATAAGCGGCAACTCCAGGCGTTATTCAAATAGCGCTCCTCATGCGCAGCACATGGGAGACTCGACTCGCAACTGATTTCAATACAGGTGACGTGAGAAGAGCGACGCCATCCTCTAATGAATTAAAATATGTCACTTTGATATTTTAATGAGTTGTAAGACAAGAGTAAGAATTTAAATTGTGGTCACCGTAGCTGAGATGCATAGTGTTTGGAAGAGCTACAAGTAAGACGTAGCTTACTTGAGTCTGTTGTTTGTTCAATTGAATTGATAGATGGTGTGCTGCTTGACACGGGGCAGCATAATAAATAAACAAAGAAAATAACTTAGCTGTTTGAAATAATGTATAGGTCCTAAAATATTACAATTAAAATATATTATATCATTCACATATGTTGTGGCAGCAGACAAGTAAAGCATTTATGCTGCATTCTATTAAACTCAAAGTCATTTTCCAACTTCCTATTAGGAGCGTTGCAGATTTGTTTCCTTATACGTCATCTTCCGAGCATCTGGCAATGGAATGCCTTCATCGTCAGAGATTGGAGATATCAAGTAGGAAAATCCCACATCCAAGTTGAATGGAAGCAGCATAAAACAATACAAAATTTGTTTAAGTCTACATATTGTTTGTTTTATTTCCATATCTTTGAACATAACCATTATTATTAGCCTACTTCCATCTGCACTGTTGGTCTATGTACTCATGCATCTGACGGACACTTTTAGAGCTTTTTTAGTTTTCAGCATAGTCATAAATGCTCTTTTTTTTATAGGCTGTGTCAAGTTAAATATAGTTTGAAAGTGTGAAAAACTTACCTCGAGAACTTTGCATTCTGTTGCACTCCGAAGTTTCATATGGGTCAGGGACATGATTAATTGATAATTTTTTTTAATGTTATGTTAGATTTTTAACGTTATGTTTCATATAATCGCACTAAATTAACATGTTAAATGGACAGCCCTATTTTTATACTCAGATTGTAACTTTTTAAACTGGCTTGAAACCTAGAGAAAACACACATTTGTGTAATTGGACTAAGTTGTGACAACTTCCTTTTGTGACAGCTAACCCCGGTCTGCCCTATATTGTTATGGTCTCTTAATGAACTCTAACCTCACTTGCTCTAATACACAAAACAAACACAAACTAAATGGACTGTGACAGTTAGACAGTTGACAATTGCTCTAAAACAATACTGAATATTTTGGTCTAAGGGCAAGTATTTTTTCTTTCTTATGACATTAATAACAGTCATATCTGGGAAGAAGCAATATGTAAACTGCAACAGAGGACTGATGATAAATGTATCATTCTAACATTTTTGTCAGTTTAACAGATTAACAATGGCCTCCATGTTTATGTGTTTTTATGTTTTATCTGGGAATACGTTTAGACAAGTACACACACACATACTAATTTTTGTCTGTGTCCTGGAGGGGTTTTCCATGGATGGTCATCATGTTTTATTAAGTGGTGAATATTGGCAACAGAAGTGCTCTTTGAAAAAGGGCTTTTTTTGATGTTGTATTTTCATGTAGTCAGAGAAGTGGCTTTAGAGTATTTTTGGTTTGCAAGTTGTGCTTCTATGCCCTACAAGTGGGTTTAAAAACATTCCATTAGTGCTACAAACACAGACACACTCTATACACACACCCCCACATACAAGGGAAAGCACACACATTTTCATTAGTCACTTTTTTGTTGTTGGATTTTTTCCCCTTTTTCTCCCAATTTGGAATGCCCAAATCCCAATGTGCTTTTAAGTCCTCGTGGTCATGTAATGATTCACCTCAATCCGGGTGGTGGAGGACGAATCTCAGTTACCTCCGCATCTGAGACCGTCAACCCGCACATCACGTGGCTTGTTGAGCACGTTGCCACGGAGACATAGCGCGTGTGGAGGCTTCACACCATCCACCGCGGCATCCACAGTCAACTCACCACACGCGCCCCACCGAGAACAAACCACATTATAGCGACCACGAGGAAGTTACCCCATGTGACTCTACCCTCCCTAGCAACCGGGCCAATTTGGTTGCTTAGGAGACCTGGCTGGAGTCACACAGCACACCCTTGGATTCGAATTCGCGAACTCCAGAGGTGGTAGCCAGCGTCTTTTACCACTGAGCTACCCAGGCCCCCAGACAAAGAGCTGCTCGGAGCTTCTAAGGCACTGCGTGCGATCCAAATAGATGCATAAAGCTCGCACCGGACACAGCAACGCCAAGGCTGGGTCTGCCTCCTCCTGGGGCAGCACTTGCAGGTTCACCACCTGATCCCTAAAAGGGGTCGTGGGAACCTTGGGCATATAGCCCGGTCGGGGTCTCAGGATCACGTGAGAGTAACCCGGACGAACTCGAGGCATGATTCGCTGACAGAGAACACCTGCAGGTCCCCTACCCTTTTGATGGAAGTGAGCGCAGTCAGGAGGGCAGTCTTCAAAGAGAGTGCCTTAAGCTCAGCTGACTCCAAGGGTTCAAAGGGAGCTCCCTGTAGACCCCAAAGGACTACAGAGAGGTCCCACGAGGGGATGAGGCACGGTCTGGAGGGATTCAACCTCCTAGCGCCTCTCAGGAACCTGATGATCAAGTCGTGCTTCCCCAAGTACTTACCATCTACTGCATCATGATGAGCCGAAATAGCGGCTACATACACCTTCAAGGTGGAGGGGGACAGCCGCCCCTCCAGCCTCTCCTGCAGGAAGGAAAGCACCGATCTGACTGCGCATCTCTGGGGGTCTTTGTGTCAGGAAGAACACCACTTAGCGAACAGACGCCACTTCAAGGCGTACAGGCATCTCATAGAGGGAGCCCTAGCCTGAGTGATCGTGTCTACCACCGCGGGTGGTTGGCCACTTAGGTCTTCTGCATCCTGTCCAGGGGCCAGACGTGGAGATTCCAGAGGTCTGGTCATGGGTGCCAGATGGTGCCCCGTCCCTGAGAAAGAAGGTCCTTCCTCAGGGGAATTCGTCGGGGGGGGGGCTGTCACGAGGAGCGTAAGATCCGAGAACCACGTCTGGGTGGGCCAGTAGGTTGCTACTAGGACGACCTGCTCCTTGTCCTCCCTGACCAAGTAGGCTCACTGGGGGAAACACATATTTGCATAGTCCAGGGGCCAGCTGTGTGCCAGCGCATCTATACCGAGGGATGCCTCGGTCAGGGCGTACCAAAGTGGGCAGTGGGAGGATTCCCAGGAAGCAAACAGGTCTACCTGTGCTCGACCGAATCGACTCCAAATCAGCTGGACCACCTGAGGGTGGAGTCTCCACTCTCCCCTGAGGGTAACCTGATGTGACAGCGCGTCCGCTGCGGTGTTGAGGTTGCCCGGGATGTGAGTGGCTCGTAGCGACTTGAGGCGCTGCTGACTCCAGAGGAGGAGACGGCGGGTGAGTTGTGACATGCATGGGAGCGTAGACCGCCTTGATGGTTGATATACGCTACCGTTGCTGTGTTGTCCGTCCGGACCAACACGTGCTTGCCCTGGATCAACGGCCGAAACCTCCACAGGGCGAGCAGTGCTGCCAACAACTCTAGGCAGTTGATGTGCCAACGCAGCCACGGGCCAGTCCAGGAGCTGGCGGCTGTGTGCCCATTGCATATGGCACCCCAGCTTGTCTTGGAGGCGTCTGTTGTAACCACGATGTGCCTGGAGACCTGATCTAGGGGAACCCCTGCCCATAGAAATGCAAAGTCGGTCCAAGTTCTGAAGAGGCGGCGACAGATCGGCGTGATGGTCACGCGATGTGTCCCATGGCGCCATGCCCATCTCGGGACTCAAGTCTGAAGCCAGTGTGGAAGCGATCTCATATGCATGAACCCGAGCAGTGTGGCTGCCGCTGAGGATGCCATATGCCCCAGGAGCCTCTGAAAAATTTCAGTGGAACCGCTGTCCTCTGTCTGAACGCCTTCAAACAGTTCAGCACCGACTGCATGCTCTCTTTCGTGAGGCGCGCTGTCATCGAGACTGAGTCCAACTCCAAACCGAGAAAAGAGATGCTCTGAACCGGGGAGAGTTTGCTCTTTTCCCAGTTGACCCGAAGCCCCAGTCGGCTGAGGTGCCAGAGCACGAGGTCCCTGTGTGCACACAGCAACTCTCGAGAGTGAGCTAGGATTAGCCAGTCATCGAGATAGTTGAGGATGCGGATGCCCACTTCTCTTAGTGGGGCAAGGGCTGCCTCTGCGACCTTCGTGAAGACGCGAGGGGACAAGGACAGGCTGAAGGGGAGGACCTTGTACTCGTACGCCTGGCCTTCAAAGGCAAACCACAGGAAGCGTCTGTGTTGAGGTAAGACCAAGACTTGGCAGTACGCATCCTTCAGGTCTACTGCAGCGAACCAATCTTGATGCCGGATGCTCGTTAGAGTGCGTTTTTGCGTCAGCATCTTGGACGAGAGTCTGTGCAAAGCCCGGTTCAGTACTCGCAGGTCCAGGATTAGTCACAACCCACCACCTTCGGTATGATGAAGTAAGGGCTGTAGAACCCTTTCTTCATCTCGGCTGGAGGGACAGTCTCTATCGTGCCCTTGCGCAGAAGGGTAGCGATCTCCGCACGCAAGGTAGCAGCGTTCTCGCCCTTCACCGAGGTGAAGCGGACGCCGCTGAACCTGGGCGGGCGCCTGGCAAACTGAATCGCGTAGCCGTGTCAGACGGTCCGGGTCAGCCATCGCAACAGGTTGGAAAGCGTGAGCCATGCGCCCAAACTCCGGGCGAGGGGGACCAAGGGAATAATCACGTCGGACGTACCGGCGGGCGGGGCCGAACTCGAAGTGCCACGTCGAGAGGACTCGAGCCCCGTGGCCGTGCTGAATCCAGGAACATCAAAGCACTTACCTGGCTCCTGCCACCCACCATAAGATTGGCCGAGGAGGGGGGAGGAGGAATCTCGTCCCCGTAGTCCACTGGAACCAATCCCGTGTGGGCGTGTTTGTGCCACAGCTGGGCGCACAGGGGCGGGGGGTCTGCCGCTGGAGCGCCATATCTGCCAAAATGGGACGGTGGACGGTGGTCATGACGACGGCTGTGCGCACCGGATATGTGACCCAGGAGACGAGGGAACCATTCTTTTTATCAGGCTTTTGGGTGCCGCAGCCTCCTGGGCATGCGGCGACAAAAGATTCTCCTCCCGGCGCTCCACCGGAGGATGGAGTGGTCTGTCGACCAGCCCCAGAGAAGTGGGTCTCCTCGCCCCTGGGTTGCCCGTCTCGGGGGCGCTTCAAAGCCTTCCTCGGGTTCTTAGCGGCCAGCCGTGAGACGGGTGGGTCTGCTCCTGCGGAGGGCTCCACACCGGTGCCGGGCCAGGGGGGCGGTGTTGTTGCTGCAGGAGGACGCCCTTGGCGACGAGCAGACAGGGTGTGGGGTCTTAAGCCGTGCCGGGGCAGGATATGTTGTAAGGCCTCCGTCTGCTTCATCACCGCCGAGAACTGCTGGACAAAGTCCTCGATGGCGTTGCCAAACAGGCCAACCTGGGAAATGGGGGCGTCAAGGATCCGTGCCTTGTCCGCCTCTCCCATCTCGACCAAGTTGAGCCAAAGGTGGAACTCCAGGGTGGACATTGCCTGCCCGAGAGACCGCGCTATGACCTTCATCGCCCGGAGAGTGAGGTCGGTCGCCGAGCGCAGTTCCTGCATCAATCCCGGGTCAGAACTACCCTCGTGCAGTTCTTTTAGTGCCTTGGCTTGGTGTAATTGCAGGAGAGCCATGGCGTGCAGGGCGGAGGCGGCTTGTCCTGCGGCACCGCAGGCTACAGTCGTCAGGGATGACGTAAACCTACAGGCCCTGGACGGGAGCTTCGGGTGCCCGCGCCAGGTGGTGGCGCTCTGCGGACACAAGTGCACCGCGAGCGCCTTATCCACCTGGGGGATCACCAAATACCCCCTGGCCGCTCCACCATCGAGGGTAGTAAGAGCAGGGGAACTGAAAGACCGCCCCTAACTTCGCCCCTAGAGTTCAGGATCTTTTGGCGCTGAGACAGCACCGTGTGTGGCTAGACAGTCCCACATGAGAGTGGAAGTCTCTGTAGCAATTTTCTTTTTTTTTACTTTCTTCCGTGGTACACGAGTTAAAAAACTATAAGTCATGTGCTGTGTCCGAAACTGCTCACTTGTTCACTCATTCACTATTTCCTATATAGTCTGTGAGTGCACTATATCAGGCAAGGAGTGAACGAAATAAGTGAGGGAATTCGGACATTGACGTATAAACAGCGTCGGAGAAAATGGGAGAGTGCGCTGGAGATGATGCAGAACCCTAACCCTAACTTCGTCACATACTGTTTATACTTTTATCTTACATGTAGGTTAATAATAATGTAATAACAATAATAATACTTGTTATTCTTATAAAATGGTATATATACAATGAATCATCGTTCTGTTTGTCATGTTTAATTTATATTTTCAAAATGATTAAAATAATCATACTGCAAAAAAACTGCCAACAAGAATAAAAACATTTGAACTAGCTTATAATATTGTATTTATTTATTTATTTAATGTATTCTGACACTTGAATAACAACATCCATTGATTATTAGGTGATTACGTACATGTGATAACCAAATATTTGAATAAATTCAACTGTGATCAGTCGTCTGAGTTAACAATAATATCACCTCAGTGAATTAGTGAAGAAAGAAATAACTTGTTATTTTTGATCAATTTGTGATATGCCAAAAAGTAAAACACTACTACCAGCATGAAATAAAAACATTGCATGACTGAATGAAGCTGTAAACTGGCGTATCTCATATTCTCTCTCCCTGCACATCAGTCCTCCCCACACTGGATTATGCAAGATGTACATCGGATGTACACTCGAAATCAGAGTGCATTGTGGTAAGAATAAGAACAAATTTAGGGAAAGAGATGTAGGGAATAAATTTTTGGACACCACTATAAAATGACCGACACCCAAAATAGTGCACTATGTAGTGGATAGGGGCAATTTCGAACACAGTTATGGTTAGGTTTAAGTTTGGGGTTTGGTTTAGTAGTTAAACTCTGGAAAAATTGTAAGAACACTAGTTCAAAAACCTGATGATTTTCTTTCTTCCATGGTACACAACAATGATTTTCCTGTTAATATCATGGTTAGGTTTTAGGTTTAGGTAAGGGGTTAGACTTTATGGTTAGGTTTAGGTTTGTGTTAGGGGTTAAACTTAGGAAAAATCATAATAAAAAATGTTGTTGGTTTCGTTTATTTTTTATCTGTGGGAGTAAAAGTTACAAAATGTTGTCTTTGGATTTCGCCATCTCATCTCATACTATTATTACGACATAAGGTTGATATTACTGTGTGCACCTTTAAATAATATACAGTATGAATATTTCTTTTGCATAATGTTAATGAGGATAAAAAATTTTTGCATTATGGTAATGACAGTTGGAGTGTGTTTTAAGTGTCATGAATATCACAGCAAAAAATCTTAATGGTCTTTAAAATAGGCTTCATTTTCTTTAATGCAAATGTAGTTTTTTTTTTTTTCTCTCTCTCTCTCTTTTTTGCCAAGCTTTCTGAGATTCACAATATGTGTGCACAGTTTGTAAATCTCTTTTAAGGGTACTTTCACACTAGCATTTTTGGTGTGCACCCGAGTTCGAATTACGTCAAAGTTCGGTTCGTTTGTTTGGTGTGAATGCTGTTTTTCAAACTTGGGTACGCACCCATGAACTGCACCCGAGACTGCTTGAAAAGGTGGTCTGGGGTATGGTTCGTGTGAACTCCAGTGCAGTCCGCTGCTAATATGAACACAATTGTACCAAATTGTGGAAGTGAACCGCTACTGATGATGTATAATCATCAACGTATAATAATAAGGCTCTCAATCGCAATTATTATGGTTTAATGAATTTCTCATACCTGCTTGTGTCCAAATAAATCCCCTTCAGAAAGCAGCTCACATTCTTCACATCTCTTGTAATGCATCCGTGGGCTCACGGCAGAAAAACGCTAATATTATTCACATCATTGCAAATTCAAAGCATCTGTGGCAGACAAACACAATTGTCATTTTGTGCATGTAAGGTTTTAGTGGTAAATCCAAAGAGATGAATACTTTAATAACATAGAGAATGTGATGTCTTCTTGAGTTGTTGCCTAGTTACAGTGGTAAACAACAACCGACGTAATCATCACCGCTGTTTGGACCCAATAAATATGATGTGAACAGAGACCAGCGTTGGCAGGGGGAGGGGGGAGGAAACAAACTCTGGTTCGGTCCAAGCAATCGAACCAAGTGTGAAAGCACCCTAATTTTCAAAACTCTCCCCACTCCCCACCCATCCTTTGTTTCTCTCTCTCTCTATCTGTTTTGTCTCTTTCTCTCTATTTGATGAGCACTCTCTCACCTGGAAATTAACTGCAGTTAATGTTTGCCTGGCCCATCTGTACATCTTCCTTGTTTATTATGAATATGTAAACCATGTTGCTCCATTTGACCCCTACAAATGATAAAAGTATGTAGTGTATTATTGGTTCTGTCTGTTCTTTCATCTTGACCTCCTCTCTTCTACTCTTCATCTGTCTCCCACAGGGCGCAGGATGCACTGCATTGGTTGTTGCCGTGGTAGCCAGGAAGCTTGAGCTGACAAAGGCGGAGAAGCATGTGCACAACTTTATGATGGACACACAGCTCACCAAACGGGTAAATACACAAACACACGCACATAGCATTCACTAAATGAATTCATAAGCACAGCCTTATATTCATAGAGCATGAACTTAAAAAAAGCTGTATTTGTGCAACAGACGTTTTTCTATCCCTTGGACCATTTCAATTTTTTATGTGGTTGAAAGACTCAGAAATAGCTCTCCATATCAAATATGTAGGCAACATCATGGCTGACATCACTGACTAGGGGGGTGGTGATCAATAATTGCAAAACAGATTAAAAAAATCACTTTACTGTAGCTGTGGAGTGCTTCTTCAGATGAGTACTTATTGTAAATGCCTTCCTCAAGTGAGAGGAAGAGAGATGGTTCGAAAGAGGATGGAAAACGAGCCTGTTTTTTTTTTTTAAAGTTTATTACCTTACACTCACTCAATTGCTTCAGCTTAACAGGCTGTCAGATGAAGAGAGAAAGGGAGATCGATAAATGCTGTAGCATCTAGGTGGCTATCCTCTTCATGCAAGTTTGCCACTTCTATGTTTACAAACCTCTTCCAAAAGAGAAAAAAATCACTTGCAACTTTGACCTCACAAACCTGTTGCCTTGGAGACACAGTGGCAAAAGGTTTACTTTAACTGGATGACAGACTTAAGGGTGTTTTCCTCACCTCTTCCCATTATGATTAACTAACAAAACAGTTCAGATGTACAGGCTTCTCAGGCCAGTTAACTAAAGGTTATCAGTACCTCAATGTGGATCCTGTACAACTCGTAATCATGAACAATCCTTAAAGGTGAAGTGTATAATTTCTGTACCTCTAGCAGCACCAAACAAAATTGCAAAAATAATGATTGATTTCAAACAGGGTTCCTGAACACTCCCCCATCTGTCAACAGTCCCACCCCAAACAAACACCATTGGTTGAGCAGATGTTACTGTGTTAGGCTGGTTGGGATGCTCAAATAAACCACTGAGCCTATTTTTACTTGTACGGGGGAAAATAAATACAAATTTCAACTGCTAATATGTGCTTTTTGGTACTATTTTTACAAGTAGTTTGAGTGATACATTTCAAAACTCCAGCTGAGTGTGAACTCCGAACTGATCACACTTGTAACAGCCAGTCTTTCATCCAAGAATGAATATGCATTCATTAGGGTTGTACATTTTTCCTTTCATACAACTACTGCTGAAAAACGTATTCTGTGTTTGTTGTGTAATTTAAATATTGATTTAGTCACTCAAACACAACATAATTATCTTCTTTCAATGTAGTCATTTTAACTACCAATTAATTCAAAAGTACATAATGCAAGATACGTTTAAAATCACCCTCATAGCTGTTGAATGAAAAATGTTACAATACTGTTATATATAGGAACCAGTCTTGGTTGCCATGTGAATATACTGTAACAAGAAGTCATTATGTTTGGTTATTTACTGTACTTTACAAACACATATATTAATCAAACCATTTAGGTGTTGATAAAAAGTTATTCTGATTTTGTGTATTGGACTTAGTCAATTGAAAATATGCATTTAAGATGCATTTAAGCTGCATTTGTGATAATCTGTTGAAAAGTACTAAGATGTTTGAAAATATAGCAATTAGCTACATGTAAATAGAGTACCAAACCGATTAACTAAAATGGAGACACTGTACACAATAATTTGATCTTTTATTTTTCATGTAATGGGAAAGATCTTCAAATAAATTCTGTGCGGGTATATCTGAAATGTCACTTTGCACAATGATTTTTCCTGATCTGAACACAACATACAGTATGTTGGAATTTGATTTCTGTGTGAATTATAAGTCATTGCACATAGAAAATGGAGCATTTCGAAAATGCTCTCAATTACCGTATACTTTGTAAAATGATGATGTCAGTAATCTGAAATTTGCGTGCTGAGTGACTCCAGCCAGGTCTCCTAAGCAACCAAATTGGCCCGGTAACTAGAGAGGGTAGAGTCTCATGGGGTAACCTCCTCGTGGTCGCGATTAGGGGTTCTCGCTCTCAATGGGGCGCGTCGTGGATTGCGGAGAGTAGCATGAGCCTCCCGTGCTGTGAGTCTCCGCGGTGTCATGCATGAAGAGCCACGTGATAAGATGTGCGGATTGACTGTCTCAGAAGTGGAGGCAACTGAGACTTGTCCTCCACCACCCGAATTGAGGTGAGTAACTGCGCCACCACGAGGACCTACTAAGTAGTGGGAATTGGGCATTCCAAATTGTGAGAAAAGGGGATAAAAAATAAATAAAAAAAAAGTAATCTGAAATTTGAGTTTTCAAACAAAATCAGATTAGTGCTGATGGGGCCATAGTCTGGTTTGAATTGCATTTGTAATTGCATTAGCAGTGTTTATAATTACCTAGATTAGATTTATACAAATTTATAATTCTGCTTGAATGTCTGTTGGAAACAGGGGCGGACTGGGAAGAGAAATCGGCCCTGGATTTGAAATAAAAACCAGCCAAAAAGTTGTTAAGCTGGGGGATGGGGTTGTAGTTGCTCAAAACTTGTTGAGCGGGTGGTGTTCAGCCCCGTTTCGCGGCTGGCCCACCGGGAAATGTCCTGGTTCTCCCTATGGCCAGTCCGCCCCTGGTTGGAAAGATGGAGTGGCAGAATTCAGAAAACGCAACTTATAGCTGTGTAGATTGGTATGAACACCCCACCATCATAAGAAAAAATTGTAACTGGTGACAGCCTCCTCCTTCTCTCATTCTCTAGCTTGCCCTGTCTCTGGCTCTTCTCATAAATGAAACCTGTATTGAGGTTGGTGCACAGCTCCTACTCTTGTATTATTAAATACTCTGACCACTGTTAATTAATCAGAGCTAAATCCAGAAATGGTGTTTAAAAAAAAAAAAAAGCCTAGTGCTTTACAACTTATTAAAAATGGGAAGGCTCTGTCCTCCCTCCATTGCCCACCGAGGATGTAATTGTTCTTTCCCTCATGAAGCGGCGTCCCTTTGAAGGCCTCATTCATTTTTCTTCAACAGATTTTCTTTTTAATTTTTTACTCTTTTGGTGCCATATCTGAGATTTGCAGAGCGTTTGTGGCTGCAAGACCACAGGAACATTCTATGGATAATGAAGTCTAGAAAGGAAAGAGTCTGGAGTTAAAGGGATAGTTCACCCAAAAATGAAAATTCTGTCACCATTTACTCACCCATATACTGTATATGACTGGAACACAAACGAAGTTAGGCAGAATGACAGTCTCAGACGCCATTCACGTTCATTGTATGGCAAAACATTACAATGAATGTGAGTGGTAACTGAGGCCAACATAACTCCTTATAACTCCTTTTGTGTTCAATGGAAGAAAGTTGAAAGTTGAGTTTGAAACAAAATGAGGGTGAGAAAGTTATGGCATATGTTAGATTTTTGTGTAAGCTATCCCTTTAAATGCACTAATATTTGACTTAAACCAAAATACATATAGTGCCTAATACAAGATTTACTTGGTAACACTTTACAATAAGGTTCCATTTAACATTAACATTAGTTAAAGCATTAGGTATGTTGAACTAAAAAGTAACAATATATTTATCACAGCATTTATTAATCTTTGTTAATGTTAGTTAATAATAATAAAAAAAAGTGTTCATTATTAGTTCATGTTGGTATATAGTGCATTAACTAATGTAAAAAATGGGGTTGTATATGTTGAAATTAACATTAACTAAGATCAGAGAGTATATAGCAGAGACGGGCCACTTCTATTAAAATGAATGGGAAAAATTGGAACGCCCAACCAAGGAGCTCTTAGCGCCCAATGGTCATCGGATGTGGAAAGGAAGTTCCGCCTTACAGTTGAAAGAGCCAGTCACCTTTTAGATACAGATAACGCCTGTCAGTCAACTCGAGAACGCACATGCACTTCAGCTATACACACCGGAAAATTGTGTAACAATAACAAGTTATGATTCCAGTATTATCACATTTTATTGCTGATTTGAAATTTGTTCTTTGATTGTAATCTTGACCAACCATTTTTGAGATTTCGGTCTTGCCCCATTCAAGTAGGTAGGAGCTGTACAGTCTTGAAATAGCCTCCCGAGGGCATTCCAAAGATGGTCGACTGTGGACTGACTTGCTAGAAAGACTGTGCTAAGATTAATAAATGCTGTAAAAGTATTGTTCATTGTTAGTTCATTTTAACTAATGTTGTTAACTAATGTTAACAAATGGAACCTTATTGTAAAGTTTTACTTTACTGCTTTAGTCCTTCACAAAACTTGAAGGACAGTAGCTGTAGACATTACCAACTCTTATTGGGCACCACTGGTCTGGGGCCAGAATTGTGAATAGACCGGATGACAGAATTATGGGCTAGAAAATCTATTGTCAGATCGTTCTGGAATATCTCCCAAGGGAAGCATTAATTTGGCAAAGTTTGAGATTGGTGTCTGCAAGTGAGTGAGTGTGCATATTGGCAAAGCAGAGGTTATTCTGTGATTACTCTCTCCTGAGGTGGTTTTTCTGTTGCTAAAATTGTTTTTATGGTGACATGTCCCCTCAGATAAAGAATGCAGCGGCGAATGTTCTACGGGAGACTTGGCTGATATACAAGCACACCAAACTGATGAAGAAGATTGACCACTCCCGTGTACGCAAGCATCAGAGGAAGTTCCTCCAAGCCATTCACCAGTGAGAAAAATGACCTCACACATAGACACAGAGCTTTACACAACAAATTCACCCAAACCTAGGACATAGCAACCATTACAACTGGGGTGGACCAGAGCCATTGTCTCTGAAGGGGACATGACCCCACTTTTAGTTCACCCCTACCACCCACTTATTGGTCAAAGATCATTATATTTTCAGAGCTTTGTTTTGCTTGGCCACAGCGCAAATAATTTTTTTTAGCAGCCTGTGTAAAACAGAACTTTAAGACCAAACTGAAGCGTCTGCCAACCAGTTAATTAGCAGTCGATTAAATAAAATTAATCCTAATATGGCTCCTAATTTTGTTTTGACTACTGAGTGAATGTTCATCTAATTAATATTTATTATTATGAGCCAAGCTGATAAGTTTTATAATGTGTCTCCCAACTTTTTACATAGTTTCTACACCCTTGCAAAACCTACTTTATATTCTCACTTTGAATTACACTCACATACTTATGAACAACGAAAGCTATTTATTTGCCAGCGTTGATTTATAGATGGCTCTCTACAATGTCTCCAGGTATTTTTGCATTTGCCTGCTAAGTGTGCTTTAGTGTTGACTTTTTGAACTAAAACCACACAAAAGATTTTAAGCGCTTCACATTTTGACTGAGTGGCCAGTTGTGTGCCGAGTGTGATTGTAACAGTTTCTACACCTGACCTAACTGCACAAAGGCATGGTACTTGAGAGAAAAACATGAGAATTCCATACACAAACAGCAACTTCCTCTGCTAACTCTTGCCTGTACATATATGCTAATCAATCTAGTCTGCCAATTTTTTCATAAGTGTGAGAGATGGGTTTAACTTTTTTGCTTTTGTATTTGGTAGATCTAGTGTCTTATTAAGCTTTTTTAAAAAGCTTTTTATACAGAAGCCTTTTTAAAGAATTTATTCACATTTATAGCTTAAACCACATGAATTTCCATGCTGGTTCAGACTGGTTTATGTGGGTTAGTGCTGGTTTGGTGCTGGTCTAACACAGTGTTCCTATCCCTGTTCATGTCCCCAGATAGTACACATTTTGGATGTCTCCTTTATCTGACACACCCAATTCAGGTCAGGCCCTGCATTCCAAATGGCATAAATTGGCTTCTGAAGGACACTTAGAAGGGAGAACAATCACGGCCACCATGCTGTGCAGTAGGATCATTCCAAACCAAAGTGCTCAAAAATAGCTGCTTTGAAGAGCTCTTCGAAATGAACTTCTCCCAAGCGGACTGGAATTGGACCATCCATCTTTAATCTGCACATGGTTTACAAGTAAATCGTAAATTAAACCAGTTGCACATTCAAACATATTCTGGTTCTGTAAACTAAAACCTGTTACAACCCTTAATGTCTGTGGTTTATTAAAAACCTTTAATTATTGTTATTATGTATAACTGTATTTTTTTTAATTTTTTGTTCGAAATTATTGCTTGTTTTATTATATAGTTAGTTCATTTAATCTGTTATTAAATTAAAAAGTGAAATTTTTTTATTTGATAATTGAACATACTACATTTGTTAACTGGTTAAAATGTTCTATTCATTAAAAAATACAAATAAGTATAACAGTTTTAAAGCATTTATTTTGTTTTGCATTATAAATGTAGTTAATGGTGATGCAAAATCATGTACAGTATACACCTTATTCACAGCATCTTTGTGTGAATTAACGTGAATGAAAACGAGGCTGTGAGACATAGACTTACCATCTCTTCAATGGCACACATGGTATAAAGCTGTAAAAAGCTCCTAGATCCCATCTGATTTTCCACATCTCATATTGTCTGGAGTTGTTTGTCTACTGAATGTTCTTGGAAAGATATTTGTTCAATGTTTTGTCCATGGAACAATCCAAAAACACTGCAGTACAGCCCGTTGAAGAGACAGTAAGTCTATCCCTCACAGCCTCGTTGCCATTCCCGTTAAAAATCAAAGATGGCACAGCTGTGAATAAGGTCTATAAAGGTTTCTGAATTAGGTACAAGGAGCCCAGTGCAAATGATGTTTATTAGCATCTTACAACAGTAACAGCAGCTCCTTTGGCCTGGAAAGGTGATGTTGAAGTGCGATCCACAGGACTGTTATTTTTAAGCCCAACTGTATACTCTTCAACACTCCGAAGCTCTCACTGTGGAGGGTAAAGCCTTTGTCATTGAAAGGATGAGCCATTCAGTATGGAACCCACCCATAGAGTCTCTACTAATTAAATGATGAGTTGAATAAGGTGGGTTTGAAAAGGGTGATATCCAAAATATGTACTGTATGGGTGTCTAGATGGTGGACCAGCAAAACCATTCTTTTTATCTGTAAAAAGTGCTGGTCAACCATCTTTCTGGTGAAACTGGTTCACAAAGTCTTGCTGGTGACCAGAAATTGATCCCATTGACAACAACCTCAGAAATGACCAACATTGCACAACCATGGCCTTCATTCCCTGCTTGGGATCTTTCACTTGGCCAGGCTCTGGCTGCTGTATCAGCTTCTTCCTGAGTTAAAGACTGTTAGCTGGCTGGGGTCAAGATGTTAATGCTATTCTATGTCCCTGTGTGGGTAGCTTCCACACTCAGACTCGTCAATCTAAGAACTCTAATCCTCCTGTCACTGTTTTGTTTTGGAACTGGCCACCAATTTGAAGGGCTCCTTTCATACTGAAGCCTTTCTGTTAAAGACTGCAGGAGAAATAAGAGAAATCTAGTGCTTTTAGGATTTATGCTGTAATTGTGTATTCATCTCAGAGGATGGAAATTCATTTCAACAACAAATTAAGAAAACATGCAGATTAAGTTAATTAGTCGGTTGTCGAGTTTACAATTGAGGGCCGTCATTGCTTGTGAGATTAGAAGATCTAATGGGCTTTGTGTTGCATTAATGTGTGTGTGTGTGTGTGTGTGTGTGTGTGTGTGTGTGTGTGTGTGTGTGTGTGAATGCTTCCATGTTTTTGCAGATTGCGAAGTGTTAAAATGGAGCAGAGAAAACTCAGTGATCAAGCCAATACTTTGGTGGACTTATCAAAGGTAAGACTACTCTGAACATCAGACATGACATGCTTCCACTCTCACACACATATAAACACAAATCACAGACATGGTCACATATCAGAGCCCACACATATGCATGTTACATCTGTTAGGAAACAGTAGAAACCCACACACACACTTTCAATGTCATTGTGTTCCCTTTCCTACAATATTAACGTGCCCACATGCACATTTTATAATGCCCAAGGCTGCAAGTGCATACACGACAACACATAATACCTGGTGACACACACATACTTTTGCTTTCCCAAATATATCTCAGCATTCAACTGTTTCCATGCTGACCCATTTTTTTCTGTGGCTATGTGTCTCCTAGCAACCTGAACAAGTGTTAAAGCTGGGATGACAGTGGGAGCGAAGAGACAGGGAGAGGGTGAGAGTGAGAGGGTGGGAGGGGAGAGAGACAGGAAGCTAAAGAATGACAGAAAATTGTGTGCAATTCAAGATATTTTTCATGATGAGTGTGTGTTTGTGCATTTTTACTTGAATCTGAGTCTTGTTAAATGAGTGTGTTTATTTCTTCTATGTATGCATTCATGCATTCATATGATTTTGTGAAAGAGAGCGAGTTGTCGTGTATTCCTGGAATGTGAACCGTTTTCTCTTTAGATATTTAGAGGGTGTAGTACAGTGTATGTTTCATGTGTCAGGCCCTTTGTTATTTTTTGGTAAGATTTATTATGTGCTTAGTGTTAGAACTCAATTGGATTGATTAAGGTACATTTAATCTAATTTTCTCTCTGCCCATTTCTAAGCTTTTTCTTTTTCAACTGTAAATATTCTATCCATTTATTTATTCCTTAAAGGAATATTCCAGGTTCAATGCAAGTTAAGCTTAATCAACATCATTTGTAGCATAATGCTGATTAACACAAATTTTCAACTTGTCTCCCCTTTTCTTAAAAAAAAAAAAAAAAAAAAAAAAAAAAAAAAAGGAAAATTTGGGTTACAGTGAGGCATTTACTATGATAGTGAACAGCCAATCCATAAACGTTAAAATACTCAAAAGTATAAGCATAAGTTTCAAAAGTATAGCCACAAGACTCAAACAATATTCATGATAACATGATTTTAATGTGATAAAATCGCTTAATAACCTTTTCTGTGTAAAGTTATATCCAATTTTATAACTTCATTGCCATGGCGACCTAACGGCATAAACCCAAAAACGACTATAAAAATGACAATATAAATAACTTTACAGCTCAGATAATACACAAGTTTTAACAGAAGTATTAATGTAAGTGCTTTCATAAAATTATAAGCTTCACTTTCTGCCTTTAAACCCTCCAGAAATTGGCCACATTCACTTCCATTGTAAGTGCCTCACTGTAACATCGATTTTTCCTTTTTTTAAAGAAAAGGAGGGTCAAGGTGATTTATTTATTTATTTATTTTGTAGTAATCAATGTTATGCCACAAATTCTGACGATTGAGCTTAACTATTGAACCCGGAATATTCCTTTAACTTCAAATTCTCTGTTGTTCTTTCCCTTATCTTCCATGTCTAGTTTCTGTTAACTATTAACATCTTTTACTTGCCCTCCTTACTCAGAGGAAAATTGTATTGCTCAGAGGCTGCCCTTTCCAAGCTCACAAGTCTTATTGGAGATCTCAGTTGTTTAAGTATCAACTTTGTCTCAGATGTTTCTCTTAAAATGTATTTGAAGAAATAATACGAGACAATTGTTGACATGCACTGTAAAAAATTAATAGATACTCAAGACACCATTTCAATTCTCTGACAAGCATACTCGTAGTTCCTGCAAGCACTCTGAAGAACTCTAAGGACTGTCAGCAGTTCCTTCAGTAACCCTGTCATAAGCGAAAAGCTTTGAGGCATTTTAAATTTATCTTGAAGTTGCTTGAGGACATAAATAATATATTTGAGACTTCTTTAAAGGAGGATTCCTCTGGTGTTGCATGTGATGAACCCCAAATGGTGCCTTGAGCATTATTTCATCTTTATAGTGTAGAGTAAGAGGATAAAGCAATAGAATTAATGTGAATAGCTCGGATAATTTGATCTTGGAAGAATTTGATGAGAAATGTTTGAGTTCATATTGATATATCTGACTTTGGTATCTTTGAAAATCGGAACACAGTTAGTACCATTGTTGAGATCTCTTTGGAATCTGTAAGGACTGTCAGCGGTTCCTCCAGTAAACACAATCTAAAGGAAAGGCTTTCAGACACTTAAAATGTATATTGAAGTTTCTTGAGTACACAATAAGATATCTGAGGCACCCTGAAAAGGATTCCTAGAGGTTCTCCAGAAGGTTCTGAGGAACCCCAAATGGTGCCTCGATGATCTTTTTGATTTTAGAGTGAGAGGAGAGACATGCGATTACTAGGGACATTTACTCAGGAGAAACATCTGACTTAAGAAGACTAAGTCTCCATTTCATCTCCATTTAATCTCGTTGCTGTCTAGGAGAAAAGTGAGATATTAAAAAGATCTCATTAGTGACTTTTTTTTTGTATGGGTGTGAACTGGTCCATTCGTTACTTTTTTCTCTATCTTCTGATCTTTCACACTATTTGTACTCTCTCTGTTATTCTTGGTATCATCCCTGACTCTGTTCCTCCGTCTGTCCTATATCTCCCCCTTTGCTTTCCCTTCACCACAGTGGTTTATTCTAACCACACTCTCCTGTCTCTCTACGCAGATGCAGAGTGTCATGTATGAATTGATGTCCGAACTGAATGACCGCAGTGAGGATCTTGAGAGGCAGATGTTAGGTCTGGAGCAGCGGGTGGAGCAGTTGACAGCCGGGTTTAACACTCTGCCTGCTCACCTGTCTGCCACACTCACTGCCCAGCACACTGCACTGGTTCAACTGCTGTGTGAGCGTGATGCCAAGATCCTGAGCCCCACTGTGCCCTCTGTGCTTTTACCCACCGCTGCCAGCCTGCCTCTAGCCAACCCCCCCTCCGGCTCCATCACCACCCCCTGCCAGCCCACCGAGGACAGCCCCAACACCAGCACCTCCAGCTGCTGAGAGCGCTGGTGTTGGCAGGGCCTCTGGGGTGGAGAGATGGACGAATAGTCAAAATAACGCATACACATACAATGCACTGTAACTACAAGTATTACACAGCTTAACGCCACAGAATATATCATGGTGGACGAGAGGCTAACATTTGCACAAAAAACCCTATGACAAAACTGCCATATTTCATGTAGTCCACAAGAAGGACATACCTTACTATTAACATGAATGAATACATTTCAGAAGACACTGACACATACACTTACAGGTTAACATGCATGCACACTCACTCACACACTTTCTCTAATCTTGTTTTTGCTACCAAAGTGCTCTGTCTACAGTTTACTGAAATTGACTATATGGTGTAAGTTGCAAACGAGGGACTATGGTGGGCGGTATCTATTTATACAGATATAAATAGATACTCGAGAATGTTATGATGGGAAAATCATCATAGAAATCTGGACAGCACTTTTTTACAGTCTGCAAAAGACTAACAGCCATTTGAGCAAAGCATTATTACATGAAGCAACGCTGAAGCCAGTCGATACATTATAAAATCACCCCATCAAGGTGGAACAGCTGCTCACACTGAAATAACTGTAGAATGAGTGATTATAGTCATTTTCTGAGTGGAATTGCTTCTATTACAATGGTGTGTTGGAATAAGAGACTATTTTACTTCTGACCCCATTTCAATGGAGACCATTTTGATAACTGACTAATATGATACCATGTGGCTGGTATACTGAATTACATCCACTCAGAATATTGTACAGAATGTTATTACAGCTTTGTATCACTCAGTTTTTTACCATTAATAATTACTAACGCAGTTATAGCTCATATTTAATATAAGTATACAATAGCACTCTTCTCATTCGTCATGAAAATTATGATTGCTGTATAAATAACGATTTAATATTAATTATAGATAAGGGAGGAGCTGTTTGAGGTTGAAATTATTTTGTAATTTTATTTTACCAGAGAGAATTAATAAAGTATATATATATACATGACTGTGTCTATGTGTGAGTATCATTGCAACTGACAAGACCAAGCGAGTGCATAAAACGGACAAATTTGAAGTGTGGAAGCAAGGCTGTCCACACGTCCTCATGCTGCTATTAGTGCTGTTATAAAGGGTGCATTACTCTTCTTCTTTTTATTGCCTTACAAATACGTGATGTGGTAGGGGACGTTCGCACCTAACGCGTCCTTGTCCCGTGTTTTTAACTTTTTATCTTTACACGGCGCCTAAAATACGCGGTGCAACAGTCAGAGACGTCCGTCTAGCGTATGTTTACATAAGTAAAAGAAAAGCAGCCAGACGGACGCAAAAACGAGTTGATGATGTGAACAGCCCCTCATAGTTACCAACTGTTATGCTCTGTAATAACAGAACCAGATACTGCTGATGTTAATCAAACGTTAGGGTAACCATATTCTGGTTTTCCAAAAAGAGGACACCTTTTTTGTTTTTCCGGACCGGGTGGGGTGTCGAATAATAGTGTTCAAAATAGTGTTCAAAACTGTTACTATGAATGCAAACTTTAATACAGTAAAAAAGACACTCTATTAGCATAACATAAATATATATAAATAAATAAAAATTTCCAACATTCTTTTGAATGTCCATGTACTAAAATAAAATATTTGATGCCATGAGTGTACCTTCATTTACTATTACTATTATATTGAATGGCCATGGAAAATGAAGCAATGTGATAACAATTTTACCTGGTCGCAAAAAGTAGTCTGTTAATTTACCTGATGAACTTTCACCTTTTGCTGACCCTTTATGCTTCGAAGGGCTAATTAGCAACTGACACATAAGTGCCAGCTTTACATGTCATACATTCTGCTTCCCACGGATCTCGACCTGGACGAAAGCATGGGAATTTTCTGTGCAAATCTTCTGTAAATTTGCACTTTCGTTTGGGCATTGTTTCCACTCTGCTGTCATTTGCTGCTACTGCAAAGCAACTGTTTGATGCCGAACACAACAGCGCTTCGCGCGTTCGCGGAGAGATTGACAGGCAGGAATTTGGCCAATAGTTGCTGCAAACCTCTTATAATCTACCAATTGGTGTGCGAGAAGGCGGGACTTACAAAGAGGGGTTAAAGCAATGCAAATATGCGCGCGCACACAATGAAGTATTAGACCAGATGCACATCATAATGCAACTAAAGCCGAATCCCATACATTTTCGCAAATTTAGGATCCCGGCCGGACGCTTTATTAAGGTCCGAAAAAGAGGATATGTCCGGGAAAAAGAGAACGTACGGTCACCTTATCAAACGTAGGCTACATTGTTTCAAAAAGTGGCAGGCGTTACGATCTGGTGCTGTTTACCAGCGCCTGGCAAAACCCACATTTTGGTTTAAAAATTAGTCTTAACGAGTCTCTGGTTTCTCTGTGCTTCGTTATAAGTTCTCAAAATAATTATATTATATTGTAGAGCTGTAACTTCGACATGCCGTTGAAAGACAGAGTAGTTTGGTGGGTTTTGTTAATGAGCTCATTGATTACTCAGTCAGTCGACTAGACTTAATGTTCCCAAGCTGCTGTTACCTCTCAGCACTCATGTGCCTGTGAACATCAACTGACAGCACAGAGAGGATCCTACAAATGGTGAGTGACCGGGGCGTTGGGGCATGCTCAGCCCAACATGCCATTCAGTCTCATTACGTGCTGGCATGCCTGAAAGGTTTTTTTTATTCAATATCTCTGATCTCTGCCTTTGCTTAGTTACAAAATTAAAGGATGAAACCATCTGGTATCTATAGAGAACCTATAGGCTAATATTAGGTTATATTAGCATATGACTATTCAGTAATTCTGCATAACTTCATTAGTTATGCCATGCAAATTAAACAAAATATGCATTTTCTGAAATACATATACTGTATACAAGCCCAAAGCAGCAAAAGATTAATGATAACATTGGTAAAAGTTGTGATATTGTTGATATGACAATGACCATTTGAAAATAGTAAGAGAAAGGGAAAGAAAGAGATTGATTTAGAGTGCCCAATAATGGCTCACTGTCCATTAATAAATTGAAAAATAAAGCCTGACGATGATAATTCAGTATGCAAATTACATTGAGAAGATATTACGTGTAAGCATGAAGTGGCATTTAGGTGTATTGCACCTGTTTAATGCTGCTCAGAGGTGGCATAAATGCATTTATACAGCAATTACATAAGCAATGTTATGAGATTAATGCTTTATATATAATTATGAATGTAATGAAATGTGAAATTATACTTTTAAATATGAAACTAAAAATTATTAAATATATGCTTTATCATGACAACAACAACATTTAATTTACATAGAACCAAAGCAGCATCAGAACTGCCTTTGATACTAGGGGCTGTGGTGGATCAGAGCAGGCATGATTTAATCTGGTTTTTATGCGTCATTGCCTTTTTATACAGAAATTTGGGCAGGCACACGCCTGACAGGGACAGGGGCAATCCTCTCTCTGCAGTCAGTCCTCCAGCTCTGCTGCCCCTCTCCTCCTGTAGTCAGCAGAGTTTGGTGTCAGCTCTGTCCTCCCCCCTGCATGTCTCTATCCATAGTTTGGTCCAGGCACAAGACCCATGCATGCTGATACAACACTGTAAACCTTAGAAATTAACCTTAAAACAACTGAAAAAAATGACAATTTAAGTTTTAACAGAAGAATAAATGTAAGCACTTTCATAAAATTATAAGCTTCACATTCCTACTTATAAACCCTCCAAAAATTGGTGCCATTCTCTTCCATTGTAAGTTCCTCAATGTAACCTCAATTTTTGCCTTTATTTTTAAGAAAAGAAAGGACCAGTCGATTCTGGATATCAGTCACTTTTCTGTAAAGTACATGTAAAGAAAATGTTCACCTGCACATGAAAATTCTGACATCATTAACTGACCCTCATGTTGTTCCAAACCCGTTTGACATTCCTACCTCAGTAAAACACAGTAGGAGAGATGTTAGGCAGAATGATAGCATCTTTTTCCCATGAAAGTGAATAGAGACTGAAGACCCATGCATACTTCCTACATAAATTAAGAATGATTGTGACAAAGGGTATGACATGATTTTGAACAAAATCTGTCCAAAAAAAGGTGTTTTTAAGTTCATTTCGGTAGTTCATAACAGTTTGCTAGGGCAAACTTTCGGGATATCGTCTTACGACTGCTAAAAACCTTACTGCCATGATCCACGCTATCAGTAGGTGTGACCTGGAGCTCCACCTACTTTGAGGCTGACAGCTAATTCCCATTCAGTCAACATGAACACACCAGCTTCTGCGTGCTTAGTAGCGAACTGGTGCAAATTAACCAACATTTGTACAATCGTTAGCGTAAAGACATTTTCAGAGAACATGTCATGTGATTTTTTTGTTTTGTTTTTGTTTGTTTGTTTAATTAATCTACAAAAGGAATCAAATCTACTCAAATACTCTTAAGTGCCCATTCACTCATATGCCATCTGCAGCCGAAAGCCTTTTACACATCTGCCCAAAGTAAGATATACTCATCACTCTTTTGTCTGTACTCTGCCAATTAAAACTCTTTTATACACATAAAATAGTATCAGTGTCATCATAAATTACAATAACACAGTGTAATCGATGCATATTATGGCAGCATATAGCGTGTTAGCGCATTAGCATCATGAATTCAGAATGTAACCAAAACAAATAACACATTCTCTACTGCATACAGGCTATATTACTTTAAATCTTCATCGAGTAGTTAAAACAGCTTCTTTAACTGATCTTGTGTGAATTCTACTCATAGAATTAGGCATGAAGGCATTGATAACACATTTTAATGTCATATTAGTTTAAGTTTTACATGTAGTCTTTCTTAAGCGGCCTCATATTTAAACGTACCTCTAAACGCCCCCCTCAGCGTTGTGGTAGGTGTCTTGCTGTTCGCAAATAGTATGTTGTTGCTCAGCTGTTTTGAACTTCTTTTTACCTCTAAACAAAGAACTAAGAAGAACTTCACCGTAAGTGTGCTTGGGCCTTGAGGGTAACATTTTGCCTAACATCTCCTTTTGTGTTCCACAGAAGAAAGAAAGTCATATGGA
Organism: Myxocyprinus asiaticus; assembly: GCF_019703515.2. NCBI lineage: Eukaryota > Metazoa > Chordata > Actinopteri > Cypriniformes > Catostomidae > Myxocyprinus > Myxocyprinus asiaticus. Next base: position 25,480,545 of record NC_059358.1, on the reverse strand, counting down.
TATGGAATAACTTGAGGGTGAGTAAACTGTAGCAATATATGGATAAAGATCCAATAATATGCTTACTTGGTTTTGATAATGTCAGAGGAACATATGAAAAGAATAAGAGGTTAATTTCAAAATTACTATAATTTTTTTGCCAGGAGATTCCAAACTTAAAGACTGTAAAGTCAATCTCAGCAGAACATGTGGGGGAAAAGTGTGACTTCACCCATTCCCGTTTTAGTGACAGGACACCTTTTGTGCTGCGATGTCATCACTGATCGGATTGAAAGAATTCAGACTGTCACAACCACTAGACAGCTTTATACTGATGACTCACCCCTGCTATTATCAGTCCAGGTGTTTGACACTGAAGTTAAATTTCGATGCGTCACTTTACTGTAAGTATGGTACGTAAATTTATTTTAAATGCCTTTATTCGAAAAGGTTAAGACTGTGGTCTGTTCTTGGCCTGATCCTCAGGAAATACCTTCAGCTGTCTGGTGGGCTTAAAGTTTAATTGGTGGCTGGCAAAGGAGTCTGATACAATACAGGCAGTGGAGGTGAACAAGAGGTTTTGAAGTGAAAAGAGAAAAATAGGGGAAGAAACATGAAAAAAGATAGAAATACACTGCATAGCCAAAAGTATTGTATGTAGACACCTGAACACCACACCCATATGAGCTTGTTGAACATTAAGTTTCAAAGCTGTTGGCATTGATAGGGAGTTGGTTCACCCTAACAGCTTCCACTCTTCTGGGAAGGCTTTCCACCAGATGTTGGAACATGGCAGTTGGGATTTGGTCTCATTTAGACACAAGAGCATCAGTGAGATCAGGCACTGATGTTGGGTGGTGGTGTCTGGCTTGGAGTCTGCATTACAATTCATCCCAAAAGTTTTCATTGCGGTTCAGATCTGGGCTTTGTGCAGGCCAGTCAAGACACAAAGATTACAAAGGATGTCATGTTTTTTCTTCTTTTTTTTTTTTTTTTTGAAAAAAATAATTCTACACAAACCCTGACATAAGAACAGACCTTAAAAATGGATCTAGCAGCTTTGTTCATTCAGTTGAGCTGGGCGGATTTACCCATTAGGGAATACTCCCTTCGCTTCTGTGCCATTGCGTGTCTCACAAGTTTTGAGGACTCCCGTTTCAAGTCAATATACCAGATTGGATTAACATATCACAGGGAATTGCAAAAGATGGGAGACTACACATGGAGAGAATAAGTGAGGTTAACCCTAGAATCTTTAGCATCAGAGGCTCCTCCACTCCCTGCTCTGATCCCGGATCCAATGGTCTCAGAGATCCCTTTGACGGAGACCACTCTCTTCCAAGCTCCGGTGGTTCCAGAGACCCCCTCAATGGAGGCCCCTGCTCCTAGCTCCGGTGGGTCCAGAGCCTCCCTCAGCATAGGCTCCTCTGCTCCTCGATGGAGGCCTTTCTGCTTCCTGTCTTCTGTGGCTCTACCTCCGAGCCCTCCATAGCTCCGCCTTTAGAGTCTCCTGTGGCTCCTTCTCCTAAAACTCCTGCAGCAGCTCAACCTGCTCAGTCTCCTGACAATGCTGTGGCTCCCTCCGCTCCTCCTCCTGAGACTCAATTCCTTGAACCTACTGCAGCTGCGCCTGCTCCTTCTCCAGCGGCTCCACCTGCTCCTTCTCTTGAGACTCCTGCTGCATCTCCACCCGCTCCGCCTCCAGCAGCTCTGCCCGCTCCTCCTGTGGCTTCACCACCTCCAGCTCCTCCTCCTGCGACTCCATTCCCTGAGACTCTTGTGGCTCCATCTCCTGAGCCATCTGTGGCTCTGCATCCTGTGGCTCCACCTCCTGCGGCTCTGCCCACTTCTCCTCCTGAGGCTCTGTCCATTCCACCTCCTGAGATTCCTGTGGCTCCGCCCGCTCCTCCTCATGAGCCTCTTGTGAATCTGCCTCCTGTGGCTCTGCCCGCTCTGCCTCCTGTGGCTCCACCTTCTGTGGCTCCACCTCCTGCGGCTCCACCCGCTTCTCCTCCTGAAACCCCTACGGTTCCGTCCGTCCACCTCCTGAGATTCCTGCGGCTCTGTCTGCTCCGCATCCTGCGTCTCCGTCTGCTCCATCCCCTGAACCTCCTGCGGCTTTTCCTTTTGAGCCGCATGCTACTCTGCCCCCTGTGGCTCTGCCTCCTGAGACTCCCATCCCTTAGCCTCCTGCGGCTCCGCCACCCTTGACAATATGGTCTCCTGACCCTCTGCCAGTTCCATCCTGGTCTCCTGATCCTCCGCCAGTTCCGCCAGTTCCGTCCTAGTCTCCTGATCCTCAGGCAGCACCCTCCAGGCCCTGGTGACTCAGAAACAGAGGAGAAAAGCTCCTATCTCTATTCGGCCTGTTGCAGACTGCCTGGAGGCAGAGGAGTCCACGGCTGATGGTCTGGAAGCGGCCAAGCCCGCTGTCGATCCGCTGCCATCCAGTCAAGTCTTCTGGGTGTTCGCCAGTGCTTGCGGCCACGGAGGCCGTTCCCCAGTCTCTGCCAGTGCTCGCGGCCATGGAGGCCACCTGGATTACCTGCAACCACATCTCTGGCCACCAGACCCTGTCTCCTAGGCCTCCAAACCATCCATTGGCTCCCTTCCTGGAGCTGCCTCCCAGGCCACCGGACCCCGTTCCCTTCCTGGAAACGCCACCCAAACTGCCGGACCCCGCTCACGTCCTGTAGCCACTTCCCTGGCCATTGGCTCCACCCTGGTCCCTTGGTCTACGCCTGTCTCCAGGCCCTCCTCTGCCCAAGTCCCCTGATCTATGCCTGATCTACAAGTTTTTGCAATTAGTCAACTTTTTTACAGAACCCCCAAATAAAAAACAGATTCCAATTATTCATAAATAATATTGTATACAGTACTGTGCAAAAGTTTTAGGCACTTGTGAAAAATGTTACATAGTGAGGATGTCTTCAAAAATAATGCCATAAATAGTTTATTTATCGGTTAACATCATACAAAGTCCAGTAAACATAAAAAAGCTAAATCGATATTTGGTGTGGGCACCTTTGCCTTTAAAACAGCCCCAATTCTCCAAGGTACACCTGGACACAGTTTTTCTTGGTTGTTGGCAGATAGGATGTACTAAGCTTCTTGAAGAATTCACCACAGTTCTTCTATCTATTTAGGCTGTCTCAATTGCTTCTGTCTCTTCATGTAATCCCAGACTGACTCAATGTTCAGTGGGGGGCTCTGTGGGGGCAATGCCATCTCTTGCAGAGCGTCCTGTTCTTCTATTCTAATCTTTTCTATTAGCAAAAGTGTTTAAAAAAAATAATGTTTGGGAGTCTAAAATGTATTTTTCCTATTGACACACTAAAGCTGAATATATAAATAACCATCTTAAGACAAATGTTTTTGTGAAACATCTTATGTGCCTAAAACTTTTGCAGAGTACTGTATGTTTACAGTCTTATGATAAATTAATTTATTTTTTTTAAGCATGTAATTCTGGTTCTGTTCACCCCAGCTCCCTCCAAATAGTCTTATTTTATTACACTAGATGGCAGGAAGTACTAAAATTTTTTTACCTCTATCACCTTCCGTCACAAAATGCCGATCTGAAACATAGGTGGCACTATGATGCATTTTAGCCCTCGCAGATGTGCTCATCCATGGACATTCAGTCTAATTTTCAGTTCATGCACCACCCTCGTTGTTTCATTGAATATCGCGGCCTCTGAGTGGACTAGAAGCTCAGTCTAGGGGTCATTAGAAAGCTGATCACTTTGAAGTGGTATAAAACATTTTATCATCAATAGTTGATAACATATTCACTGGTGGCCAAAAGTTTGGAATAATGTACAGATTTTGCTGTTTCAGAAGGGAATTGGTACTTTAATTCACCAAAGTGGCATTCAGCTGATCACAAAGTATAGTCAGGATATTACTGATGTAAAAAAACAGCACCATCACTATTTGAAAAAAGTATTTTTTTATCAAATCTAGACAGGACCCATTTCCAGCAGCCATCACTCCAACACCTTATCTTTGAGTAATAATGCTAAATTACAAATTTGGTACTAGAAAATCACTTGCCATTATATTAAACACAGTTGAAAGCTATTTGGTTCATTAAATGAAGCTTAACATTGTCTTTGTGTTTGTTTTTGAGTTGCCACAGTATGCAATAGACTGGCATGTCTTAAGGTCAATATTAGGTCAAAAATAGCAAAAAAGAAACAGCTTTCTCTAGAAACTCATTAGTAAATCATTGTTTTGAGGAATGAAGGCTATACAATGCTTGAAATTGCCAAAAAAACTGAAGATTTCATACAAAACTGTACACTGTAGTCTTCAAAGACAAAGGACAAATGGCTCTAACAAGGACAGAAAGAGATGTGGAAGGCCCAGATGTACAACTAAACAAGAGGATAAGTACATCAGAGTCCCTAGTTTGTCCTCAGCTGACAGCTTCGTTGAATTCTACCCGCTCAACACCAGTTTCATGTACATCAGTAAAGAGAAGACACGGGTGCAGGCCTTATGGGAAGAATTGCAAAGAAAAAGCCACTTCTGAAACAGAAATACAAAAAGAAAAGGTTAGAGTGGGCAAAGAAACACTGACATTGGACAACAGATAATTGGAAAAGAGTGTTATGGATCTTAACCCCGTTGAGCTTTTGTGGGATCAGCTAGACTTTAAGGTGCATGAGAAGTACCCGACAAGACAGCCACATCTATGGCAAGTGCTACAGGAAGTGTGGGGTGAAATGTCACCTGAGTATCTCGACAAACTGACAGCTAGAATGCCAAGGATCTGTAAAGCTGTCATTGCTGCACGTGGAGGAGTTTTTGATGAGAACACTTTGAAGTAGTTTAAGAAGTTCTGACATTTTTTTTTCAAATTGTAATTGTAATTTTTCACATTATTAATGTCCTGACTATACATTGTGATCAGTTGAGTGCCACTTTGGTGAATAAAAGTACCAGTTTCTTTCCATAAGAGCAAAATCCGATGATTTGTTTAGCATACTTTTCCTGTGGGACCGCAAATTTTGTTCTGGACATTTAAGATATTACATTGGATTATTCACGCATGCAAGCTCACAGAAAAGTAAACAATGGCTCATTTTTAGGGAATTGCTAAATGTTAATGCAGATATAATGTTTTTAGCTATTTGGGGCTTACAGCAGCAGTGATAGGTGCATAAAGAGACGTTTGTTTTTGATATCTTACAAATTTCTAATTTGACTTTACTTTTGAAAATCTTTCAAACTGTGGTATTAGGGCAACAAAATTAACTGTCACATTCATTTGGTATATGACATGTCCATTAAGGTGCTATGTGAAGGAATTTTATTTTGCTATAAATATTTCTACCCCTTTACCTCTAGTGGGCGCTTATTTTCAACGTTTTGAGGCCTTATTTATTTTTTTATTTTTAAGTAACATAAATGCAGAAGTGATGGGTATCACTGAAAAGTTCAGATTCTAAGCTTTCAAACGATACCACATATGCCTGACTTTTGTATATGGAGACTTGAGCATTTTAAGTGTAAATGTTTTTTGCGATATAGCACCCCCTCTTTGGACTGGCAGACGGGTCCATAGAGTTAAAGTACTGTGTGATTGTAAGAGAGGGCACATTGGGACAGTCCTGGGTTGTGTTAAACGTGTTTTTAAAAGAATTGTTTACCCAAAAAATTACATTCTGTCATAATTTACTAACCATCATGTCGTACCACACCCATTTGACTTTCTTTCTTCCGTGGAACAGCAAAAGAAAAATTTTTGCAGAATCATTGTCTGAGCTTCTCTTAAAATTTTTTTTTTTTTTTTGGAAGAACCATTAATATAAAGCCAATTAAATGCAAGAAAATCATTTGACAATCAGACAGTGTCCTCACTCGTACATTCACACACACAGCTGAGACTACTAATGCAGTATGTCAAGGTAATGGCTCCTAAACCTTGTAATCACACATTAACACCCTAACCACATGGCTTCACAACTCTAAACACCTCTAAAGATGCATACTATCACTTGAATGCAACATTACATAGATCAGGATTGATAGGTTAAATTTCTAACATCTGTATTTAATTTCTCGCTGTCCTGTTTGTTTGTAGAAGTCACTCTTTCTGAGGATGGATACAGTCTGGTTGTGGATGGATATGAAAGCAGAATGTATAATTATGACATCATCTGGGTTGACCGGGAGACTATAACCACTCTCAAGCTGGGTCGTATGACACTAACCATTGCACACAATAGTATCCAACACAATTGTGCTTTTTATTGAAAAGTTATGTTGTAGGGCAGGGGTCTTAAGCTAAGGACTGTTTGGTGATGTTACAAATTATGTAATATTGAGTGTTACATTTTAAACCTGGCCTATAATAACATGCGTAAAGTACCATATGAATGACCAATGTTCAGCCATGAAACTCTGTGCTGCAAGCTGATAGGTCTTTGTTGTCTTGCTGTCTGTCTGTCAGCCAATTGGCTCGCTCACATGAAACATGTTAAGCCAATTGGCTCGCATGGTGTAAGCTGACTGGTCCTTTGACATGTAATGGGGTAGCCAATCAACTTGCCTCTCTCTCTTTGTTTCACATTTAAATGACTCCGTTTTGCAGATAAGCCGGTTTCACTGCAGTGCACTATGAGAGGTTTTTCTTTGAAAATGCTGTTTGCTCAGGTGGTGCTGAGGTTTTCCTTCTATCAGCTTGCATGGTAAGGTCTGCTTTTGGCCATGACACATAGAAGCGCTTCTTTAACAAGGTAAACCATGTGCAAATTTAGCCTGGCACACACTGACCCTGTTTACAACTTGTATTAAGATGTGCCTCGGGTGATCCGATCACATTTGGTCAGGTGAGACAAATAAACAAGGTGTTTACTCCTGGTTGCTTAAAAGCGTCTTCTGTTAAGACTTGTGTTCAGATTTAGAGGGGAGGGTCTCTGATTTCATGAGGACATACATCCATCACTGTGTCAGTGTGTTACTGCATGACATTAAAGCACAACAAAGTCAGAAAACACAAAGAAAGCATGAAAAAAATGGTGCACTGTCTCTCCCAGGTACATTTAAAATTTTATCTAAGCACAAACACAACATTTTGAGCAGAGTTATCCATTATTTTAGTGTATTAACTGTATTAATGGAGCTTCAGATGTTTGTGCTTCTCATAAGTCCCTGCATATTGATATCAGACACACTGAAGTAGATCTGTGAAATTCTTGTGCTTGTGTATGTATCTGCTTTTTTATATTTTCTAATGGAATCGTTATTTCCTAAAAGTAGTTAAAGCCGCTCATAACTGGCAAAGTTTAAACTCTTGCTTTAGCACCATGGTTGATTGACAGGTGAGGGGTGGCACTTATGCTGTCCCTGGGATGCATACAGGACGGATTAGCATTTACACCTCAAATGCGATGTGGTGACATGCATTTTAGACCACATTCATATTTGGTTTTTGTGATCCGGTCACCTAAAGTTTTAGACCCCATTTAGACCTGTATTTAGAGCTGACCACATGTGATCCGATCACCAAAACGCTAAGCAGGCTGAGGCTCACGTAGAAATTAAGTCTATTAGCGTTACACTATTTGGCCAGTGGCCAAGGCACACCTAGCTAGCATACACCAGGTGCACATGGCACTTTGGAGCAAGTAACATGTTAAATCTTTCGGAGAGTTGTCAAGACTGAAATGTATTTATGTACTTTGTTTTGGATGCTTCCATGGCAGAGTCATTAAAATACTCCTGTTGTAGTGCATAAGAGTATATTATGATTCAAAGCTCAATGCTGACTCAGATCTGCCCCCTGAAATAATCTGCCACCTCCCTCACGCTACTGTACATGTGGTGGAGCCCAGTTTCATGAGTGAGTACATACATAAACTCAAATGCAAGATCTACAACCCACTCCATGCTACACCCTCCTGAGGGTACCTGCATTGTCTGTTTATATGCATTTGTGTGTATGTCTGTCTCAGCATTGAGTATTAAAGTGGAAGAGGACAGATGGGTCTTGGAGATGGGGCAGCAGTATTATTTGATTGTCGTTATCCATGACATCAAGGGCCATGTGGTTCACCTGTCACAGGTTGTGCTTCTCAGTCATCAATTTATGCTCTGTTTGCTCCACTGCATTTCCTCACCTGACAGGAGCATAACATCTGAACTTGAACCCCACTTCTTACTGTGTAGAATGCAGTGATTTTTGTCGAGGAGACTGAGGGGTTCATGACAGTGGATTCTTCCTCTGCTCCCTCCTGCCACTGCCTGCAGACTCCCAAGACAGGAAAGACCTTAATACAGGACTCACTTTAGAGCATCATCTCAGAGGTAACATGCTTACATATACACACTAAAGCACCATTCACATTGACAACAATTTGCTGCCACAAAGCATCCAGAAATCATTCATTTTCAATGAGAGTTGTTTGTTTCCAAAGTTTAATTACACAATACTGATGTAATTTAACACACACGGATGGCACATAAAATGTCAAATTTCCTGCTGGGATTTTATTCTGTTCAGTTGCTCAGTGTGAAGGGTTCAGTAAGCAATTATGTAAAAGTACAGTTCAGTCTTATTGGAGTAAATGGCACAAGCTGTTTGCAGATCTAGAGAGGAGCCTCACATGAGGGTGCATCAGGGCCGGTCAACCCATTAGGCGACATAGGCGACCGCCTAGGGCGGCATCGCTTCGGGGGCGCCAATCTACCATGCCAATAAGTATATGTTCAATCTGTGTCGAACAAAATGCACCCTGTGTGTTCCGATGATGTGTTGTGTCACCCCCCACAGAACAAATAGGCTGTGTACTAAATGCCTTACTACCATACTAGTCTTACTGTTTCTGTGAGACAGTGAGAGTAGAATGGAGAGTATGCCATTGTGAACACAGCCATAGACTCACGAGTGCGGGGCTCGTGAATCGAAGTGATGCCCGATGCGTGAATTAATCAGTCTTTTAAGTCGGTTCTTCTCAATGAATTTGTCTAACATGCGGGCTGAGTCATTTGAAGCTATTTGTCATACAGTAAAACAGTAATGGGATGCTTTAGAACAGTGGTTCCTAACCAGGGGTCCCCTTAGGGGGGCGGCAGAGTTCACGGGGGGGCGCGGAACCTCGCGTACTTTGATGCAGTATGACAGCATGTCAGCTTCCTCGTCTAACTCAATGTGATAAGCAATATCTCAATAAAAAAAAACGTGCAAAGACTTGACACCCTGGCAACTGTAGCAAAACTTTATGAAATGTCACTCAACCGACCAGAGCCTCTTTATAAAACTGCATGAGATGAAGCGCATCAAATATATTCTGTGGAGGTACACTGACTGTCACATGGCCAAGTGCCTGTGAGTTTACTTTTCTTGGATTTTGGAATAACTGTAACATCATAACCACGCACTGCAAGACTGCAAAATGTATTAGAACTGCATTTGTTGACGTGTTAACGCATTATAAGAAGACAATCAAACGAATGCAGGAATCTGCGCCGTGGTGGACGAAATACCAGTAGAAATGAGTTAACAGCAAGAAATGTTAAAGTATCATGTCTATTGCTGTTATGCAAAATCCTGCCGCATGGCAAAGAATGCGCATTCCAAAAAATCATTATATTGTAATATATTATTTCAAGGAAAAAAAGGCTGGGAACCACTGCTTTAGAAGACAGAGAACAAAAACAACAGTGAATGAAGTGAATATTTACTTACCATTCACTGAAACAAAACCTGCAGCTGGATTCAGTCGTTTGCCAGTGATGAAGATCATGTGCGAGTCTACTTCAGGTAAAGATACTTTCTAAATAAAAGTGTATCAAAACACTTGCATTACATGAAAGCTCTTAAAAGTACCAAAGCCAAACCAATGCTATGTATTTTGGACATGTTCTTTGGAGTAGCCTTCCATATAAATACCATGATATAGGCCTACTTTATATTATAAAATAATAAAATAAAAATACCAAGGTTTTACCATATTGTAAAACTTATTGTACCATCACTGTACCATGATACTGCCACTGCAGGCTTTTGAGAAAGGTAACTTTGATTTTTTTCAATCGTCATGCAGTCGTTATGTTTCAGCAAGATGAGCTCCGGGGAAACGCTGCTCATTAGTTTCGGTCTGCAACTTCCTGTCGATCCCTGTACTCTTAAGTATCATGTATCATCCATTAGATTAATGGAACAAAAAGGGAGGAAAAACTTTCCAAACTGCCTCCAAGGGAAATCATCCTTCAGGCATGCATACATTTTCAGACTTTCACAGTGAAAGCTATGGTGTTGCCTTTTGGTTTGCCTGACTGTTTGACTTATTTTTTAATAACATACAACTAAATTCATGTGTTATGTAATAGGATGGTGTAAATTGGCCTGTCATCCCACCAATCAGAGTGCGACAGGAAGTGGAAATCTTCAGTCCCCTCACCGAGCAGCCCTCTGTGATTGTTTCCATGGCAACCCCACAAAAAGCTGTACCAGAACAATATTCAGGTGGAGTAAGAGTCAATATTGTTTAAGTACATGTGTTGGGGGAGAATGACAGTTTGCTGTTATAGATTATGTGTTTATTAGGTGGAGGGAGGTAGTGGCTCTGTGACGTTGGGAAGTGCCTGCCACAAGTGAAATTGCCACAGTAACAGTAAAGGGGCCAGACTGAAATTCAGGCTTCAGATTGCAAAACCCAGCTATGTAAAGCAGTTGCACATTTACATTTTTTGCACACTATCATATATTTGAGCATATACAGTGTGATGACATTAGTTTCATTCATTACAAATTACAGTATATTATCAACAAAGAAAAAATTATGTGAATATAAGAATATCTTGGTAGATGATAAGCTATGTCCCCCTTTTGCTTTAATGACAACATGCACTTGAGCTGGCATGGGCTTCACAAGTTTGTGCAAAACCTGATAATTCATATTACCCAAGCATCATTTGAGAATGTTCAAAAGAGCATCTTGTGTGCTTAAATGGAAGCAAGGAAATCTGACCTCTTGTACAAACATGGTAAAAGTCACACATTTGCTTAATAACTGATCTACAAATAGTACAGAATCTCAATTATGTCTGCACCAAAATATTCAATTTTATCATAATGTTCCTAAAATTCTAGAATTCCAATTTTATTTCAAAAGTTTATCTCGGTGTTTAAATTAGTTTTTGAATCCCATATTTTCAATGTGAATTCAGACTTTTGGATCCCACTGTATACTTCTCTCATTGTCTGTGTACAGGTGATGGTTGTGATGCCTGGCTGGTTGCAATTCATGCCCCAGAGGGTTGACTGCCAAGTGTGGGACAGTATAGACCTTCCCTTGGCTCTGTGGGGCATCCAGGACCCCTCAGACACTTACTCTCAAACCCACAATGACTTTGATACATGTTCGACAATTACAGGAGCACTGGTGTAATACACAGTACTCAATGTGGAGGTTCTGTACTGGAGGAGAGACATCTTGTGCCTGTCACAGACTGCAGTTTTCTCTCTCTAGACATCCACACTGAACCCACTGGTGTCTTCACACATGTGCCAGGTACAGTATTCCTCCTGCCCAGTCTTGTCCCCTTTCTACCAGTGCATTTGACCCTTCACTAAGTCCTGCCTAAAAATGTTACTAACCAGTCTTACCTAAGCAGCTGTTGCCATCTGCCTTATTAAACAAGTTTTTGCTCTTTTTTTCTACTCTTTTCTAATAGTGAGTATATGGACAGACCTGTGTGTTTGGATAGTTTTAAAAAGAAGTTTACAGGAATTATCCAAAAGATAGGTAAAAGTTGTTGCCTGGGTAATTATAATAGTGACACAAGGTACAGACAGTATTTGTTTCCTTTCCAAATGTTTAAATAAATCTTGAGAATTATTTGCTGTCAATCAAGCTTTATGTCTGCCCTCATGCCCAAATGGACATGTTTAACATGTCCACCTACACCTACTTTTGCTTTAAAGTAAATTAATGTTTATAACTTAACGTTAATTTATATATTGATTTAGATCATAATAGAGACTTAAAAGTTAAAACGTTCACTGTAGGTTGTAAAAACATAGGAACAATTTTGTTCACTTATACTATTGTTATCAATTGTAAACTCTATCAGATGATATCTTTTCAGTTGACTGTGATAAGCATTTGCCTCAATTCTCATTTTTGCAGTCTGCATAGTTTCCAATTGTGTTACTGTGTAATTGAACAATTTCATTTAAAAAAAACAAAAAAAAAACGACAGCCCGTGTAATGATAACATCTTCAGTAAAGCTTGTCTGAGCGAGCAACCGTAAACAAGGATAATGGAGCTTAGTTAAGAGTCAGTTGTATATAGTCCATTCATCCACCCTCTACTGATTCTTTCAGTATTCTGTTCAGATGGCACCATATTCATTCATCCGCCTGCTCTAAGATTTTTTCTTCAGGCCACATCGAACATGAGGAATAAGTGATCTACTCCCAGTCACACACAGACACCCTCTTTCTCTCCCTTTCTCTTTCTGCCCCCTCTCTTATTTAGGACTTCCTCTCTACTGCGTGCACAAATTAAAATAGGATTAATTAGTTAATTTCTCCTGATTTAATTTAAAGTACTGAGAAAATCAATAGGCTCTCTCTCTCTCTCTGTAATCTGCTTAGTGCATTAGCGCATAAACATCAAGTTGATGGAATGTGTGCGTGTTTGTGTTTGACAGAGGAGTTATGTACCGATACTAACTTGCTTAGCTGTCTGGCATGTGAATCAAGCACTTGAAGTAATGGGAATCCCAGCAAACAATCCAGGAGTAAAACTTCTCATATTTAAAACACAGTTTGCGTTAGTTCAACCAGAATAACATTTCATGAGTTCACAATCTCTAAACATTAGGTAAACATGCTGTACACTGTCCGTGATGGAAATGTTGAATTACAAGATCAAATTACCTCTTTGACTGTGTCTTTCTCCCTTGTTTTCTTTTTCATTTTCTTTTGCTTTATTCTTCTCTTTCTTGCTTTAAGTCAATAGTATAATTACAACAATTAACTCTTCTTACTCCTTAGGGCTTTTCACACTGCGCTTTACCCCAGGTTATCTTCATTCTAAACCCCGCTTTTAACCCTGGGTAAAGCAAAGTTTCACACTTGTAATTTCAAAAGGGGGTTAGCAGAGCTTTTTACCCGGGGTTATAAAACCTTGCTCTGGAGCAGGGTTAGCACTGCATTTGCGGGGTTAACCATAGATATACATACGTAGATGCCTCATCGGCTGGTTCGGATATATCAACTGCGCCGCTATTTTGTAATGGTCAACAAGGAGAGCGGTTTGAATGCAAGTGAATGTAGAAGAAGCCTCAGACCGCTGCATAAACTGCTTTTGTGTGGAAACAGTTCATCATGTAATGAATTGACTGACTGGATGCTAATTTTCAGTATGTTTGCCATGATATATTCATTTGAAGAGGACTTTATTTGCAGTTTGCTATGAAGAAAACCCCTGTTTTAGAAGTGAAGTCAGGAATTTTTATATCATCTAAAATATTGCCCAATTTTTATGGAAAATCAGATAATCTGACTCTAGACTGCTACAGACCATATCAATTTACTTTCATGTGTTGATGGACGGCTCTTGACCTTTTCAGTATAGCGGACGTGCCGACATATCGCGGCCCATTGGAACAGCTGCTAATAAGGTATCTATGTATAGATATATACGGGGTTAACCCTGTATTGCGGTGCCAAAGGTATACAGTGTGAAACGATGCAGTGTTAGAATGTTTTAGAAAGTTGTTTAGCAACAGACAACAAATCATATAATGCCTTACTGTTTACCTCACTAAATATTCATGCACTGTTTACATTCTCCATCTGAGAAAAAACAGTAAAGTGTCGAACAGTGGTGGCAAACGCGATTACAGGGGTGATGAAAAGACAGTATTCCATGTTTTCATGGTATATTTCTGAAGACGAAAGACAAACACAGCTGATGTGCTTGGCGACAATTCCACAGAAGAGCAGCTCCATTTACAAGTTGCGTGTCCATTGCAAGCTGTATTCGTCCAATCATTGTAATTGACACCACAAAACATGCAATGCGGGGTTTAAGAATGTACAGTGTGAAACAGGATAGTCCAGGATATATTAACCCAGGGTTAACGATTTCAAGTGTGAAAAGCCCTCCTGAGATGTTACATTGTCTTGTGCAATCTCAAAAAGCAAAAATAAATGAATAAATAAAAAAGGCTTTTGTTTTAAAATATATCTTTTACGTACTGTTGTCACTGTACACACAGTAGGCTTTCTAGAAATATAAATTTATATTTTTATTATAGTATAGAAATGTAATGTAAAGTGGTAGAACCAAAACACACACATAGACGTGCCATATTAGTCATGATGTCTTGCCCTAACACCCTGTCTACACCAGGCACATCCATTGATGCAACGCGCCGCAACGGCTTGAGGCTGTCTACATTGGACGCTTTGACATGAACGTTGTACACCATTTAATTTGTGTAGTAGCGCCAGCTCAGGCAGCGCAAAATGGAACGTGACACCCATTTGTTGTCGGCACGATGGACGCGCCGCAATGGACCCTTCCAGTGTAGACAGCATCGTTGATTATAATGGGGTTATATTGTTTTTGATGCGATGTGTTTTCACTCGCATCAGTGTATATTCTTAGCCGGTAATGTATGGTTTAAGATATTACATTTGCAAAAAACATGTCGATATTTCACAGAGTCGAGATGACCGTTTTTTATAGACATGTGCCTCACCTGAGTGTGTAGATAACATGAAGAGATGGTCTGAGGTTAGTTACATTGATATCATTAATTATTCTGAGTTGTGACAGCCAACAACTGGACAAGTTGAGCCTGAAATTCATTTTTACACTAAGCAACACTTAAATGGTTGTTGTTCTCCTCTGGATTGATCGTTTTGGCAGTTTTTACTTGGCGTCTTGAGACCAGAAATACAAAATAAGAAATTAGAATCATCATGGCCCAGTGGTTGTTCAGGAAAACGTCTCCGGTTACTGGAACGAGACATTGCAATGAACGCTATGGGGAAATTCCTTTTCCACGACCTCCTTGAATCCCTTGTATCATAATGGCAATCTTATGATTGGCAATGATGTTTGAGCCCCGCCCCTTTAGGCACTCATTTGCCCTATATAAGTGGGCGCTCAAACATAATTTCTTCAGAATTTTCCGACTGAGGGATTAGAACGCATCGCTCATCCTTTGAAACTCTGATGTAATAGTGCGGCCAAGTTTTGCAATGTCTCGTTCCCTTCATCTCAGGGAACCGAGGTTACATGAGTAGTCGGAGAGGTTACATGAGTAGCCCTATCGATTCAGTTAACTTGACATTGCAATGAACGCTATGGGGAACGGACTCCCATCACGCCACACTACGTACGTCATACCCTTAGATGTACCAGGGTAGAAACACTTATATGTATATATGTATATGAGGTCACGGGCCCTTCAGGCGGTGACTTATATGTCTTCAAGTGTATATGAAAATGAATAACCCCTCATGGTGAAAACCAGATGGAAAGTTAATCTTAATCTGAGGATCTATATGAGTCATATAATACACACAGAATAATTTTGTGCATCCTCCATAACAAACGAAGAGCTGATCCGACAGTCTAAACTGGCGAGTGGGCTCCGCATACGTGTGCAATGCCCTCACGGGGCATAATAAAAGCAATAACTTTTCATTCGAATTAGACAGTGGAGAAGAGAAAGCTTGTAGGTACACTATCTGAGCCCTGAAGGGTGTGGAAATCACCGTAGGCACATAGCCTTTTTTGGGTTTGATGGTGGCTTTTGAAAGCCCCGTACCGAATTACAGACATGAAATGTCAACCAACAGCGTCTGTATATCACCAGCCTGTTTGACTGAGGCCAGAGCCAACAGCAGTGCAGTCTTTAACTCAACAGATTCCAATGGTTCAAACGGGGGGCTCATGAGCACACTCAGCACCAGATTTAAGTCCCATATTGAAATCATAGCAGGGTGAGGGGGGTTCAAGTGCCTTGCTCCCCTAAGGAACTTTATGATCAGATCATGTCTGCCAATAGAGGAACCAGCCACTGGGGCGTGAAATGCCGATATGGTCGCTACATAGACCTTAAGCGTTGACGGAGTAAGATCTGCATCCAACTGCTCTTGAAGGAGTGTAAGGATCTCCATTATGGAGCAATTCACTGGGCCTTTGCTGCGAGAAGAGCACCAATCCACAAACACACGGCATTTTAGTGCATCTTGTAGACGGTGCTCTAGTCTGCAAAATGGTGTTCATTACAGACTGAGCTAGTTCGGGCTCATTCGCTGTTCAGGAGCCATAAGTGTAGGTTGCACAGCTCCCGCTGGGGATGCCAAATCATGCCCTGCACATGAGGAATCAGATCCCTCCTCAGTGGTATTTCCACGGAGGGCCGCCTAATATCTCCATAATTCCTGGAAACCATGGCTGGTTGGGCCATTTTGGTGCAACCAACAGAACCGTTTTCTTGTCCTCTCAGACTTTGTTGATGACAGAGTGGAGGAGATGTACTGGGAGAAACGCATATTTGCATTTTGTCAGCCACTTGTGGGCCAAGGCATCCACTCCCAGCAGGGCTTGGGACATGGAGTACCAAAGAGGGCAGTGGGCTGTCTATGCGGAAGCAAATAGGTCGACTTCCACTTTGCAGAACATTTCCCAAATCCTCAGAACCGTCTGAGGATGAAGTCTCCATTCCCCCACCATTGGTCCCTGGTGCAATAGCATGTCCGCTCAGCAGTTCAGACGGCCCGGTACATATGTCGCGCCCAGGGAGAGGAGATGGCGCGCACTCCACACGAGGAGGCGTTTCGCCAGGCTCAACATTGGTAGCGATCAAGTGCCGCCCTGGTGATTTATGTACGCTACCACTAACATATTGTCTGAACGAATCAGAACATGATGATTCACTATGTCGGAATGGAAAGCTTTCACCACTAAGAAGACGGCTAGTATTTCCAAGCAGTTGATGTGCCATGCCCATTTCGCACCTGTCCAAGTGCTGAAAGCCGGGTGTCCATCGCACAGCGTGCCCCAACCCATGTTGGGCGCATCCGTGGTCACCACTTTTCATGTGAAAACCTGACCCAGCATCACACCCTGCTGATAAAGGTTTGGAGCTGTCCATGGTACTAGAGCAGCCAGGCAGCAGCGAGTCATGGTGACACGCATGTGCCCCCGGTGCCAGACGTGACTCGGTACATGGTGTTTGAGCCAGCACTGGAGAGGTCTCACGTGTAAAAGACCAAACAGTATGACAGGGGATGCTGCCACCATAAAACCCAGCATTTTCTGAAAAACTTCAGTGGAAATGTTTTCCCCAGTTTGAACTGAGACAGACACTGGTGAATGGTCTTGACGCGCTCGCTCAAGAGGTGCACACGCATGCTCATGGAGTTGAGTCAAACCCCCAAAAGGAGATTTGTTGGCTAGGAGAAAGTGTGCTTTTCGCCCAGTTGACATTGAGTATCAAGTCCCTGTGCTCACATAGCAGAGCCTCTGATCATGGCAGTAATAGCTAATCATCGAGGTAATTCAGAATGCACATGCCATTCATCTTCGAAGGGGCGACTGCCGGATCGACACATTTCATGAACGTGCGTGGGGCCAGAGACAATCCGAGGGGAAGGACTTTGAATTTATATGTCATCCCTTCGAACGTGAATCTCAAGAACAGCCTGTGATGCGGTACAATTCAGATATGAAAGTACATGTCCTTTAGATCTGTTGAAGCAAACCAGTACTGTGGGCGGATGTGCGATAAGATCTGTTTCTGAGTTAACATTTGAATGGCCGTTTTGCAAGCATGCTGTTCAAATGTCTCAGATCTAAAATTGGCCAGAGCCTGCCACCGTTCTTCTGTAAGAAAGGGTTGCAGCTGTAAAACCCTTTGTGGGCGTGGCAGCTCAGAACAGTCTCTATCGCATCTTTTGCAAGATTGTGAATTTCTGCACATAATACAGGCACGTATGACGGAACCGTCGAGGACAAAATGCTGTTGAAGCGAGGCAATCTGCATGCGAATTGGATTGAATACCCATGTTTGATCATTTTTAGCACCCAATCTGACATGCCCGTGAGCACCCCCCACACGTTCACGTAATGGGATAGCAGGCGCTTTATATCTGACACTAATTATCTCACCATTGGGAAGCGGTTGTGCACAGTGTGTGAAATGGGGAAGCAAGGCAAATTCTCAAGAATGGTTCTGTGCCAAAGTTAATAAGTACACTAAGGTATGGTTTGAGCGTGCAAACATAAGAGAGAGAATTGTTTGTATGTGATCATTATGAACAGAACCCAAAGAGGGCTTAATTCAAATGTCACAGATGCAGATAGGCTGGAGGCCACCATCTTTCTGCATTTGATGAGAAAATAACGGCTGTGACATTCTCTCTGTGCACCGTAGGGGAAACAACCCCTCTCTCACAAGGAGATTTACTAGCTCAGAGCGCAGAATGGGCATGTCCTGGAGCATTGCCTTTAAATTGTTTAACTTGGGTCAATCGTTTTGGGTAGCCTTCCACAAGCTTCTCACAAAAAGTTGCTGGAATTTTGGCCCATTCCTCCAGACAGAACTGGTGTAACCGAGTCAGGTTTGTAGGCCTCCTTGCTTGCGCACGCTTTTTCAGTTCTACCCACAACTTTTCTATTGTATTGAGGTCAGGTCTTTGTGATGGCCACTCCAGTACCTTGACTTTGATGTCCTTAAGCCATTTTGCCACAACTTTGTAGGTATGCTTGGGGTCTTTGTCCATTTGGAAGACCCATTTGCGACCGAGCTTTAACCTCCTGGATGATGACTTGAGATGTTGCTTCAACATATCCACATAATTTTCCTTCCTCATGATGCCACCTATTTTGTGAAGTGCACCAGTCCCTCCTGCAGCAAAGCACCCCAACAACATGATGCTGCCACCCCCATGCTTCATGGTTGGGATGGTATTCTTCGGCTTGCAAGCCTCACCCTTTTTCCTCCAAACATAACGATGGTCATTATGTCCAAACAGTTCAATTTTGGTCTCATCAGACCAGAGGACATTTCTCCAAAAAGTAAGATCTTTGTCCCCATGTGCAGTTGCAAACTGTAGTCTGGCTTTTTTATGGCGGTTTTGGAGCCGTGGCTTCTTCCTTGCTGAGCAGCCTTTCAGGTTATGTCGATATAGGACTCGTTTTACTGTGGATATAGATACTTGTCTAACTGTTTCCTCCAGCATCTTCACAAGGTCCTTTGCTTTTGTTCTGGGATTGATTTGCACTTTTTGCACCAAACTATGTTCATCTCTAGGAGACAGAATGCATCTCCTTCCTGAGTGGTATGATGGCTGTGTGGTCCCATGGTGTTTATACTTGCGTACTGTTGTTTGTACAGATGAACGTGGTGCCTTCTGGCATTTGGAAATTGCTCCCAAGGATAAACCACACTTGTGGAGGTCCACAATTATGTTTTTCTGAGGTCTTGGCTGATTTCTTTTGATTTACCCATGATGTCAAGCAAAGAGGCACTGAGTTTGAAGCTAGGCCTTAAAATACATCCATAAGTACACCTCCAATTGACTCCAATTAGCCTATCAGAAGCTAAATTAGGTTTGACATCATTTACTGGAATTTTCCAAGCTGCTTAAAGGCACAGTTAACTTAGTGTATGTAAACTTCTGACCCTCTGGAATTGTGATATAGTAAATTAAATGTAAAACAATCTGTCTGTAAAAATTACTCATGTCATACAAAGTAGATGTCCTAAACGATTTGCCAAATCTATAGTTTGCTAATATGAAATCTGTGGAGTGGTTAAAAAATTAGTTTTAATGACTTCAACCTAAGTGTATGTAAACTTCTGACTTCAACTGTACAGGTGCATCTCAATAAATTAGAATGTCGTGGAAAAGTTCATTTATTTCAGTAATTCAACTCAAATTGTGAAACTCGTTTATTAAATAAATTCAATGCACACAGACTGAAGTAGTTTAAGTCTTTGGTTCTTTTAATTGTGATGATTTTGGCTCACATTTAACAAAAACCCACCAATTCACTATCTCAAAAAATTAGAATATGGTGACACGCCAATCAGCTAATCAACTCAAAACACCTGCAAAGGTTTCCTGAGCCTTCAAAATGGTCTCTCAGTTTGGTTCACTAGGCTACACAATCATGGGGAAGACTGCTGATCTGACAGTTGTCCAGAAGACAATCATTGACACCCTTCACAAGGAGGGTAAGCCACAAACATTCATTGCCAAAGAAGCTGGCTGTTCACAGAGTGCTGTATCCAAGCATGTTAACAGAAAGTTGAGTGGAAGGAAAAAGTGTGGAAGAAAAAGATGCACAACCAACCGAGAGAACCGCAGCCTTATGATTGTCAAGCAAAATCGATTCAAGAATTTGGGTGAACTTCACAAGAAATGGACTGAGGCTGGGGTCAAGGCATCAAGAGCCACCACACACAGACATGTCAAGGAATGTGGCTACAGTTGTCGTATTCCTCTTGTCAAGCCACTCCTGAACCACAGACAACGTCAGAGGCGTCTTACCTGGGCTAAGGAGAAGAAGAACTGGACTGTTGCCCAGTGTTCCAAAGTCCTCTTTTCAGATGAGAGCAAGTTTTGTATTTCATTTGGAAACCAAGGTCCTAGAGTCTGGAGGAAGGGTGGAGAAGCTCATAGCCCAAGTTGCTTGAAGTCCAGTGTTAAGTTTCCACAGTCTGTGATGATTTGGGGTGCAATGTCATCTGCTGGTGTTGGTCCATTGTGTTTTTTGAAAACCAAAGTCACTGCACCCGTTTACCAAGAAATTTTGGAGCACTTCAGGCTTCCTTCTGCTGACCAGCTTTTTAAAGATGCTGATTTCATTTTCCAGCAGGATTTGGGACCTGCCCACACTGCCAAAAGCACCAAAAGTTGGTTAAATGACCATGGTGTTGGTGTGCTTGACTGGCCAGCAAACTCACCAGACCTGAACCCCATAGAGAATCTATGGGGTATTGTCAAGAGGAAAATGAGAAACAAGAGACCAAAAAATGCAGATGAGCTGAAGGCCACTGTCAAAAAAACCTGGGCTTCCATACCACCTCAGCAGTGCCACAAACTGATCACCTCCATGCCACGCCGAATTGAGGCAGTAATTAAAGCAAAAGGAGCCCCTACCATGTATTGAGTACATATACAGTAAATGAACATACTTTCCAGAAGGCCAACAATTCACTAAAAATGTTTTTTTTATTGGTCTTATGATGTATTCTAATTTTTTGAGATAGTGAATTGGTGGGTTTTTGTTAAATGTGAGCCAAAATCATCACAATTAAAAGAACCAAAGACTTAAACTACTTCAGTCTGTGTGCATTGAATTTATATAATACACGAGTTTCACAATTTGAGTTGAATTACTGAAATAAATTAACTTTTCCACGACATTCTAATTTATTGAGATGCACCTGTATATAGGGCAAATGCTCGCCTAAAGAGGTGGGGCTCAAACATCATTGCCAATCAAAGATTGCTATTATGATACTAGGGCTTCAACTAGGTCGTGGAAAAGGCATTTCCCCATAGCGTTCATTGCAATGTCAAGTAAACTGAATCAATAGGGAACTGTGGATAGCCAGTTTTATAACTTCATTGCCATGACGATGTAATGTCAAAAAAAAATATTAATTCCAACACATGAAACAGAAAATCAAAACATAAATGCACAGAATCAACTTTTAACCCCCATTATTCCCCCTCGCAATCCCCAGCTCCACTCTAACCCCCAACAAACATCCCTGTGGTCAAAGCCAAATCACACACACACACAAAAAAACACAAAAAACCAAAAACCAAATATATACAGTATTTTTTATATATATATATATATATATATATATATATTAAAAAAAAATAATAATAATAATCACACACATTCAAACTATAATCCCTCTCCACTGCCCCTCCCCGAGAGCCCTCCAAAAAGGTCAGATAGCTGCCCCACTTCATATCAAGTACCCTCAGGTTGCCCAGCGTTCTATCTGACATCTCCTCAAATGCTGCCACCCTGCCCATCTCCGTGCTTCACTCCCGAAATGAGGGTGCATCAGCCAACTTCCATCCATTCAGAATGATCTGTCTGCCAATCATGACACTGCTCAGGACCCAACTTTCCATGTGTTTATTCCCTATATTGATGACCGCCCCATCGCCCAAAATACAGAGCCTGGGGCAAAATGAAATTTGAGTACCCAATACATCACACACAAAACTCCAAACCTTCAACCAAAATTTTTGTATCTTAACACACCACCAAAAAACATGAGTTGTGTCTCATGGTGGGTGTGTCTTTAAGACAAAGCCTATACAATCTAGAGGGGTCCAATAGAATTGATGTAAAATCTTTAATTGCATAAGGTGCACCCTTGCATCTCTAGATGCAAACTTGATGTTTTTTAGAATCCTAGCCCACACTCCCTCCTCCAATACCAAGTTTAAATCTTTCTCCCATAATCTCTTGAGAGAAGTTGAAGCTCCATCCCCCAGACTCTGAATTAGCAGGGAGTAATACACTGATGCCTCATGACCATTTCAAAAAGCAGTAATCACCACTCCCAGAGTATCTGCCACTCCAGGGGGGTGTATGCCACTCCCAAAAATAGTACAGAGCAGGTGGCGCAGCTGTAAATACCTACAGAACTGAGATCTGTGAATCCTAAAATGTTGAACCAAATTTTCAAAGGACCTCAACACTCTACTCTCATATAGGTCACTGAGTGTATTAACCTCCCTCACAATCCACTCTGACCAGCAGAAAGGGGACTTATTAATATATAATTTTGGGTTCAGTCATATGCTTGAGGCAGCATTTAAATAAATGTCTGAATTAAACACTCTGGACTCTTTTGTCCATACCGAGTGCAAATGCGAGATAACGGGGTGTAACTTAACTTCTCCGATTAGTTTGATAGAAAGGCTTTGCAATGGCGAAATAGGGGCAAGAACTTACTTTTCAATACAAAACCAGGGAAGGGCACTCTCAGGTGGAAGCGACCAGTGAGCCAAATGTCTGAGACCGAATGCATAATAACAAAACAAAATCTTGGATAGGCCTAGCCCACCTTTGTCAATCGGCCTATGCAACTTACTGAAATGTAGTCTGGGACGTTTACCATTCCGAATGAAGGACTTTGCTATGCTATCAAATTGCTAGAAATAAGAGAGGGGGACATCTATATAATTTTGGAATACAGTTCATTTTAATAACATTAACCTTCCCAATCACAGATAAATGTCATGATGCCAACATCACTCTAAAACCTTTTTATTAAAGAGTAAAAATTAACTCTAACTAAATCACACAAATTTGCTGGGAATAAAATAACCAAATACTTAATGCCCTGTTTGGGCCACTGGAAGGCACCCGGCTGAAAGGCCATTACCGGGCAGTACGCTGTCAGAGCCAAAACTTCAGATTTAGACCAATTAACTCTGTATCCTGGGAACTTCGAAAAGGAATTAATAATTCTGTGGAGGCAAGGCATAGATCTAGTAGGGTCGGAGACGAATAATAAAATATAATCTGCATAAGAAAAAGCTTATGCTCCACACCTCCCGCCACCACCCCTGGAAACTCATCGTCCTTTCTAATCATGGCTGCTAATGGTTCCAGGGCAAGACAGAACAATAATGGGTAAAGAGGGCAACCCTGCCGGGTGCCCCTATCCAGAGTAAAATGATCTGAAAATAACCGCTGCTACCAGGTGTTTATAAAGTAACTTAATCCAACCAATAAAAGTACTCCCAAACCCGTACATTTTCAAAACCTTAAAAAGATTATACCATTCTACCATACCAAACACCTTTTCGGCGTCAAGTGAGATGGCAGCGACCAGAGTCTGATCATTCACCACTGACCACATGATATTGATGAAACGCCTAATGTTATCAGAAGAGCTATGGCCCTGAATAAACCCCACCTGATCTATATGTATAAGAGATGTCATAACTTAATCGGTTGGCCAAAATTTTTGACAATATTTTAACATCTAGCTGGATCAGAGAAATTGGACGGTAACTCTTACACTCGCTTGGATCTTTGTCCTTTTTAAGAATCAGACTGATCCGGACTTGCGTCATGGTTGGCGGAAGCTTTCCATTCTTTAATGACTCCATATAAAATTCTAGCAAAAGTGGAGCCAGTTCTGTAGCATAAGATCTAAAAAAAAACTCAGTGGCAAAGCCATCTGGCCCTGGAGCCTTGCCTGTAGGCAAGGCCTTAATTATCTCGCCAAGCTCCTCCAAGGTTATCTCAGAATCAAGAGAATTCTTTGCTCAGCCGTCAGTTTAGGAAGTTCTAATGGTTCCACAAAGTTTCTAATATCCTCATCAGTAGACAAAGACATGGAACTATAGAGATCAAGATAGAATTCTTTAAAAGCATTATTTTTTTTATTTTTTGGGGGGATTTTTTCCCCTTTTTCTCCCAATTTGGAATGCCCAATTCCCAATGCGCTCTAAGTCCTGGTGGTCGCTTAGTGATTTTGCCTCATTCCGGGTGGCGGAGGACGAATCGCAGTTGCCTCCACGTCTGAGACAGTCAACCCGCGCATCTTATCACGTGGCTTGTTGAGCGCGTTGCCACGGAGACATAGCGCGTGTGGAGGCTTCACGCCATCCACCGCGGCATCTGCGCTCAATTCACCATGCGCCCCACCGAGAACAAACCACATTATAGCGACCACGAGGAGGTTACCCCATGTGACTCTACCCTCCCTAGCAACTGGGCCAATTTGGTTGCTTAGGAGACCTGGCTGGAGTCACTCAGCCCGCCCTGGGATTCTAACTAGCGAACTAGCAAACTCCAGGGGTGGTAGCCAGCGTATTTTACCACTGAGCTACCCAAGCCCCTCTTTAAAAACATTATTAATATCAATGGCTGAGGTAAATATTTCACCACTAGCAGATTTCACTGAGGGAATGGTAGAAAAAGACTCTCTCTGTTTTATATATCTAGCCAGAAGTTTTCCTGCCTTGTCCCCTGACTCAAAGTATGACTGTCTTGCCCTGAATAGCCAAAACTCCACCTTCCGCGACAAAATGGTATTATATCTGTATTTCAATCCGGTCAATTCTCTGAGACGACATTCGGCACTTCATCTCTGCCATGGCACTTTTAATATTCCCTTCCAACTCCACGAGTTCTTGTGCTTTGGATTTTTTGGTGAATGAGGCATACTGTATGATCCGGCCCCTAAGAACCGCCTTAAGTGCCTTCCAAACCACCAGTTGGTCTCCATATAAACATTGATTTCAGCCTTTAACATTTGTTGGAATTCAGGATTTTGCAAAAGGGATACATTAAAGTGCCAACTATATGATTTCCTTTTCTCCATATGTGGCAACACCTCTAAACTCATCAGGGTGTGATCTGAGATTAAAATATTTCCAACTGAGCAATCAACAACAGATGAAATGAGGGACTTAGATATAATTTAAAAAAATCTATTCTAGAATAAATCTTATGGACTGATGAAAAAAAAAATGTATAGTCCCTACCAGATGGGTTCAAAAGTCTCCAAATATCTGTAAGACCAAGATTTTTACACATCCTGTGAAGTGTCAATGTTGCTCTGGAGGGCTTACATACTTTTGCTTCACTATGATCAAGGACTGAGTCCATCAAAAGATTAAAGTCTCCTCCCAGTATTATATCATGAGGGGTGCCAGCGGCTTGCAACATCCCTTCAAGATCTATAAAAAAGTCCTGATCATCAATGTTAGGTGCGTAAATATTAGCCAAAATAAGACTTTGCCCCTGAATTTCTGCTAAAACAATAATGACCTAATTTATCTTTAATCTGTTTGAGACGTTTTAATTGTAGATGCTTACTTAACAGTGTAATGACTCTCCTGCTCTTGCTTGA
Source organism: Myxocyprinus asiaticus (assembly GCF_019703515.2). Lineage (NCBI taxonomy): Eukaryota > Metazoa > Chordata > Actinopteri > Cypriniformes > Catostomidae > Myxocyprinus > Myxocyprinus asiaticus. Next base: position 25,454,666 of record NC_059358.1, on the reverse strand, counting down.
GCCAGCACTAAAGAAAACATGTCCACCCCATATCTTCCCAAATTGTTCAGCTTCCTGCGGGGAAAGATGCATTTCTTGTAGAAATACTTCTGTAGAAATATGTTATATTTCTTACGCTTAAGAAGAGAAATAACCTTCCTTCTTTTTATGGGGTGCCTTAACCTATTCACATTCCACGTCAATCCACTCCTATTAACATTTTACATTTTGAAATATTAGGAAGAAATTGATTGTGTGTCAAAAACAAAATTATAAAGACCACATTCCAATATTAGTGCAACAATCAAACCTCTGAACCAAACAAACAGAAAAAAGAAAAATGTGCACATTAACCCCGCGCATGACAGCGCCAATTGGCGTCCATCCTTCTAAACTCAAACAGTCCATGTACGCCTACGAGAGCCCCTGCGACAACTTTGCTGTCGGATTCCTCAAGTCCGGTGTTTCTATACAAATTTTGTGGGACAGAATTACACAACAAAAGATAATCTATAAAACAAACTCCAGCCAATAGGAGGCATAAGCACAAAGAATGTGCAGATTCATCCACAACACTGTCCTGAAGGTGTGTTACTCCACAAAACAAACTCCAGCCGCTAGGCAGAACCACCAAAAAGAAACAAAAAAGACATTCAGTTCCTTCGAACAGTCAAGTGAATGTTCAGTGAGTCAGTCCATTCGGCTACAATGTGAGTACCACAAAATAACTTGCTCATTACATTGACTTTATGAAGGACATTGCTTGCTGGGGACATTTTTACAGCCATCCTTAGCATCTATTCTCAATTTGGCCAGGAACATCAGTGCAAAAGCAACCTTCCGTTGACGTAAGAGTTTCTTGCATTCCTTGAATTGATCATGTTTCTCTCTTGTCGAATTCGCAAAGTCTGGGAACAAGAAAATACTGTGGTTCTTCCAAGAAAGCCTTCCTTTACTCCTCACCTCGCATAACACGAGATCTTTATCGGATGATTTCAGAAATTTGGCCAGAATTGATCAGGCATGTCTCCCTCAACGGAACCCTGTGAGCTCACTTGATTTCCAGCTTATGGCCTGTTATGTCGAGCAGACTCGGAAAGAGCCTGTCCAGGAATTTCACCATATCCTGACCCTCTTCGGCCTCAGGAATTCCAACGATACGGACGTTATTCTGCCGGCTACAGTTCTCCATATCTGCCAACTTCTCCCAGATGCGCTCTAAATCCACCTTGGTCATTAGCTGATTAGCAGATAATTCCCTCTCCGATGACTCCAGATAATCGATCTGTTTCTCGACATCCCCCACCTCAATGAATTTAGTCTCCATGGCAGTGATCGATCGATTTATTACAGCAAGATCCTCCAAGTCAGCAACGACCTTCATCAGTATTGCCGACATGTTCAACATTTCTCACCGAATTTCCCTCATTTCTCTGACCAAATCGGCTCCCTGGCTCGGGGCTTCAGGAGCATCAGCTTGAGCGCGTAAGTGTCTTTTAATGTCTCCAGAGCCCTAGGATTTTGAATTCTTTGACATATTGTCCTCCTAGAACAGTTATGGAACAGAGTGTATGGAATCTCACTGGTTTATGACATTAATAGTGTTAAAACTAGCAAAGAGGTCGCCGTTCACACATCCTTCGAAGTTCTCACATGGCGTCACGTGACTCCCCCGATTTTGCTTTTTTTAAAGAATAGAAGGGATGATTCGAAATTAATTTTTTTGTTGAAATCAACATTGTGCCATAAATACTGTTGATTGAGCTTTACTTGTATTGAACCTGGAATATTCCTTTAACTGTACCAAACTGATTTAAACCAGCAACAGCAAGACAACCAAACAAATTTTCACTTTCTGTTTCTGCCTCTCAGAGTGAGATTCAACAAATCTTTATTAGTAAGATTGTTAACATTCACAATATTGTAAAAGCATATACAGTATAATACTTATAAAACTGAAATAGACCATACAGAAAATAAAATGTTAAGTTAAAGGTGCACTCAGTAACTTTTTGCTCGTGTCATCTTGGACTTCCAGTGACACCTAGTGGTGTGGATGCTGCATCATTAAAAATCAGTAGTTTTCAGTTACAGATGCCATTGTAGAAATTCACTATTCACAATCAGCCATGATTAATTTAATCCACGAGTGAAAGTGTCCAATGACAAGATGGTTACTGAGATTAAGCGAGTAATATTCAGCTGGTCATGTGATTCTAAAATGGCAGCCCCTATGAGGGTGCCCCTGCCCCATGTAGAATAAAGAAGCCTTTCTAAGGTTTACTGATATGACTAGAGTCCTCATCTCATGTGAGTGGTTATGATTTTATACACGTTTCAAAATTACAATTAATTTCTTTAGGAGTAAACATTTTTAATATGGAACAAATCTTGAGTGCACCTTTAAAGTAATAGTTCACCCAAAATTGAAAATTGTCATCATTTACTCACCCTCATGTTGTTACAAACCTGTATGACATTCTTCTGCAGAACATGAAAGGAGCAAAATGTTAGTCTCAGTCACCATTCACACTTTAACATCTTTTTTATTTCCTTTTTTTTTTTTTTTTACATACAATGAAAATGAATGGTGACAGAGGCTGAGGCTCAGAGGCTCATTCTGTCTAACACCACCTTTGGTGTTCCACAGAAGAAGGAAAGTCATATGGGTTTGGAACAACATATGTGTTGAGTAAATAATGACAGAACTTTCTGTTTTGGTTAAACTATCCCAAAAAAGAAGGAAGGAAATGAAGGGGAAAATTAAAGGGGCAAGATAAAAAGGAAATAAAGTAAAAAATAATAATGCAATGGGGATGACTTTACATACAAATTATGGTATATACAAATATAGTAAAAGTATTTAAGCACCCATTAAAATACTAAATGTTCATCATTGGTGGTGTCTTTTCTCTCTCTCTGGGTCTCTATCTCAAGGTGCTGGATTCTGAGGGGTCCATTTGAAGGCTCTTTCACCGGGGCACGCTGTTACGATCACAGTGGAAACAGAGGAATGCAGCATCAGTGAGACAACAAGTGGCCTACAGCTCTCTTAAAGTATGCTGTTAATGTGTTTGTGTGTGTGTGCATTTCTGGGGATGTGTGTCTGATTTGTGGCAAGTGCCATGTCTGTATAAAGTGTAATTTATCAGCCTTATGGTGGCTATTTATTAAGATAATGAACTGTTAGGGAGTAGGAGAAGATTAATTTGAAACTGAGCTCTCCTTATCACTGATGTATGGGACTGTAGCATGTCAGGGACATACAGAGCAACAGTGCTCTTCAGTCCAGGGCAAACATTCCCAAGCACACTCATGGGAGTTTAACAGGACAGTTTGTAGGATCAGTGCTTTGTTTTTGTCAGTCACACATTAATGGTAGACACAACAACTACTTCAACAAGGATATCATGGACTCAATAACAAATAAAGATATCCTATATCTTTTTATAATATACTGTAGTTTTAAACACATGAGCCAAGTTCTTAGAAATGTTATCTTTGTATTTATGTTGGTTTCTTCTATATTTAAAAAAACCTTTATACCATTTTCTACAAAAGTTTATTTAATGAGTCTAAAAATGCCAAGTGGTCTATCCATCTAGTAAAAAATACCAAAATACTTTCCTTGCACCTTGAATACACGTGAATATACAGTACACAACTTTATTACTTCAGACATCTTATTCAAGGTAATATACACTACTGGTCAAAAGTTTTGAAACACTTGACTGAAGTGTTTCTCATGATCTTAAAAATCTTTTGATCTGAAGGCGTATGCTTAAATGTTTGAAATTTGTTTTGTAGACAAAAATATAATTGTGCCACCATATTAATTTCATTACAAAACTAAAATTTTATAAAAATAAAAAAAGTATTTGAAATTGATGACTTGGACCAAATAATAAAGAAAAGCAGCCAATAAGGGGAGAGAGAGTAGGAGGGCTCATCCACCCTCGGGATCGCCACCATGTGTTCCTCCGCAAGCCGGACGGCTTCCTCCAGCGACGCCGGGCGGTGGCACTGGACCCACTCCGCCATCCCTTTTGGCAGTCGATGTATCAGCTGTTCCAGTACCACCTGGTCGATGATCCCCTCGATGCCGCAGTCCCTCGCTAGCAGCCATCTCCGGCAGGCGTCGCGGAGCCATTGGGCGAAGGCAAACGGGCGGTCGGATTTCTCCAGCTTCAGGCTCCGGAAGAGTTGACGATTCTTTTCCGGACTCCGACCAACCCATTGCAAGATGGCTTTTTTTAGGTCACCATAAGCCAGGAGGCTCGTTGCCAGCAGTTGTTGAGCTGTGAGCTGGGCTTCCCCGGACAACAGCGGAATAAGTCGGGCCGCCCACTGGCCGAGCGGCCAGCCCCAGATCTCGGCGGTGCGCTCAAACAGATTGAGGAACGTTTCTGGGTCGTCTCCCGCCCCCATCTTCTGTAACGCGGGTGGGGGCAATGGCGTGTGGGTGTCCGGAGTCACAGCTGGGGTGGCCACCTGGCTGAGGGGGCTCCGGATCGCATGCCGGTCCTCTGCTTGAGCCCGAAGGGGCTCCAAAAACTGCCGATCTTGGTCTTGCCGGAGCGCAAGCAGGGTTTGCTAGTGGTTCTGATGTAGGCCAGCGAGGGATTGGAGGATCTCCGCCAACTGGGAGGACTCTACGGGGCGACTTCCATCCATCTACAACCAAGTTCCCGGGTTTCGGCACCAGTGTAGAAGATTTACTCAAGGAGGACACGGAGAACCAGGTTTCTTCACCTCAGGTAGGAGGTTTTTTTTTTAATAACGTAACTTGGGGTTTTTACAGGGTTGCCACAACATGTCAGCTTCACATTTTCACAGTATTCTCTACTCTATACTCTTTAGCTTCACAATACTTTTTAGCTCCGCAATACTCTTTAGCGTCACAACACTCTTTAGCTTTACGAAGACCTTCACGACCCAGACTCTCTCTCCGGTCTGCTGGTGGTGTGGCTCTTTTATGCCGCGCTCCCCGTGCTCACTGTAATTAGAGACAGGTGTTAGACATAATTTAGCTCAGGTGCAAGCACCCTTACCGCTTTCTCTCTCTCTCCGGACGGATGCTTGACCACGCCCCCGCTGCCACATAGATAGAGATATATATACACACACAGTTAGGAACAGTTAGTTCCGGTCCTCGAATCTGATTGGATGAGAGACGTTCCATGAGCACTGATGGTCTGACACCATCAGCACTCGGACGCTTCACTGTGTGTGTATCACTCTGCTTGTGTTCGTGCCATACTAAACTAAAGTGTAAGAGCAGTGCATATGTGTTAAGAGCTACTGTTTGTCTTTTTTTTACATTACATATGTTAACCAGTAGGTGGTGTCAAAAGATAATTTTTGTGTGTAATATGAGCCAGTTGGTGACGTGAAGTGAATCCGCGTCAGCCACTGTTTACATACAACAGCTCTCGTGATCGCTACTACATTACTAAAGCTAGGAAATAGCTTTAAACAGCTTTAAACGAACAACTTCAGCATTACGGCTCATCACAGCTGAGAGACACAACAGACTGACTGATTACAGAACTCAAGGCGCTTACCTCTTATGGAGTTTCCACATTGGATAAATACTGTTTAAAATGGCGGAGGACATTGCGGTTTCTATAGTGAATGACTCTAGCGCACCGGCTACCACAAAATAGGGAGAAATACCCCCGCTTGAATGGCTATTTTACCACTGAGAAAGCTGATCTTCAGAAAGCTGACAGCATCTCTGCTTGGGAGTGGCAACAGGGGATCACACATGCTCCGTCTCTCTCTCTCTCTCTCTCTCTCTCTCTCTCACTCACACACACACACACACACACACACACACACACACACATCCATCCTTGTTTATCCAATAACTTGGTAGAAACAGCACGAGCCCTGATACTATTTCTGAAGTGACATTTTTGAATTACTAACGAAGGCTTGACATTTTCTCAACCAACTGCTTGAGGTATCACCATGGGATGCTTTTTAAACAGTATTGAAGGAGTTCCCATCTATGTTGGGCACTTATTGGCTGCTTTTCTTTATTATTTGGCCCAAGTCATCAATTTCAAAAACTTTTTTTTTATTATTACATTTTAGTTTTATAATTAAATAAATTAATATGGTGGCACAATTATATTTTTGTCTACAAAACTAATTTCAAACATTTAAGCATACGCCTTCAAATCAAAAGATTTTTAAGATCATGAGAAACATTTCAGTCAAGTGTTTCAAAACTTTTGACCGGTAGTGTATACACACACACACACACACACACACACACACACTGGCGGCCAAAAGTTTGGAATAATATACAGATTTTGCTCTTATGGAAAGAACTTTTATTGGTACTTTTATTCACCAAAGTGGCATTCAGCTGATGACAATATATAGTCAGGACATTAATAGCGTGAAAAATTACTATTACAATTTGAAAAAAAAAAAAAAAATTTCAGCACTTCTTAAACAACTTCAAAGAGTTCTCATCAAAAAATTCTCCACGTGCAGCATTGACACAGATTCTCAGGTGACATTTCACCCCATGCTTCCTGTAGCAGTTGCCATAGATGTGGCTGTCTTGTCGGGCACTTCTCACACACCTTACAGTCTAGCTGATCCCACAAAAGCTCAATGGGGTTAAGATCCATAACACTCTTTTCCAATTATGTGTTGTCCAATGTCTGTTTCTTTGCCCACTCTAACATTTTCTTTTTGTTTTCCTGTTCAAAAGTGGCTTTTTCTTTGCAGTTCTTTCCATAAGGCCTGTACCGCTGAGTCTTCACTTTACTGTTGTACATGAAACTGGTGTTGAGTGGGTAGAATTCAATGAAGCTGTCAGCTGAGGACATGTGAGACTCTCATTCTCAAACTAGAGACTCTGATCTATCCTCTTGTTTAGTTGTACATCTGGCCTTCCACATCTTTCTGTCCTTGTTAGAGCCAGTTGTCCTTTGTCTTTGAAGACTGTAGTGTATACCTTTGTATGTATTTTATTTTTTTGGCAATTTCAAGCATTGTATAGCCTTCATTCCTCAAAACAGTGATTGACTGATGAGTGTCTAGAGAAAGCTATTTCTTTTTTGCCATTTTTGACCTAATATTGACCTAATACATGCCAGTCTGTTCATACTGTGGCAACACAAAAACAAACACAAAGACAATGTTAAGCTTTATTTAACAAACAAAATAGTTTTCAGCTGTGTTTGATATAATGGCAAGTGATTTTTCTAGTACAAAATTAGCAATTTAGCATGATTACTCAAGGATAAAGTGTTGGAGTGATGGCTGCTGGAAATGGGGCCAGTCTAGATTTGATCAAATGACTTTTTTTGCTGTTTTTTACATCAGTAATATCCTGACTATACTTTGTAATCAGATGAATGCCACTTTGGTGAATTAACTTACCAATTTCCTTCCGAAACAGCAAAATCTTTATTCCAAACTTTTGGCTGACAGTGTATATATATATATATGTGTGTGTGTGTGTGTGTGTGTGTGTGTGCGTGTGTGTGTGTGTTTCTATAGTTATGTTGAGGCGCTGTGTCCGACCAAAGCAAGGCCACCTCAAAATGCATATCAGGTCATGTGCACCGCTGTGGGAGAACAGGTCGGAAAATGTCTTAGATTGCAATATCATGCTCATATGTTCAGCATAAGCTCTTCATGTTCAATGTAGGTGGATTGTTGAAACCTTCTTGTCATGTGCAGTGGGATCCAGAAGTCTGAGACCTCATTAAAAATCTGGGATTCAAAATCTAACAATCTGGAAGTAAACAAAGTTTTGGGGCTTATAAATGTAAAGCAAAGAAACGTTATGATAAATGACTATGAAATATTTAAGATTCTGCAATATTTCAAGGTCACTAATTAAAAAAGCAGATTTGTGACACTGACCATGCTAGCTCAATTTTTGCTTGAATTGAAGCACAATATGCTCTTTGGAACATTCTCAAATCATGCTGAGGTAACATGGATCATCAGGTTTTGTGTAATCTTGTAGAGTCCATGCCAGCTCAAGTGCATGCTTTTGTTAAAGCCAAAAGGGGACATATCAAATAATAAGAAATTCTGAAATTCTATTTAAGAGGTAAGCGACTCATTATTATGCTGATGATACAATGTGCAATAATAAAAAAATGCATTAAAAAAAAGAAGAAAAAATATATATACATTTTTATTAGTGGCTTCTGACATTTGGACCACAAAGTATGTTTTTCCATATGTATTTTTAGTGGTTGGTCTTTAGGTGTGGTAATACTCCAGGCCCATTAATCGAGATGCCCGCAATTGAGGAGAGCAGAGTCCAGGTGGCATGTGGAGTACCTGGTGTACTCTCTCTCTTTCTCTTCTCTCCTCCTCCCCTCCATCCCTCCCTCTGTTCTCCCACCCAGGGGCGGATTGGGAAGAGAAATCGGCCCTGGATTTTACATAGAAACTGGCCCAAAAGTTGTGGAGAGGGGGGAAGGGGGGTGTCGCGGTCCTTTTCTGAATATTGCAGCCCCCTTTGGTGTATCGCAACGCCGTTTTGCGGCCCTCTTCAGCCTGTCGCGACCCATTCGGCATAACACGGCGGCCCGTTTCATCTTATCGTGGCCTGTTCGGCCCCGTTTCGTGGCTGGTCCACCAGGAAAAGTCCTGGTTCTCCCTATGGCCAGTCTGCCCCTGCTCCCACCACTACTCCTGCACCCAGCCTCAGTACCCCTGTGGACCGGTGAGTAATACTCTATACTCTCTCTCAAACTCTCTCTTTTTGTCCCCTCTTGCTTTTATATCCTCGCACAAACTCTTATGATTCACTCATTTTCCTCTCTTTCGTTCACCTGCCTAGACCTCTTCTTTTTTTCATTTTCTCACCCTCCAGGTGTCTCTCTTTCTTTCTATTTCACCCCTACTCCCACAGCAAACCTGCGTCTCTCCTTCCCTCTTTCCACCGCTCTTATTTGCCATGCAATTATGTGTGATATGGAAGGTGAAGTGTTTCCATAGTAACTGCATGCGTAGGGCCTCAGCACTGTGTGTGTGTGTTACAGGGTTGTGCAAAGTCTTTGATCAGTGTCGAAACACTAGCAATCAATATATTGTCTCTAATATACTTAAAGGGATAGTTCATACAAAAATGAAAAAATTCTGGTATCATTTACTCACCCACGACTTTCTTTTTTCTTGTTGAACACAAAAGAAGATATTTGGGATAATAACATCCTCAGACACCATTCACTTTCATTTTATGTAAAAAACAAAAAAAAAAATGCAAAAAGTGAATGGTGACTGAGGCTGTCAGTCCCTAACATTCTGCTTAAAGTTGCTGTAAGCGATTTCAGCCATTCTGCATCCACGAGATTGAGCCATTGAATTAACCATGCCCTATTTTTCCAAAACCCAGCACTCCAAAGATAACAAATGAGCTTTATTAAGACGGACATTGTGCAGAAATGATTGTTTAAAACAACAGCAGCAAAATAGCGCACTCAACAGACAACTGTTATAAACAACTTGGCTTAAAGGCAGTAAGTCTCAATAATTCGCTGCAACCAGGGGCATAGATTCCAAGGGGGATGGAAACATGTAAATGCTTCATGCTGCAATCCCCCCCCCCCAGGGATTTTTTTTGGCATACCTTTCCATGAAAAAAATCACTCACAGCACTTTTAACATCTCCTTTTGTATTCTAAGGAAGAAAGGAAATCATACAGGTTTGGAACCAACACAAGGGCGAGTAAATAGTGACAACATTTTTATACCTTTTTGGGTGAACTAAACTATATTGGTGTATGAAATGTCAAAACATCATAAAACCTCATAGTGCACCTAGTAAACTTAGCTATTTGATCATTTAGTTTTCATTAGTTTTTGGTCATGTGTCTTTTTTCGTTTACAGAATCACATCAGAGAGGCAGAAATTGCATTAGATTCTTCATTCTAATGAACCAAATCATTAGTCAAAGCGAACACGTGTGCACGCGCGTGCGCACACACATACACTCATCATGGTTTGTGGAATTGTCTGTAAATAATTGAGCATGCAATCACTGGCATTTTGCCTGCTTTCCGTGTGTGTGTGCACCAAGATGGCCATGATATGTTAATGCAGTAAAACTCTATAATTCATTACAGTGTCCATGTTACACATAATACATGTTTCTTTCATGAATTACTTTAGTACTAATAGCAATATGTAAGTTCAAACAGTTACACAAAATGATTACCCAGTAAGTTAATGTAGGTCATTATTATTACTGTGTAATAACATATGTAAATACATAGTAACATGAACACTAAAATTATTAATGCTGCTTTAAAACTTACTGATGGCAAAGAAAGAATATTACAGTTGCTCATTCATTCATGCCCCCTTTCATCTAAGTATGACTGATAATTCTGCCTCCTTTTGTTCAAAGATTCATTCATGCATTAACTAGGTTCACAGTTTAATTTTCATGATTATAGAGCACTTAATCAATAGTTTATTGCTTTTCTGCTATAGTTGAATTATGTTTGTCTGTGTGTCTTCTACAGTGAGACAGGTGAAGTGTGATTTTATCATTATTTATTTAACAAGGTCACGCTTTATCTCTCTCGGTGTTTGGCCTTCTTTTATTCTCCTAGAATTACACTGATATAATTAAAGGTGACATTACCATATTCTTTCATGTCATAACTCCTCTCTCTCTCTCTCTCTCAATTTAAATTTTAAAGTACTTTATTAGCATGATTGTGTTTACATACAATATTGCTAAAGCACTAATACATAAAACAGGACAAAAAATAATAATAAAACAGTAACAAATAACAATAAAAATAGAATTAAAATGAGGTGCCAGGCAATGAATAAAATAAAATAAATACTATAATAACAATATACACTATACAATATAAAATGAAATAGCATTTAACAAGACATTATGAACATAAAAAAATAAATAAAAAAATAACTGTGAATGAAGTACATTAAGGTAGTGATTGGTTTCTGAGGGTGTGCACTTCAAAAATGAATTTTGCTGCAACTGATGCATGATTGTCCTCCCCCAGCAACACCTGCAATTGATCTGTTTCTGCTGAACTGGAAAACTGTGGCATGAGGTTTGAGAGTTTGTCAAAGTATTTCTATCTCACCTCTGTACATTTCTTACAGTGAAGGAAAAAGTGTGTCTCAGTCTCGACCTCACCAGTGTCACAGTGAGCACAGACTCTTTCTTCCTTTGGAAGTCATGTTTGTCTGTGGCTTCCTTTTTCTATGGCCAGACTGGGATCACTGAGTCTTTTGGTGAGGATCCGTTTCTGTTTTGGATCTCTTACAGTGTAGAGATATTCTGCCAGATTATACTTTCTGTTTAGGGTCCAATAACATTCCAATTTGCTTTGGTTTTTACTTTCATTTTCCCAGTGGTCCAAATATGAATTTTTGCTTTCTTTTATGATTTGGTTTATTCTTATTTGGTTTTGTTCAGCAGTGCTGGTCTGAAACTGGTGTTTGTTAGTTGTTAGTGGGTTTGTGAGTTTTAGAGCCAGCTGACAAAGAGGACTAGTTTTAGGCTTCAACTCTTGGGTTTTAAGGGCTTCATGTCGCAGTGTGTTAGGGGAACTTGAATTTAGGTGTGTCCAAAATTTGAGGGATCGTTTTTCAATATGTATAATTAGGGTGTATCTGCCTAGTTCGGCCCGGCATGCATTAGTAGGTGTTCTACTCTGAACTCCTAGAATGTTTCTACAGAATTATGCATGCAGGGATTCTATGGGGAGTTTGTCCCATCTAGAGTAATCTGCCAGACAGAGTGGGCCCCAAACCTCACATCCATACAGAGCAATAGGCATAATGATACTATCAAAGATTTTACACCAAATTGTTACAGGAATGTTTATTTGGGTAAATTTGCCCATAATAGCATAGAATGCTCTTCTAGCTTTCTCTTTTAGTGCATTCGCTGTGAGACCAAAACCTCCTGAACTACTGATTTTTAGACAGAGGTAGTCGTAGTGTAGGGTGTGTTCTATTGCAGTGTTTCCCAGAGTGATTGTGTATCTGGTTTCCTGTAATCTGGCTTTTTTTCTGGAAGATTATAATTTTAGTTGTTTTCAAAATGACTGTCAGGGCCCAGTTCTGACCGTAGTTCTCCAGCAGGTCCAGGTGCTGCTGTAGCCCTTGTACAGTAGCTGATAGCAGCACCAGATCATCTGCATAGAGAAGAAATTGAACTTCAGAATTATTTGTTGCAGATTGTTCCAGTAGCACTGCTAACTCATTAATGTAAAAGTTGAACAGAGTTGGATTCAAACTGCAGCCCTGTCTCTCTCCAAGCCCTTGAGTGAAGAATTCTGTTCTTTTATTGCCAATTTAACTCCGCACCTGTTGTCCGATTACATAGATTTGATAGTGTCATACATTTTACCCCCAATACCGGATTGTAGAATTTTGTAATATAGACCATCATGCCAAATGGATTCAAATGCTTTTTTTAAATCAACAAAACATGCATAAATTTAGCCTTTGCTTTTTTGATGAACGTGTTGGTTGACTATTGTGTGAATGTGGTCGGTGGTGCGGTGGTTTGGTAGGAATCCAATCTGACTCTTACTCAAGACATTGTGCTTGCCAGTTTGCAGAACCAGATTGAACAGTTTTAACAAGGCCTCCTGCATTACTGCAGGGCTGTGCTTCAGCATTTCTGTTCTAATGTTGTCTAAACCACATGCCTTTCTGGGTTTTAGTTTCTTAAGTGCATCTGTCAATTCTTCTCTGCTAATCTGATAGTCTAAAGGGTTTTGGTTATTTTTTTATTGTAGATTCCAAATGACTCAGCTTATTTTGCATGTTTTTCTGGTCAGGTGTGAGATTTTCTGGAGAAATTAATTTCAATAAATTTTTAGAATAGCCTTTCCATAATTCTCAGTTTTGTATGGCTATGTACTGGCTTTTGTGTTTATTCAAAGTGTTCAATTTTTCCCAGAACTGATTATCATTAATTGAGTCTTCAATTTCATTAAGAGTGTGGTTAAGATGTTGTTGCTTTTTGTGGCGTATTGTATTTTTTATAATCCCTGAGTGCTTCACAATAATTCTGTCTGGTTTCAGATTTGTGTGGCTCTCTGTGTTTTTGGTTGGAGAGCTGTCTGTGTAGTTTTCTTTTAATTTGACACTCTTTATTAAATCAAATTTCATCCCCAGTTTTCTTTTTTGTACGGAGTAGGTTTGCTTTGATTGAGCACCTTTGATAAATATCATTTATTTTCCCGCGGCCGAACCTACAGAGGTTAGTTCACTCTCCGTCTCTGTAGCGGATGTAACCTGATCCTTCCGACGGGTGAATATCCGTAAAGCCTTGGCATTCCGGGCTGCATCATCAGAGTGTGTTTTTACGGACATTTTCAACCTTTCCCTCTCTTTGTCTGTAGTCCCCAAATGCTTTAAAACGTCCACCATTGTGCCTGTACCAAAGCAATCCAAAATCACTTGCTTAAATGGCTGGCGTCCTGTTGCTCTGACCCCCATCATCAGCAAATGCTTTGAGAGACTAATCAGAGATTACATCTGCTCTGTGTTGCCTCCATCACTGGACATATTGCAGTTTGCTTACCGCAACAACCGCTCCACTGATGATGCCATTGCATCTACAATACACACTGCTCTCTCCCACCTGGAAAAAAGGATCACTTCTGTGAGAATGCAGTTTGTAGACTACAGCTCAGCATTCAACACCATAGTGCCCTCCAAGCTTGATGAGAAACTCCGGGCTCTGGGCTTAAACAGCTCGCTGTGCAGCTGGATCCTGGACTTCCGGTCAAGCAGATGCCAGGTGGTTAGAATGGGCAGTAACATCTCCTCATCACTGACCCTCAACACTGGATCTCCGCAGGACTGTGTTCTTAGCCCACTCTTGTATTCCCTGTACACACTTGACTGTGTGGCAACACATAGCTCCAATGCCATCATTAAGTTTGCTGATGATATGACGGTGGTAGGTCTGATCACTGACAATGATGAAACAGCCTACAGAGAGGAGGTGCACACTCTGGCACGCTGGTGTCAGGAGCACAACCTCTCCCTCAATGTCAGTAAAACAAAGGAGCTTGTGGTGGACTTCAGGAGAAGAGAAAGAGAACACAGCCCCATCACCATCAATGGAGCACCAGTGGAGAGAGTCAGCAGCTTCAAGTTCCTGGGTGTCCACATCACTGAGGAACTCACATGGTCCGTCCACACTGAGGCCATTGTGAAGAAGGCTCATCAGCACCTCTTCTTCCTGAGATGGCTGAGGAAGTTTGGAATGAACCGCCACATCCTCACACGGTTCTACACCAGCACTGTAGAGAGCATCCTGACTGGCAGCATCTCCGCCTGGTATGGCAATAGCACCGCCCACAACCGCAAAGCCCTGCAAAGGGTGGTACGAACTGCCAGACACATCATCGGAGGTGAGCTTCCCTCCATCCAGGACATATACACCAGGCGGTGTGTGAAAAAAGCTTGGAGGATCATCAGAGACTCCAGCCACCTGAGCCATGTGCTGCTCTCACTGCTACCATCAGGCAGGCGGTATCGCAGCATCAGGACCCGCACCAGCTGACTTTATGACAGCTTCTTCCCCCAAGCAATCAGACTTTTGAACTCTTGATCTCTCACGATCAATATACATCAGCACTGCACTTTATTAATCTTATTATCTCACACTGGACTGTCATAAATTATATTCTCTTAACAACACACTGGCAACTGACTATCAGCCAACAGCCTGAATGTCAATACAGTACAATACAACCTACTGTACATTTTATATATACTATATATATACTATTTTTTTAATTTAATAATGTGTGTCTATATTGTGTGTATTGTATAATGTACATTGTATGTTATTATTTGTATATTGTGTTGTGTAATTGTGTATATTAGATTTTAAATTGTGTTGTGTAAATTTGATGTTTATTGTAGATTGTTATATGTCTCATCACTGTCACGACTGCTATGTTGCTCTTGTGCACTTGTGTGTATGGTTGTGTGACAATAAAAGTGATTTGATTTGATTTTGATTTACTGCGGAATTTACATCAATCTTGTTAGCCATAAACTGTGTTATTTGAAATCTATTGAATAGGTTGGACATTTCTTTGGAGCTAATTACACAAGGAATTTGGACTCAAATTTTGGGGACCTTTTGTATGTTGGGTTTAGTTTGAACAGGTTGCTGGGCTCTTGGTCTGTTCTATGCTGTTGAATTTTCTTTAGGAACACATTAATTTGACAGTGGTCTGATAAGGAAGACTGTGGTCTGACAGTGAATGCATGTATGTAGGAGGGGTCCGTGTCTGTAATGGCATAGTCAACTACACCAGCCCCAAGAGCTGAGCAGTATGTGAATCGACCTAAAGAGTCCCCTCGGATCCAACCATTAAGCATATACAGACCCAGGCCTCGACAGAAACAACCGTTTTTGTTGACTGTACTGTCCGGATTGTTCCGTGTTGTAGTGGTGGGGGTTAGATGTATTCCCATGGGTATCTATAATGTCTGATTCTGAACCTGTCCTTGCATTTAGGTCCCCACATAACATCACATTCCCCTGGGCCTGGAATTGGCTGGTTTCCATCTGAAGCTGATCACAATGATTGTCCTTGTAGTACAGAGACTCTGATGGAGGTATGTAGGCTGCACAGATGTAAAGGTCCTTATCACAGTCTATGATGCCTTTTTTGAGTTTAAGCCAAACCTGTGTTGAGTCTTTTTTTCATGATTAATAGGTTGTTTTTTAAAGTCTCTTCGTACCAAATGATTACCCCATCAGAGTCTCTTTCACGTTTCACGTTACAGCTTTTAAGTGATGGCCATACAATATTCCTGTATCCTAAGGTGCAGTGACTGTCCATGTCTGATCTGCACCATATTTCTTGCAAAATCCTGGTTATAAATGTTTTTCAGAAACTCTGTTTTTAAAGTCTTGGCCCCTAAGATTGTGGAGTAGGGGCCTTGAATATTCCAAGAGCTTATAGTGAAAGAAGTCATTGTGAAATAAAGTGAGGTGTTTTGGTGGTCCAGATGGCTTACCCCAGTATTCTACAGATGAGATGTAGAAGATGTCTCATGTCTGTAATGTCTTTCTCTCTCTCTCTTAAGTTGTCTGTGTCCAGCAGTAGGGATGCTACATTGCAGTTGTCTGTGTTTGACCAGAAGGGGGTGCAGTTTGATAATTTCTCGGCCTGCTCAGTGAGATGGACATCCTCTGGCCCTGCTCTCCTCTCTGTGTCCCCCCAATCCAAAATGAAAGTGGCTGACAAATTAACTCTACCAACTACACGGTGTGTTTGGGCTTGTTTTACACTGTCTGGTCTAATTTTGGTTCAGCTGCAATTTCATAGTTCTCACAATGTTTTTTTTAATCACAGTAGAATTTGATTGCTTGATCTTGATCACTGATTGGTTGGAATGTTCAGACATGGACAGACAGGAACCGTGACTGTCAGTGTCACTCTCAGATGTCCAGAGGTGTAGGAGATGCACATTTAATTTTGATTTGGGCTGTTATGTGTATACAACAGGATTCAAAATTCTGAGACCACATTGAAACTCTAATTTTTAGATTTAAACTTGGAAGTATATAGTAAGTTTTAGGGTTTTGAAACATTTCAAACAAAGAAACTTCTGCACTATTTCTAGGTTATCAAATAAACACATTTGTGATATTGACCGTGTTAACTTCTTTAAACAAAAGATTTCCATGCTTACACTGAAGAATGCACAATGGTTTTGCACAAACTTGTGGAGTTCATGCCAGCTCTTGCTGTCATTAAAGCAAAAGGAGGGTGTACCACATAGCCTACAAAACAATTCTGAAATTCATGTAAATTTTTTCAGCGCAACTTTTCACTCAGAGTTTTATGATTATAATATAATTTGTTATGAAAAAATCTGAATTAAATTAGAAAAATGCTAAGTAGAAGCATTTTCTCTAGTGGCCTCATACTTTTGGACCCCACTGTATATTCATGTTTGTATGTCTGTATAACATATGTAACAAATGAACAATGTGCTGTTTATTAGACAACTCTATTGTCTCAGTGTGTGAATTTGCATTTGGTAGACAACGTGCAGTGGGACAGACAATCTGTAACTCTGTTCAACCATCCAAAAGTCACAGTGAGTGAGCTTATCCATTCATATTATCCAATATATTTCAACTGGACTATAATTGTTTTTTCTTGCTTTTTATTTTTTTTATTTGATTATTTTTTTTATTATTATTATTCATCAGTCGATCCGGTCTTTTCTATAGGAAAATCTGACCTTGATCCATGGTTCAGGTCACTTTCAGGTCCATCTACAAGACAAGGCCAACATCACCCATTTGGAGAACACCAATATAGTACAGGTGGAAGTGTACTCCTAGTGCATGTTCAAATAATTTACAATACAAGTGAGAGTACAGAATTAGTATATGTTAAACGGGTAGTTCACCCCAAACTGAAAATTCTGTTATCCTTTACTCACCCCAAAACTACTAAAAATACGTAAGACAGAATTCTAGCCTCAGTCACAATTCACTTTCATTGTATGGAAAAAGCTGCAATGAAAGAGAATGGTGACTGAGCCTAAAATTCATAACATCACAAGGGTGAGTAAATGATGATGGAATTTTCATTTTTGGGTGAACTGTCACTTTAAAGTATTTTGCAATACAAATGAAACTAGTGTGGTTAGAATCTTTCTCTCCCAGGTGTCCCCACTTCGGCCTGGTTCTTCCACTCTCTTGGCTTGTGACCTCTGTCAGACCTCTAAATCTGCTGTGGCATCCTAAAGCCCTGTTCACACTGCTAGCAACATCGCGTGAGAAAGCGACACCATCCCATTAATTTTTAATGAGAGCACAGCGACTTCCGTTGGCGACAGAGATCGGCGTGGGGAGCGACAAGTTGAGAAAATTTCAACTTTATTCAAATGACAAGCGACATTCGCGAGCGACTACCAATGAGAGTGAAGACAGAGGAGCTTATGTCATCTGTGAGTCGACTCGAGTGCAGGCAACACGGTGGAGATTTTAAAAGTTTCTGTGAGCGATTTCACTGTTCTATATCATTTGTCAGTAACCACATACATAGATGTGGCCTAATAAAATTATGTGTGGAAAACCATATCGACATTCTGAGTGAGTTTGATTCGTATATTGATATAACGTTTGTCTTGTTTAATATGATGCATTAATCACTGCTGCATGTTATATAAAATACTCTCCCCTGCAGAATGTGCATTGTTAGAGGCAAAAGAACTGATTACTTGTCAAAATAGTATGATATCTTAATTTTATCAGCACTATCATCTGTAAACAGCATTTCAAACGCTACTATGGCCAGTTGTGCAGTCCACCAATAACGTTAGAGTGGCGGCAGCACTAGGAACGCCCACCAGCGACAAAGATCGCAAAGTCTAGCGACATGCCGCCTGCAGTGTGAATGGGGCTTAGTTGAAGTCACTGTACTCTCATTGAAAATGAATGGGATGGTGTCGTTGTCTCACGTGATGTCGCTGGTGGTGTGAACAGGGCTTTAGCTTTCTGACAATATTTCCAGATTAACATCTTGGATATTGTACGCTGTAGAAGACCATCCTCATCCGTTTCATTATTTCAACATTAATACACTTAAGTGTAGAGAAAAATATTTATGTCACCTCTGTTTCACTTATTTGTTCCTCCCATGAGGTATCATGTCATGTTCACTGAATCACTGTATGACGTGGTGGCGTAGTGGGCTAACTGGTAATCAGAAGGTTGCTGGTTCAATCACCACAGCCATCACCATTGTGTCCTTGAGCAAGGCACTTAACTCCAGCTTGCTCCGGGGGTATTGTCCCTGTAATAAGTACACTGTAAGTCGCTTTGGATAAAAGCATCTCCCAAATGCATAAATGTAAATGTATGCATGCATTTTATGTTGAGGTCAGTCAGACAGACTGCTTCAGTGCGAGTGCACGTTCTGGACTCGAACAATCAGCCATTTCACCATCATTTCCTGTCACTAATGAATCTCACGCTCATCCCTTCTGCATCCATCATTTCTGTGGAGTGAGTACACACACATGTTTTGTACCAGCCTTATTTTACATATATTTTAAATTCAGGCCCCAAAAAATACACTCAAAAATGTCTGAATGTTATTTCATTAGATACGAAATACAAAGTAAGTGGCATCTGCAAACAAATGATGCTAGAGTTTTTCTCACAACTGACTAAACTTTTCTTACGTGAATTTAACCAGCTGGTGTCAGGGTGATTTTTTTATTTTTGTTTTTCGGATGTACTCGGTGTCAGCGTTCGTGAAGGGAAGAGGCAAGAGAGTGAGGATCCAAATGCAGAACTTTAATAATAAACAAAAGAAGCGAATACAACTATGAAGGTATCATATGAAGAAGAAGGTAACAAACACATCAGTAGTATGCTGCTATTAATATATATATACACACACACACACACACAGTGGCGATTTTAGGGGGTGGCCCTGAAATCTCATTGGCCACCCTAGAACTGATTGGTAGTTCATCATGTTCATCAACACAAGAACGAAGAACCAATAGAAACACCTGTCAATCAAAGATGACATCTCGGGTCATTTGTTGATTTAGAGCCACACTGACCCAGGGTCAGTTTTATATTTCTGATCATTATAGTAGTGGTGGGACTGAAGCTGTCTGAGCTGATCTTTGATCAGTGGGGGGAGGGGCAGGCCGCGGGTGGCCAGGCAGGTGCCGCAGGTCGCGTGCAGCGGGCGGCAGGTCTGGAGTATAATGGTCAGTCAGAAGCACGAAGCTGACACGAGCTAGCGTCTACCTCCAACTTCCAATGAGTTGACGACGTCGATTTGTGGTCAAAAAGAAAGCTGTTATTTGAGAGGTATGCTCATCTAATCTAACGTTTAATTTATCCCGAATTTCCATGTGAATGTGAAAATATTTTTTCATTGTTACAGTAGCTAGGTTAAAGAGTAAGCTAGACCCTACAGCACATTCAGCATGTTATCTTTATATTGACATGAAATATGAAATGCCATGTTTTCTGATTTAATGACGGAGGTGTGTAAAGCGTTTTACAGATGTATATGTTCAATAGCTAAAGTTTTATATATATATATATATATGGCCAACCTGTGTGTGAAATGGAAGGGTTTGTGCTGTGACTGTACTTTAAATCTTTACATGAGTTATTTATGAGCTCTTAATGTGTATTATTGTTCAGTCAGACCAATAAAATCTTAAAAGTTTTTATACCTTATTTGACATTTTAAATATGCAGAGGTAGGGCAAATTGCACTTAAATGCCGCAAATGATTTGGCTAACTATTTTATTTGGTAATATTCAAAGTAATTGAAGCTATCAGAACATGTGGAAAATAAACCTGAGTAGACACTGTAAATAGAGTTTTGTTTTTTACTGTATTCAGAGTTCAATCTGCAATTTTGGGGTTTCCAGACCGACACCTATAAGCCCTCGTAGCCAATTTCACACACTGATTTGTACCCAATTTAACAATATTTCTGCTGGACAGTGCCGTTATAGCTAATAAATGAATGAATAATTGATTGACTGAATTGTGCCTCAATCAGTTATCACCTGTACTTGTATCTTTGTATGATTATACACTATACCTGATGTTATACGCAGATTAATTCTCTACAATGAGAATAGCTCTTAAAAATGTGTAACTGACTTTTCCTAAACAATTACTGATTTAAAAAAATGGATGTTATGTTAAAATAACCAGAGATTCCCAGAAACTGTAATAGGTTGAAATAGACCAGGAATAGAAAACTGTCAAATGTCAAAACAACAGTCTGATATTGAATACAAACAATTCAGTGAATGCTAACATGAGTTTAAGAATTCATTTATTCTACATGTGTAGATGTTGAAGCAAAGCAATGCGATATTTACACATTTTTATCATGTGCCATTCATAAAGGTTCTCCCGGTATCGCCACCCCACACTAGGTCTGTGCCCCATCTTGGCCACCCCAGTAAAAATGTCCTGGATATGCCACTGTGTGTGTGTGTGTATGTGTATATATATATATATATATATATATATATATATATATATATATATATATATACACACACATGGGATAACAAGATAAATGAGGAACACCTGGGATACAATTAAGGAAGGAACTGAAGACCGAGACAATGGAGGGAAACAAAGGAACTTTCAAAATAAGAATCATAACAGGAATCCAAAACGTAACACTCAGTCAGTTCCATCTTGTTTTATAACTTGAAACTTAACAAACCTTTTTATGTGAAATGTTTTGCTTTTGAAAAGGGCTCTATTTGTTTAAATAAATACCACCTGCTTTGATATTTTCTGATAAAATGCAAAGACATTCATACATTTTTAAGTGTGGCTTAAGTGTTTAAATGTATGTGTATTATATATGTGTACCCAGGTTTTCTTTTTACTTTGGGATTCCATACCTCCAGACGCAAGTCATTCGACGGGAGGGGCCCATGCTGCGAACAGGCTAACCCCACGATTGTGGGGCTCAGCCCATCCTGCGATCAAACGGGGGCCCTCACTGCATTAGAACAGGGGAGTCCTCACAGTGTTACAAACAGGAAAGCCCACGATACAAATAAACGTAAGTTAGCTCACATAACATTTGCACGAGAGAACCCTCACTGCAATTCGAACAGGAGAGCCCTTGAATGTATGTAAGTGGGAGGGCTTTCACAGTGGTATGAATGGGAGGGCTTTCGGTCTAGCCGGGGGGGCCCTCACTGCATCCGCATGGGAGGGCCCTCCGTGTGTACGGGCGTGGCAGTTTGGATCGTAAGGCAAGAATGAACATGGCATCGAGGATTTTGGTGGTGTTTTCTGAAATTTAACCCCGACGGAGTGTGATTAGGCATCTGGATAAGAGATCAATGGTTAGAGGCTGTCTGGTGTTGATTCTGGTGGGCTTTTTGGATGCCTATGATTTGGAGTGAGATTTGAAGAGGAGTTTTTTCCGAAAATTATTTTATGGAGAAAATGGATGCCGCGCAGGTACCCTTTGATAGTCCTGGTGTAAAGACTTTTGGATTGGTTGAGATGTGAGATGAAGGATGAGACGGAAAGTAGAGAGAAATCTGGGAAGGGCAGTTTGTAGTTCTCATGAAAAATTTAAAAATATTTCCAGGTTGTCCAGTATGTTTGGAGGGTTTGCGGAGAGATGGCTTGGAGAATGGAGTCCAGAGATGCTTGATGGAGGAGTTTCAGTGGGTGGTTTAGTGGAATTTCAGCTCTGAATAGGGAGGAACTGGGGTTGGAGTCAGGTTCACCTCTGGAGCCAAGATTCTGAATTTCTGGAAGAGAAAGCGAGAGAGAGAGTCAGTGATCTGACTTTTTGATTTTTTAATTGGATGCAGATAAAGTTCCATATTAGGCACCTAAGAAAAGGTTACAATTCTGGAGATTGGGGTCTGCCTTTGTTAATGCACTGGACGGTGGTTATGTGATCGCAATGGACCGCATTTAGCGGTTCATTCCGGCCCCCATAGGTAGGATGCTACCATGATGGGGTAAAGTTTGAACAGGATGGAGGAAGCAGAGTGAGGAGGTAAGTTAATTAGATTGGGGGACAAGGTGGATGCAAACCAGCTGCCCTGGTAGAAACCTCAGAATCCAATGGATGGGGTTGCATCCGTGTACAAATGGATGTCATCGGGGGTGGAAATGAAATCATCATAAGAGAATGTGAGACCGTTCCAGTGGTTGAGAAAATGTAGCCATCGTTGCAAGTCTTCACAGCATGATTTGTCTAGGGTTACAGGGTCATTTAGTGAATTGACGATTCACTAAATGATTTTAAAAGCTGAAGTTATGTCAACCTTTGTGAGCCATGCACCTCTGCCTACTTTTCTGATCATTTGGATGGCTTGGTCGACATTGTGGTAACAGAGAGAGTATTCGTCAGCTGATATCACACTGTTAATGCTCGGGTGTGGTCCGTTATGGGGGGTGGAAATGTCTATAATGAGGTGTTTTCTCCCTGAGAATTTTCTGGTGGCCACCCTGATAGGGCTGATACGAATGTTTTCGAAGGGGGTGGTTCAAAGGGGCCTATCATGAAGCAGGATTTAACTTCCTTACTTAATAGATCGTGGACTATCTTGGAAATTATGATAAGTGAGATTTGAGGTAGGAATACTCTAACCCAGGGTTGAAGCCATGTATAAGCCCAGTCAAATAAAATTGGGAGAAAGATGTATAAGGATAGTTAGCCAGAAATATTTCTTGGACAAAAATAATGACAGGAGGTACTTTTTGAGATTTTAAATTATTTTTTTAAATTTTTTTTATGGTTCCCCTTTTTCTCCCAATTTGGAATGCCCAATTCCCAATGTGCTTTTAAGTCCTCGTGGTCGCGTAGTGATTCGCCTCAGTCCAGGTTGTGGAGGACGAATCCCAGTGGAGGACAAATCCCACGGCAACCACGCTCAACTCACCACGCGCCCCACCGAGAACGAACCACATTATAGCGATCATGAGGAGGTTACCCCATGTGACTCTACCCTCCCTGGCAACCGGACCAATTTGGTTGCTTACGAGACCTGGCTGGAGTCACTCTGCATGCCCTGGGATTCGAACTCCAGGGGTGGTAGCCAGCGTCTTTTCCACTGAGCTACCCAGGCCCCCGAGATTTTAATTTTTTTAAGCTTTTTGAACAGGGCCTATGGAGCGAGCGTGAGCACCTCCACAGAAATTGCAGATGTGCAGGAATCGGCACTGGGCTTTGGTGCAGCCGTAGTCGTTATACTTTTTACAGATTTGTTTACATGCTGAGTAGCTCACTGTTCAACCTTTGAAGGAGGAAGCCGAAGGGCTGCTGCTGGGTTGAGGGACATACACTGTGTGGCCAGAAGTTTGTAGACACTACATGTGCTTGATGAACATTTCATTGCAAAACCACCATACTGTTTGTAGTACCATTGCTTCATGGATTTGCTTTGTCAGTCACTTATGTTGGGCATTCGTGTTGGCTTACAGCTGATGTTCATATTCACCACAAAGAAGTTCAGTGGGGTACAGGTCTGGCCTTTGTGCAGGCCAGTCAAGTTCTTCCACACCAGATGCAGTAAGCCATTTCTTTATGGACCTCTCTTTGTGCATGGGACGTTGTCATGCTGGAATAGAAAAGGGCTCTCCCCGAACTGTTGATGCAAATTTGGAAGCACACAATGCCCTAGAATGGCATTGTATAGAGCAGCATTATTATTTGTCTTCAATGGAATTAATGGAGTAACCAAACTCATTCATGAGAAGGGGTTGTCCACATACCTTTGGCCATATAGTGTAATTTGTTGGTTTGCTCGTAACCGGGATGTCAGAGCGAGGGGGCGTAATCGTGCAGCAGGACTCGGTTTGGTGTTCGATGGACCTGCAGACCGCACACAAGATGCCTCTGCATCCCAGGAACACTCTGATGTGTAAGTCTAGTTCTATTGCTACCCAGTACTGACACTGATTCCACTGCGCTACTTTCGCAGCGCATTTTGCTGAGAAGAGCCTATGGTACGTGTACAAATTACTACCACCAAAAGAGAGTGAGAGTTCAGCGATTATTGACAGGTAGTCGTTCAGCTCGCGGCATCTGTGTGGAAACATTGAGCAAATGATGTCGGTGTAGTGACTGAATGCGGTGCAGAATTCAGCGAGAGTGAGTGTGCAAGAAGAGTTGGGTGAGGGGTTTTTGAGTGTAACAGAAAACTCCCCACATTCTATAGGTCGGAATGCATTACTGTGAGGGACTGCTGAAAGGAGTGAAGAGAGATCTATGTATGCATCTGCTAGGATTTGAGTGCAAAGGCGATTGGAGACTGGTGGAGACTCTGTAGCTGAAACATTTGAGGGAATGGCGAGAGGTATGGCTGTTTGAAGTGTAAACGTTGGAGGATGGTTTGGAAGAGGGGTGTTATGGGGGAAAGAATTAGGAAACACGGTCATTTGTGGAGGCAGCCTCATGCTAGGATCAGTTCCGAAGAGATGAAAGTTGGCTTGATAGTTAAAAGGGGGGTATAGCATAGAGGGGAATAGGTCGGGAGCGGTAGTTTCCTGCGGATGCAGCCTCACGCGGGATTCCGCTCTAGAAGCCCATGGATAGGGAGGGATAGAAGAAGGAACATTGGTAGAAAGAGCAGGTTGTAGAGAATAAGCAGAGATATTTGGAGGAGCTGTCATAGCAGAGAGGGTAGGGTGGCGGTATGTGAGGTGGAAAATCCTGAAAACGGAGGATGATCTGATTGTGAATTGGGAGGTAAGTTTGCTGAAATCTCTGCTGTTGAGCAAGGATTTGCGCTGGGAGGTTGGAGAGGGAGAGAGGAGGGAGTCCAGCGGGGGCGGGGATAGTGACGCATGCTCCAGTACTGGAGAGTCTTCGCAGCACCGCACTTCCGTGTAATATTATTTCTACTGGCGCTAGTTGGTTGAGACGGAAGGATTGCAGGTGTTTTGGATGTTTTTTTTGGATAGGAGCAGCTGATTTGGAGCGCTTGGAGCATTTGGGGGGTTAGCAGATGGAGTAGGTGTTGACAGGATGAGTGAATCACTGTGTTTTGCTGAAATGTACAGATCGAAGAGCTGTTTTTGTTTGAACGACATCCACGCACAACTTGCCACACGCCCCACCGAGAGCGAGAACCATATTGTAGTGACCATGAGGAGGTTACCGCATATGACTCTACCCTCCCTAGCAACGGGCCAATTTGGTTGCTTAGGAGACCTGGCTGGAGTCACTCAGCACGACTTGGGTTCGAACTTGCGACTCCAGGGGTGGTAGTCAGCGTCTTTACTCGCTGAGCTACCCAGGCCCCCTTAATAAATATACTTAATGATATTCAGCTAAATACTGATTCAGGCAAAATATCAGTGCTGGTATTACTGGATCTTGGTGCTGCTTTTGACACTGTTGACCACAACATTCTCATAGACAGACTGGAAAACTGGGTTGCACTCTCGGAGACGGTCCTCAGCTGGTTCAGGTCATATCTAGAAGGGAGTGGTTACCATGTGAACATAGGCAACTATGAATCTGAGTGGACATCCATGATGTGTGGAGTCCCACAAGGCTCAATTCTTGCATCGTTCAACGTGTACATGGTTCGACTTGGCAAAATTATGATAAAGAACCAAACTGCGTACCATAGCTATGCTGACAACACCCAGATCTACCTAGCCCTATCCCCAAATGACTACAGCGCCATAGACTCTCTGTGCCAGTGCATTGATGAAAATAACAGTTGAATGTGCCAAAACTTCCTTCAGTTAAACAAAGATAAGACATAGGTCATTGTATTTGGCACAAAGGCGAAACTCCCAAGGTGAACACATACCTTGACTCCAGGGGTCTAAAGACAAAAAATCAAGTCAGGAATCTTGGTGTCATTTTGGAGTCAGACCTTAGTTTCAGTAGTCACATCAAAGCAATAACAAAATCATCCTACTCTCATCTAAAAAATATAGCAAGAATTAGATGTTTTTTATCTAGTCAAGACTTAGAGAAACTTGTTCATGCATTCATCACCAGTAGGGTGGACTACTGCAATGGACTCCTCACCGGCCTTACCAAAAAGACCATTAGACACTTGCAGCTCATTCAGAATTCTGCTGCCAGGATTCTCACCCGAACCATAAAATCTGATCATATTAGTCCAGTCCTCAGGTCTTAACATTGGCTTCCAGTTACATTTAGAATTGATTAAGGCACTATTACTCCTTAAATCAGTCAATGGCCTAGGACCTTAATATTTTGCAGATATGCTTGTTGAATATAAACCTAACAGACCTCTCAGATCATTAGGATCAAGTCAGTTTGAAATACAGAGGGTTCAGTCAAAACAAGGTGAGACAGCATTTAGCTATTATACCACCTGCAGCTGAAACCAGCTTCCAGAAGAGGTCAGATGTGCTACAACGGTAGCCACATTCAAATCAAGACTGAAAGCACATCTGTTTAATTGTGCATTTCTTCACTGAGCACTGTAGTGCACTCACTGATTGCACTGCATAATTTTATTTCTGTATTTGTTTTCTGTTTTATTCATTTATAATCATTTTTACATTTATTTTATTTATATTTATTCTTATTTCTTGTTCCTAATTGGTTTTAAAATTTAGTTTTTATATATCGTATTTTCTTTATCCTTTTTATGTAGAGCACTTTGAATTGCCATTGTCTATGAAATGTGCTATATAAATAAACTTGCCTTGCCTTGCTTTGCCTTGCCTTAACCAACCGTGACTATGACAAGTGGCAAGCGACAGAACATTCTGTCAATAACTTGGTTTCAATTTCTGCAGTGTCAAACTGGATAGCCCACCCACTTGTTCCAAAATCCTGCTTCTCACAAATGTGTTCAAACTGGCCATGATTCTGTGTCACTTTGCAGCACTTTTGCATTTACTGTGGACAGATTGCTTGTTTGCTGGAAAGCAATGTCACATTGTGCCCGGTTAGAATACAAGTGTTGTGGTGATTATATGCCGTATGTATGCCATGTTTCTCCTTCTTAGGATGAAGTGGAGGTGGAGGTGTTTAATAGTGCTTTTTGATTCCAGAAATTTGGGAATGGACTCCGATTCCAATTCCTGGTTTTGGAATCGATTCAAGAGTCGATCCAGACTCATATTTTCGATTCTTTTTTGGTTCCGCAAACAACGGGAGGTAAAGTTAAATCTCATAATAAACAGCTCACTACTAATCATTCTTTGCACTATTTATAATAGCATGAATGACATTTACTATTAATAGGTCCATTCTAAAATTAAATCAGGGCCTATATGCACATACCAAAGCGCGTTGCTTCAATCCCATGAGATACATTTGAGGGAAGTTTGAGTAGATGTGCCTGTATTTCAAAGAACTACCGCAAATAATCTTAAAAGCATAATTTAACCTACATTGAAATTGTCTGTTTCCACTCATGAGTACTTGCTTAGAAAGGTTTGAATGATAAAATATATATGTGTATAAGGGTTTAAAACACTGTAAAAATGTCCAGAACGAGTAGAGAAGCATTACATTCTCACTTTTAAGTGCAGCACACATTGATCATTTAAACTTTAACATACCAGTTTATTGATGTGATCTGGGAAGCTAACTCAAATCTGCCATCTCCTTGTTGCAGACTTGTGTTGTAACATCGGGGAAGTTGTTTGTTATTGTTTGCCAATTTACTGTCACAAATTTGGCATGTTACTTGATTTTAATCCACAGTAAAAACATACTGGCAAATAATCTGGAAAGCAGATATGTTGAAGGGCTTGAGTGATTGTGAATACAGATGAACAAACGGAGCGGATTTACAGATGCTGACAGACTACAAAAGTCTCAGAGTCAGGTTGATGATTGTTAAGATGCAGCCATTTTATAATTCTTTTGTAAATTGTTTTAGTGCTGTTAGGCTTCTGAAATGTGTAGTAGATCAGTGGTCGAGGAAATAAACAGTCTAAAATTATCAGCCGGTTTCCCCGAAAGGAATCGATTCCAGCTTTAGAGTCTATTCCAACGTTTCGAGTCAATTCTCGATTCCCACGCCTCGGAATCGATATTTTTGGAATCGATTCCCAGCCCTAGTGTTTAACCCAACAGAAGTGAGGATACAGGCTCCTTTAGTTACTCCATCTGTAGGAACAGAGGTTTGTCTCTTTCATGCTCATTAATGTTTTATGCAGTTAGATCTTTGCCCTGTGTACTGGGTATGGATACATCTTTCATTATAGAAGCCGGTTTATGTGATGGGCAGTAACAGCAGTCAGAATCCTCTAGCTCTGGGCAGTGTTGAATCTGGCCTCAGTTTCCACTGGAGTCTTAGTAAACTGGATGTGCTGGAAATCAAGCCAAGGCACGCAGAGGTGAGATACATCAGAGACAGTGTAAGAAGGAAAAGACAGACTACTTGTATAAAGATGGGTGTTTTTTTTATATTAAGTAATATAAAAGGAGAGAGAAGTCAAGAGAGTGCAATAACGGCCCACTGCAAGGTGCAGCTTTCACCTGTGTGAACACCTGCTGACACGTTTCAGTCCACTGGACTGGATCTGGTGCCCCCTTTTTTGTAAGATCAGTCAGCAAGCTGGTGATTGTGGAATAGTTAGGCACAAACCTACAATAATAGCCAGCTAGCCCCAGGAACTGTCAACCTCCTTTTTGGTCTTATGTCTCAGGCAGTCTGAAATCGCTTTGGTTTGATCTATTTGGGGCCGCACCTGTCCATGGCCCAAGTGGAAGCCCAGATACCATACTTCCACCTGTCCAATAGCACACATGTTAGGGTTTGCCATGAGTCCCGCCCATCTCAACGACCTCAGGACAGCCTTCAGATGCTGTAGGTGCCGCTGCCAGTCATTAATGTAAATAATTATATTGTCCAGATAGGCAGCGGCATAATCGGTGTGCGGCCTGAGGATTCTATCCATGAGCCACTAAAATGTAGCCGGGGCCTCTAACAAACAGAAAGGAAGGGTGACAAACTGGTGTAAGACAAACAATGTGGAAAATGCAGTTTTTTTACGGGACATGGGAGTTAAGGAGATCTGCCAATATCCCTTTGTCAAATCCAGTGTCGAATAAAAGCGAGCTGTACCTAACCGATTAAGCAGTTCATCAAGCCAAGGCATGCATCAGATTCAGAGACCGCATTGACTTTTCTATAATACACACAGAACCGGACCGAACAGTCACTCTTCAGAACCAGCACCACCGGGCTGGCCCAGTCACTGTGGGATTCTTCTGTTACCTCCATATCTAGCATGGCCTTTAATTCTTCCCGAACCACTTATTTTTTTTGTGTTCGGGTAATCGGTAGGGACGACTGCGTACCACTACCCCTGGGGTGGTTTCGATATGGTGCTCTATGAGATTTGTACGACTGGGAAGATGCGAGAACATGCAAGTGAATGGGGTGACTCGATTGGTGGCTTTTAAGTTCATCTCCGATCCGAGCTCTCTAGAACCACTGTCGCCAAAGTCACGGGGACCACCTCTCTCCCCGGTTTTAGGAGATTAAGGTGGTAAATCTTACATGCTCTGACTCGCCGTGTGATCTCAAAGGGCCCTTGCCACTTAATTTAGTAATTTAGAGCTCGATGTGGAGAGTAATACAAGGACTTGATCTCCCTGTGCAAATTCACATAACCGAGTACCCCTATTGTACAGCCGGCTTTGACGTTCTTGAGCCTGGAGCAAATTGTCCTGTGTTAATTGCCCCAGTGTGTGGAGTTTTGCTCTCAGGTCAAGAAGGTACTGAATTTTGTTTTTGCTGTTTGAATGTCCCTCCTCCCAATTTTCTCTTAGGACGTTGAACACACCACACGGTCGACGACCATACAGTAATTTGATTGGGGAGAACCCCGTGGAGGCTTGCGGGACCTCTCGTACTGAAAATAATATGGGCTTGAGCCACTTGTCCCAATTTCGAGCGTCTTTATGCACGAACGTACAAAATATATTCTTTAGTGACTGATTAAATTGTTCGACCAAGCCGTCCATTTGGGGTGGTAAACGCTGGTCTGGATCTATTTAATCCCCAATAATTCATACAGTTTGTGTTGTGTACATGATATAAATGTCGTGCTCTGATCAGTGAGGATTTCTTTTGGAATCCCCACTCGGGAGATTATTCTGAAGAGTGCCTCTACAACACTACATGCTGAGTTGTTGTGCAGAAGCACTGCTTCCAGATATTGCATTGCGTAGTCCACCAGAACCAACAAGCGATGCCCATGTGTCATCTGCTGTAATGGCCCTACGAGTTCCATGCCAATTCTTTCAAAGGGACCTCGATCAATGGAAGGGGGCGCAATGGCGCTTTTGGGGTGGCCATGGGATTCACCAACTGACATTCACAGCATGCTGCATATCACCTGAGAACATCCCCGTGAATGACCAGCCAATTGAAACGGGCCATCAGGCGGTCTATTGTTTTTCCCTGCCCTAAGTGACCCACCATTGGGTTATAATGAGCCATCTGGAATAAAACAAATTCCTGACGGCTCTTCGGTACTAACAATTGGGTTGTATCCTTCTTTGTCTGAGCGTCCTGTGTCACTCGATACAACCAGTCTTTAATAACTGAAAAATACAGATATGTGAGTGCAACTTCTAGCTGGAGGCATTGACCATCAATCACTTTCACTTGATCAAAGGCATGCCTTAGGGTCTCATCTTGTGTCTGCTCCAGAAGGAAATCCCCAGCAGGGAATCCTCTAAGGGCTGGGGAAGCCAAGACTTCACCCTCCCTTACGTCCTCTTGATGTGGAGCTGACGTAAACAGCCCTGGCTCTGCCTCCTCAGCCAGCGTGTTACACACCACACACTGATACGCTTTGTTGCAGGACCCATCCACACACATTCCCCTTAATAAGGTAGTAAATGCCAGCCAATTTGTTCCCAAGATTAGTGGATGGGTGAGACACTATGTTTTGTCCCCGAAATTGAAAAGTGACCGTCACTACAGGGCAATTTTGGATATACCTGTGCACACACCTTACCTGCACCTACCAGTTTTTATCCAAAGCCTCGGACTGAGCCAAGCTTTGGTAAATGGAGGTTTGATTACAACCTGAATCCACCAAGGTTTGATATGTACCCCCCTTAATACTCACAGGTATCCGGTATGCTCCTGCTCAATCGGGGGCAGCCTGTGGCACATCGGGGACCCGGATCAATGTCTCCACCTCCATCGTGGGGCATCAGTCCTGGAAATGCCCAGGTCCCCCCGCAGCTCCAGCAGACCGGCACAGACTTCATGCCCACCCCCGCAGAAGTGGATTCACCAGCCTGTGGGGGAGAGCGACCCACGGGACCAGGGAACCGGTTCGACAGGAATTCCCCGTTTCCAGAGAACAGGAACCAGATGAGGGGAAGGAGAGGGTGAGGGAGGAGAGAGAGAGGGAGAGAGAGAGAAGAAGAGGGCTCGCTGGACCCCGAATATGCTGCCATGTGGTCATCAGCCAGCTGGACCGCCTCATCCAGTGACGCCGGGCGGTGGCACTGGACCCACTCCGCCGTTCCTTTCGGTTACCGGGCGATGAACTGCTCCAGTACCACTAGATCGAGCACTCTCTCGGCATCGCATTCTTCAGCCAGCAGCCACCTTGAGCAGGTGTCACAGAGCTGTTGGGCGAATGCAAATGAGGGGCCGCACTCGCCAAGCATCCATGAGCGGAAGTACTGCCGATGTTGTTCTGGGCTGTGGCCTACCTGTTTCAGGATGGCCTTCTTTAAGTCCTCATACACCAGGAGGTTGGCCGCAGGAAGTTGTTGGACCACGAGTTGGGCTTCCCTGGACAACAGCGGCAGTAGGGACCTCGGCCAGTTCCATGCGTCCGCTGTCCGCTCAGAGAGCTTGACAAAAGCCTCTGGGTCGTCTTGAGGTCCCATCTTGGCAAACGTGAAGTGCGGCATGGCCATTGGTGGGTCCAGGGTCTCGGCTGAAGACCCCTCCTGGTGTACCAAGCTCCGTAGTACCTGCCGGTCCTCTGCTTGAGCCTGGAAGAGCACCTGGATACGCTGATCCTGTTCCAGACACAGCTCAAGCAGAGACTGATGTTGCACTTAGTGGATGCTGGCGAGGGTCTTGAATAGTCGGATAACCAATTCAACGTGAGTCTTTTTTCCTTATACTTTTCAGTATACACACACTAATGCTTTTCAGCACAGCCGATCTCACATACACACACACACACACACACACACAGCCAGGTTCGTGTCGCTCTCTCTCTCCTCTGGCAGTCTGGACTGCAGGAAGAGACGCCACTTCAAGGCATACAGCCGCCTCGTAGAGGGGGCACTGGCCTGAGTGATCGTGTCTACCAGACCTGCTAGGTCTTCCGTGTCCTGTCCAGGAGCCAGATGTGGAGATTCCAGAGGTCCAGGAGCATCAGATCCGAGAACCAAGTCTGGTTGGGCCAGTACGGCGCAATGAACAGGACTTGCTGCTCATCCTCCCTGACTTTGCAGAGTCTGGCTTACTGGAGGAGACGTATACTTGCGTGGCCCCTGAGGCCAGCTGTGCGCCAAGGCACCTGTGCTGAGGGGAGCCTCGGACAGGGAGTACCAAAAGGGGCAGTGAGAGAACTTTTGGGAGGTGAACAGGCCTACCTGCGTCTCCCCGAATCTCTCCCAAATCAGCTGGACTACGTGGGGGTGGAGTCCCCACCCCAGTGCACGTGCCATGACTTGTCGCCCGTAAGGAGAGGTCGGTCACAGTACGCAGTTCCTGCATCAGCCCTGGGTCGGTTCTACCCTCGTGCAGATCTTTCAGCGCCTTGGTCTGGTGGACCTGCAGGATGGCCATGGTGTGCAGGGCGGAGGTGGCTTGACCGACGGCCTTGTAAGCCTTCGTTATTAATGAGGAAGAGAACTTACAGGCCTTGGAAGGGAACCTTGGTCGGTCGCGCCAGGTGGCTGCACCCTGCGGGCATAAATGCACCGCTACAGCGTGCTCTACCTGGGGGAGCTCGACATATCCCTTAGCCGCTCTGCCGTCGAGGGTAGTTAGGATGGACGAGCCCGCGAAGCGTGTACGGGCAGAAAAAGGTGCCTTCCACGACTTCGTTAGCTCCTCGTGCACTTCCGGGAAGAAAGGCACTGGGGCGGGGGCGTGGCCGTGAGTCACACTCTGAGCCCAGAAACCAATCATCCAGCCGCGAACGCTCAGGGCAGGATGGAGGGTTCCACTTCAGCCCGTTGTTCGCAGCCGCCCGGGCAAGTATGGCTGCCATCTCAGCATCTGCTTCATCCTGTGCTCTACCACCCATGAGTTGGAGCTCAGAAGATTCGTCTGCTTCTGACAGCAGAAGCCCACCCTCCGATGCTGCGACCAAAATTTCATCCTCTTCGCGAGCCGCGAACGACCCAGTAAATCCGCCCTAGGCGGACTACCTGTATCGCTCGACAGCTCTTCCAGACAGAACGAGTGTGCTGGGGGATGGGAGGTCCGCGGGGGTTGAGCCGGCAAAAACGCTCCCATATCCACATGCCGGCTGAGCATCAGCCCAGGACGGAGCAGGTTGGGGAGTAGCCGCGGTGGCTCCTTGCTTCATGAAGAAGGAAGTGAGCCACGACCGCAAAGTTCTGATGGGCATGTTCTTGCAGTGAGAACATAACCCTTCCATGAAAGCTGCCTCAGCGTGCTGGCGCCCCAAGCACTCAAGACAGATTTCATGGCTGTCCAGAGGGGAGAGATAACGGCCACATCCAGTAGCGCAAACACGGAAGGACATCTTTAAAAAGGACATCTTTAAAAAGACGCAGAGGGTGGAGTGCAGCATACAAATTTAACTCGCCAATTCTCATTGGCCTTTTCTATTTTAAGCGAAGGTTATTGGGGCTCTCAAGATCGAACCCCTAGTGTCACTAAATCAACACAACGTCGAGTGAGTGACAGACAGGGAACATCTACGTTCTTTTTTAGGAAAAGACACTGAACCATCTAATGGTCCTTTCTATTGGCCAGGCATTCATGGGGATGTTCGAAGGTGGTGTGCGGTATGCCAAAAATGTCAGCTGGTAAATTCACCAGCCACCCCAAGAGCGCCATTGCGACCTCTTCCATTGATCGAGGTCCCATTCGAAAGAATTGGTATGGACCTCGTCGGGCCATTAGAGCAGATGGCATGCGGGCATTGTTTTGTGTTGGTTCTGGTGGACTACGCAATGCGATATCCAGAAGCAGTGCCTCTGCGCAACATTTCAGCGCGAAGTGTTGTGGAGACATTCTTCGGAATAATCTCCCGAGTGGGGATTCCGAAAGAAATTCACACTGATCAAGGCACTACATTTATGTCACGTACACTACACGAACTGTATGAATTATTGGGGATTAAATCGATTCAGACCAGCGTTTACCACCCCCAAACGGATGGCTTGGTCGAACGATTTAATCAGACCCTAAAGAGTATGATTCGTAAGTTTGTACATGAAGACGCTCGAAATTGGGACAAGTGGCTCGAGCCCCTATTATTTGCAGTGCGAGAGGTCCTGCAAGCCTTTACAGGGTTCTCCCATTTAGAATTATTGTATGGGCGTCGACTGCGCAGCATGCTCGATGTCCTACAGGAAAATTGGGTGGAGGGACCTTCAAACAGCAAAAATTAAATTCAATATGTTCTTGACCTGAGAGCAAAACTCCACACACTGGGGCAATTAATACAAAAGAATTTGCTCCAGGCTCAAGAATGTCAAAGCCGGCTGTATAAAAGGGGTACTCGGCTATAGGAATTTACACCGGGAGATAAAGTCCTTGAATTGCTCCCCACGTCGAGCTCTAAAGTACTTGCCAAGTGGCAAGGACCCTTTGAGGTCGCACGGCGAGTTGGTGAAATTGATTATGAGGTAAAACGAACAGATAGAGGCAGAGCAAGTCAGATTTACCGCCTCAACATCCTAAAACCATGGAGAGAGGCAGTCCACATGACATTGGCGACTGTGGTTCCAGAGAGGGAGGAGCTCAGACTGGAGGTGAATTTAAAAGCCACCGATCGAGTCCCCTGGTCACTTGTGGAGATGACCTCTCACCATCCCAAGTTATGGAGGATGCCAGGTTGCAAGGAGAATTCCCTTGACATGTTCTTACTTCTTCCCAGTTGTACGAATCTCATAGAGCACCATATCGAAACGACCCCAGGGGTAGTGGAATGTAGTCGTCCCTACCAATTACCCGAGCACAAGAAAGAAGTGGTTTGGGAAGAATTAAGCCATGCTGGATATGGGGGAAATAGAAGAGTCCCATAGTGACATGGCCAGCCCGGTGGTTCTGGTCCAAAGAGAGATGGCTCGGTCCGGTTCTGTGTGGATTATAGAAAAGTCAACACGGTCTCTAAGTTTGATATGTACCGATGCCTTGGATTGATGAACTACTCGATCATTTAGGCACGGCTCGCTTTTATTCGATACTGGATTTGGCGAAGGGATATTGGCAGATCCCCTTAACTCCCATGTCCCATGATAAGACGGCATTTTCCACACCGTTCTGATTGCACCAATTCGTGGCGCTTCTGTTCGGTTTGTTTGGGGCCCCGGCTACATTTCAGCGGCTCATGGACAGAATCCTCAGACCGCACGCTGCTTACAACGCTGCCTGTCTGGATGACATCATAATTTTCAGTAATGATTGGCAGCAGCACCTGCATCATCTGAGGGCTGTCCTGAGGTCTTTGAGATGGGCGGGACTCATGGCAAACCCAAAGAAGTGTGCAATTGGATGGGTAAAATTACGGAATCTGGGCAGGTGCGGCCCCAAATTGATAAGGTCGCAGCGATTGCAGTTATTATTGCGGCTGTTATCGTAGGTTTGTGCCTAACTATTCGACCGTCACCAGCCCGCTGGCTGATCTGACTAAAAAGGGGGCACCAGATCTGGTCCAGTGGACAGAGCCGTGTCAGCAGGCATTCACGCGGGTGAAGGCTGCACTTTGCGGTGTGTCGTTATTGCACTGAAGCGTGACTTCACTCTCCCTTTTATCTTGCAGATGGATGCATCGGACAGGGGGTGGGAGCAGTACTGTTCCAGATGGTGGAGGGGGAGGAGCGCCCTGTGCTGTACATTAGTCGAAAGCTCTCATTGAGAGAGACTAAGTACAGCACAGTCGAGAAGGAGTGTTTGACCGTCAAGTGGGTGGTCCTTACCCTCTGGTACTATCTGTTGGGCCATGTTTTCACCCTCTGTTTAGACCATGCCCTGCTCCATCGCATGAAGGATACCAACGTGCGGACCACCCATCTAGCTCTCCAGCCTTTTAAGTTCGAGGTGGTCCACAGGCCGGGGGCACAGATGGCTGTTGCGGATTTCCTCTCCAGAAATGGGGGGGGGGTAAGTGACAGGCCGGATGGCTCCCTGGTCTGAGTCGGATGACGGGGGTATGTGGTGATGGGGCTTGGCCAAGCGACGTCTGTGGAGAGGAAGAGCGGTAAGGATTGAGACCTGTGGGAAATACACAGCTGTTTTGTGTTGCAGTGAGAGCTGGAGAGGGATAAAAGGGCAGTCCAAACTCCCGGAGGGGAGAGAGAAAGAGAGACACACGCAGCAGAGTTGTTCTGTGTTTTTTTGTGTTGTGCTGAAAAGCAAAGCTTGTGGTGTTACACTGAAAAGTGTGTAAAATAAAGGACTTGCGTTGAACATTTACCCAGCCCTCGCTTCCTCCTTGAGAAGAGAACTTGAGATCTGTTGCACCATTGTTGTCTGATTTTATTACTGATTTGAAATATGTTATTTAAACATGATTTAAAACAAGTTTGGGAGATTTTGGTCTTTTTCCATTCAAATAGATTGGAGCTGTGCCTATTGCCTTCATAGAAAATAGCTACAGTAGATGGCCGCTGAGTGAACTGACTTCCCTTAAAGGAACTTTGAATCCACACACACACACAAACAACAAAAAAAGTGCTTCTATGTGTTTAAGAATGTCCCTCGTTTCTGTTTCAGGTGGGTGTTAGCTTGTCTCCCTCTCACAATTTCTCTGTGCTGGTGAGAGCTGAAGCTCCACGCAAAACCAGCCTCAAAGTGTCTGTACAGCTCGAACAGAAAAATGCCAGCAACACGACATACTCTCATCATCTCACCGATACAATACAGATACTGGTAAATACATCTTCCTCAAAGAAACCCCACTGACAAGACATGTAGGGAAATAGTAATCCTCCTTTCTATCACCCTGATTTCACTTTTATTCTGTCTTGTTTTCTCTGTTCTTAGGTGTTTGTAGAGATGCAGTTATCAGCAGGGAGTCCCAGATCCATCCTCATTTCCCCTCACTCTCAGTACTTCCTACAGACCTATAAGTGAGTTTGTATGTTTTTATTTTTATTTTATATTTTTAGTTTTTTTTATATTCTCTATACATTATATCACAGTATTAACAATGCTTTCTTGTGGTTTTCTACCCATTGGGTGGGATATGTGCA
Organism: Myxocyprinus asiaticus; assembly: GCF_019703515.2. Lineage (NCBI taxonomy): Eukaryota > Metazoa > Chordata > Actinopteri > Cypriniformes > Catostomidae > Myxocyprinus > Myxocyprinus asiaticus. The sequence goes on along the minus strand of NC_059358.1, from coordinate 25,416,769 downwards.
TAATATATTCAAGTTATATACAGCACCATACAAAAAAAACAGAGTCCGACTACTGAAAGAAGCACCATAGGAAGTGAGGCACAGCAAAGGTGGGGACCTTTGAGTGCAAGTGGGTTTCTATGTCTGCTTAAACATGACTGTTAGGCACCGAATTTGCTCATGTAAATAGTAACATGCAAATCTGCATAAAACATTAAAAAATACATTTGATTTATTTTCCTAGTATGACTATGAATGTTTTTGTAATTTCCTTTTTTTATTGATTCAAAGAAAAAACACAATAGAGAAAAACACATCATATACACACCGAATCAACATTTAACTTTTAACATCCCTCCCCAAATAATTCTGAATCTTTAACGAAAAATCTTGGATCTTAACACATCCCCAAAAAACATGGGTTGTGTCTCCATCTTCTGACTGGCATCGCCAGCAGGTGGGTGTGTCTTTAAGACCAAGCCTATATAATCTAGAGGGGGTCCAATAAAATCTTTGTAAATTCTTAAATTGCATAAGGCGAACCCTTGCATCTCTAGATGTAGACTTGACATTTTTCAGAATCTTAGTCCACACTCAATCCTCCAATACCAAATTCAAATCTTTCTCCCATAATCTCTTAATAGAAGTTAAAGCTCCATCCCCCCTACTCTGAATTAACAGGGAGTAGTACACTGATGCCGCATGACCTTTTCCAAAAGCCGCAGTCACCTCTCCCAAAACATCTGCCTCCTTAGGGGGGTGTGTGCTACTCCCAAAAATAGTACAAAGCAGGTAGCACAATTGTAAATACCTATAAAACTGAGGTCTGGGGATCCCAAAATGTTGGACCAAGTTTTCAAACGATCTCAGCACTCCACTTTCATATAGGTCACCGAGTGTAGCAACCCCCCCTCACAATCCACTCTGGCCAGCAGAAAGGGGACTTGCCAATACATAATCTTGGGTTCTGCCATATGCTCGAGGCAACATTTAAATAAGTTTCCAATTTGAACAATTTGGACACTTTAGTCCATACCGAGTGTAAATGCGAAATAACGGGGTGTAACTTAACTTTTCCTTTTAGTTTGATAGAGATGCTTTGTAATGGCGAAATAGAGGCAAGAACTGCCTGTTCAATAACAAACCAGGGAGGGGCTCTCTCATGTGGAAGTGACCAATGAGCCAAATGTCTGAGACTGAACGCATAGTAACAAAACAAAATCTTGGGTAGGCCTAGCCCTTCTTTGTCAATCGGCCTATGTAACTTATTAAAATGCAATCTGGGACGTTTACCATTCCAAATGAAGTACTTCACTATGCTATCAAATTGCTTGAAATAAGAAAGGGGGACATCTATGGGGAGAGATTGTAGCAGGTAGTTAAATTTTGGAATACAATTCATTTTAATAACATTAACCTTCCCAATCATCAATAAATGTAATGAAGCCCACCTGCCCACATCGCTCGAAAATCTTTTTATTAAAGGGTCAAAATTAACACTAACTAAATCAGACAAATTTGCTGGGAATAAAATCCCCAAATACTTAATGCCCTGTTTGGGCCATTGGAAGGCGCCCGGCTGGAAAGCCGTTACTGGACAGTATGCTGTCAGAGCCAAAGCTTCAGATTTAGACCAATTAACTTTGTATCCTGAGAACTTGGAAAAGGAATTAATAATCCTGTGGAGGCAAGGCATAGATCTAGTAGGTTCAGAGACAAATAATAAAATATCTGCGTAAAGCAGAAGCTTATGCGCCACACCTCCCGCTACCACCCCTGGAAAATCATCCTCCCCCCTTATCGTGGCTGCTAATGGTTCCAGGGCAAGACAGAACAATAAAGGGGAAAGAGGGCAGCCCTGCCAAGTGCCCCTATCCAGTGTAAAATAATCTGTTAAATTTGTTTGTACCGCTGCTACAGGGTGTCTATAAAGTTCCTGTGAAGCGTCAATGTTGCACTAGGGAGTTTACACACTTTTGCTTCACTGTGATCAAGGACTGAGTCCATCAAAAGATTAAAGTCTCCTCCCAATATTATATCATGAGGGGTGCCAGTGGTTTGCAGCATCCCTTCAAGATCTATAAAAAAGCCCTGATCATCAGCCTAAGGTGCATAAATATTAGCCAAAATCAACCTTTGCCCTTGAATTTCAGCTAAAACAATAATGACTCCCCCTAATTTATCTTTAGTCTGTTTGAGACATTTGAATTGTAGATGTTTATTAATCAATATAATAACTCCCTTGCTCTTACTTGAGCCAGCACTAAAAAAACATGTCCACCCCATATCTTCCCAAATTTTTCAGCTTCCTGCGGGGAGAGATGTGTTTCTTGAAGAAACACTATGTCATATTTCTTACGTTTAAGAAAAGTAATAACCTTCCTTTTTTTATGGGGTGCCCCAACCCATTTACATTCCATTTGGAGAGAGATAGTACACTCATATTAACATTTGACATTTTGATATAGTAGAAAAAATAAATTGTGTGTCAAAAACAAAATTATACCAACCACATTCCCCATTAGTGAAACAATCAAACCCCGAACAAAACAAACAGAAAAAAGAAAAACGTGCGCATTAACCCTGCGCACAAAAGAGCCAACCGGCAACAATCACTCTAAACTAAAAAGGTCCATCAATGCCCACAAGCCCCCACGACAACTTTGCCATCGGATTGCTCAATTTGTGAGGCAAAATTACATAACAGAAAATACTTTGTAAAATAAACCCCAGCCAATAGGAAGAATGAACACAAAGAATGTGTATATTCATTCACAGAACTGTCTCAAAGGTGTGATCTTCCACAAAACAAATTCCAGCTGATATAAAACCGTTCAGATTCCTCGGACAGACAAACGAATGTTCAGTGAGCCAGCTGTTATGAGTTCAGCGGATGATGTAATCATTCCAGTGTCCTGTAAAAATACTCAACAAAACAAACTCCAGCCAGCAGGAGGAATAAGCACAAAGAACGATTAATCCACAGCTGTTCCAAAGGATTGTTATTAATAGAACAAGCTCCAGCTGCTAGGCGAAACCAATACAAAAAGAAACAAAACCGGCATCCCGGTTCCCCGGATGGTCAAGTCAATTCACTCGGAGGCCGCATAAAAGTATATACCTTGACTTACACAATCCATCAACTTTATAAAAGACATCCTTTGTGTGAGCATGTAGATATTTTGCGGTCATCTGTAGTGTCCACTCTCAAACTGGCCGGGAACGTCAATGCAAACGTTTCTTTAAGGAAAAGTGTTATTCACAAAACAAACTCCAGCCGCTCGGCGGAGCCAACGCAAAAAGCAAAAAGAAACCAAAATGATGCCCAGCTTCCTCAAAATCCAGAGTAAGTACAGCGAGTCGAACCACTCACATGAGAAACACCCAATGGTTTACTCACCCATTGATTCAATAAAGGACATTGCCTGACTGGGACATGTAAATACTTTGCGATCGTCCTTCGTTTCTATTCTCAGTTTGGCCGGAAACATCAGAGCAAAAGTGATCTTTCGCTGATGTAAGAGTTTCTTACATTCCTTGAACCGATCACGTTTCTCTCTTGTCGAACTCGCAAAGTCCAGGAACAAGAAAATATTATGGTTCTTCCAAGAAAGCTTCCCTTTGCTCCTCGCCTGGCGCAACAGAAGATCTTTATCGGATGATCTCAGAAATCTGGCCAGAATCCCCTCAGCAAATCTGTGAGCTGGGACTCTGTGAGCTCGCTCAATTTCCAGCTTGTGGCCTGTTATGTCGAGCAGACTCGGGAAAAGCTCGTCTAGGAATTTCACCATATCTCTGCCCTTCTCATACTCAGGAATTCCAACAATTCGAACGTTATTCCTGCGGCTTCTATTCTCAAGATCTTCAAGCTTTTCAAGGAGATGTTCCAAATCAACTTTGGTCACGGGCGGATTAGCGTTTAATTCCCTCTCCGAAGATTCCAGACAATTGATTTGTCTCTCAACATCAGTCACTCTTGTAACTAACTCAGAGAATTTTATTTCCATCGCTGTAATCAATCGACGTATTACAGCGAGATCCTCCAAGTCAGCAAGAACCTTCGTCAACATCACTGAAATGTTGGACAACTGACGCTGGATCACCTCTCCACCGCACCATCCAAATCGAGTCCCCGGTCTGTAGGCCTGTCGGGGCTTTCATCCTGAACACGTAAGTGTCTTTTAATGTCTCCAGAGCCCAAGGATTTTGACTTCTTTGCCATGTTTTGCCTCAAAGAGCAAATGTTTAACTGGGTGTATCAAATTTCACCAGATTATACCATGAAAATAATAAAACATTTAGCAAAGTGCGCAGAGCTCGTCGCTCGCACGTCTGCTTCTTGCATGGCGTCACGTGACCGCCCCTAGTTTTAATGTTTAATTATTGCCAGCATCACCAGCAATTACACTTCAAAGCTTTAAGTTTTGAAAATTATGTAGTGGATACATTTACTCATTTGGCAGACACTTTTATTCAAAGTGACTTATAGAACATTTCAAAGGCAATTTACCAGATGAGTCACAAGAACACATATGAGATTAAAGCTAGACAGAACCAGTGAGTGCAATCACCGCAAAACTCATGATAACTTTTAACAGTAATAGGGTACTTTGTTTTCCCCCTCTTAGTTCAGTGAGGCAGATGGGATGTGTCATCAAGTCAGATCCTTCAGTTGAACTCCAAGTCTGGAATGGCATTTGCAAAGAATTCTGGGACAGTAGTGGTTTACTGTAGGATCAGATGGTAAGCAGTACCTCACGAACCATATACATGCATATGAGGCAGCGGGGTTAAAGGAATAGTTCACCCAATAATAAGGGGGAAGGAATAATGACAGACTTTTCATTTAAGGTCTAACTTCCATTTAAAATAATTTCCAGGACATCTTGTATGTTATAAATTAAAGGACTTTTGTGGTGTCCAGGTAACAGTGGAGCCTGTGTCCAATCCTGTAGCCATTCTTCTGGGTGATAGGCTCCTCACTAACTGGCCTAAAGCTTTGGAATACACAGTGGATCTCAACATCTCTGCTGCAAACACAGGTCAGTCAGTCTTTAAAGGGATAGTTCACCCAAAAATTATCTCATCATTTAGGCTACTCACCCTCATGCCATTCCAGATTTGAATGACTTTCTTTCTTCTGCTGAATACAAAGTCTATAGGTTCATATAATGCAAGTGAATGGTGGCCAGAACTTTGAATCTCCAAAAATCACATGAAGTCTGCATAAAAGTAATCCATACGACATCAGTGGTTAAATCCGTATTTTCAGATGTGACATAGGTATGGGTAAGAAACAGATCAATATTCAAGTCCTTTTTTACCATAAATCTCCACTTCTACTTTCTTCTTTTGTTTTTTGCCAATTTGCATTCTTTGTGCATATCCCCACCTGCTGGTCGGGGCTGGTCAAAGGTAGAGATTCATAGTAAAAAAAAGGACTTAAATATTGATCTGTTTCTCACCCTCACCTATCATACTTCAGAAGACATTAATTAAACCACTGAAGTTGTATGGATTACTTTAATGCTGGCTTTATATGATTTTTGGAGATTCAAAGTTATGGGCATCATTCAGTTGCATTGTGAGGATGTACAGAGTTGAGGTATTCTTCTAAAAATCTTTGTTTGTGTTCAGCAGAAGAAAGAAAATAATACACATCTGGGATGGCATGAGAGTGAGTAAATGATGAGAGAATTTTCATTTTGGGGTGAACTATCCCTTTAATTCAACTGTTAATCACTGTTAATTTATTCAACAGCAGCAGGATGGGGGGAAAGACAGACAGATAGAAACTTTATTTGATCAGATTATTGATCAGATTAAATTTGCGATTGTGACCGACTCTGTCTTCATTATAGCTCAATATGCTTTCGACCAGTAGGAGACCATAGAGAAGAAACTACAGCCTAAGAAAGAGCTGCACTGCTCCCTACACCTGAGTGCCCCCTACCAACAGCTCAAAATACTGCAGACTATGTTTAAGGCATCACCCTTCTGAGATAGACATTGGTGAAAAGTTTAAGATACTTGTTGTATTGTTTGATTTCAACACCATAACACACTCGAACAAGAGGAGACAAGCTTTTATGTTTCATTTTTAACCTGTCCATCATTTCTTCTGTTTCAGCCAAGTACAGTTGCAGGATATCTGTGCAGCCCCAATCAGATTCCATCCTTCCTCTTTGTCTGTCTGTCTCTCTGCAGACACTATCAGCTGCTCTTCTTCCATTCCCTTTCTTACCTCTCACTTTAGTCTTCTGTTCTGCTCCAATATGTGCCAGCATTTTATTATCCTGTCACCCAGATCAGCCTTTCCTCCCAGCAGCATTTGGCTGACATCACTGTGTTTGGCACCAGAGACATGCTCAGCACAGAGAGTGAGAAAGAGGGATTATAATCCATAATTTAGTTTATATAGCAGGGCTCCAAAATTAGGATGGTTCAAGTCCAGTGTGAGAGTTTTGGGCCCATTGTCAGAATTGCCACTGCCCAAATAGCACTGTCATGATATCTTACATTCATGGCCGGGCCTGCAGAAAGAAAGAAAGAAAGAAGAAAAAACAGTACGAGCCCTGTTTTGAATATGCTATAAAACACAATGTTATTGCAAGTTGTCATCTCTGCTATACAGAGCACCAGTGTTTTAACCTAGTCTGTAGAACTGTTTGTTTTGTCCACTTTTCTCCACACTTACTAATTAGGTCTACTCAGAGAACCCAGACATGACATCTGAACACACCCATTCAGCTGAAGACTCCACCCTCCTCCTCATTTCATCTATTCAAGCAAACATTTTCTAGATCAGGCACCTTCAACTGCAAATATTATCCTGTACACAGATCTCTCCCCACAGACACATGTTGTGATGGTGATAAGCCTGATGGACAGCCAAAAGTCAGATTAGAGGGCAAGACAGAGATTCATCTTACAGCTAATACATTCTACTTACAGTATAGGCCTACACAACAATACATTGTAGTCACATTTAATAAACAGATGTGGCACAGACTGACCTATACCTTAAATTTTGTTTTTATAACCACTGCAATGTCTGTGTTCAGACCAGCTTGGGGCGCATTAAAATTTGGGAAATTTTTCATTCTAACATTTGCTGTACTGGCCACAACGGCTAAACTTTTCATAGGTAGAGTCAAACATAAGAGTTATAACTTCTCATGCTTTCTTTAGCTCAACTGTACAGCACGGCACTAGCAATTCTAGGGCTATGGGTTTGATTCCCAGGAAACACAGGTACAGTTACATTTAATTTAGCAGACCCTTTTATCCAAAGCGAATTTAAAATTATGTATATACTGAATATATATACTGAAAATGAAATGCATACCTTCAATGCAGTCTAAGTAACTTGCGATAAAAGCATCTCCCAAATGCCTAAATGTACACGTAAATGATACTGTACAACACTGTAAATGTTTGATGACCTATGATTCTGTATAGAGCCATCATGTTCTTCAGAACCAAGAGGATCTGAAGCTTTGATATTTTGACTGCAGTTCTCAACATTAATTTTCTCTTAAATGTTTTGGATTTTCCACAGCATACAATACCATGTCTTGCATACAGACTGTACCTGTAGTGTACATGACCACTACTAATACAGGTGTGTTTGACCTTCATGGTAGGAAATGACTGCCCATTATCTTTGATTTAACAGTTTCATTTACTGCCAGATTTTGTCTTTTTTTTTCTTCTAGTGCACTGCTAATTGCGTCTTTCTTCCCTAACATTTTACAGAACTAGTATTTAAAGTGCAAAATCTCAAGTACAACTCTTGTCTCAATCTATCCAGTGCAACAGTAAACAAGTGCAAACTATTTCATGTTCCTTGAGGACCCATAGTAACATTGGCTCAACCAATGGTGCAAGTCTGAGGCAGGACTGTCTGTTTTTCCAACCTATGATAGACACACATTTCATCTATAACATGTTTATGTAAAACATTGAAAACAATCTGAAAGTTGTCCAACAGAACAAGTAACATCATATCACCAAGGTAACAAAAATATTCTTACATCAAGTTATACAAAAGTCAAACAGAAGCTTAAATGAAACTAAAGCTCTTCAGTTGAATTTCATGAATACATTATTTGTATTGGTGACAATGGGAGTAGGCTTGCAAGAGATATTCAACAACACGCATATAAATAAAAATGAACCTTTATTTAATGTGAGAGAGAGAGACAGGTTTGGTAGTTATACACCTCAATCCAGCACGCTCTGTGCTCAGACAGCACATAGTCATCATTTCATGTTTTGTACTCTTCTCGGCTTAGCTTTCATCTCCATCACTGCATTATAGATCAGAAACATGGCCTCATTATGGGCAGAGTCACTGAAAACCTGTGGAGAGTCCAATCCTGTCTTTCCTCCCATGGTCTCCCTTGTCCTTGCATATTGGTTAATGAAAAACTAGTGCTGCTTTCTCCTGAAAGAGCATCCTATTAACAGAGAGAAAGAACAAATCTTTTAGAATTTAAAGTGCAAAGTGTTCTTTGAATTGTAATATAATTGCACAAAGCAGAGAGCAAGCTGGGGTCCGCTTCATGCACCTACAAAATCTCTTTTCTACTGCAGCCATTCAAAAAAAATATTTTTTTCGTTATGCATGTATGATCTCACCAAGGGCACCAGGTAAGCCAGAACTGCCCCCTCAAAAAATATACGCTCATTGACCACTTTATTAGGTACACCTACTTATTCATGCAATTATCTAATCAGCCAATCATGTGGCAGCAGTGCAATGCATAAAATCATGCATATTGAGGTCAGGAGCTTGTTAATATTCACATCAACCATCAGAATGGGGGAAAAATGTGATCAGTGATTTTAACTGTGGCATGATTTTTGGTGCCAGACAGGCTGGTTCGAGTATTTCTGTAACTGCTGATCTCCTAGGATTTACACTCACAATAGTTTCTAGTGTATAGAGAATGGTGCGAAAAACAAAAAATGACAGAGGTCAGAGGAGAATGGCCAGACTGCTTGGAGCTGACAGAAAGGCTACGGTAACTCAGATAACCTTGAGGCGGATGGGCTGCAACAGTAGAAGACCACGTCAGGTTCCACTTCTGTCAGCCAAGAACAGAAAGCTGAGGCTGCAGTGGGCACAGGCTCACCAAAACTGGACAGTTAAAAGACTGGAAAAACATAGCCTGGACTGATGAATGTCGATTTTCACTGAGGTACAGAGTAGGGCTGCAACTAACGATTAGTTTTATAATCGATTAATCTAACAATTATTAGAACGATTATTGCAATGATTAACCATTAGCTCTTAACCAATTATTCAGCTTGTGCCCTGACTTAAAAGGTTGTATTAAACACGCTTACTAACAATAAAGAGCACAAAATCATCTTTTAAAAATGCCTCTAAATGACATTCACTGAAAAAAAATAAAACTTTTTAAGTTTAATTCAGTAAAGAAATTCTCTGCAAAAAGTCCTATTATCAAGTGTTTTGGTCTTGTTTTCCATTTAAAATGGTCTAAAAATCCTTAAAACAAGATACATTTACTTGAGAAGCAACATAAGATATTTAGACTTGCTTTAAGAGAATGTATCTTAAATATAAGTGTATTTTGTATACGTGTATTTTTTCACTTCGTTATACTTCTGCGAGTGCAGTAAAGACAAAATATACTTATATTCATGATCTATTCTCTAAAAGCAATTCTAAATATCTTATATGCTGCTTCTCAAGTGAATGCATCTTTTTTTTTTAAAGGATTTCTAGATATTTTAAAATATTTGTATTTTTAATATATATTCAACGTTCTCAGATAAAAAAAATTTCTTCTGCAGTATAGCTGCTAAAGAAAATGTACGTTGTTTTAAAGGAGTTTTAGAAATTTATGTATTTTGTTGCCGTCTACAATGGGGCGAAGACTACCTCTCTCACCTTTCTGTTCACTTCAATCCATCTTTAACTCTTTAAAAAAAAAAAAAAAAAAAAAAAACAAAAGCTGCATATTGCCAATTTTCTTCACGATAAGAAATGCACAGTGACATATTATGCTTCAATAAGTCACAAGCCATCACATTATAATCTAGCTGCATTAAGCATGCGCACTCCAGGGACGAGTGTCTCCACGACAGAGTGCATCAGCCGGGTGCGGTTTCAATCTCTCCCCCTTAGACCGGGACATTCGCGCAACTCATAGAAGAGGCGCTGACAGCACAGAGAAATGCCAGTTTCGGAGTTTGTAGTTATTTACATGATCTGCTTACATATTATTTGATTACATATTAGTCTGGCCATTCTCCATTGACATCTCTTATCAACAAGCCGTTTCCATCCACAGAACTGCCGCTCATTGGATGTTTTTTGTTTTTGGCACCATTCTAAGTAATTTCTAGAGGCTATTGTGCGTAAATATCCCAGGAGATGAGCAGTTACAGAAATACTCAAACCAGCCCATCTGGCACCAACAATCATGCCACGATCGAAATCACATTTTTTCCCCATTCTGATGGTTGATAAGCACATTAACTGACGCTCCTGACCCATACCTGCATGATTTTATGCAATTCACCGCTGCCACATAATTGGCTGATTAGATAATCACATGAATAAGTAAGTGTACAGGTGCACCTAATAAAGTGGTCGGTGAGTGTAGGTGCATAACATGCCTGCACACATTTTATTAAAATCATTTGGATAAATGACTACTACAATTCTACAAAAACAACAATTCTTTAAAAAATAGAAAATATCAATCTGAATAAATATCGGCATCAGCTGATGCTGTTAAATGCGACAAAAACAATCTGCAAAACTTTGTGCCAGCAGGGCAGTAGGGTTTTGAGCTTTCCCAATCAGCAAGCTTCAGCTCATGAAGAGAATGAGAATGATCAAGTGGGAAACACTAGGGTGGACTGTGTGGGCCTGTTGCCAAGGCGCTGGTACATTTACAAGTGCATGTATGTGTATCTTTGATCTACAAATGCACTTCCAGCCATATTTCTCCTACACAAAAATATGAATACATTAGTAATCTTCTGAAGGCCATATTTTAATGAGTGTTTGTGAGCACATGACTTGCTCTGACTGCATCTGGGAAGAAAATGCCACTGTGGGATTCTACCCTGTAAAGCACTGCGTGTCCATGTGTACAAAAGATACCTTCTGTGAGGCGTGCCTTTCCTCCAGTGGGCTGGCACAGAACTGTTGAGCATCCCACACACAACACCACTGTCTGTGCGTGACTGAACACTGTAGTGATCTTATAACAGCCTGCAAAGAGAGAGAGAGAGAGAGTTAAAGGATGCTGGTCAGAAAAGATATTCAAGCATACTATAAGGCAGTGGTTCCCAACCTTTTTCCAGGGGACCCCTATTTTAACCCCGAACTACCCCCTTTCCTGAGTTGTTGGTAAAAGCGATAATCCTATAATAATGTCATCAGAGTGTGTGGAACATCGAAACCCCACCACCAAATATACAGAATTTTGTTGGGAGGGACTGTCTGTTCCAGAGAACACAAACATAGTTGTCTTTGTTCTAAATTGCATATAGACTGCGTTTATTATATGATTTTCCTATTAGCTACATATCCACAAATGTGACACACTACATTTTAACCAGAAGTGTCTGAGAAACTTGACTTTAGTCTTAGCCTTCAATTTAATCATGAAATCCAAACAATAAATATTGTTTTGTGTGACAGATCACAGCAGCTGCACATTCAAATGGAGCGGCACAACACTCTCTCCAACGTAGCATGAAAAAAGAAAAAAACGTGAATATCAGGGGTTATATTGAAAGAGTACAGTACAACTTACTGAAATGTGTCATCTCTTGTAATCGGCCAATCTGTTAATGTTGAAAAGACATTGATAATATCTCATGCCAAATAAATAATAATAAATAAAACCCAATAAATCCTTTTTTTCTTTTTACCACTTTTGTTTTTCTCTTCTCCCTGACGCTTTGCCATAATCGCTTTCGTTTGTCTAGATAGCCTGTTCTGAACGTTGCTCAGTACTGTACATAGAACATGCAATTTTGCAGCATCTTTAAAAAAAACCTAAGTCCTTGCCTACTCTCGCGAGATGTGCGCCTTATAAAACAGCCTATGTTAGATATACTGTATATCTTGTCTTTTCATATCAGAATGAGCTTTATTGTCAAGTATGCTCACACATACAAGGATTTTTTCTACAGCAACAAGACAGAGATAATTTTTCTTTTTTTGTAAAGCCAATAGAAAATATAAGTATATATAGAAATGCACAAGACAAAAAAACAAAATATACACTACCGGTCAAAAGTTTTGAAACACTTACTCATTCTTTATTATATATTTATAATAATAGTAAAGTCATCAAAACTATGAAATAACATAAATGGAACTATGGGAATTATGTTGTGACTAAACAAAATCCAAAATAAATCAAAACTGTGTTATATTTTAGCATCTTCAAAGTAGTCACCCTTTGCCTAGAATTTGCAGACATGTACTCTTGACATTTTCTCAACCAACTTCTTGAGGTATCACCCTGGGATGCTTTTTAAACAGTATTGAAGGAGTTTCCATCTATTTCAGTCAAGTGTTTCAAAACTTTTGACTGGTAGTTTGTATGTATATATATATATATATATATATATATATATATATACACACACACACACACACACACACACACACACTTACATACAAATATAAATTTGTTATATACAGTGCAAGGGAATGTAATGCAGAAGAGGTAGGATATGTTAAATAAATATAATTGACTAAGCTGTGTATTGCACGTAATTACTGCACAATGGGGCAGTTTTAACTGTCCATGAGGTGGATAGCCTGAGCGGAAAAAACTGTTCTTGTGCTCAGAGCTCTGTAGTGCCAGCCAGAAGGCAACAGTTCAAAAAGGTAGTGGGCAGGTTGAGTGGGGTCCTTTTCCTCACTCTGGAAATGTACAGTTCTTGATGGGAGTTGAAGACCCCTGGGTTATTATGATTACTATGCCTGCAGACATACAGGTGTGCTCTAAGTTATGAACCATTAGTTAACCTGTCTTCTGTCCTGCATATGTGGTTATAATCTGATGCCTTATAGCAGTAGTTCCCAACCTGGGGGTTGCTACCCCCACTAGTGGTTGCCAGAGCTTCATGGGGGGTCACCAAACTCTCTTACAAGAAGAAAATAACTTAATGTGTGATAGTTACAATTATTTTTGTAAAAAAGCACAATCAAATAGGGCCATTTTTGAGTATTTTAATAATATTTACTTGTTTATGAGATATATTAGCACTGTTAATCCAGTTCTACTCAGCAGTCATTGAGAAAAGTGCCTTAATACCCTAAATATGTGCACGGTAACATTTTGTAATATTTGGTTAACCGCAAGAGTTCACGAACGGTTATTCTGTTATTTGTCGGGACTCGGGAATAATGTACGTGTATTGCCATGGATGTATTGCGTCAAACACAAACTATGCTAATGAGCTATGAGCCTAAATAGCACAATACATAGATCTTCAAATGATAAAATCACATTAAAGTCTAACAAAAATATTGCAACATAATAGGCCTATTCTTAATCAATGGAAAATGCATAATTCTGTTGTGCACCCCGTCCAGGTTCACTTTCCATGAGCGAATGCTACAGATTATAGGACTTCTTCAGAATGCTTTGATTTTTAAATAATTCAGCATTTAACTTGTGTAATTATTGTCTGCACACCAGAGCAAAAGGGGAGAGAAACACTCACTGTTTATCAAGCGCTGAAACTTTACCAGGTGAAAAACAATCTGGAATCATGTGTAAGTCAAATTAAGTCCTCTTTCCAACCTGAACTTTAGAATGTTGATTTGTGACACCAGCGCTGAAAAAGCTTGATGCAGCGCAACAAATGGTGAAACAGAACACAGGTCTCTCGATGCGTTAATAAATATTGAAATTCTTTTAAACTTAACACAGTCTCTAAAAAAATGCAACTGTCCTGCACGGTACGTTAAAAAATGTGAGTTGTGGCACAACGATCAAAGACATCCATCCAGTGCTTGTTTACATGGCCTCGACGCACATGTGAACAGCCCGTAACTCGCCCTATAGCCTACTTGAAAAACTGACCTGAACCTGACCCAAAACCTGTACCATCGTACTCAGATCGGGTTGAAGACCTCTAAACATGTGCAGAATAACTGAATAGTGATTTTGGTATTTGAATACCACGCACATCCCTATTATTAACGCATGATTTTGGATCGGTTCACAATTAAAAAGTACATATTGCTCCAAACTTTTGTTCCTTCAATTTGAAAAATCCAAACAAATCTGGCAAGCGTCCTGTAGCGCATAAACATAAACGTAGTCACATGACACATCATGGGGGGTCTCCATGATGTACCGGCCCATGGGCCTCTCAGTTCTTAATCTGTCCTTGAATACAGGTCTAAACAGGGTCTAAAACATTTTGTGATCGGATCACAAAAACTACATACGTATGTGATCAAAAACACATATGACCGCATCACATTTGATGTATAAATGCTAATCTGTCCTGTATGCATCCTGGCAGCAGCGAATCAGCACTCCTCACCTATCGATCAACCGCTGTGCTAAAACAAAAGTTTAAACTTTGCCGGTTACGAGTGGTTTAAAAGGAAATAACAGTCCGATCGGAAAAATAAAAAAAGAGGATATACACACAAACATGAGAACTTCAAAGTTCTTCAGTGTGTCTGATATAAGCATACAGAGAGACTTATGAGAAGCACAAACATCTGCAGCATGGGTTAATCCACTACAATAACAGACAATTCTGCTCAAAATGTTGATTTTGTGCTTAGATTAAATTTCAGTTGCATCAGGGAGAAACAGCACGCCGTTTTTTCACACTTTTCTGACTTTGTTGCGGTTTATTATCATGCAGGAACACACTGACATACTGATTGATGTATGTTGTCATGAAACAGTGTCGAGTCCCTCCCCTCCAAATCCAATCACAAGTGGTTACAAGAGATGTACCCTTACATTAAAAAATAAAAAAAAAAAATTTTTAAAACGATAGTTCATGGCAAAATCGGCACTTATAATTTTCACATGCAAATGAGCTTTGCAGCAAACTTGAGGCAAATTGTCCATTGTTGCCAAAAGTTTACCTGACAAACATTTGTGGCGAAACACTAGCTCATTTGCATGTGAAAATAATAAGCGGCAAACTTGTGGCAAATTTGCTGTGAGTTTAGGTTTTTTGTAATGGCATTTAAATGACCAGGTGTAAAAAGCGATGTGTCTCATCTGACCACATGTGATTGGATCACCCGAGACGCATCTTAATACCAGGTGGAAATGGGCTCAATGTTGATTACCACAAAAAATAATTTTGACTCGTCCCTCCTTTTCTTTATTAAAAAAAAAAAAAAAAAAAGCAAAAATCTGAGTTGCACTGAGGCACTTACAATGGAAGTGAATGTGGCAAATTTTGGAAGGTTTATAGGTAGAAATGTGAAGCTTATAATTTTATTAAAGCACTTAAAGCTGAAGTATGTAACTTTTTCTGTTAAAATATTTTCTCTTCTCCCAGCTTAATATGCAGAGACAACTATAAGTAAGCCATTCATAGATTAATTTTCTTGAAAACTGTAAGCACAGTCTCTAAAGCGCTATGAACATTTCTCTGTTTAAATGACCCACCCCAACAACATTACTCAATGGCATGAGTTGGGGGTAGGCTATGTGCTCCATTCTGTTTGGTGGTGCAGAAATTACGTACTTCATCTTTAAATTAATTAATCTGTTAAAACTTGTATGAGTTGAAAAGTTGTTTTTAACCATTGTTTTAGTTTTTACGCATCAAGTCCTCATGGCAGCAAAGTTGTAATATTGGATCTAACGTCACACAGAAAAGATAAGTGTAGTAAGTGATTTTATCACACTAAAATTATATTAACATGCATATTGTTTACATCTTGTGGCTATACTGTTGAAACAGCAAGTATTTTAATGTTTACAAATTGGGCCCATTCATTTCCATTGAACATTATTTTTTTTAAGAAAAGGAGGGGACAAGTCCAAATAAATTTTTGTGGTAATCAACATTACACCACAAATGTCGATTGAGGTTAAAGGGTTAGTTCTCCCAAAAAATTAAAGTTGTCTCATGATTTATTTATCTTTAAGCCATTCCAGATGTGTATGACTTCGTTAGCAAAACCGAAGTCAAGCAGATTTCAGCTCAGTTTGTTCATACAATGCATGTTAATGGGTGCCACCAGGCTGCTGGCTGTTTGACAGTCCAAAAGACATTTAGGCAGCATAAAAGTAATCCACACGACTCCAGTCAATCAATTAATGTCTTCTGAAGCAATTCGCTTCCTGCCAGCAGTCGACACATCAGTGACATGACGAGAAGTCGGAAGTGCGCGCTTTGTAAACAAGAGAGGAATGAACATCACGAGAGAGTTCATTTCAAACAGAAATACAGTGCTGGGTGGAAGCAATGATTTAAAGTTAAAAACGTTTGAATTATTAGGTTGGTAAAAGAAACAACTCATCGGGTTTGCTACAAAAGACATTAATTGATCGACTGGAGTCGTGTGGATTACTTTTATGCTGCCTAAAACAGCCAGCAGCCTGATGGCACCTGTTAACATGCATTGTATGGACAAACTGAGCTGAAATCTGCTTATAAAAATCTTCACTTCGGTTTTGCTGAAGAAGGACAGTCAATACACATTTAGGATGGCTTAAAGGCAAGTAAATTATGAGAGAATTTTCATTTTTGGGTGAACTAACCCTTTAACTTGTACTGAACCTGGAATATTCCTTTAATGCCTTGCACACTGCCTGCCACCCTTATCCTACTCAAATACACACACAAACACACACTGTATTATCTTAGACAGACATCTTTTCAATAGGCCACTTTAATTCAGTGACTTGATTCAGTGGAACTTGCAACATAGGATGACATAATGCCTTTTGACAATACTGCTTGTTTACACTCAACATGTACTCTGCAAATATGATTACCTGGGCATTTGACGTCCATAAAATAGGAGTTGGGACACTGTACGAGACGCTTCTTCTTGTGTGTTCTCTTCTCCTCCTCTGGCGTTGGGTGCAGCAAGTCCTTTGCAAGCTGAAAGTTAGATAGAGAAATGTGTCAATCACCTAAATTAACTAAAACATTAAGTCCAAGCTAAGGAAAATCTAGGACACAGCCCCTTAACGTCATTTCAACACTGGTAAAAAAGACAATAGAACACGGACACTCGTATAAACGCAGTGACGTGTGTTTACTGGTTAGCTTTCCATGATCGATAGTTTCATAGGCCTGATGCTGCAGCTGAGCAGCTGCTTGTCAAACAATGTACAACAGTGCCACTACACAGAGTGGAACACTTTTCATCTAGACAGTCCTATAAGGGATACTAGACGAATATTCCAACAACAAAACTATATAAATACACAGTAATACACCATTAATCACTACTATTACTAGTTCTAACATACATAACATCTTGATTGTGCTTCACGAGGCGCGTATAGCTATGCTCTCCATGTGATTTTCTCATATGCACGCAGCCATCTTGTCGCTACCACACACATGCGCTTCGTTCTCTTCTACAAATTGTACTACAATTTAGCTCAAAGTAAAAGAAATTAAGCTGTCGTAGCCGGTGCGATCATAAAGACAAAACCTCCTCTGTTCAATCGATGCGATTTCATCCACAAACCAGGCGTGATTACGTTTTAAATGGAATTGATTGTGAAAGCACGGACTTACAGGCATTGTTGCGAGTGGAGCGGCAGTCAAAGAGGTTGCTAGCGGAAATACATGGCGTATATGAACGGGGCTTTTGAGCAGGGGCAGGAAATACTTTACTGTCGTTTTATAAAAGCTTTTAGAGAAGATTGGAGTTATGTACAATATTCAAAAGCTGTTTGATAGACACACTTTCATACTTAGTAAAAGCTACACAAGCAATGTTGAAAATATATAGCCTACAAAATATGTGTGTAGGTATTTCTTCAACTTGGGACACTTTTAGCACAATGGACCTCTATAAAATCTCTTTAAACATTTTCACACTCTCAGTAGTTATTTAGTTATTTATAGTATTGTAATTTATAGAATTACATTCGTCTGCTAACAATATACACATCACTAGAGATTTATGCAGGTCAACTATTCACTTTTTGTGTGTGTGGCTAAATTCACCTTTTGTAAAAAGCTAATTTGCTTGGTAGAATTTTCCCAATTGTATTTATTAAAATCACTTGAAATGGGTTTAAACACTTAAAAAAGCTTTAAATACAACAAACAAATAAAATGAAAATACACTGGAACACTTACTATGACTGAGTAAGTGTAGTTTGTAGTTTCATGAGTTTGCATCCCTGTTTATTTAAAGTACTGAAAATTCCCAACAAAGTGTCCTAGAATTTTGTGGTGAAAATTACACTTTTTATTTATATATAAAATGCCTGACACTTTTGTCTTGCTAAACTGAGGCTAATTTCATAGCAAACCTTTTTTCTTTTTTTCTTTTCTTTTTTTTAATGAAATTACTCACACCTTTGTCTGGCTAAGCTAAGGCGAATTTCATAGAAAACCTTTTTGTAGGCTATTCTTAATACAATTAAATATATTTGCACAGTTACAGCTTGTATACAAATATTACAAGTGTTATTTACCTTTAATTTTCTTTATTTTCTTCAAACATCACTTGTCTCATATTTCAGCTCAATCTGTAAGTTTGAATATAAATCAACCCATGGTACCTGAAATTGCCTGAACGTTTAAACAACGTTTAATTAAAAGCAATCGCAGAATCGGTTCGTCTTGTGCGCAAATGGCGCTCCCTGTTGACATGTACTGTTATCGGTTGTCCTCGGCACTGCTTTATTAAACCTCTCCCTCTCTCTACGTCAGCTTTTGGGAACTCGGGCAAGGGAAAGTTTAAGGAGAAGAAAAAAAAGTGTACTGTTGTCTGTGTATGGATGAAAACTGAACGGCTTTCTTACACAAGAAAAGTAGCGCAGTCTAGTCCGAAATGGCGAATGCGTGGCATCCGCATTGAAAACCCGGAGCAGACGCTTTTAAAGAGACTGAGCAAACTTTTTTGCGTTTGGTTTCATGGAATATTTTTCGCCTCTTATCCCGACCTACAGAGCGAGACAGGAAAGCGAGTTTACCACTGACAGTTTTCCAGGGAAAGAAAATCCATGTGCGTGAACGAGGACATTTTTCAATCGGCTGGATTTTAAAGCGCCACATCTGTGTGTGGGTGTTAAGAATCAAACGAGAAGTATTTTAAAACTTGCTGAAAAGTCTGCAAAAGTCTACAATGGCTAAGAAATACGACTTCCTCTTTAAATTACTGCTTATTGGTGATAGTGGCGTTGGCAAGACATGTTTGATCATTCGTTTTGCGGAGGATAATTTTAATTCAACGTACATATCAACTATTGGTAAGTGTTTAATAAATGTGCAAAGTAAACTTATCTACATCTGATATGATTTACAATATTATTTGATGTAACTGCTTAACGATTATGATAAAATGTTTTGCCTTGGTGCCAGGTTCCTGGTAAAACAAGTGCTCCTGTCGGGGCGTTTGTTCATGTCAGTACTAGTACTAACGTCATTTCATTCCAGCCTGCTCCAGTACAACTCATTCTGTCCTGTGAATCATCCTGCACTCTCCTATGTATCCTCCGCCCTAATTGTATTTCCGGTGAAGTCTGTTCTCCATATGTTTCCCCTTAGGTTAGTGTCGAAGTCTGTTACCCCCCTATGTTTCCCCTTTGTCGAAGGCCGTTCTCCTATGTTTAATGTTTAACGGCGCTATGGGGAACACTAACCTGGGAAACATAAGGGAAACAGACTTCGATAAAGGGGAAATATAAGGGAAACAGACTTCGATAAAGGGGAAATATAAGGGAAACAGACTTCGATAAAGGGGAAACATAGGGGGAACAGACTTCAATAAAGGGGAAACATAGGGGGAACAGACTTCAATAAAGGGGAAACATAGAGGGAAACAGACTTCGATAAAGGGGAAACATAGAGGGAAACAAACTTCGATAAAGGGGAAACATAAGGGGAACAGACTTCAACAAAGGGGAAACATAGGGGGAACAGACTTCGACAAAGGGGAAACATAGAGGGAAACAAACTTCGATAAAGGGGAAACATAGGGGGAACAGACTTCAACAAAGGGGAAACATAGGGGGAACAGACTTCGACAAAGGGGAAACATAGGAGGAACAGACTTCGACAAAGGGGAAACATAGGAGGAACAGACTTCGACAAAGGGGAAACATAGGAGGAACAGACTTCAAAAAAGGGGAAACATAGGAGGAACAGACTTCGACAAAGGGGAAACATAGGAGGAACAGACTTCGATAAAGGGGAAACATAGAGGGAAACAACTTCGATAAAGGGGAAACATAGAGGGAAACAGACTTCAACAAAGGGGAAACATAGGGGGAACAGACTTCAACAAAGGGGAAACATAGAGGGAAACAGACTTCAACAAAGGGGAAACAGGGGGAACAGACTTCAAAAAAGGGGAAACATAGGAGGAACAGACTTAGACAAAGGTGAAACATAGGAGGAACAGACTTCAATAAAGGGGAAACATAGGAGGAACAGACTTCAATAAAGGGGAAACATAGAGGGAAACAAACTTCGATAAAGGGGAAACATAGGGGGAACAGACTTCAACAAAGGGGAAACATAGGGGGAACAGACTTCAACAAAGGGGAAACATAGAGGGAACAGACTTCAACAAAGGGGAAACATAGAGGGAACAGACTTCAACAAAGGGGAAACAGAGGGAAACAAACTTTGATAAAGGGGAAACATAGAGGGAAACAGACTTCAACAAAGGGGAAACATAAGGGAAACAGACTTCAATAAAGGAGAAACATAAGGGAAAACAGACTTTGATAAAGGGGAAACAGGGGGAACAGACTTCGACAAAGGGGAAACATAGGGGGAACAGACTTTGACAAAGGGGAAACATCAGGGAAACAGACTTCGACAAAGGGAAAACATAGGGGAAACAGACTTCAACAAAGGGGAAACATAGGAGATGCAGACTTCGACAAAGGGGAAACATGGGGGAACAGACTTAGACAAAGGGGAACATAGGGGGAACAGACTTAGACACAACAATGGCCCTCTCCCTCTTTTCTTTTGCCTGCCCCCTCTCTTCTATCTATTTTTTTCAATCTCTCTCCTACCCACTTCATTTCAGCATAAAATGGAGGTAATCCCCCCTGGCATATAGTGCATTCACCCAAATCTTCAAAAGACCCCCTAACCTCCCTTCCTCACTTTAGCTTTCTCCTATTCTTCCACAGGAAATAATGATAAATAAATACTGGGACAATTAGAAGGGCCATTGTATCTTATGCCGCTTTCCTGCATTTTTGAATGTAGCCATAATATTTTGTTCCATTTTTATTCCCAGAACTGCATTGTTTGTGCCTCTCGGGGATTAAACAGTTCATCCATCCTTTCTGTCCCTCCTCATCCTTTATCTCTCTCTTTTCCTCCACTCTCTCTGACTGTTTTTCTTTTTCCAACTAGGTATTGACTTCAAAGTAAAGACCATCGAGGTTGAGGGGAAGAAAGTCAAACTGCAAGTCTGGTAAAATCTTAATTGTATTTTTTTTAGTTCAATGTTACTTTTGATTAATCAGAGCAATGAAAAGTCTCTGTAGCAGTTATTGGATGGTCCCAACAGCATAACTGAAATTCTTTACAGATGTACAGAGTGTCTGTGTAAATAAATGTCTCTGTTTTCGGTACACAAGATACTGATGATGTCTTTAGCGTCTATTTTGGTTTGACTGCACTGTCAAAACAGTAAGCTCAGGGCAAATATGCCAAAAGTGGAGTCCAGTTGAGTCTAACACAATCAGGCTTTAAAGGCCTACTGCAAACTCAGTAGACTCATTTATGTCCGGCGAGAGTGGCAGCTGGAAGTACATAGTCCAATTGCTATATCAAATGACATATGTATATTGTAACATGCCAAATTAGTTTTTGTTCCATAAGTCACCTGATTGTTTTAAGTGGTTTAAATTTCTGGTTTTATTTGCTAGGGACACAGCAGGACAGGAGAGGTTTAAGACCATCACTACTGCTTATTATAGAGGAGCCATGGTGAGACACAAACATTAATACACACTCCATTCTTGAAAATCTTCTTATCCTTGCTATAGCTTTGCATCCACATCATAGTTTCATGACAGCTCATAATAATTCATACAAAATGGTGAAATCATATTCTCTCATAAGAACTGGCCTATACAAAATGCTACAACTTTTATTCCCATAGAGACCATCCAATCAACAGACAACATTACAATACAGGCAGCCTCAAATCCAACACTTTAATAAAGAAAACCTCTGTGAATAAATTTGGTTAGTCATTCTAGTTGTGCAATACAAAGTGCTGATTTATGTAAGTAACCTTGAAGACACTTCCTTCTTCTAGTTACAAACCCTGATTATTTCTTTCTTCCATGGTACACAAGTTATTTTCTTATTAAAATCATGGTTGGGTTTAGGTTAGACTTTGGGATTGGGGTCAAACCAAAGTCCTATTTGAGGCAATTCAGTCCACTTGGCAGCCATCTTTGGAATGCTCTCGATCAGGTTGGGTGGCTATTTTTCTATGTAAACAAGCGGCAAACAAGTACAGCTCATGTCTACTTGAATGGGGAAAGACCGAAATCTCTCAGATGGCAAGTCAAGATTACGATCAAAGATGATATTTCATACATCAACTCAGCAAAAAAATAAACATCCTCTCACTTTCAACTGCTTTTATTTTCAGCAAATTTAACATGTGTAAATATTTGTATGAACATAAAAAGATTCAACAACTAAGACATGAACAAGTTTCACAGACATGTGACTAACAGAAATGGAATAATGTGTCCCTGAACAAAGG
The DNA here is from genome assembly GCF_019703515.2 of Myxocyprinus asiaticus. NCBI lineage: Eukaryota > Metazoa > Chordata > Actinopteri > Cypriniformes > Catostomidae > Myxocyprinus > Myxocyprinus asiaticus. The sequence continues at coordinate 25,393,845 of NC_059358.1, read as the reverse complement.
GGGGTCAAAATCAAAAGTAACAGTCAGTATCTGGTGTGGCCACCAACTGCATTAAGTACTGCAGTGCATCTCCTCCTCATGGACTGGACCAGATTTGTCAGTTCTTGCTGTGAGATGTTACCCCACTCTTCCACCAAGGCACTTAAAAGTTCCCGGACATTTCTGGGGGGAATGGCCCTAGCCCTCACCCTCCAATCCAACAGGTCCCAGACGTGCTCAATGGGATTGAGATCTGGGCTCTTCGCTGGCCATGGCAGAACACTGACATTCCTATCTTGCAGGAAATCACGCACAGAACGAGCAGTATGGCTGGCGGCATTGTCATGCTGGTGGGTCATATCAGGATGAGCCTGCAGGAAGGGTACCTCATGAGGGAGGAGGATATCTTTCCTGTAACGCACAGTGTTAAGATTGCCTGCAATGACAACAAACTCAGTCCGATGATGCTGTGACACACCGCCCCAGACCATGACAGACCCACCACCTCCAAATCGATCCTGCTCCAGAGTACAAGCCTCGGTGTAACGCTCATTCCTTCGACGATAAACGCGAGTCCGACCATCACCCCTGGTGGGACAAAACCGTGACTCATCAGTGAAGAGCACTTTTTACCAGTCCTGTCTGGTCCAGCGAAGGTGGGTTTGTGCCCATAGGCGACGTTGTTGCCAGTGATGTCTGGTAAGGACATGCCTTACAACAGGCCTACAAGCCCTTAGTCCAGCCTCTCTCAGCCTATTGCGGACAGTCTGAACACTGATGGAGGGATTGTGCGGAACTGGAGTAACTCGGGCAGTTGTTGTTGCCATCCTGTACCTGTACACGTGGTCTGCCACTGTGAGGATAATCAGCTGTCCTTCCTGTCTCCCTGTAGCACTGTCTTAGGCGTCGCATAGTACGGACATTGCAATTTATTTACCTGGCCACATCTGCAATCTTCATGCCTCCATGCAGCATACCTAAGGCACGTTCACGCAGATGAGCAGGGACCCTGGGCATCTTTCTTTTGGTGTTTTTCAGAGTCAGTAGAAAGGTCCCTTTAGTGTCCTAAGTTTTTATAACTGTTACCTTAATTGCCTACCATCTGTAAGCTGTTAGTGTCTTAACGACCGTTCCACAGGTGCATGTTCATTAATTGTTTATGGTTCAATGAACAAGCATGGAAAACATTGTTTAAACCCTTTACAATAAAGATCTGTAAAGTTATTTGGATTTTTACAAAATTATCTTTAAAATACAGTGTCCTGAAAAAGGGATGTTTCTTTTTTTTTTGCTGAGTTTATATCAGTAGTAAAATCTTACAACAATGGTATCATAAATTGTGCTTCTTTAGCTCAGATCACACTAAAAAACTCTATTTTCCTCATTTTTCTTGCTAACGCGCATGCGTGTTCTTGAGTTGATTGACAGGCAATGTCTGTATCTTAAAGCTGATTGGCTCTTTTACCTGTAAGGCAGGACTTCCTTTTCTACATCCATCGGCCGTTCCAATTTCTCCCATTAATTTAAAAATAAGTGGCCTGTCTCTGCTAAATAGTCTCTGGTTAAAGGTGGACTACATTTTTGCTAATTAAAATAAACATTTTACACACAAATACTTGAATAGCATTTTTTTAAATATGTTGAAAATGATGTAAATTGTCAATAGATGAAGACTCTAGTCATATCAGAAACCTAATAAAAGCTGTTTAATTTGACATCAGAATCAGAATGAGCTTTATTGCCAAGTATGCTTACACATACAGTTGAAGTCAGAAGTTTACATACACATTCCTGACTTTAATCATAGAAAACATTCCCTGTCTTAGGTCAGTTAGGATCACTACTTTATTTTAAGAATGTGAAATGTCAGAATAATAGTAGAGAGAATTATTTATTTCAACTATTATTATTTTCATCACATTCCCAGTGGGTCAGAAGTTTACATACACTCTGTTAGTATTTGGTAGCATTGCCTTAAAATTGTTTAACTTGGGTCAAACATTTTTGGTAGCCTTCCACAAGCTTCTCACAATAAGTTGTTGGAATTTTGGCCCATTCCTCAAGACAGAACTGGTGTAACTGAGTCAGGTTTGTAGGCCTCCTAGCTCGCACATGCTTTTGCAGTTCTGCCCACAAATTTTCTATCAGATTGAGGTCAGGGCTTTGTGATGGCCACTCCAGTACCTTGACTTTGTTGTCCTTAAGCCATTTTGCCACAACTTTGGTGGTATGCTTGGGGTCATTGTCCATTTGGAAGACCTATTTGCGACCGAGCTTTAACTTCCTGGCTGATGTCTTGAGATGTTGCTTCAATATATACACATAATTTTCCTTCCTCATGATGCCATCTATTTTGTGAAGTGCACATGACCCTCCTGCAGCAAAGGACCCCGACAACATGATGCTGCCACCCCCATGCTTCACGGTTGGGATGGTGTTCTTCGGCTTGCAAGGCTCACCCTTTTTCCTCCAGACATAACGATGGCCAAACAGTTCAGTTTTTATTCTGAACTATTATCAGACCAGAGGACATTTCTCCAAAAAGTTATATCTTTGTTTCCATGTGCACTTGCAAACTGTAGTCTGGCTTTTTTATGGCGGTTTTGGAGCAGTGGCTTCTTCTTTGCTGAGCAGCCTTTCAGGTTATGTCGATATAGGACTTGTTTTACTGTGGATATACATACTTGTCTACCTGTTTCCTCCAGCATCTTCACAAGGTCCTTTGCTGTTGTTCTGGGATTGATTTGCACTTTTCGCACTGGCAAACTACGTTCATCTCTAGGGGACAGAATGCATCTCCTTTCTGAGCGGTATGATGGCTGCGTGGTCCCATGTTGTTTATACTTGCATACTATTGTTTGTACAGATGAACATGGTACCTTTAGGCATTTGGAAATTGCTCCCAAGGATGAACCAGACTTGTGGAGGTCCACAATTTTTTTTTCTGAGGTCTTGGCTGATTTCCTTTTTATTTTCCCATGATGTCAAGCAAAGAGACGCGGAGTTTGAAGGTAGGCCTTAAAATACATCCACAGGTACACCTCCAATTCAGTATAACTCCTGTCAGAAGCTAATTGGTTAATTGCCTAAAGGCTTGACATCATTTTCTGGAATTTTCCAAGCTGCTTAGAGCCACAGTTAACTTAGTATATGTAAACTTCTGACCCACTGGAATTGTCAATTAAAAAGTCAATTAAAAGTGAAACAATCTGTCTGTAAACAATTTCTGGAAAAATTACTTGTGTCATGCACAAAGTAGATGTCCTAAACGACTTGCCAAAACTATAGTTTGATAATATGAAATCTGTGGGGTGGTTAAAAAAAAAAAACGTTTTAATGACTTAAACCTAAGTATATGTAAACTTCTGACTTCAACTCTTAAGTCCTAGTAGGAATGCACATGTCCTCACAGAAACTGATATATGATGTCACAGTATCTGTGAGTTCATACAGATTGGTATCTACAGCCTCAAATACACTCCAATAAGTGCAGTCAAAGCAGGCTTTTAGTTCCAGCTCTGCTTCATTGGTCCATCTCTTAACAGTCTTTACTACAGGTTTAGCTGATTTAGTTTCTGCCTGTAGGTTAGAAGAAGATGAACCAGACAGTGATCAGAGATTCCCAAAGGTGCTGTAGGGACAGAGCGATATGCATCCTTTATTGCTGTGTAGCAATAATCCAATGTATTTCTGTCTCTGGTGGGGCATGTAATGTGCTGTCTGTATTTTGGCAGTTCACGGGTGAGGTTAGCTTTATTAAAATCTCCCAGAGTAATAATAAGTGAGTCCGGTTAATTTTGTTCCTTGTCTGTGATCTGATCAGCCAGCTGTTGCAGCGCTGCGTTCACACCACTTGTGGAGGAATATAAACGCTCACCAAAATAAACGAGGAAAACTCCTGTGGCGAGTAGAAAGGCTTACAGTTGATAAAGAGCACTTCCAAATTAGGACAGCACATCTTCTTTAAAGTTGTTACATCTGTACACCAACTTTAATTGATGTAAACGCATGTTCCACTGCCTCTTGTTTTCCCCGTTAACTCCGCAATGCGATCCACTCTGAACAGCTGAAAGCTGAAAGGCTTCACTCAGCCAGGTTTCTGTGAAACACAAGGCAGCAGAGTTTGAAAAGTCTTTGTTTGTACGGGTGATGAGATGCAGTTCGTCCGTTTTGTTGGGAAGAGAGTGGAGATTCGCTAGATGAATACTCGGCAACGCTGTTCGAAAGCCGCGCTGACGAAGCTTGACCAGCGTGCTGGCTCGCTTCCCTCGCCTGCGTCTCATAGCGTGCTTAAACAACACAGCTGCGCCTCCGACTAAAATGTCCAGCAAAACGTCCGAATAGTCCAAACCAGGAAATTATTGTCTGGTATGTACTGCCGAATGTTTGTCCCTGGTAAAGGACAAAACAAACAAAAACAACAAAAGAATTTGAGAGCTCCACATCGAGGCTGCCATCCACGGCACCATCTTGTAGAATCTACAATTACATGGATCGGGTCGCCCCCTCATGGGCACTGCCATGTTGACAGCACATGACAACCTGTGTCATGCAGTTGACTGAGTTACTGCCACTAATAAAAACTAATAATTATAACAGGTTTACTTTATAACGCGTTTTCAGCAAAGGCAAAAAAAAAATGCATGTAAACAAAACAAGCAAACCAAAAAATAAAACAACAAACACAATATACTTCATTACAAACAACAGCGGAGCCCAAATCAACAGTATAGTCCAGAGTAATGGTATGGTATTGATAAAGAGGAATGTAATCCCCCAGACTGTCCAAACAGAATGAGTGCTAGTGGAAAGATAAAATGTCCAAACAAGAGGTGCTTTTTGAAGCCACGAAACAAACAGCTACCTGCAGCTCTCAAGGATAAGCAGCGCGACATCGATCGGTGTTCTGCCAGGGCGGAGAGCTCGCAAGGCGCAACTGCACAGTCACAGTGTAGCGCACAACAACACGCAAAAAATACATTTGGATTAGAGAAAAGAATGTCCATTATAGGGATGTGTGTATTATGAGATGGATAAAAACACAGACTAAAAGTAACAAAACAGAAGATAAACAGACATATTTGGTGTAAAGTGGCAGCACTGGTTAACAAACACTGAGAATCCAGGACAATAGGTGTCAGTACAGAGTCCAAAACCAATATTGGGACCAGTAGGATGAGTAAGAGCCAGCTAAAATCATACTTGCTGCACCTTTAAACTTAGGACAAATTTTAATAACATTGTTTGTTGGTTCGTTTATTTTTCTGTATTCCAGCAGTGGCGGCATTTCACAAAAACATAGGGTATGGCTTATTTTTCCATGACCATACCATATTGACATATCAGTTACCAAAAAAGCACATTAGATATATAGGCTATAAAAAATATTTCACCATACTTTAAGGATGCATGGACACACAGATAACAGCAATACAAACACCTCAAGGCTATTTAAAGCTTAATGAGGCATATGTTTCCCTGGTTTTGTCTCCCTGCCTGTGTAGGAATAAAAGTCGGTAGTTTTTTACAATCTAACTTGAATGATTTCTTGCGATCTTGACATTTTGTATTATTATTACAACTTACCATGAGAACAGGATGAACATCTTCACTAAACATCAGACTTAATAGATTGTCCTTATTGTAAATCTCTGTTTAATTTTACATTTAATGAAACATGGCAAATCTTACATGTGTCTGTAAAGGTGTTTTGTGTTGGCCATCTTTTTCAGGGCATCATCCTTGTGTATGACATTACTGATGAAAAATCCTTTGAGAATATTCAGAACTGGATGAAGAGCATCAAAGAAGTAAGCAAGAAAGGGAATGAATAATAATTTAGCAAACATCATAGGTCATACCTGGATCTGTTTCTTTCTTTTTTTTTTTTTTTTCTACGTTAAAGGTACTAAATGAAAAACTTCTTTGCTGTTCTTAAATTAACCAATGTTTACTTTCTTAAAAGAAAAAGTGGGTGGAACCTTTAGCATGCCTCTGTATGACATATTGTATCCCTGCTTAGTTAAAGGAATAGTTCACCCAAAAATGAAAGTTATCTCATCATTTACTCACCCTCATGTCATCCCAGATGTGTATGTCTTTTTCTTCTGCTGAACACAAACAAAGATTTTTAGAAGAATATTTCAGCTCTGTAGGTTCTGTGAATGCAGTGAATGGTGACCAAAAATTTGAAGCTCCAAAAAGCACATATAGACAGCATAAAAGTGATCCAAAAGACTCCAGGTGTTAAATCAATATCTTCAAATGCGATATAAGTGTGGGTGAGAAACAGATCAAGTCCTTTTTACATGTAATCTCCACTTTCACATTTTTCTTTTGTTTTTGGTGATTCTCATTCTTCATTCAAATCGCATCTGGGCAGGGAGGAGAATTTATAGGAAGAAAAGACTTAAATATTGATCTGTGTCTCACTAGAGTCTTATGGATTACTTTTATGCTGCCTTTATGTGCTTTTTGGAGCTTAAAAGTTCTGGTTATCATTCACTTGCATTGAATTGACCTACAGATCTGAAATATTCTTCTTCAAAACTTTGTGTTCTGCAGAAGAAAGAAAGTCACACAATATAGGTGACATAAGGGTGAGTAAATTATGAGAACATTTTCATTTTAGGGTGAACCACCCTTTAACTTGATCTATTTGTTAGGGCATACAGGCTTGATAAAAGCTAACAATGTGGTCATCATAGGAGCTGCACCTTAGGTTTTGATTACGAAGGTTTTGGTTTTGAAGATATTGCACTTTATATTTTTATCTACAGCATTAACAAAGTAATTCCTGAAACTGCACATTATAATCCATCGTAACCATTATAATCTAATGCTGTCTGGCATCCTGCATGAAAAATCCATAAAGTGAAACAAGCTTTTGTAAATGGGAGTTTCATTTCTTCTTAAGAAGCTATAGAAAGCAGCTCATGCACAGGTTACCAGAACAGAGACTCAATGTAAATACAGACAGGACCTTTTTTATAAAAAAACAAAACAAAAACAAGGTTCAGTTATGGAGAAAATGAGGAAGTGAGAACATAACCATGTCCTGTGTTACCCAGAATGCATCGGCTGGTGTAAGTCAAATGTTACTTGGCAACAAGTGTGACATCGAGACAAAAAGGAAGGTGTCAAAGGAGATTGGTGAGAAGGTGAGCTCTATCATACAATCATACATACCGAATTAGATTTGCCAATAATATGTGGTTTCAGTGTTAAATCTGATAATTCATATTTTAACTTTCAATCAATACTAACATAACAAATCAAAATTAAATTGGATTTTATTTTTGTCTAGTTACTTGAATAACACCCTAAAAAAAGTTTTATGACACTGGTTTTATTAATAATGAATAAGATGTAAATAAAACACACTTTAAAAATAGAAAATATCCTTTTATAACAAAATTTTTTTGCTTTCCTTATAGCTTGCAAAGGAACATGGTATTCGATTCTTTGAGACTAGTGCAAAATCGAGCATCAACGTTGATGAGGTACAGACTGAAAGATCCAAGAAATAAGTTAGTCAGCTAAAAAAAAAAAATTATTCTGTTCCATAATAAATGTTGAAACATCACCGTATCACAGAAAGTTTCATTCATGTGAAGGTGCCTAAGTACGGCACAGTTTTATCACTTCCATATCCCCGCCCAGTAGTGGTGAGCAGTGAGATCAGGTCAGTCAAGAGCAGAGAGCCAATCAGAACAGTGGGCATTTACTGTCAAGTCTAAAAGGAGAAGTAGCTCGAAAATCGAGTGTTTCTGACGCTCCGGTTAGAATGAGGGTGGAAAATTATCATGTTTTACAAATATATGTCTGCTTTTGTTGTGCAAATTACATGTATTACATATTAAAATAATGGCATGCATGTCCTGACCCCTTTAAGTTCTCACTGAGTAAACAAGGTGACAAAAATTGAATTTTTAGGTAATCTTATGTCAGTGTTGAGCTTAAGGCAGACATATTGTGGTTTATCACCCACATTAAGATTCCACTAAGGGAGGCAACAGTGAGACGACATCGTCATTAAAGATTTCTTAAACTCTAGTCTTTGCACACTAAACTGGGATAGGAGAAAGTGTTTTAATATCAAAAAATTACACACAGCACCTTTAAATAGTGAATATGTTCCTTTTACTGATCGCATTTTAATGTTCACAAGTTCAATTTCACATATTTTATCTGTATTTATGACATGCTTTGCTTCTCTCTTTCTTTCTTTTTGTAGTCTTTTGACTCTCTTGCTCGTGACATTTTGCTGAAGTCAAATAAGAAACTGGTGAGTTTCCAGTCTGCATGTTCATGGATATAATAAATAGTAATGATGCTTGTTGTGTGTGCATGTTCATACAGATACACAAACACACAATAATTCTGCTCTGAGGTATTCAGTAATTACTATTCATTGCTTACTTTTTGTAGATTATTTTTTGTCTAATGTGACATGATTTTAAGAGAGAGATTTTGAAGATTTCTAAGTCACCAAAAACAGTCACAAACTAAAAAAAAAGTAGATTTGATTTCATACAGTATATTTCTGTTTTACAGGGTCCTACTGGTCGAGAGGTTAAACTTACCAGCACAGAGAAAAAGTCATCCAAATGTCTTCTTCTTTAGACACCATCATCAAAAGGGCAGACTCACTACACACACACACACACACACACACACGTAGCACTGCAGTGTTAATGCCAGAGAGTAATTTGCAAAGTGAACATGGAAAGTGTTTTTAAAGAATGATTGAAATTGCAAGAGTGAAATGAAATACTTGACAAAAGAAATGAAACAAAAATATCACTTTTATATTTCATGGTAGTTTGCACTACACAACAATAACAGTTCAGTTGACTAGTTTACAGCAAAGTTGGTTTTCTTGCTCAATGTTTTGCTCACTTCAGCATTATTTCAAATGTAAACCTACTTGAAATACACAAAAAACTGCCCTTGTAGAAAAATGGAAAAGAGTTCCCATGTAACTGTATCTCCATGCATAGTTACAGGTGGACAAATATTGTCCAATTTGATATCCAGTCAGCACTTTTGAGTTATTTCTAAATAGCTGACAAATAGTTTGAATGTTTGCTGCTAAGAAAAGGTGCATAACAAATTTTGAAAGACTTCGACCTCTAAAGAAAGATTGAATAAGTAATTTTAGGATGTTAATTGGGAGGTATGAGAAAATAATTCATTGATTATGGATGGCAATATGATATTGTTCTACTTAAAATTCACCATGTGTTTCCCCAAAAGGATTATGGTCAGATGTAATCTACAGAGTTTTGGTTTTGCATCATAACGTTTGTCTTTGTCTTTTTTTTTTTTTGTCTCTCACTGCCTTTTATTCCCTCTTTTTTATGCTTTGCAACAGAATATTTTTTTCTGAACTTGTATTTTGAACTGCTTTTAATAAAGTAAATAATTTTCACATCGCATTATTTTCTAGTAAATATGCATTAGATTTGTATTAATTTTTTTACGTTTCGTCTGATTTTAATGTACGTTTATGTGGTTTATTTTGATCTATTAGTTTATTTTGATCTATTAGAATTTTAATATGTATATATAATGTATATAAAGAGAGAGAGATTTTGTTTTTATGATTTTGTTATTTGGGGATTTTTTGAATTTTTTCATATAAGCTGTGATTGTACAATAGAGAAGTGTATAATGTTTTGACATTTTGTGTAGCTTATTTTGGTCTTTAGCACTTCTTTAAGTTACATGAATTTTCTGCCTTTTTCAACCAGTAATACAGTACTATAAAATAATACTTAACTCATCCACCTTATTTTGCAACGCAGTAGGAAGCAGCGGCTGCATTTCCGGCGAATGTGAGAAAGTTCTGCTTCAGCAGAATTATATGCCAGTGTCGGATAATTTTCTGACGTCAGCATTTAGAGGAAAAGAGTAAGTAAATCATTCACTTGTTGCTCTGTGTTATTGAAGAGACGGTAATAAAATATGTTCCTTTCTTTACCGAGATTGTGACGATGCAGTCTTTCTTGTCTCCATGTAAACCTCCGTTCATATGTACCTGCATAAACTCCGATGATGCCTTTATTTATTTATTTCCAAAGGCGACATTTCATAAGCCATGCTGAATGCGAGATCTGCGTGTCTGTTTACTATACACCGCTAAGAAATTGTGAAATCTCTCTGTCAAGAACGGAGAGAAAAATGTGTTTATTATTTTGCCAAGATGAAACAAGATGCAGTTTTGTTGCAAAGAAAGTTAAAGCAGCTTTTTCCTGGCATCTTCTCTCTGCTGGTTGTGTAAAGTTTGTGGAGGCATGTTAGACGATCCAGTGTCAGCGTTTGATTTCATTCATTCTGCCAGTGCAACAGTATGATAAAACGATGGCAAAATGCGATAAATGGTAAAACTGTATGTGCTCAAAACCAATAAGTTTGTGAAAATCGTAATTAATTATAATAATATGTCGACATTTATTGCCAGTCTGTAATATAAAGCAGCAAAATTTAATATTTTTGCATAGCTAAAATAGATGGAAGTAGCTTATCCCATATTCAGTGTTGCTAATGGCGGCGACCTAGTTTTGCTGAAAAATAAGGTGGATTCAAAACGAACATTTGATAGGAATAATGTGCAAAGAGATGCGATGCTTCTGCACATGCGCGGGAAGGTCGCCAACAGTTGTGACTGTCGAAGCGTGTTACCAAGCAACCCCCCCATCCAGTGCAGCATCAGCACCTCTTGCGGGGAAAATGCGGACCGCGGTAAAGATAGTTTGCGGTTTGAAATTCAGATTTCGATTGGCTATAAATCCGCTATGTGCTTTCGTAGACATGTAAATAATGTTGCATGTGATTCTTCACGAGTTGAAGAAGACTGAAAACACTCTCAGCCTATATTGTTATTATTAATTGCTAATTGTTATTATTAATGCTAAGACGCAATCAAACGCAACCAAATGTGATTGTGAAAGAGCCCGATTTGTGAAACCTATCTAATACAAGTGAATCTGCATGAACCCAGATTGTGTGTTTACTGGAAATAGCCGTTAAAAGTGAAGAGCGCTTATTTTCACCATCCCGACTCATGGACTTAAAAAGAGTTGACGGGAAAACAAAATGCTGAGAAAAAATTCACAACTCAGACTGGTCAAGATGAGAGTGGTTTCAGTCTTCTAGGTGTTCAACTTTTGGAGCTATTTGGATTAGAAAATGAAGAGTCGTAAAATTTAAATGACCGATTGCTGAGCGGAGGATGATGTCATCCGAATTCGCAAATCGTGAAGAATCACATGCAACATTATTTACATGTCTACGAAAGCACATAGCGGATTTATAGCTTTATACCGCGGTAAAATGTGGTGCCGCATTGGACACATATTCTGGATCAGAATGCGCGACCTATTCTATATTTCTAAAACTGAGGCACTCTGAAATGATAGTGGATAACATATACATTGTGCCTGAAGGTAATGATATCGTTTGGGAATAATAACACGTGAACGCCCTGAGACACTTGAAGTCTAGCGCGATTACGTAGCGCTCGGCGCAGTGATGCTCATGTCCGGGATGCGGACGGGATGATAGTCCTCGTGACTGCGGGAGGAAAAGAGGGAGACTCGATTCAGGATAAAACTCCCTCAAAGGAAACGCCGGGGGGGATACATTTCATAATCATCTAAAAGTAACGGCTTGCATCATTTGAAAATGAGAACAGCTTGACAGTTCTTCTCGAGCTGCTTCGACGCGGATGCTTTTTTTTAGCTTATGTATTTATTTATTTATTTATTTATTTATTTTCTCGTCTGATACCTTTAGCGTTTTGCTTCATGAGACGTATCGTTCGCGCTCTGGTGGGGGATGTGAGGCTCTTTAGTGGGAGATACACTTTGGTGTGTGCTGGGCGAGAGTTGTTTCTTTAGTCCTGCTCCACGCATCCTCCTCCGGTGTAGCCAGAAGCCCGAACCTGCTCTCTGGCCTGTGGATGCGGCAGCCGCTCGGCCTGCTAAAGGCCCTGGGTACCGCAATGCCGCGGGGATGGGGGGAGAGAGAGGGCAGGTGGGTGACGGACGGAGTTGAATCAAGGGATGAAGGAGTACGCAGAGGAATAAATGTTGACACAACATAAATGTGACAATACCGATGTCCAGTTTTAATAGTTGTGGTTAGAATGTTAAGTAGACCCCTAATGGTAGAATCTCGTGATATTTTGCGTAGGGTTTGGGTTGTGTGATTTTTTGAAGTCAAGTAGGCTATATTCAGTTTTATGCACGATTTTTCCCTTTTCCGGATGATGTTCCTAGAGTAACATCCTATGTGTTTTGAACCGAGTTACATAGTCAGATAATTTAGGAATTGTTTAACAAGCTACAATGCCCTCACCTTCGGACTCCAGTAGCATGGCCTCAATGTCAGGGTCTCGAGGTCTGTCTGGTAGTCGCAGAGGAATGTCTGGGAGGACAAGTGCACGCGTGCTGCTTTACCTGGGCTTGTGTCACCTTGCGTTAGGGGCTATGGTGCTGGCCTTCAGCTTCACAAGCCTGGCCTTCACCTCTTCACCCCGAGTCAGACAGTCCTGTCCTTTCTGGGCTGGCTTTTTTGTAAGTCTCTCCCTCTCAGGCACAAACATACCCTCCAAGATAATGATAGGCCTTTGATAGTTATTTGAATATCTTGATATTTTAGTAGTTGCAGCAGTGTCCTGCGGTGTGACATGATATACTTCAAATAAATAAATAACACATTTAATTGAGAGACTGCATGGGATATTTGGTGTTTTAAAAATCTGCTGTCTCATTGCAGAATTATTTAAGCAAACTAGTTTGCATCTAAAAATAAGACATTTCCCATGAAATCTTGATGTTGGAGAAAAAAAACTTTAACATGCTTTTTTTCTCTGTTGAACAAGGTTGTGGCCTCAGGAGTGGTGGGTGTGATATCATGGAGAAGGCCCTTCACTCTTGTAGTATGTATCTTTATTATCTTGATTGAATTGTTTTAGTGTGTTTGTGTGTGTGTTTGCTGCTCATAGTATTTCAGTGATTCTGTTTTTGTTTTTTGTTCAGGTGTCGCTGTTTATGCTGCTGTCTGCAGTGTGTGTGATTCTCAGTCTGGCTGGTTCCATGCTCTCATGTCAGAATGCACAGATGGTCAGATCATATCTTACCTGTCAGGTACACTCTCCTCTCCTCTCCTCTCCTCTCCTCTCCTCTCCTCTTCTCTCCTCTCCTAAATAACTGTAGATGAACTGTAACTCCTTCTAGATGGAGAATGGCCTGTGTCTTTGCTGTGACCCCAAGCAGACTTGCTCTCCATCAGAAGAGGAGACACTAGTGCTCTATCAACATGCAGATTGCCACTCGGTGCGTCACCAGCTCAAGGTATGTATTTTGACTTTAAACATGTTTGCAATTCATCTACCCTATATGGCCTAAAGTATGTGGCATTAAAGGGATAGTTCACCCAAAAATGAAAATTCTCTCATAATTTACTCACCCTCATACCATCCCAGATGTGTATGACTTTCTTTCTTCTGTAGAACACATATGAAGATTAATGCAAGTGAATGGTGGCCTGAACTTTGAAGGCCCAAAAGACAGTATCAAATTAATGCATAAGACTCCAGTGGTTAAATCCATATCTTCTGAAGCAATATGATAGGTGTGGGTGAGAAACATTTAAATATTTAAGTACTTTTTTTACTATCAGTCTGCACCTTTGACCAGCCCCAATCAGTAGGTGGCTGAATATGAAAGTGAAATTCCCTTCCACACCAGAAGGTGGAAGTGAAAGTGTAGATTTACAGTTAAAACAGGACTTAAATATTGATCTGTTGGGGCTGGTCAAGGGTGCAGATTGATAGTAAAAAAAAGGACCTAAATATTGATCTGTTTCTCACCCATTCCAATTCATCCCAGATATGTTCATTAGGGCTTGAGCTTTGTGCAGGCCAGTCAAGTTCTTCCACACCAAAATCAGTAAAGCTGTTGCCACAAAGCTGGAAGCACCCAGTTCTCTAGAATGTTTCTGTATGCCAAAGCACTAAAATGTGTCTTCACTGGGCCTAGCCAAACCTGCTGATTAGAATGGGGTGTCCACATACTTTTGGCCATGTAGTAGTGTATATGTGTAATAGTAAGGCATGCACTATTATACATATACACTACTACGTGGCCAAAAGTATGTGGACACCCCATTCCATTATTATCATTCTTATTATCATTGTGTCTTTCCAAGTTTTACCCAAATATGCTTCTCTGGTGCTGTTCTTTAAAGATGAGTTTAATCACACTAGTGTACGTTTGTGTGTGTGTAGGATCTGCTGTTTAGTGCCTGTGGTCTCAGTATTCTCTCCACCATTATCTGCACTCTGTCAACTGTCACCTGTAGCATCCATATCTTCTCTCTGGACCTGCTGCAGTTGGTGAGTGTAAAACTACTAATATCTTAAATGTTCTCTCAGATGTCACCGTGTATAGAAATGCATCTCACTTTTTCCCTCCTCTTTCTCCCATTTGTTGTAGCTGGCTCCCCATCGCTCTCGCTCTGTTAACCCAGAATGCACCACTCCTCAGGATGCATTTCTCAGTAACATGATGGACTTTGAGGAGTTTGTTCCGCCCATTCCCCCACCCCCATACTACCCTCCTGAGTACACCTGCAGCTCAGAGACTGATGCACAGAGGTGAAAAGACATATACACATGTTTGTTTTTCTAGCACGGTGGGGACTTTTCATTGACTTCTGTTGTTTTTATAGTGAGCAAAATATATTTACTATCTCTTAACCCTACCCCCGAAAATTGGCTGGTCCCCACAATGTTGGCAAAACCTGATCCACAGACACATAGCCAAACGTCGCACTTCATTAATGCCATTTACCTGGTCTTTAAAATTGTTGCTGTCTCTTTAACTCCTTTTCTGTCCTTTTGGCCTGTCCTGTCAAAACACAGCTCTTCTGTCACACCATTTGTTTAGTTCATTTCCTTTTCTCATGCCTCATTTTTTGTGTGTGTGCCTACAGTGTCACATATAATGGATCAATGGAGAGTCCTGTGCCTCTCTACCCAACTGACTGCCCTCCTCCTTATGAGGCAGTGATGGGTCAAAGGGCTCCTAGTGAGGTAAATGTTTGTATTTGTTAATAATCAAAACTAGACTAATACCAATGTTATGCATTCATTTATTTTCCAAAAACAAATTCTAGACCTGTTTATCTCAGTTAAAGCTGAAGTGTGTAACTTTTTTAGTGTTAAAATACTTTCTCCCATTCCAGCTTAATATGAAGAGATAACTATAAGTTAGCCATTCGTAGGTCGATTTCCTCAAAATCTGTAAAAACTGTCTCTGTAGCCCTATAAATATTACTGTGTTTGTTTGAACGACCCATCCAGCCCAACACAACAATATTGACTCAACCAATGGAATGAGTTTGGGGCGGGACTAGTAATTGGCGAATATCTGCAGACAGGAGGAGTGTTCGAAAAACAATCTTTATTTACGCAATTTCCTTTTGGTGGCGCTAGTGGCACAGGAATTGCACACTTCAATTTTAAATATATTTTTTAATATATTTCAGTAACATTTTTATGTATCTTACAGAAATAATTTTATCGAATTGAACCAAACAGTGACCAAATTTCAGATTTCATAATACACTGCATCATTTAGTAGAAAAAAACATTATTGAATAGCTCAAACATTTCCATTGTTATTGCTGCATTCAAGTCCTGCTGAGAAGTTCCTGCCTAAACGTTGGTCATCGTAATAACAATGTGATGTGTGTTCAAGTGATTGTAAAATTGACCCGCTAGACAGTTTCTTATTTCTTTATCTCTTTTTTACTTCCCAAAAACACTGGAAGCATTTAGCATTAATGCAACAGATTAGATAACAAAGATTTTTTGTTTAGTTTTCAATAATTTTCAGTTTCAGATGCCATTGTAAAAATGTACTTGTGATGAGGAGGAGGGCATGGCTGGGCCGTGTTGGTGCATGGCTGGCGCTGAATCAGCTGATCAGCAGGAGAATGAGATAAAGTGGAGCCAGAGGTGCCAGTTCGAGAGAGAGAGAGAGATGGCGAGAGTTAGTGAGATCGGTGGCACCCTGGCCTGAATCGGGCAGGGGAGGAGTGTGATGTGGAGGAGAGCGTGGCCGGGCCTTGATGGTGCACGGCCGGCACTGAATTAGCTGTTCAGTGGGAGAGCGATATAAAGGAGAGCCAGGGGCGCCAGTTTGAGAGAGAGATGCACGCGGATGCATTGCATGTGTGTCTGTGTTTATGTTTGTTTTAAGTTACGTTTGACATTAAAACTTTGTTTACTGTTCAGCCGATTCCTGCCTCCTCCTTGCCCATCCTTGAACCATTACAGTACTATTCACAGTCAGCCATGATTATTTTAATCCATAAAGCAAAAGTGTCTAGTAACAGGGTGGTGTCTGAGATTAACCGAGTAGTATTCAACTGGTCATGAGATTCTAACATGGCAGCCCCCATGAGGGGACCCCCAGTTTCAATGTAAAATAAAACAACTTTCATAAGGTTACTGATATGTCTGGAGTCTTCATCTCATGTGAGTGATCATGATTTTATACATATATTTAAAAAATGACAGTTCATTTCTTTCGGAGTAAAAAAAATTGTAATGAGGAAAAATTACTGAGTGCACCTTTAAGTGTGTGGTTGATGCTTTATCTGTCTATTTTTTCATTCTCTTGCTACAACAGAGAATGATGAGAAATGTAGTTGGGTAGCACAAGCCTCCTCATAAACCAATTAAATGAGTAGTCCTTTTATAGCTATTCTTCATCAACAATCCAGAAAATGTGTGCATGTTTTATGACTAATGCTGTGGTCATGCCACTCTCTCTGTCTGTAGGCTACGATCTTTGACACACAAGCTGGTGAGCTGTCTGGAGAGAGAGGAACATCCACAGCTTTCAGTGGTGAAGGTGAGTCTTCCCTCTCATCTGTTCGTCCTTATGCAAACAGTACTATATCTTTAAATGTGCTATTTGTGTATTTTCTCTCTCAGTGTCTATGGACAGTGGCTCTCTTTTGATGTCTGAGATTGTGGATATTCCAGATGACAGCTCCCCGTCCGAGGACTCCTGTCTCGTGGAAGTGGGGGTGCGGGCTCGGCCCAGGGGAGGCAGTGAGGGAGCGGAGGGGGGAGAGTATATCAGCTGTCGATGTTCCACACAACATACTGAGGGAATGGTGGCAGCTTCTCCAGGCATACACTGTTTCAGAGGGGAGAGATCGAACTCCTGCTCCTCTCCGAGCACACACAACACCTCCACCTACAAGTAAGTAGGAGTTAGCACATAATTGTGAAATCACTAAATAAAATCACTTACTTTAAAGGAATAGTTCACCCAAAATTAATGTTGTTCTCTTCAGTGGAGGACAAAAGGAGAACATTTTGAAGAATGTACTGGTTGTTTTATTTGCTAATCATGGGAACTGAGGCTTTCAAGCTTCAAACAGAACCCGAAACCCCCCAAAAAGAATTAAAGTCCCTCTCCAGTCACTGGTTTAACCCCTAAAAACTCATATTTGTTAATCAAAATTACATATTTAATATATTTTTTCCATGAAAATAATCCCTTCATGCCTTAAAATATCTTAGATATAACTCTACACCTTTGCCTCGTTTAGTATGCGCGGATCTATGAATATGCAAATTAGTCCCCGCCTCCATCTCAACCCAAATAAACTGCACCAATTTATCTCGGATTTTCAGATCCTTTGGTAATACATGAAGGCTCACCATTTGTCCTTTCGCAACTTTTCATCCGAAAACAGAAAATGTCTTGCAAAATACCGATACGTTGCTACACCTGGCTTCTCCTGATACCCCTTGCTTCACCGTAGTGTATGCTATTGATATGGAAAGCCCCACCCCGCAAGTTGACGGGACTGGTTCCTTAGGTTTGTGATGTTTGAAACCCTGGCTGTCTGAATCCATGTTTTTGAGATTGTCTTTGGTAGACTGCAGTTTCAAGGCAAAAATGCTCAGCCATGATGTTAACTGCTGATTTCACTCATGGTATGTCTTCTAGCATATAAAAAAACACCATATAGACATGTAAACAAGGTTAAAAACTTGATTTTCACTGGAGGGGGTCTTTAAAAAAGTTGTCCATTCAACTCTGTCCATAGGATATAAGTCTTTTAAAGCCATACAAAGATTTGTGTGTGGAACAGACCGAAATTTAAGTCATTTTTAACCTAGATCTTCCCCTACAAAGAGCTGTTAATTGCTGTGATCATTTTAGAGTTAGCTTAACTCAAGAACTGTATCAGTCTGATTCATGAACATACACTATATTGCCAAAAGTATTCGCTCACCTGCCTTTAGACGCATATGAACTTAAGTGACATCCCATTCTTAATCCATAGGGTTTAATATGACATCGGCCCACCCTTTGCAGCTATAACAGCTTCAACTCTTCTGGGAAGGCTTTCCACAAGGTTTAGGAGTGTGTTTATGAGAATTTTTGACCATTCTTCCAGAAGTGCATTTGTGAAGTCAGACACTGATGTTGGACGAGAAGGCCTGGCTCGCAGTCTTCGCTCTAATTCATCCCATAGGTGCTCTATCGGGTTGAGGTCAGGACTCTGTGCAGGCCAGTCAAGTTCTTCCACACCAAACTCGCTCATCCATGTCTTTATGGACCTTGCTTTGTGCACTGGTGTGCAGTCATGTTGGAACAGGAAGGGGCCATCCCCAAACTGTTCCCACAAAGTTGGGAGCATGGAATTGTCCAAAATCTCTTGGTGTGCTGAAGCATTCAGTGTTCCTTTCACTGGAACTAAGGGGCCAAGCCCAGCTCCTGAAAAACAACCCCACACCATAATCCCCCCTCCACTAATCTTCACAGTTGGCACAATGCAGTCAGACAAGTACCGTTCTCCTGGCAACTGCCAAACCCAGACTCGTCCATCAGATTGCCAGATGGAGAAGCTTGATTCGTCACTCCAGAGAACACGTCTCCACTGCTCTAGAGTCCAGTGGCGGCTTGCTTTACACCACTGCATCCGACGCTTTGCATTGCACTTGGTGATGTATGGCTTGGATGCAGCTGCTCGGCCATGGAAACCCATTCCATGAAGCTCTCTACGCACTGTTCTTGAGCTAATCTGAAGTCCACATGAACTTTGGAGATCTGTAGCGATTGACTCTGCAGAAAGTTGGCGACCTCTGCGCACTATGCGCCTCAGCATCCGCTGACCCCGCTCTGTCATTTTACGTGGCCTACCACTTCGTGGCTGAGTTGCTGTCATTCCCAATCGCTTCCACTTTGTTATAATACCACTGACAGTTGACTGTGGAATATTTAGAAGCGAGGAAATTTCACAACTGGACTTGTTGCACAGGTGGCATCCTATCACAGTACCACATTGGAATTCACTGAGCTCCTGAGAGCGGCCCATTCTTTCACAAATGTTTGTAGAAGCAGTCTGCATGCCTAGGTGCTTCATTTTATACACCTGTGGCCATGGAAGTGATTGGAACACCTGAATTCAATTATTTGGATGGGTGAGCGAATACTTTTGGCAATATAGTGTATCATTCAGACTGGTTTTGTGAACCGAATCAGTGGATTCATCAAAAAGATCTGACTCAAAAGAATGATTTGTTCATGTATCTAACATTGTTACTTCTCTTTAACTCTCATAAATATGCTCAAGGAGTGCTTGAGCGAATGTCAAGATTTTCTGTGAATAACTACTTACATTTCAGTATGTTTCTCAAATAAAGTTATTGTATGACTTTAGAAGACTTATCTACTGTATATAACACACAAGTTGTATGGACTACTTTTATGGTGCTTTTGCATCATGGAGACAAGGTCATAAATGTTTGGAACAACATGAGGGTGAGTAAATTATGACAGACTGTTAATTTTTGGGCACAATATTGCTTTAATATTTCCTCCATAGGTCACCAGTGCTGAGGCATCAAGCTCTGTTGGCAAGTAGTTGCTCTCAGTTGGAGTTGTTAGCGGGCTCTCAGCGTTGCTCTATCCCAGAAATCCGAGTCCGGCACTGCACGCCATCCAGACAGGTCTCCTCCTCCACTGTAACCAACCCACCTACCACAACCCCATCAGGTGGTGCTCAAGAACAACCAGACCACACAGCACCGGTGCTCCTTCCATGGCCGTGCATCCGTGAGCAAACTGGGCGGGATCGAAAAGACAGTGATGGCTTCTTACCCCTTGTGAAGTCACACAGTGAACCAGGGCTTAGCTCTTCTACTGACACAGGTATGTAAAACAAATAATTATTGCATGCATTGTCTGGGATATTGTGAAATAGTGAAAGTCAAAGTGTATTTCTTGAAGAACTCTGTAAAACAAAGACAATGTCACAGTTGGTGTGTGTTTTTGTGTGCTCTTCTGTCCTCAGGTGATTTCAGTCTCACAGGAGGCAGTAAAGGAGTCATTGTGGGGGGATCTCAGACTTCATCAGAGACAGGTGAGTTTCTAACATTCTCAAGTCACAGGCAAGTTTATTAAAGCTACTGATGATTTTTGCTAAGATTTTCCCCTTTGAGACAAATTTCAGGACTTTTTTATGTATTTTTTGTCATAGGACAAAATCTGCAGTCTTTAATAGCTTAGAGTGACAAGCTCATCGATTCATTGCGTATGCAATGAATCTTAGCCTCTGACGAAATTCTGACAGTGTCAGCAATTTTGGTTGCAGTCCTGCAGTTTGACTGCTCCTATGACATCTGTCTAATGAAGAACCTGTGGAAGAACAGTAATTGAATACATGTGTGAGAGAGTTAGAGAAAGACTTATTTAACTTTTCCAGTCAAAACATTGACAAATCCTGTGCTGGACAAAACAGTTGCACAGTGTGCGTCCCACTTAAGACACCTCTAAATTAAAATCAGTAGAGTATCACTTATTGAATGTGTATTGTTAACATATTACTGCCTTGATTAAATTATTGAAATTGCTTTCAAATACAATTGCATTATCTTTTTTTTTGTCTTCCTACCTGTGTTTGTGTCACCTGTGTGGCCTAGGACCATCATCTGGAGCTTGTTTGCTGCCTCGCTCCTCTTTGGCACTTCCTGCATCCCTGCCCAGGAAGGGAAGCGTTAAGGCTGTGAGTTGCCGGTTACCCTCAAAACAGGCCCAAGCCACCTCGCTGCGTTTACCCAAAGACTGTGCACGCTCACTTGGAGACCTCAAGGTTAGTCTTTTAAATGTAAACATAACAACTCACTGGCCACAGCAAGAGTCTTTAACAGGGGGTTTGCAGTGGTACCGTATGGGGTCTGCCAACTAATGCTAAAAAGCTAAAGTGCAGCTATATGTATCATAGTGCCTCCTACATTAAAATGTATTATGTCAAATTCAAATGTAATTTACAAGTATATGTAATTATGTAATACAAGCATATGTAAGCAGATGTTATGTATATCAATAAAGATTATTTTAATGGCTTTCCAAAGTAAGCACCAGTACAAGGTATGTCAATACATTAACCCTAGAATGCATACAGTATGAGGGTCAAAAATGACCTCGCGTCTAGTTTTTAGGACATAATTTTTACATGAAAGGGTCTTTTGATCTGCCGCTCTAGGTATTCCTAAATTAAAGTGTCGTCTATCATATGATTTATCCCGAAACAGCTGCTGTTAAACACAGTAACCACTATAGTGGACAATAGGCCTTTTTTTCCCTTAGAAATCCTATATTTAGTATGCATTTTCACATTGAGTGAAAAAATAGCTTTTAGAGGCTTTAAATGGAGTTAGGTTGAAAATAAGGTGCATTTCGAACTGTTCTGACACCAGTGCAGACAGACAGCACACTGGAGGTTCACTAAATAGGGAGCAAGGGAGCACCCTACATATATAGCTTTCCTATGCAGCCAAGTGCATTCACTCTTAACATCTGACAAAATTCAGTTTCAGGCTGCAGATGATGTTTGGACCACTCAACAATGATAATCAGTTCATAGATTCAGAATTTAAAATATATCATTTTATTTAACATGGTTGGCAGTGATTGGATGATGCTGGCCATTACATGTGTCAGAATTAATTATGCTAATTTATTATTGGTAAAATGCTTCAGCACTGGTTATCACTTGTTTGTTTTACAGTGCAAAGAGAGAACATTGAGGTTTTTTTTTTTGCCAAAGCAGAAAAAACATTGTAACATAAAAGACAAATCAAGTGAAATCATTTTTATTTGTATAGTTTTTTATTTGTGCTTTTCCGGATACACATTGTTCCAAAGCAGCTATACAGAAAATCAGCTGTAATGTCTGTAACATCTTAAAAACATGAATAACCAACACTTCTGGAAACATAATAAACAATTTGATAAAAAAAAAAACTCTGACTTTCTATATCATGATATAATTGAAAATTTCACAACTTAGTCCCTTAGACATCAATTTTTAGGAAAATGATTTGCTCTTATGGTTATTTATTATTGTATTTTTTTTGCATGTGTATTAGGGGCTACTAGTTACAAATCAAAAAAGGAAATGAAAAATGCACACAGCAGTCATGCTCGGGTCTCAGGAGGATATAGGATTTTTTACACACTCAAAACTCCTACTCTATTCCAACTTTATGTGTCTGAAACTCTTCAGAATTTAATAAAAGATACATTAACTATTAATGAATTTAAATTACTAATAAAATTATCTTGAGAGTTCATTTTCCTTGACAAAATAAGTAGTTTTATAAAGAATAAACATCTAGATTTTTTTGACCCATATATGCATTTAATGGGGTTGAAGTTATATATGTGTTTAAGGGTTAATATGTTTCTATATGCATGTTATTCATGGTCAAGCTTAAAATACAACACTCAGTTCAATACAATATGTAAAATGGGGTGTGTTCTGTGTCTCTTTATCCACCAAGGGGTCCTTGCCCTGAAAAAAGTAGAAAACCCCTGGCCTAAAGTATAACCTAGGCAAAACTTAGCCTGATCTCATTACATTTATGTGAACATGACAACATTTTTGCAATTCAAAATGTACATGCTGTATATAACACATTTGGCTGCATGTTTCCAGTGAAATGTCAAGCCGGGGGCGCCAAAAGCAAGTAATATGGTGTCGTGTTCAGACAAGGTTTTTGTCTGTGAATTTTAGATGGATGTTTTAAAACATACCTCCTTAATGTAAAACCTTTGCCTGAACCTAACCAATAGTGTTTTAAAATATAAAGGAGACATTTAAAAAAGACATCCTTACCAAATCAATGCCTAAACCTAACCATTAGTGTTTTAAAATGCAGAAGCAAAATACAAAATCACATTTTCTGAACCAATTACATCATTTCATGACACTTTATCTATGACTTTGTCATGTTACGTGTCGACTTGAGTTCATGGCTGGTCTTGAACCATGGTTCTCCATTTCTAAGTACAATACTCTATCAGATAAGCTACCACACAAGCTAATTGTGTTGGAATAAGTGTATATATGTAGGTGGGTCTGTAATACAAGCATTAAAATTTATCGTTTTTCAAAAGATGTGTTTGAGTAAAAATGTATCGATATCATAAAATAGCAGGGTCTGAGTAATAGAGAGAAAAATAAGTATTTATAATCAGCCATTAAAGTCATGATTTGAGTGAAAGTGAATAAACACAGTTGTTGTAGTGCCTGTAGTGTTCATTTCACCTGGAAACTGCAGGGAATTGCACCTGGAGACACGTATAATACATTTAGCAAAAATGTATATAGAGTCACGTTTTCATTATGAGACCAGGTTGCCAAAACTATGTGACATTTTCCTACTTTTACTCTCAGGTCACCAGAGTGTTAGTGCAACGTTTTCTGCAGAGATCAAAACGGAACTTAGCCCTTGCAACTGATCATGCTGGAAACTGCACTCAGGGGCCTAAAAGGAGGACAGGAGGGGATGGAAGTCTGCCTTTAGAGCAGGTAATAAAAAACATTTTGTTGAAATGCTATCCTTAAATTTTTGACAAAACAACATGTATATAGTACATACTTGTTTTTGTGTGAAGGTGCTTCGTAACTCTTGGGGAGCCACCAGGTGGCAGCAGCAGCATGTCCACCACCACTGCCGTGGACACCACCACTCCCATAGTGACAATCACCATAACGCCCGCCACCATGACGATGACCCTGTAAGGACCGGGGGTATCCACTTGCGTAGCTGTGGAGACCTCAGTTCCACATCTGTCATATCACTGCGCAGGCTCCACCCACCGCCGCACGGATCATCAGGGGCTCTTTACTCAGAATCGGCCCTCTGATTTGGGATGAGGGATTCTGGAATTGATAATAACTGCAGTTTTGGGAGAGGAGGGATGAAAGGGGCAAAGAAAAGTTGAGGAAAGAATGATAGGAGGGAATTAGTGTAGAGGTGAGGATGTTTATCTTGCAGGTGGGGTGGTTGAGATCTGGAGCAGATGGATATGCTGTTTAAATAACAGTCTGAGTACACTAGATGAAGGTTTTAGCTGTTCTTATCATAAAAACTCTAACAGAAAGACATACCTGTATTGAATTGAACCCTTAGACTCTCTGCTCTCTGTGCCTGACAAACACACTGGTGCTGATTCTTAACCTTTTGTGCTTCCTTTCGTCTTCACTGCAAAAAATACAAAAAACAATAAAATAAAAAATAATAATAGTAATTAACAAAAATAATGAATCAGTGTATTTGTTTTCCAGTAAAAATTTCTGAACATCCTTAAAACAAGATAAATTTACCTGAGAAAAATTGTGTAAGATATAAAGACATGTTTTTAGAGAATATATGTTATTCTTAGAATTAATTATATTTTTCTCACCCCATTGTTTCTTGTTTTTTAAAGCATAAACTTCACCACATTTTGTTAGATTTACATTTAAAACAAGAAAAAATGTAATTATTTGCCAGTGGGGTAAGAAAAGTAAGATATATTCTCCAACTTAAACAATTTTATTTCTCAAGTAAATGAATCTTGTTTTAAGGATGTTTAGATATTTTTACCGGTAAACAAGACAAAATCACTGGTTTAGAAAATGATTTTCATGCGCTTATTTGCACTTTTATGCTTATTCATCTAATGCATTTTTCTTTTTCTAACTCACTGTGTTTATGTGGATTGGGAAAGAATGCAGCACCTATGACACTGCTTAATATCTTTACAGCTCATTCAAATGCACTAATGCAAATTAAACTTGGAAATATGCACGGCCCCACACACACTCTCAGATTGTGGAACTAATGAACTGATTGTGGTGTATCTAACCACTGAACGCTTTTCACTATATCTCTCACAGTCTTAACCTTTCGAATATCGTAGCAGCAAAATAATCCAAACATCATCTGTCATTTCTATTATGGCTGTGTTTAACCTCACATAATAGCTGAGAATGACACAGCGAGAGCATTTTAATTTACTTTATTTGTAGAAATGCATGTTTTTTTCCCAAAACAATTAGGTGAATTCAGTTGGTATGTCTATATTTTGCATCTGTCTGTCTCCACATTGTGGAGGTTCCCAGTCTGTGTAATACTTTCTTACAGAATGCCTCTGCATGTATTGAGAAGTTTTGTTTTTCTTTCTAAAGGCACATCTAATGCACCCACACACACTAATACTCACACATGATAGTGAATTGTACTGGTATACAGCTAGATGTTGAATTTTGATGTCACTAATGCAGATAAATGTATGAGGGAATTTATGATTCTACATATAGAGAATTCTTTGGCAATTAACATTCTTGGACAGTTACTATATGTAGGAGTTGTGAACACATGGTGAAAGATTTCAATGAAAATGGACTCTTGCAGACTGATATGAATAAGAATTTCCTAATTCACCTGGACAGTTTGATTAAACTTTAGGCATAATACTTTGGAAAGACAGCCATGGACTTCTCTCTGGAGGGTATATGTATTGTAAATACTTTGTTCTGTTCTGAAATGGATCTACATATGAAGGAATATTTGGCTTTGAAATTGTCTAGAAGTGCTCTGGAAAGCTTATAGCTTTGAATTGGAAGCAATGTTGCTAAATTTGGCATTGATTCGATTGACATATAATGTATGTGTAAATAACTTTGATGCACTGACCCTAACGCTCATACCCACATTCAGTAACTCTTTGAAGCACTGAAACCAAGTCTGAAAATGAGCTTGAAATTCTACCTCTTTATTGCACACTGGCATGTTATGGCCCTTTGGAAATATTTTAAGTAATTTAAGGATTTTATTGACTATTTATGAACAACTTCTACACTGACTGATGAAAACACTGTTATTCTGGGAATATGATACCTAAAAAAAACATTAAAAATAGCTCTTCTTCATAAACTTATGTAATATAAAAAAGAACACGTTAATAAATATATACACATTAAATTTATTTGACGAGTACGACAATTATTAAAACCCGTTTAGATTTAAATCTAAAGTAAAAGTCACTTTGTTGAAAGGCGTGTCTGTGAAGGACTTTTATTTTGAAACGGGTGTTGATCACGTCGCACCAGAAGATGTAAATGTAGCGCGCCAGTTAATCCATTTCAGTTTTCAACACACATTTGTCTGAGATTTACTGTACATGACAGTACCACAAACAAAAGACTGAAGACGAGTTGAATTGCTTGAATACGACGTAATGTGGAAACTGCAACCAACCGAATCTGGAGGTAAAGTTTTGTGTACACATTCAGTCGGTAATTTAGTATTTGTATGCAGTACAATAAGTCAAATACAGGCCAGGTATCAACCATAGAGGCAATAAAAATGGTCATAAAATGTGTTATCTTTATATGATATATCGTGCTGTTTATTGGCCGACTTGAAGGAAGATCAGCTTTGCCTCATATAAATATATCCCACCTCACATGCAGTTTGATTGCCTTAAATTGAATTATTTAATATCATACGATCAGTTATTGGGTTGTCGACATGACATGACATGTCAGGCCGTGTCCTGTAGTAATGTGTTTAATCTGAAACTATTTGAAAATTGTAAGTGTTTTTTATTTATTTATTTTTTAAGTATAATATGCAGTTTTTGTGACCTCAGATTAGCTGAGAGACTACAAATAATGCTTCAAAAATGATTTGTCACACCGCAGGACAGTGTAAGCTAACGGCACAAAGTAGAAAGGAGCCTAAAATTGTGAAAACGTAAAAGTTACTATATCTAAAATAGTACTATTATTAACTATATACTGTTATTATTTTCAAAATCGTGGAAATGTAATTTCTCAACCATCCAAGTATTGTGTCACAGAGTCACTGACAGACCCATACACAATTATATGTATTAGTCGTCAGTGAATTTGTATTTATTTATTTTAGATTTATAGGAAAGGCTCTTGTCTGCTAAACAATTATACTTTTTCCAGCAATAATGCTCAGGACAGATGGGATCCTTTACTTAACTTTATTTTGTTTCTTTCAACTGAAATCATTCATTCAGTCACTGCAGAGGAAAGCTTGTGTCTTCTCCCTGGTCAAGTGTATGTGGTTGGTCGCAAAAACTGTGAGATCCTGCTGCCCAATGACCAGTCCATCAGCCGTGTGCACGCCCACCTCACTGTCACTGAGCAGGTGAGTGTTCAGACAAGTTACTCCCCTTCCTGAGCTTGTCTTAAACTAACAATTTCTGTGCTCTATTGTCTTGATTGAGAAACAAAGGACATCTTCTATGACGAGATGCTTCATAGCCCAATATGTACAGTTCTATACCTCGCCTGTCACTCTATGAGTCATTTTAGTGGTGGGAAAGTTGACAATGAAATACTTATGGAAAAATTATGTCTTGTGTTGTAAAATGCTAAACTCAATACAAAACTATTTTAAAAAGCTTTTAGTTGATTCTTTTAGCATTATTATGGCTGTTGCTCCTGTGACCTCATATTAATCTAGAGAATACATGGAACAAATGTACTCTTTTTTTTTTTTTCTTCTTTTTTTCTTCTCCCCAATTTGGAATGCCCAATTCCCAATGTGCTCTAAGTCCTCGTGGTGGCGCAGTGACTCGCCTCTATCCGGGTGGTGGATGACGAATCTCAGTTGCCTCTGCGTCTGAGACCGTCAGTCCACGCATCTTATCATGTGGCTTGTTGAGCGCGTTACCACGGAGACATAGAGCGTGTGGAGGCTTCACGCTATTCTCCGCGGCATCCACGCACAACTCACCACATGCCCCACCGAGAGCGAGAACCACATTATAGCAACCATGAGGAGGTTACCCCATGTGACTTTACCCTCCCTAGCAACCGGGCCAATTTGGTTGCTTAGGAGACCTGGCTGGAGTCACTCAGCGCGCCCTGGATTCGAACTCGCGACTCCAGGTGTGGTAGTCAGCGTCTTTATGTGCAAACCCAGGCCCCCCCAAATGTACTTTTAAATATTCATCTGTCACACAGCAGGGGCAAAAAGGTGTTTACAAACAGTGAAAACTTGTAAGATATGGTGACCAGTTACAGGACCAAAGATTTACATTATATTTGCAATTACATTTAGTCATTTAGCAGATGCTTTTATTAGAAGTGGCTAATAAAATGAGGAGGAGAGCAAGCAATTTTCCCACACAAAAATTAATAATATCTGTATCGCACTGCTAAGTTCCAATAGTAGCTAGAGTAAAACAGAAGCTAGAGCAGAATAAAAAAAGACAAAGAAATAATTTAAAAAAAATTTTTTTTTATTTGAAGCGCCTTTAAGATATACACTTTCTCTTATACATTCATAAAAAATGTAACCTAAAATCTTGATTATGTTGAAAATTAAGTCCATGGTTATGCGTCAACTACCCATTTAACAAATAACAATGAGAGGTGGTTGTGGAGCTGTTCAGATAAGTGTATAAGATTAATCTAATTATCTTTTTAAACATGCCTTAATCTTTTACATTGGTGAAATGTCATTTTGACAATATGTTTTTCTCTGACCTTATTCAAACTTGTCCGTTAATATCATACGGTGTAACATAATAAGATTAGGTCATAGGCAGTGCTGTGAAAATAATTTCATGAAAGTAATTAAATTTCAATGTACTTATTGGCTTCTCTAAATTGTAATTATTGTTTTTCGATTGTTTGCTAATTATGGTGCAGAACAGCAATGATATGTGTCATTGTTTCACTTAGTCATTCTAACTGTTCTTAGAAATTCAGTGCATTGTTTCTATATTACTAGTAGCTTGTTAGAAAGTCATTCTTAAACTTCTTAGAATAATGCATAGGCTGACCACATAGTGTGAATTGGAGTATTTGTTAGTATATTAATTAGGTTGGCTTAGAACATTTCAGCAACACACAGTGAGTTGGAACCTGTATGCTTATAAATAGTTCTTTAAAAATTGCCTGAAAAAGAGCCAAAAAAACCCCCAAACAAACAAAAAAAAAACACATTTCCATGTGGCCATGCTGCATTGTCAAGTGCTTTAATAGATCACTTGTCATCTTCTGCGAAGTTGAGAGGTCATATGCTATACATACAAAGCCATTATGTAAAACTGTTAGCCTCTATCTGTTATAAATGTGAAATAAACATATAGAAATATGTGTCATGATTGTAGGGTCAAATATTTGTAGTATTTTTAATGGGATGCTATTTGGAAATATCAGATATTCTGCACATTGGTACTTGCAAGTTTCATACTCTAGATGGCACCATTTCCTTCACTGTGGTGTTTCAGCCTGACAAATGTTTGGCGTTGACATGGTGTGATTTTGCTCTTATGCTGTTGGCAGGCAATCACACTGAAGGATTGCTCTAAATACGGCACTTTCATCAATGATGAGAAGCTTGAGACTGGCTCCACCAGGACGTTGCAGCCAGGAGACCGACTCACATTCGGGGTCTTCCAAAGCAAGTTCAGGT
This sequence comes from Myxocyprinus asiaticus, assembly GCF_019703515.2. Taxonomy (NCBI): domain Eukaryota; kingdom Metazoa; phylum Chordata; class Actinopteri; order Cypriniformes; family Catostomidae; genus Myxocyprinus; species Myxocyprinus asiaticus. The sequence continues at coordinate 25,364,027 of NC_059358.1, read as the reverse complement.
TTGTTTGCTTTCGTTTGTTTGTGTGTGTACGTGGACACATGAGAAATGGGCTGATACTGTTAACACTTGGTTTGCCATGAAGTTGTGTTTTTATTATTTAATAATTACTTTTATGGTGTTTTGACAATATTATGTGTTAATTTGAAGTTGGGGTTGCTAACCACCCTTTTATTCAATCAGGTTGGAGAAAGAGTGTGTTGTGGTGTGTTCCTCTTGTGTTAATAATCAAGGGAAGGTCTCCCTCTCTCATGATGTGCGCTCAGTCGGCGGACGCCTCATCAACTCCTGGACACCTGACTGCACACATCTCGTTATGCCCACTGTAAAGGTCACCATAAAGGTCAGGAGGTCATTGACCCCTTAAAAACAGCCTCTTATGCACATCATTTGTCCCTTAAGGATCCCCCTCAAGGATCAAATTGAAGGCTTCTATGATTCAATGATGAGTTACTGATGAAACCTTCAGAATACAGTTGAATATCACCTGAATCTATCTCTCTCCTTTGCAGATGATCTGTGCATTGCTGTGCTGTCGGCACATAGTAAAGCCTGAATTCTTCAGTGTGTTTAGCAAAGCTGTGCAGCAGAAACAACCTCTGCCTAAAGCTGAGGGGTAAAAGTTCTCTCGCTCTCTCTCTCGCTCTTGCGCTCTCTCACTCATAGCTTGTTAGACTTAAAGAAGTAGTTTCCCCAAAAATTAAAATGCTGTCATTTTTTACTCACCCTCATGTTGTTACAAACCCACATGACTTTGTTCCATTAAACACAGAAGGAGAAATTTTGAAGAAAGTACTGGGTACTCTTACCAAAAGTCACGTGGACCACATTTATTTTACTTCTGTGGTGCTTCTGTGCTGTTTCTGAAGCTTGAAAGCTCCAGTCCCTAATCATTTTAACTGCTTGGAAAAGAGTGACCAGTAAATTCTTGTAAATTTCTCCTTTTGTGTTCCACGGAAGAACTTCTAACCATTTATTTTAAAAATTTGAACACATGCTGCAACACAGCACATAAACAGTACATGTGTAAGAAGAGATGCCAGTGGGATGCCTTTGTTTTGTCTGGATCAGATTTAGGCCTCAGGTTGATGAGCCCACCCTGGCTGAAGAGGATGTGGACCTGAGCTTACGGCCTGAGAGAAAGAGTCTCTTCAAGGGAAAAACCTTTCTGTTTTTGAACTCTAAACAGGCAAGAATTTTTTATTTTTTTTTACTACTACTAATACCATTAAAAGAATAGGTCACCCAAACAATTCTGACATTATTTACTCAGCCTCATGATGTTCTATACTCTATATACAGGTGCATCTCAATAAATTAGAATGTCGTGGAAAAGTTCATTTATTTCAGTAATTCAACTCAAATTGTGAAACCCGTGTATTAAATAAATTCAGTGCACACAGACTGAAGTAGTTTAAGTCTTTGGTTCTTTTAATTGTGGTGATTTTGGCTCACATTTAACAAAAACCCACCAATTCACTATCTCAAAAAATTAGAATATGGTGACATGCCAATCAGCTAATCAACTCAAAACACCTGCAAAGGTTTCCTGAGCCTTCAAAATGGTCTCTCAGTTTGGTTCACTAGGCTACACAATCATGGGGAAGACTGCTGATCTGACAGTTGTCCAGAAGACAATCATTGACACCCTTCACAAGGAGGGTAAGCCACAAACATTCATTGCCAAAAAAGCTGGCTGTTCACAGAGTGCTGTATCCAAGCATGTTAACAGAAAGTTGAGTGGAAGGAAAAAGTGTGGAAGAAAAAGATGCACAACCAACCGAGAGAACCGCAGCCTTATGAGGATTTTCAAGCAAAATTGATTCAAGAATTTGGGTGAACTTCACAAGGAATGGACTGAGGCTGGGGTCAAGGCATCAAGAGCCACCACACACAGACGTGTCAAGGAATTTGGCTACAGTTGTCGTATTCCTCTTGTTAAGCCACTCCTGAACCACAGACAACATCAGAGGCGTCTTACCTGGGCTAAGGAGAAGAAGAACTGGACTGTTGCCCAGTGGTCCAAAGTCCTCTTTTCAGATGAGAGCAAGTTTTGTATTTCATTTGGAAACCAAGGTCCTAGAGTCTGGAGGAAGGGTGGAGAAGCTCATAGCCCAAGTTGCTTGAAGTCCAGTGTTAAGTTTCCACAGTCTGTGATGATTTGGGGTGCAATGTCATCTGCTGGTGTTGGTCCATTGTGTTTTTTGAAAACCAAAGTCACTGCACCCATTTACCAAGAAATTTTGGAGCACTTCATGCTTCCTTCTGCTGACCAGCTTTTTAAAGATGCTGATTTCATTTCCCAGCAGGATTTGGCACCTGCCCACACTGCCAAAAGCACCAAAAGTTGGTTAAATGACCATGGTGTTGGTGTGCTTGACTGGCCAGCAAACTCACCAGACCTGAACCCCATAGAGAATCTGTGGGGTATTGTCAAGAGGAAAATGAGAAACAAGAGACCAAAAAATGCAGATGAGCTGAAGGCCACTGTCAAAGAAACCTGGGCTTCCATACCACCTCAGCAGTGCCACAAACTGATCACCTCCATGCCACGCCGAATTGAGCCAGTAATTAAAGCAAAAGGAGCCCCTACCAAGTATTGAGTACATATACAGTAAATGAACATACTTTCCAGAAGGCCAACAATTCACTAAAAATGTTTTTTATTGGTCTTATGATGTATTCTAATTTTTTGAGATAGTGAATTGGTGGGTTTTTGTTAAATGTGAGCCAAAATCATCACAATTAAAAGAACCAAAGACTTAAACAACTACAGTCTGTGTGCATTGAATTTATTTAATACACAAGTTTCACAATTTGAGTTGAATTACTGAAATAAATGAACTTTTCCACGACATTCTAATTTATTGAGATGCACCTGTACATATGCTGTTATTTTCACATGGTCATGAATAGCCTGGAAATATCAGTGAATTTAAAAATTGTGAATTGTAGTGACAAAAGTGGAAAAGTCATAGAAATCTTAAATGAAAAGTTCACCCTAAAATGAAAATTCTCTCATCATTCCCTCACCCTCATGCCATCCCAGATATCTATGACTTTCTTTCTTCTGCTGAACACAAAGAAAGATTTTTAGAAGAAAATCTCAACTCTGTTGGTCCACACAATGCAAGTGAATGGATACCAACACTTTTTAAGTCCTTTTTTTTTTTTTTTTTTTGCTATGAATCTTGAGATTTAATATAAATGTGGAGATTAACAGGAAAAAAGTACTTACATATTGATCTGTTTCTTACCCACACCTATCATATCACTTCTGAATGTATGTATTTAACCACTGGAGTCTTATGGAGTACTTTAATGCTGCCTTTATGTGCTTTTTGGAGATTCAAAGTTTTGGTATCCATTCACTTGCATTGTGAGGACCTACAGAGTTGAGATTCTTCTAACAATCTTTCTTTGTGTTTAGCAGAAGAAAGAAAGTAATGCACATATGAGATGACATGATGGTGAGTAAATGATGAGAGAGAATTTGTATTTTTGGGTGAACTATCCCTTTAAAAAGTCAGGGAAATTTCTATAGTGAATATAGATTTTCCTATTACGCTCAGTGCTAAAATGCTAATTCAGTAAAGATCCGAATCAGTAATTACAAGAAAAAAAATGGAAACTCGTTGGTCAAAAAATGTGGGAACCCAGTGTTTATGGTTACTACACAAGCAAGAACCAATGTGGTTTTAGTGTTAATGGAAAAAACAAACAGCTGTGCATCATTAAATGTCTCCACTATCAGACCAATTAGAAATCTGTTTTGTTGACATAAAAATGCATTAATTAATTAATTACTTTTTTATTTGCTAATTGGAAAACTTTTAAACAGAGAAGTGTTTGAGAAAAGGCAAGTTTATTCTGCATATGGTGTTGGGAGCACATTCATGAGCACTACCATGTTGAGATCATATGACCAGCCAAATTTGACTCACTTTATCTCGGTTATTCCTTTCACTCTTGCAATAAATTAATAATGGCTGAATGCAGTTTTTAGAATGACAGGGGTAACTGAGACCTTCTGTTTTTGCGTGATGCTGCATCTACACCGCTAGGTGTCACCGCAACATAAACAAGAATATTAATGAGCGCACTATTAAGAAAACTTTACATAAAAACTCTTATATTTTCTTGCCATGTTGGCAGAAGTAAAAGTTAGAAATTGATCAGGCTTTAATTTCTCAGGCTCATATACAGTCCAAAGGCTAGTATGTAACCATATCTGCATTTACATTTGCAGAGTGAGTGATGTTTTAATTTGTCAGTTGGGAGTTCTTCCCTACCATTTCTATTAATCAGGAGTTTGAAGAATTAGACTGATTAGTTCAGAGGAAGAGAAGACCATGTGAAGATTCTCTGTAACCAGCAGGTTCATTAGTGTGATAACAGAGAGGAGTGGAGACCTGCTGATGGAAACTACAGCAGTGCAATATGGTTACATGGCCATTTTTTTTCTGTGTTACCTGGAATAAGGATATATTTAGGCTTATTAGCACATTTGAAATTTAAGTAACAATTAAAGGGCTAATAATGTCAGCTTTACTTTTATTCTTAACTTCTGGAAGCTTCTTCAAAATTGCTTCAGGTCATGTGTAACTTTTTATGAATGTACTTTTTGTTCTTTGTGCTTTTATTGTTGCACCATATGTAGAATGAAGCAGCTTTTTCTCTAAGATTGATATGAGTCTTTATCTAATGTGAGAATACATCATTTTAAAAATGCTAATTTTTTTTTTCTGTTTAAAAGATTATCAATTAGCAAACTATATCACTAAAATACTGAGTGCACCTTTAATATTGAACATGCAAGCTTAAGGTTTTTTTCCTTTATCATACAGAATATTACTCTAATTAAATGAAGCTTTATAAAATCCTTGCTACAAAAAAAGTTTCTGTGTAGTCATTGTTTTTGTTCTCATTAATGTTTCATGTGTCTGAATCTTGTGTTCTTTTCAGATGAAACGTCTGAGTCAAGCAGTGCATTGTGGAGGCGGGGTAAGCCAGCTTTTGGAGGAGGGGTCTCTGCCCATTTCACTTCTCGAGGCGAACAGTACTTGTGTAGTTGACATGATATCTGGGAACTCCCAGGCTGTGATCCTTCCCACTTCCAAGAAATGGGTGGAGTCTGTGGGCCAGATTCTGCACAGGTGTGTGTGTATTTGGGTCAGACTCCCTGTAGTCTGTGCTTCAGTTTGTGTCTGCGTTGCATATAAAGATAAAGCTAAAGTGTTTAGTTTCTGTGCTGCTAAGAAACTGAATTGCTTAAATAAAGGTTTCTCAGTGGTTTCTCAATTATTTTATTTGTATAGCGCTTTTTTCCAATACACATTGTTTCAAAGCAGCTTTATAGAAAATTATGCTAATGAAGCTGTAATGTCTGTAATGTCTTGGAGTCATCATTGTGCGACACTTTCATTAGTGGGACAATAGTTTCGGCCCAAACGCACACCATTTGTTGAGCAAATGTTGCTGTGATGGGCTGGTTGGGATGCTCATAAAAACAAAGCAGTGTTTTAAAAGTGTCACAGTCAGAGCCAGATTTTCAATTTTTTCGTGAACTTCATATACAAATGGCTTACTTTTAGGTGTGTCTGAATATAAAGCTGGGATAGGAGAGGATTTTAACATAAAAAATAAAAAAAAAAACTTTAGTACAGTTGGTAGCCTTGTGAGTAATACTGCAAGAGACTTTTGATTTAGCTTTCTCTCACATGTTTGCTCTCTTTCAAACAGAAATGGCTTGCGCTTCATCAAAGAATCTGAGATTGGGTTAGCTGCCATTCATGTCAATAATCAAACATACTGCAATCCCTGCTCATCTATAAATTCTGGTAGGCATGCATAACAACACATCCAGTGCACACAGTCTGCTGCAGAACATTACTCATAAAATATATATATATATATTATTTTTTTTTTTTTCCACTGTGTTAACAGTGATTGAATAATGACTTATAGAATTAATGTATTTTTTTTATTGTGTGTTAAATGACGACATCAATAATGTGCAATTCTGTAGCTAAAATCTCAGAGTGATTCTGAGAAATAGACATGCTATCAGCCCAAACTCAACTCAACACATCAGTAGCAATTTCTCAACATTTCCCACAGAATCTGTGAAAGCAAAGCCAGTCATTGCTGCCGCAACACTTTCTCAGAACACTGCTGTGGATGAGACGGCACTTGCAGCACCTTCCCAGAATATCACAGCCTATGTGGTCAACACTGTGCCTTCCCAGAACCCGAGCAGGTAGAAAAGAACACCATTGAACTCCGTCGTTTTAGAATAAGCCTAGCAAATAACATGATTCTGCACCGAAATGTATTGGTTTTCAGCTGAAATAGAAAATAGGCCAAAAATCCTGACTGCAATTATGACTGGAAATTGCTACTAACAGATCCGAAATTAGACATGGTGTAAAAACAGTGTGCATGTGAATTGATCCAGTTTTATAATATATACATTTAAACTTAGTTTTTCACAATTCCTGACATTTAATCGTAGAAAACATTCTCTGTCTTAGGTCAGTTAGGATCACTACTTTAAGAATGTGAAATGTTAGAATAATAGTAGAGAGAATTATTTATTTCAGCTTTTATTTCTTTCATCACATTCCCAGTTGGTCAGAAGTTTGCAATGAGCGCAACTGCACAACAATCTTACTAAAGACTATTGAAGCAGATTGTGGTCAAAATTCGATATGGTAGCCTTCATGGATATTGGCTTATTAATAAAAAGTGTTTTTAGTACAGACAGTGAGAGACTAACCATATCTTATGAAATACATTATAGGGTACAGATATTCTTGTATTAGCCAAAAATCTGTTTTTATTTTGAGATAACTGTGTTCTGGTTTCTGAATAAATGGTGTGTAAAAAAAAAAAAAAAAAAAGAGAAAAAGGTTTCTGCTTGGAATAGAGTTTGGAATAATCATTATTGCTTTGATCGTCCCCATTTATTCTGTACAGTTGACTTTTAATTTAAACCAGATTTGATTTTAATTGTTAGAGCCCAGTGTTATTATAAATATTATAACATAAATAGAATTGTAGTTATTCTAAACAAAGGCTAACTTTAAATGTAGGATTTTTGGTTTAGGTATTCTGCTCGGCGTGGCCATAATTTTTGGTTTCTGCCAAGAAATTTCATTTCGGTGCTAGTCTATAGTTGTATTACTATAGCTTTCTAGAGTTTTCTGTATAGTGAGTCAACATTTTTCAGGATGGATATTAGTGGGATCCATGCAGTTGGTGAGACTCCAGAGAAGACACGCACCACACAAAGGGCTTTACAGGGCCCCACAGTATCCAGTAAAAAATCCCTCGGCCCAGAACCTCCTTCTGCCTGCATCATCACTGAGACAGAGATGTCATCAGAGAGCTCCAACAAGAATGAGAAGAAGAAAACAGGTTCTGCTCCCTTGAGCAAGGAGTCAGTGGTACCAGATGGCTGTCAGAGATTGACAGCTCCTTCCAGTGGAAACTCCATGCTAAAACAGTCCCCCCAGAAACAAGCAGCTCTAACAAACTACTTCCAGTCTGTCACCAAGAAAAGGCAAGTCTGATTGCACACCACATTACATACACTACATTGCCTAAAGTTTGTGGGCATCTCCTTGTAAGTCAAAGCCTTGGCTGTTTCAGCTACTTCACTTTAAGCTATGGCTTTGTTGCTAGTAACAGGTGCATAAAATCAGTCATGTAGCCTTACAATCTCCTTAAGCCGGTCGCACACCAGACGAGAAGCGCCACACTGTGCAGGTAGAACAAGGCACAGGTATTGCACACAGGACACGTCGATGCGGTTCAGGTGGCAGTCCAAAGTTGTGAATCTAGTCCAAATACACAGAAACGTTACAAAGGTTTTTGTACTTCAAGAATGAACAAAGTGATGTTGATGAGTTTGCAGTGTATGACACAGTTGCAACTGCACAAACCTAGTGTACCTTTATACCTCTTTGTATGAGTATTTTTAGATGTGATTTTTAGGAAAATTATCACCCTTGCTTTTTCTTTCTTTCTTTTTTTTTTTTTTTTACATATTGTTGTAGACCACGTGATGAAACTACCAGCTCTGTCCAGTTAGAGGCCAAACACTCCAGAAAAGACGGTGAAAAAAAAGAGGATGAGCCGATGAAGGATTCTAGTCCTTCTAATTCCCAGCAAAACTCCTCCACCAATAGATCTCACAGAACCTCACATACAGCCCAAAACCAGCGCAGCTCAGTGCCACGATCTGAAATCAGTGCCAGTATGGGTTTGGGCTCTTGTCTGGGTTTGAGCTCAGATCACAGTTTGGCCCAAAAGGCTCAGGCTGGTAGCTCCAGTCAAATCTCTAGCAGTAAGAAGAGGAAGGAACCTGAGCAAGACCCAGGCGAACCTGCTGCAGATGCTGATTTCGACATGTCACTTGAAGAGCTTGAGTCCATCATGTCTGATGAGATGGATGAGCCCCTGCAGGCAGCAGCTAATAAGAAACAGTGTCTTGAGACAGGACCGAGCAGCACAGTTAATAACCCTCAATTACCGAATCAGCGAGAGGGCAACAGCAGAAAAAGCACCAAGAATCAGCAAAGCAGTGCAGAATACATTCAGCACTTGCAGTTGGACAAGACAGGCCCAGCTGCAACAAATCAGGCCTCCGAGAAGCGGTCCGAGAGATCATCCAATCAAGCGCCAGGTTTAGAGAGGGACATGCATACTTCAAAAAGACTGGAACTTGAAGAGGTCAAAGAGGACGAAGTATCCTTTGTTGTGGTAAGAAGAGATTCATCACTTGTTTCATTTATATCTTATTTCTATCTATGTCTGTATGAACTCACTGCTTGGTCCTTCACAATTTTCTTTCAGGCTTCAGGGCCCCAAAATGGCATTTCCCAGCACTGTGAGGCTGTAGCCAAACATGAAATGCAGGTGAGAGGTTTTAACACAGAACTTCATTATGAGCCAGTGTGACCTTCACTGGTTAAAAATATATTTTCAGGGTTTTAGAAAGGTCATGATCGCTATGTTTACGGTGTCTTTTCCTCCCAGAGTGTCTTTAATATGTTATTTTAGTCCTATAATAACACTCCTGTTGATCTGAAGGCCTCAACTGAGAATGATCCTGAGCTGCCCAGGAGGCTCCTACAGATTCGGTTTAAGTCCCTGACTGTGAGCACCTCCTCCAGATCAAGACCCACACCTCTACAGACCCATGATCCCAATGGCAAGAATGTCAAAAGGTTCTGCAAGGTCAGAGGAGTTGCTTTAAGAGTGTTTCATTCATAATATTATGGCTAAGTATCTTGGTGTCTGTTAAAACATGACATTTGTCTATGTGTGTTTGAATGGCTGTTGGGGGTATGTGTGTATCTGTATCTATGTGTGCACATGCATCTCTAGACATCTGTCCCTGGAATTAAGGGGCTGCCCAACATTATCGGAGGCACTGATCTGGTGGCTCACAATCGCAGCAAGAACTCTGAACTGGAGGAATGGCTCAAACAGGCAGCAGAGGTAAGAAACATGGAAGGATAACTTATACAGATGACAGAGGGACATGAAGCAGGACAATTTAAGACAGAGAGTTGTATTCTCATTTATGGCATTCTGTCTTTTTTAGGAGGAAAAACAGAATGAGCGAGAGGAGACACTGGGTGATGATTTGTTCAGGTATGCCATCTATGTATTTGTGTGAGCAATAGAGCATAAAGAGATGGACGGCCAGCATGAACTGACATGATGTCCAGTGACGTCAGCACTCTCTCAGTCTCGGTCTCATTTGTACCCTGTCTGATGTCTGTATGATCCTCACCCTCATCCAGACAGACACTCACCACCTGCCTGAACAAACACTATATTCAACCAGACACTGACCCCTGACCCCAGAGAATCAAGGATCACAAAAAGACAATAACATCAGTGATGACACACTAAGGGCTTAGTCCACAATGGACTGGCTGACACTGGTTTAAACACCGGGAAACTCTGACGCACTGAGGCGGGGCAGAGCAAGGCTGAGGGACTTCTGGTTCCCAGTGTTGTTGCCTGTTTTGAGTCAGTTTTTGCCATCAGACACGCATTAAGACATTTGGTGGGAGACCCACACAGATTTTTCGTAACGTTTGAAAAGCTTCACTTATTTACAAAAAGTTTTACCGTATGTTGCATCTTTTGTTTAAAAACTAATACTTTTTATGGTTATAATACAGTATATATGGTTAGTTTGCTGATGAGCCACTGTGTCCTATCAACAGTGTCATTGCATCACGCATGAGGTGTTGAAGGGTTTTTTTCTGCTTTTAGCAGTTCCTTCATTTTTCCATAGCATGCATGGAAAGTATGACGTCAATGATTTCTCAGCTGCTTTTAAATCATTGTTCACAGTTGAAGTCACGCTGGGCTACGAAGACCTATTGATATTTCTAACAAGCTCCTGCTGTTTAAACAGAGTGATTTAGACAGAAAATACAGTGATGGTTTAAGTTTGTGGTCGGGACAATGTCCTGATATCACTTTTCGTAAAATGAGTAGCTTCACTCATATCTGTCATATCTGTTTCTTTGAATGGTAGTTTTGCAAATAATTGTCACCTCTTTCAATGACAATGCACGGGAGGTTTGCTTTGTGAATTTTGGCACAAGCGATATTTATCTTTGTACAATCAAACCCTTTCAGAGCTCCTTAGTCTCAGTTGTTCACCTCTCCTGAGAGAAGGAATGGTTGAGGCCTCAACAGAGGCACGGAATTGTTGCTTTCGAGTGGTGCCATTTCTCCTACCTAAGCAGAAAAACACACACTTGTCCAACACAACTGTTTGATCTCTGAATCATGATGCTCAGCCAGCCTTGCATGGAGAGACATCATAACACAGAAAATAAAAAGAGTGAAAAGAAAATGGCACCTCTATATTTCCAACATTTTCTCCAGCTTCAGTTGCCAGTTTTCAGTTTTCTCCCAGGTTAATGAAGTTTCCCAGACATGTTTTATGGAAGGGGATGGCTGGTTTGATGACTATTAAACAGTGTCTGATTTTTACAGTTTGTATCAGTTTGCTCAGTTATTCAATTATTTATTGTCACCGTAAAGCAGGAACGTTAAAAGAGGTAGCATTATAAAAAGAATGTTACAAGAGTGGGAATGTTGTACTGTAGAAATTACAAAAAAATCTATATATTTTTTTACTTCTCTGAATGTTTTTCTTTTCTTTTTTTTTCTCTCAGGTACAACCCTAGACCTGCCAGGAAATTATGAATAATGGTTCATAATGCTGCCGATCTCTCTGTCTGATGGCTGAGAAGACAAGCCCTCTATAGTCATGGAGCTCCTATTTTCTGGCAATCCCACAAATAACGAAGGCTAACACCTCAATGTCCTGCACTCAGCATGATAGGGTTTGTTATTAGCTTGCAAAGCAAAAACATGTTTCCATTTTATAAGAGGTTTATTTGTCTAGAATAAAAATACAGTGTACAAAACATACATGTATAAATTAAAAGTTTGAGTTTTACAAAATTGAACAGTCACAATTTTTACCTTAACTCCAACATTACACCCCCACTTGTGTGTGAAGCTGCTTACTTCATGTTCTTACTATCAACCATTCTTTGAGTTAAAGGACTGCTGACTTGATTTATTACAGCCCAGTTGATGTCTTAAAGTCATCAATCAATCAGTCAGGTTTAGTCTTCTCCAGTGACACTACACCAAAAAGAAAGATAACTTAAGCAGCTGTCTAAACTGACAAAATTAATGGCTGATGTAAAAAATGAATGCAAGTTCAAATGTTCCTTAAATTTATTTGGCACAACAGAGTTGTTTCAAATAATAAGAGTCACTGTTTGATGCTGTTAGTAGGACTCTTTGCAAGAATGTCTTATCTTGGAGAGTGAAATCTCTAAAACCTGCTAGATTAAACAGAATTCTGTGGTAAAGAACAAGGCTATAAATTCAGCTGAACAAATTCAGATTTCTGCATTATCTATTTTAGAAATTGCCTAAACTTAAAAACACCACAGTCACTAAGGACTGAATGCATTTCTGTGGTTTGGCACTTGTGCACATTTGTTTTAGGTTACTGGTGAAAGAACAAGGAAGGTTTGAATCTTGTTTGATGGAATATTAAACTACTAAGATCCACAGTCCAGCTCTTAAAATGTGGCCTCCCCTTTTCTCCCTTCTCGTCTTTTAGCAGTAATCCCTCTAAAGACCTGCCTTGTCAAGTCCAGATCATGGCTCTATTGCTGTAGTGTCTCATTGCATCAGCCCTTCGACATTATCACACACAGTCTACAGTTCAGAGTTATCTTAGGAGCCCGCTTAGCATACTTGGGTGCTTGTGAAGCACTGGGTAAAAAGGTTGTTTCCTTGTTTCTTGTATTTAAAGTGCTATTATTTCTTCTAAATTACAATACAAATCCAATTGGACATAATTTAAAGAGGACAATTAAGAGATTTGGGATAAGACCATTTGCAATAATTATTACCTTTGAGGCAACAAAATGCATTAGATCATATAGGGTTTTTGAAATGTTGTGCTTATTGTGCGTTCATCAGCATTTCACATTAAAACTTCTGTGCAGTCTTAATTTTCAAGAACTGGGACTTTAAAATGTATTTGCTCTTTTAGATATTGCTTTCTCACACAGCTCAGTGTGAAGGCTATGTAAGTTTACACTTCAGATTTCTGCATGCCGCTGCATCTCGCACACGATGCGCAACATAAATTTAGTCATCAGTACAGTCCGCACAGCCCAGTTTCGGTTACTTGTACACATCTGTGCACATCATCTGCACATATGCCTGGAGTTGACTGTACTAAAAAGTATCACAAAGCAGTCGTAGTGCCCATACGTCAAACAGATCCATCAGGGCTTGTGGTGAAACGCGTAGAGTTTGAAGAGCTAGAACACCCGATAAATATGCTGGCTACCACCCCTGGAGTTCGCTAGTTCGAATCCCAGGGCGTGCTGCGTGACTCCAGCCAGGTCTCCTAAGCAACCAAATTGGCCCGGTTGTTAGGGAGGGTAGAGTCACGTGGGGTAACCTCCTCGTGGTCACTATAATGTGGTTCGTTCTCGGTGGGGCGCGTGGTGAGTTGAGCGTGGATGGCGTGAAGCCTCCACACACGCTATGTCTCCGTGACAACACGCTCAACAAGCCACGTGATAAGATGCGATGGTTGGTGGTCTCAGACGCGGAGGCAACTGAGATTCGTCCTCCGCCACCCGGATTGAGGCTAATCACTACGCGACCACGAGGACTTAAAAGCGCATAGGGAATTGGGCATTCCAAATTGGGTGAAAAAGGGGAAAAATAAAAAAAATAAAAAATACCCTAGCCTTGAGCCTCCTAGACTTAGGCACTGTAATCAAGAATGTGAGATTCGCTGTCTTATGTAATTTCTGCAAGAACAGATAACTAAGTTACACCAAGGCAACTGACAATTTATGCAACAATAAGAGGTAAAGCATACTCCATTTTAGACCAAACATTGAAACTTAAAATATTGGCACATTTTTCCTGACCTGTGAATACCTTTTTTGTAAGACAGTCAGCCTAAGACACAGTTGGGAAGAAATTCTGTCTTCTAGCATCTGTTCATTTTTGCCAATGTACTTGTATGTGGTATGAAAGTTGAACATTGTATTCACATTTGAATAAATGTATTCACTGCATACAGACAAAAAGATGTTTCCCAAGGCTCCTCCAGTCATGAAAAACCTCTAGTACCCTTAGACAAATCCTCCTCCCCCACTGCCTACTCTTCCTCGTCCTCCACACCCTCCATCCTTCGCAATCAATTTCCTGTTCTTCTTCATCCTCTGTTTCAGTCTCCTGAGCAGACAGCTAGCAATACCAAGAGCACCACCTTTCAAGAAACGTACAAAATTATCACCAACAAGGGGACCCATGGCAAAGAGCCCAGGCTCAGCATTGCACTCAAAGGTGTAAGGATTTATGTCGATAGGATTTTGTCCGCAGGAGATTGGCCTACTGGGATCCAAGCCGAGGTACTGCCCTTGTTCCTTCAAGAAAAATAGGTTGGGATAGGTCCCAATCAGAACAAGCACCATAGAGACTTTTAAGACTCTTAGAACACCGTTGAATCCCCTCATCACACAGTGCATGTCAGGCTGGAAAGAGAGCACACAGTGCTCAGGGAAGCTGGTGTAGTCTGGGAACAGAGATGGATTAGAGGCTGTGGGATTGGCAACAGGTGATGCTGGGTAAGCATGGGAGCACATCATGTGATAGACCCTGTGATATTCTGGGTAAATTGTCTTTGGCAACTGTTTGAAGATGAGATCTGGGTCATCGACACGCTTACGGAAGGCATGCAACACAGAAACCCTTTGGTTCAGAGCGCACAGCACTGCATCGGCTGCGCTAAGCCCTGCCCCCACTATCAGCACAGGGTCAGAAGTAGGGCCCAGGTTGCCATGGCAGCTGACAGCAACACCAAGGTCATGAACATTGTGAAACACATAGGGGAGATCTTCCCCTTCTACTCCCAATCGAACTGGTGAGTCAGATGCCCCTGTTGCTAAGACAACATTCTCTGCAAATAGGCTAAATGGGATGTGAGTGTCACCATGGAGCTGTTGGTAGCCCCTGACCTCCCAGAGTCCCTGTGAAAGCCCTTGGGAAACCCAAATACTCTCTCTCACTCCTTCTTTACCTCTCTTATCTTCATCCTCATCTTCCCCAATCTCACCCCTTCCACTATTATTCTCCATTACATTTTGGAACTCATTAATAAACCCATTCAGCACTCCATTCTGACTGTTCTCAGTCCCATTCATATTGCAGTAATCAAACCCATTTTTGACACCATTCATCTGACCATTTACAGTGCTTTTTTCATGACTGCGGTGGAGTTTTTGAACAGAGGTGACATAGGTATTGTCCACAAAGTTCTTCTGGAGGCCCATGAGCTTGACATAGTTTTTGTAGTAGGAAGAGATCTCCTCTGGAGTGGCTCGATCATTGGACACCCCCCTGTGAGAAAATCCCACACACAATCAATCTAAGAACTTCCTGACATGCTTGTAAAAATGTAACCATAGTCTTTTGTGTTTAAGAAAAACCCATAAATCTTCTGGATATCCTTTGTGTAAAGACATTTGAAACATGCTAATGGAAGCTATCTTCATCATATATGCTGTTGTCATCCATAGTACATACCTCCTCTTGCCTGGGGACAAATCTCTGTAGTTGACTCCTGGTAACTCCATCCATAACCCAAGACTAATTGTTAGCATTGAACCCTCCATTGCCTTAGAGACAAGAGAGAGAAGACATTGTTAATGAGGGACATTTCAACAAACATTAATGGTATTTGTCTCCGCTAACTGGTGTTCACAATGTAACAAACTCTAAACCACTCCATTAACCTGAGACAGTAAGCCAACTTCCAATACCTCGGAAACTACTATTCTTTTTTTATTCTTGATAATGAAACTGTCTTTTCAGCTCTGAAGGCTGAGAGTTATAAGGTCAGGAACAGAGGTGGGTAGTAATGCGCTACATTTACTCAGTTACATTTACTATTAAGAGTTTTAAAAGTGGGTACTTCTTACTCTCACTCAAGTAAATTTCTAATGACATTTTTTTTTACTTTGTCTTCTTTACAATGGGCGGCGTTCCTGTCGTTAAATTACTGGGTTTAATTTTAATTGGTGCATAATGTATTGAGAGATTATTGAATGGGACTTTTACAAGAGCGGAAGGTCACACAGAGACGTGCGCTGAGATGCTGTCACAGACTGTCACTCAATCACCGCTGCAGCATCAAACTCTTCAAACAAATTGAAACACTTTCTTCGTTCCGCACAGTGAAAAAAATAATAGTTTCGTCATGCAATGCCTTCATTTAACACCAAGACAAGCAGATATATCAAGATTAAAATCACAGCTTCAATTTAAGGCAGCACGCTGAGGTAAGTTTTGGCTCTAATGATAACACGGGCTTTTCTGTGTAATGTGATGGTAATTTTCAGGGTGATTCTGTAAATATGGGCTCCTATGACATCAGTTTTTAAGTGTACATTTGGCACTAGGCTGCGTACTCTGCGTTTAGAGAACTGCTGTACAGAACTAATGATCTAAATTCTTTCGACACTGAAAACTGTAACTACACCGAAATAAGAATCCACGTAGGACTTTAAAAGCTATGAAATACACTATATTGCCAAAAGTATTCGCTCATCTGCCTTTAGACGCATATGAACTTAAGTGACATCCCATTCTTAATCCATAGGGTTTAATATGACGTCGGCCCACCCTTTGCAGCTATAACAGTTTCAACTCTTCTGGGAAGGCTTTCCACAAGGTTTAGGAGTGTGTTTATGGGAATTTTTGACCATTCTTCCAGAAGCGCATTTGTGAGGTCAGACACTGATGTTGGACGAGAAGGCCTGGCTCGCAGTCTTCGCTCTAATTCATCCCAAAGGTGCTCTATCGGGTTGAGGTCAGGACTCTGTGCAGGCCAGTCAAGTTCTTCCACACCAAACTCTCTCATCCATGTCTTTATGGACCCTGCTTTGTGCACTGGTGCGCAGTCATGTTGGAACAGGAAGGGGCCATCCCCAAACTGTTCCCACAAAGTTGGGAGCATGGAATTGTCCAAAATCTCTTGGTAAGCTGAAGCATTCAGAGTTCCTTTCACTGGAACTAAGGGGCCAAGCCCAGCTCCTGAAAAACAACCCCACACCATAATCCCCCCTCCACCAAACTTCACAGTTGGCACAATGCAGTCAGACAAGTACCGTTCTCCTGGCAACCGCCAAACCCAGACTCGTCCATCAGATTGCCAGATGGAGAAGCGTGATTCGTCACTCCAGAGAACGCGTCTCCACTGCTCTAGAGTCCAGTGGCGGCGTGCTTTACACCAATGCATCCGACGCTTTGCATTGCACTTGGTGATGTATGGCTTGGATGCAGCTGCTCGGCCATGGAAACCCATTCCATGAAGCTCTTTACGCACTGTTCTTGAGCTAATCTGAACGCCACATGAACTTTGGAGGTCTGTAGCGATTGATTCTGCAGAAAGTTGGTGACCTCTGCGCACTATGCGCCTCAGCATCCGCTGACCCCGCTCTGTCATTTTACGTGGCCTACCACTTCGTGGCTGAGTTGCTGTCATTCCCAATCACTTCCACTTTGTTAAAATACCACTGACAGTTGACTGTGGAATATTTAGTAGCGAGGAAATTTCACGACTGGACTTGTTGCACAGGTGGCATCCTATCACAGTACCACGCTGGAATTCACTGAGCTCCTGAGAGCGGCCCATTCTTTCACAAATGTTTGTAGAAGCAGTCTGCATGCCTAGGTGCTTCATTTTATACACCTGTGGCCATGGAAGTGATTGGAACACCTGAATTAAATTATTTGGATGGGTGAGCGAATACTTTTGGCAATATAGTGTAGCTAAAGAAGACCTTAATAAAGCATGATCTTGCTTTGGTTTATATTTCAGCATTATATATAATGTCCTTGTGGGACATTTTCACGTTTTCAGCATAATAATTACTAAATGTTTCCAAACCTCTCTTATTGACAAATTAATCCAGATCTGACAAGAGCCCTTAAAGGGATAGTTCACCCAAAAATTAGAATTCTCATTATTTACTCACCCTCATGCCACCCCAGATGTGTATGACTTTCTTTCATCTGCTGAACTCAAATGAAGATTTTTAGAAGAATTTCTCAGATCTGTAGGTCCATACAATGCAAGTATTGGTGGCAACATTTTAAAGCTAAACAAAATCACATAAGTCAGCATAAAAGTAATCCATTCTCCAGTGGTTAAATCAATATCTTCACTAGCGATGTGATAGGTTTGGATGAGAAACAGATCACCTTCACATTCTTCTTGTGTTTTTGGTGATTCACATTCTCTGCATATCGCTCCTGCTCTCTAGCAAAAAATTATAAATATTGATCTGTTTCTCACCCACACCTATCATATCAATGGATTTAACCACTGGAGTCTTATGGATTACTTTTATGCTGCCTTTATGTGCTTTTTGGAGCATCAAAATTTTGGCCTACAGCGCTCAAATATTCTTCTAAAAATCTTAATTTGTGTTCTGCAGAAGAAAGTAAGTCATACACATCTGGGATGGCATGAGGGTGAGTAAATTGTTGGGTAAACTATCCCTTTAAAGTGATAGCTCAGCCATAATTTAATATTCCGTCATCATTTCCCTACCCTCATGTTGTTCCAAACCAGTGTGACACTTTGCATAATGTGGAACACAAAATATGTTAGACAGAATGTTAGGGACTGACAGTCTCGCTCACCATTCACTTTCAAAATATGGAGGAAAAAACAACATTTACTAAAAGTAAATAGTGACTCAGGCAAACATTCTGTCTAATATCTCCTTATTGTGTTGTATGGAAGAAAGAAAGTCATATGGGTTTGGAACAACATGATGGTGAATGATGACAGAATTTCCATTAATAATAATACTAATTCTGTAATACATGTTAAATATGTATTATGTAATGGAATATAAGGGAGTTAACGTCTATTATGTCATTTGTGAAAGTAACAACTTATTCACTACTTGAGTACTCTTTTAATTGGATACATTCTTACTCGTAATTATTTATGTTAGTACTTCTACTTGAATAATTATTTTTTTTAAAGTTATTGTACTTTTACTTGAGTACAGTTTTTGGCTACTCTACCCACCTCTGGTCAGGAAGTATCATAGGCCCTACCATGCCAGAAAAGTAACTCACGTGCCAGGCACCACCAGGTGTGGCTTTGCCCAAAACCAGATGAGGAATGTGGTGTTTCTTTTCCAGCCTCCACTGCAGTACTGAGGGGAACTCAAAGCCCAGATCTGCATTTGGATGTAGGAGTGTGTCGAAAAGCACTGCCACAGGGTTCCCTGAACGCCCCTCTAAACCCTCAGAGAGATACTCTAAATCCTACATGTGGACATGACAGACAACTGGTTTATTGCTCATCTGACTCTTTGTAAGTTAAACTTTACAACCTTTTTGTCTACTTTATAAGGCGCCACCTCTCCCTTATTACCTGTTCAGTAATGGGAAGCTGCTTGGCTTCCTGTAGTTTACGAAAGAGGATGGGGTTTGGGTGCACAGCCATTGCATCCAAATAAGGAGTATACCCACTCAGAAGGTATGACAAGCATATACCGGAAGGACCGTTACCTGCAAAGGGGTGAGGGCAGAGACAATAACTTTGGTATTGATAACTATTGGTAAATAGATTGCATTTTTTATGTGGTGATGATTATTATATGTCCTTTACAGCAGCGTTTCTCAAACTGGGGTCCGCGGACCCCCGGGGGTCCTTTTCAAATAGCCAGGGAGTCCGTGGGAAATCCCTGAATTGTGAACATTGTGTTGCAATGTTGTAAGCAAATAGGCAATAAAAACCAATAAAAAAAACTACTCAATATAAAGCTATTGACTACTATAAAAATATGACATAACAGAAGTTTTGAACAATATAATCGAACAGCCTTGTAGGCTATAAGTTGTGGATTCTGGACTGCAAATTTAAGTGTGGGGAAATCCGCCTATTTCCATGGTGATAGCAACTTCTCCTACTGTGAATGAATATCGCTTTACACGCGTTATTTACAGAAGTTTCTGCGGATGACATTGGACAATATCCATCTGACATTGAGACACGTAGCTGTTGCTCCATCCAGTAAAAAGAAGGGGTTTGACAACATGTATTTGAAGTTATCGACCACAATGTGTGTGAATCTTCACAAGCCACAGTTGACCAGCACTGGCTTAGCAAGGCCCCCATTTCTGACTTATAATATGACAGTAGCATACTTTATCTAGCAAGATTAACCAAAATAATTATTAGTATTTTGGTTAATCTTGCTAGATAAAGTATGCTACTGTCATATTATAAGTTAGTATAATATGACAATTGACGATCCAGCTTCACGTCAAACGCAATCATATTTCCTCACACAGTGTCCCTTATTTTAACCATACCATCTGTCTAATAGTGGTCAATATTAGGTAATTTAATTGTATTTATGCAGTACAGGTGCATCTCAATAAATTAGAATGTCGTGGAAAAGTTCATTTATTTCAGTAATTCAACTCAAATTGTGAAAATCGTGTATTAAATAAATTCAATGCACACAGACTGAAGTAGTTTAAGTCTTTGGTTCTTTTAATTGTGATGATTTTGGCTCACATTTAACAAAAACCCACCAATTCACTATCTCAAAAAATTAGAATACATCATAAGACCAATAAAAAAAAACATTTTTAGTGAATTCTTGGCCTTCTGGAAAGTATGTTCATTTACTGTATATGTACTCAATACTTGGTAGGGGCTCCTTTTGCTTTAATTACTGGCTCAATTCGGCGTGGCATGGAGGTGATCAGTTTGTGGCACTGCTGAGGTGGTATGGAAGCCCAGGTTTCTTTGACAGTGGCCTTCAGCTCATCTGCATTTTTTGGCTCTTGTTTCTCATTTTCCTCTTGACAATACCCCATAGATTCTCTATGGGGTTCAGGTCTGGTGAGTTTGCTGGCCAGTCAAGCACACCAAGACCATGGTCATTTAACCAACTTTTGGTGCTTTTGGCAGTGTGGGCAGGTGCCAAATCCTGCTGGAAAATGAAATCAGCATCTTTAAAAAGCTGGTCAGCAGAAGGAAGCATGAAGTGCTCCAAAATTTCTTGGTAAACGGGTGCAGTGACTTTGGTTTTCAAAAAACACAATGGACCAACACCAGCAGATGACATTGCACCCCAAATCATCACAGACTGTGGAAACTTAACACTGGACTTCAAGCAACTTGGGCTATGAGCTTCTCCACCCTTCCTCCAGACTCTAGGACCTTGGTTTCCAAATGAAATACAAAACTTGCTCTCATCTGAAAAGAGGACTTTGGACCACTGGGCAACAGTCCAGTTCTTCTTCTCCTTAGCCCAGGTAAGACGCCTCTGACGTTGTCTGTGGTTCAGGAGTGGCTTAACCAGAGGAATACGACAACTGTAGCCAAATTCCTTGACACGTCTGTGTGTGGTGGCTCTTGATCCCTTGACCCCAGCCTCAGTCCATTCCTTGTGAAGTTCACCCAAATTCTTGAATCGATTTTGCTGGACAATCCTCATAAGGCTGCGGTTCTCTCGGTTGGTTGTGCATCTTTTTCTTCTACACTTTTTCCTTCCACTCAACTTTCTGTTAACATGCTTGGATACAGCACTCTGTGAACAGCCAGCTTCTTTGGCAATGAATGTTTGTGGCTTACCCTCCTTGTGAAGGGTGTCAATGATTGTCTTCTGGACAACTGTCAGATCAGCAGTCTTCCCCATGATTGTGTAGCCTAGTGAACCAAACTGAGAGACCATTTTGAAGGCTCAAGAAACCTTTGCAGGTGTTTTGAGTTGATTAGCTGATTGGCATGTCACCATATTCTAATTTTTTGAGATAGTGAATTGGTGGGTTTTTGTTAAATGTGAGCCAAAATTATCACAATTAAAAGAACCAAAGACTTAAACTACTTCAGTCTGTGTGCACTGAATTTATTTAATACACGAGTTTCACAATTTGAGTTGAATTACTGAAATAAATGAACTTTTCCACGACATTCTAATTTATTGAGATGCACCTGTATATATATTTTTTTCACTTCAGTGTAACTGTCATTTATGTGAATATAACTTGCATCCCATCTGCTGCTGAATGGTAGAGAGCTGTAGGAATATGCCTACTTATGAAAACTTTATTCTCCCTTTTTATTTGCAGAAAAGCAAAAAGTGACAGTTAACAATGACATCATTTGTTATTGTATTATTACTATTGTTTAATTATCAACAATAATGTGATATAGTAACAAATAAAAACGAATTAATCAGTCCTCAACTGTTTATTTTTATTCATAAAAATATGGTGCTTTACTCATGTTTAAACTCATGCTTTGAACATAGGGGGAAATTATAATCATTTATGAAAAAATCAGTAGGCTACTGTTTGAGCTTTGTGGTGTTCTCCGTGATGATTAATCCTGTGGATGGCGCAAAAACCTCAACTGAGCAACACAATGTCTCCCTAACTTCATTTTATGGTGTTTGTTTGTGCTGTCTTTGATATGAATCATTTGTATTGTTGTATTTCTCACTTGTAAATTGCAGTACAATCACTGGATGTAAATGTAAGTGAAACACTTAACACACAGAAGCCTGACACAAAAGGACAGCAGTGCCTGGCCATTCTTATTGGAACTCGCTGAGATCATTTTTATACTTCTAGTAAATAATATAATATTTGTTGTGATGGTGGTGGTGGGGCAGGGGTCCGTGAAGAATTTGGGGTTATGAAAGGGGTCCTTGGTTCAAAAACGTTTGAGAAACCCTGCTGTACAGTATATATGTACTAACTAAGAGTCATCAGGATGGGTATAGATGATATGAACATCTGTTTTGTAGCTATGGTGAATCTGATAACATGCTTTGTCATTGACTCACCAATGATGACGACTGGCACAGTCGGAGTACAGTCCCTCGAGAGGGAACTTTCTTCCAGCAGGGGCATAGCGGCAGCCAGAATCAGAGCTGGCACTATTAAACACAAAAGACAATCGACACAAAATTAGTGTTGGCTGTACAAGCTTTGCACATAACATTAATGCTACGTAGATGTTAGCTGAAGCTCTTTTGTATAAAAATTCTTCCAATACTTGCTACATAAACAAATAAATGGACATGAAACATTGATTTGCACTGTAATTATGTGAAAAGAAATACATCGCCGAACAGCTGAAATCCACCTCCGGTTTGCATCGGAGTTCTGTTGGTGTTTACTTTGTAAAAATGACCGTCTGACTTCTAAATATTCAGCCTATAACAAGACTATTTGCCATATAAATAAATAAATGGACATGAAACATTGATTTGCGCTGTAATTATGTGAGAAGAAATACATCGCCGAACAGCTGAAATCCACCTCCGGTTTGCATCGGAGTTCTGTTGGTGTTTACTTTGTAAAAATGACCGTCTGACTCATTATTCAGCTTACAAGACTACTTGCCAAATAAATAAATAAATGCACATGAAACATTGATTTGAGTTGAAATTATTTTATTAGCTTACTTGTAGAGATCGCACAGTGATCCGAGAAGCAGGAAAGACAGCTCAGAGAACCCGGATGAGCGGTCTGATATGTCTTAATCCCTGGATGTGCGGTTGTTACAGAACAATATCTGACCGCTGGATGGCGCCATTGACCAGTCAGAATCAAGTATTCCAGATTCCAGAGAGCTATGTGATAATATATGTTAACATATGGTAGGTTGTGATATCCTGTAAAAGCTTACAGGATCTCTGTAATTTAACAATAAAATATTCAAATTAAAATATAAAAAATAGCAGCTATACGTTGCTTCTGTTTTAGGCTTTAGGTAGGGTCATGGCAATTTTACAGTGTGTTGGATTCTTTTTTTACATTTTACTTAAACTAAGCTATGTTGCTTAGGTCACTGACATAAAAAAAATGAAAAGCCCATTCATTTTCTCACATGACTAAAACGTTTTAAAAGGGAAACAACCCATGTCATTTCTCTCATCAGGTTGTCATATCTCATGTGCAAAAGGTCTTTTGTGTACACAAAAAATAAACAAAGGCACCAAATACATAAACAAAGATCGCCTTGCTTGGACACTACCGCCCCCCACCCCCTCCTCCCCTGAGCTAATGCTAGCATTAGCACAGTCACTGCTTCCTGACAAAAGCAATTTATAATCTGTTTTATGGAGTGAGGCACTGCTATCTGACCACACTCATTGTCTCAGCCTGACAGTGTAAATCCCCCCTGATTACACCACAGTTTGGCCTGTAATCCACACTGCTCGTGTTTATGTTTTTTCCCCAAAAAAAGAAAAAGAAAAAGAAAAAAAAAGTGGGCTTGGCATGCTGACAGTCTGCACATTGCAGCTACCCATCACAACCTGTTTTTCTTTACCCTGGTTGTTTACTCTTTTCAGAGAGAGTGCACAGGATTCCAGGCATAACTGGGGGTGAGGATGGCGGGACAGGGGTCTGTATGGGGTAGAAGGGCGGGTTGGCAAGTTTTGGAGCTGGCATTTCCACTTCACTGCCCTGCCCCATTTAACAGTCTCTTAACCACATTCACAAGGGGTACTCACATGAGCAGACCAGGCCCCTGTTTTTCAGACTCATGAGTGTGTCCTGTTATCAAAAAGAATTGTTAAAAGAGGCTACCACATCACAATGGATGGTTCCTTACTGTGTTTATAACATGTTTATAGCATTTAACAGAGACAGTGCCAATAAATGTGCTGTTTAAATGGTAGTATTGATAAAAGAAATCAATAAAACAAACATTTTTGAAAAAAATATTATTTGCATGATAGATAGACATTATTTCTGTCATCCACAAATCAATAAAATTCACCATAATTTAATCAACAGCGTTTTCTCTCCATCACTGATACAAAACGATCAAATGGTTAATTACCACATTTTATTGCACCAAAGTTGCTTAAAAATCTTGACACTTAAAAAATCTTGCATTATGTGAGAGTAGAAACCATTACACCCGAATATACCGTATATGTCAGGCCATAATGTAAGCATGTGATCGATAAAACCATGAAATGTACATTAAAATGAGAAGAGCTCTCCAATGTTTCTCAGATATGGTTCTGTCATAGCTACTTGGTTGTCGCACATTTTAATGTTGTTGAATGTGTGTGATGTGCACTCGTTTGTGTTTAATCCTTGCAAACTTAAGCTAAACTTGGATGGTAGGACTACTCATTTCAGATATTATCTTATGGAGTGACAATGTTTGCATTTTATTACTTGCTCTGAATGTTTTAAAATGTAAAATGCAGCGATTACCCAATATAAAATCGTCATAATTTTATAACGTGTTTGTTCATTTTTTTGTCTTTATTGCCTCTTTCTTAACTCTTTCAGTCCGCCCCAATAAACCGTCCAATTTCATTACACATAGAAGGGAATATTTACAACACAGTGTAGAACCAAGACACGTGTTAAAATGAGAACCTTAGTGGAATCTCAGCCGACAGCACAGCTCGGGTAGGAATAACAGAAAATGATGCGCGTTATGAATCTTGCATAATTTAGGTCATTTTAGATCTAAATTGTGTTTGGAATGGTAATAAACATAGTTCTTTAGTGACACCAGATGTTCTTACCTCCAAGTGCAAAATCTTCAGATTCTCTGCTTTTCAGATCAGCGTGTCTCTAGAAGGCTCAGGATGCTGTGAGCTGTATAAATAGTCCGTATCCCTAGTGGGAGGATCCAAGCCGAGTCACAGGATGACATGGACAAGTTATCTTTAAAGATCCTGTCTTTAAGAGCTTATTTCTGGGTAACCGCCGAATAACGTCATGATGAGTGATACCTGAAAAATATTAAACCGACGTGACACATCGTTGGACAATATGAATTGCTCCAGCAGCCTCTGAGAATTGGGAGAAGCTGCGCAGCGTCAGTCTACATCCAGCATCATCTGCGCCTCATGCCGCACCGGCAGGCATGTAAAGCGAGCCCAGATTCGCGGAGTCTGCTGTGCACACATTGCATCAGTCAAATACAGCACCGTGCGCTTTTTCCATTAAACGGGAGGAAACTCAATCGATCATTAATTTACTCGATTCGTGCATGTAGATAAATCTTCGCTGTCGCCTTCTGCTTAATAATAGCTATAACAATGTCCAAAAAGCATAGCTATATAACGTCTAAAGACTTGTATTCAATATCTTTATTGCTTTTCTTATACTTGCACAGTTTTGAGTGACTTGGTTTGTTAAACAACAATAAAATTTGTGTTAAAAATGGATGAGTATGACTTTCTTTCTTCTGTAGAACACAAACGAAATTTTTTAGAGAAATATCTCAGCTCTGTGGCCAGACCTTTGAAGGTCCAAAAGCACATAAAGGCAGCATAAAAGTAATTTTTAAGACTCCAGTGGTTAAATACATGTCTTCAGATGCAATATGATAGGTGTGGGTGTGAATCAGATCAGTATTTAAGTCCTTTTTGTACTACGAATTGCCACTTGCACGTCCACATTCTTCTTCTTCTTTTTTTTTCTATTGCAGTGCACATTCTTTGTGCATATCGCCACCTACTGGTTGGGGCTGGTCAAAGGTGGAGATTTATAGCAAAACAAAAGGACTTAAATATTGATCTGTTTCTCACCCACACCTATCATATACTGCTTCAGAAGATATGGATTTAACCACTGGATTACTTTTATGCTGCCTTTATGTGCTTTTTGGACCTTCAAAGGTCTGGTCAACATTCACTTGCATTGAATGGACCTACAGAGCTGAGATATCCTTCTAAACATCTTAGTTTTTGTTCAGGAAAAGAAAGAAAGTCCTACACATCTGGGATGACATGAGGGTGAGTAAATGATGGGAGAATTTTAATTTTTTGGATGAACTATCCTTTAAAAAAATTAATTAAAAAAATCTGTATATAAATGAGGCAATTACAATGGAAGTAAATGAAGCCCATTCATAAACGTTAGAATAACCACTGTTACAAAAGTATATAAGACGTAAACAGTATGCTTATTAACACGATTTTAGTGCGATAAAATTGCTTACTAACCTTTTCTGTGTAAAGTTATATCCACTTTTACAACTTTGTTGCCATGATGATGTAACGCATATAAACCACAAATGGCCTCAAAATAACGATTTAAACAACTTTTCAGCTCAAATAATGCATACGTTTTACAAGAAGAATTAATTTAAGTGCTTTTTAAAATTCTGAGCTACACATTCCTGCCTTTAAACCCTCCAAAAATTGGCCACATTCACTTCCGTTGTAAGTGCCTCACTGTAACCTCGATTTTTGCTTCTTCTTTTTCTTTTTAAAGAAAAGGAAGGGGCGATTAAAAATATTCATTTTTTATTTATTTATTTTTATTTATTTATTTATTTTACTTGTATTGAACCCAGAATATAATTCAACAACTCACTTCAACAACTGTTTGTTCTGAAGAAAACACAGTTGAAACTTGTGGAATCGCAAAATTAATCACGATTAATTATTGTATCTACTGACATTAGGTTGTTACGTTTGAAAAAAAAAAGCACCTTTGTAATCGTAACTGCAGAAGTACAAGAGGAAATATTTAAGCCTACATATAACAGCTTTCGGATATTGTCTTGGGCAATGGGGGGTCATGGAGTCAAAAAAGTTGAGAACTGATCAAGTTGCTGGGGTCACAGCGCCCTCACTTGGGTGGTTATATATGGAGTTATATATGTGCCAAAATTCTGCGTGTGCAAAATTGAATTTTGAGCGCACAAAAATTTTCTGTGCATGCAAGATGATATTATGAGCGTGTAAGTTGATATTTTACACGCAAGATGATATTTTAAGTGCACAAAAAGTTTTGCGTGCACAAGATTATATTTTGTACATGCTTGAACACAGTTTGGTAAAGAAATGTATCTTTTTGCAAAGATTAATACATTTTTTTGCGTGTGCAAGATCTCACTCGCTCCCACTCCTCGTATGCCCTCTGCGTGTGCTCAGAACTTTAGACTGCTCATTTGCTTTTCCAACCATATTCCGACTGTAAATCCTGCCTCTTACGTCAGGATTGGCTATTAGAAGCTGCTTACAAGTGCTCTGCGATTGGACAGCTGAGGTAGCTACTGCAACCATGAACATCTCAGTGTAAATGTAGCAGAAGAGCCAACAGGCACAATGCTCCAAGTTCAGTACACACTTTATATACTCTATGCAGTCATCAACAAAAGATATTTACCCCATGGATTATAGACATACCAGGAATACTGTAAAATATAGTAGCCTGGGATCATGCAATGCTAAGGATTTCTTTCTATTTAAAAAAAAAAAATATATATATATATATATATATATATATATATATATATATATATATACACACATATACATTGTTTTACTTTTGTCTCAAACAATTGAGGTTTAATATACTGTACATTTAATTTACCTCAAACTATGACAGGAGACATAATTAGTCTAATTTCCTTTTCTTCCATTTCTTCTCATTAATCAATTTTACCAGAAGGGTTGTGATAGAATGCATAAACTTTATAAAAACAGCATACATTTCAACATTTCAAGTTGACATTTCAAGAACATTTCAAGATACCCCACAGCTTTGAAATGCAAACATAAACAGCTTTTTGAATTTATTTTCAAGAACAGAATGTTAATTTAGGCAATATTTATAATATTCATAATATTTATAATATACAAGGCTGTCGAAAAAATAGGAGAGGACACAGCAAAGGTGGACAAAATAACATGTTTATTAAAGAAAATAATATTTCATATAATAATAACAAAAAGAAGAAGGTTCAGTGGTTGCTGATCCGTGGTAGACTGTAATCTGGTCACTTTTATTTTAATAAACTGCTCTCTCAGAATATCCTGTGGGATAGATAGAAGTCAAATTAAATTCCCCCAAAACTACACTATTGTTAGTCTTCAAGAATTGTACACATGGGAGCGATTAAATTAATGTAATTTCAGATGAAAGTGCTAGCTAACCTGGCCAAGATAGTAGCTATGTAAGTGTAACCTAGATAACCAAATACTAGCCAAGAGAACCATACTAAGAGAGCTAGCCAGATTGTTTGCTAGCTAGTAAGCCAATTGGCAGTGTACAGGCTAAAACATTTATTTAATAAAGGTTAAATAAATACAGTTAAGTCAACAAAAGAGTTGCTTTCATGTGGTCATTACACATTTCCTTTCTTGAAAACAAACTATCCCCTTCTCCTCTTCCTCTTGTTTTTATTAGCTGTATGATCTGTGGTCTAGCCAGCCAATCAAAATTTACCATCTCATCTATGATTGGCTGAAATTCTGGCACATTATAATGCTGTGACCTTGTTGAGCAAACAAGCAGTCAAAGTTATGAGCCCATGCAGAATGGGTAGGAGGAGAGAGCGAGTGAAATCTTGCACACACAAAAACAGTGAAGTTACGTAAATTTCAGAATTCGGTGCAAATTCACATTTAAATAAACTTTATTCAAGTGCAAAATTTTATTTTGTTTCCTCAAAGTGAATTCATCTTTGCAATAAGATAAACTGCTTTACAAAACTGAGTTCACGTGCGTGCAAAATACCTTTTTGTGCACTCAAAATAGCATCTTGTGCGCTCAAAATATAATTTTGTGCGTGCAGAATTGTGGCACACATGTAACTCCATAGTTATAGTGCCCTCGTTTGAGAGTTTGCTAGACTGGTTCATTGCTTGGATCCTCTTATGAATTCAGGTCACCTAGGAATTGCTTAACCATTACGAATCACGATGGAACTTTTTCCACTTATGTGATAGATGAGAAAAACAGTAGTCCGGTCTAATGGCTGACTTCGGCAGTACCCAGCGGGCGCCTTGATATCAATTTGACGTCAAATATTAGTCAAGACTTGATCAAGATGCTGTATAACATCATTTTAAATTCAGTTTGGACGGCAATTTCTTCCAGTGGTAATTGGGTGAAAATAGGAAGTTAATCCCACACTGAAATTGGTTTAATGTATATATGTAGGCCGATATGTTTGACGTTAAATTTACATCAAATCAGTGTGTGATTTTAGACGTCAAACTGATGTCATATAGACATCACATTGACATCAATGATTAGTATGTTTAATTAGGATTGATATACATTTATAGCATAATATATATGTATTAACAACTTTGCCATACATTATTACATTTTTATTCATACACTTCAAGGAAAACACCATTTGAGAAATAAATTAAATACAACAGCCTACAAATAAATATAATTACACGCATTTATTTTCTTTCTTTTAAAACAAATCGTCTTTCCCTATAGTTGATATGTTACCACGTTGAAACAATTGCTATTGGTTGTCTCATCGTGTTGCTTTGAGAATGATTGGTTAATCTGACTGTCATTCAGGAAACTAGCCAATGAGAACTGTTCGCGCCTCTCACCGGTCTTGTTTGAAAATACGTCTGTTTGAGTGGGTGTGCTGATCCGTACTGCTACTCGCCACGGTCCACTAGTAATGGCAGTTACCTGCATTATTTTACATCTTCCTGCTAAATTCTTATTTTGAGCGAATTTGAGTTGTTGGATGTCAATCGAGAATAAAAAAATGGAATATGGTCACAGAGGAAGACGGGAGCTGTTTGATCACGTATGTTATATCCTCTGGAAGGCGTAAGCAGTTATAATAATGTTGGACTTTGATAAGCACAATTTTAAAGTAGAACACAACCTTCTCACGCTTTAATCGACTTCAAAAGTTAAATAAACCTTTTCAAGGTTTATGAAGGAGAACACTTCATTCAGCATTATTTTCTATTAGAGAAAAATAAGTAATCATTTTACTACATTGGACATGGGTTGACGCCTGGCACATTTGTATGAATGTGGAAGGAAACATTAATATCTGAGGTGCTGTGACTAGTCACCATTTCTTTGGCTACCATTTTTAATCAAATTATTATTCTTTTTTTTTTTATTATTTAACGTTAACTACTCATATTAATTAGGTGAAAATAGAGAAAATCACGGAAATACTCTAAAATCATATAGATTATATTAAGCAAAAGAAAATGCGAGTAAACACGTCGTGTAATTTGTAACACTGTGGAGTGTGGACAAGGTAGTGGTTGAGGTATTTGACTTTAACTGGGTAGCACGTACGTTAATTTGATGTTGATTTGCAGTATTGCGATTGATTGTGTTTATTGTCTGGGACTGTTTTGGCACAGCTGGGATCTGCCAGAGTGGTGGTTTTATACAGATGACTCACTGAACTCAAGCGTCATTTTGAGTATGGGCAATTTTCCTCATCAGTGCTGTTGCCCCAGGTGTAGTATGTAAATGTATCCTGGCCATCCAAACTATTACGTCTCAAACGAATAGACCACATTTGTTTTTATCACAGCTCCCATTTGACATAATAAATAAGAAAATGATCTATCAAGTGAAGTATATTCAAAGGTGCCACCAGCTTACACTTTTTTCTTTGGTGATGGCATGTGTGTGTTGATTTTTAAAATATTATCATCTGTGAATTTAAATTAGATAAATTATATCATAGTGGTAGACATTTTTAATGGATAGGTATCGACAACATATTCTTAATAAATAATAAGCAATTTAACAGCCTCCAGTAATTTGGTTCACATGTGATGTGTCTGACAAATGCACCGTTGCAACAGATTAAAGGACATTTATTTATATGGCGAATTTGCTTTGGATAGATGCAGCTTAAAAGACGAGAGTCACAATAAATAAATAAGTAAATAAAAATACATAAATAAAATTCTTACATTCTCTTTTTACATTTTGACAGACATGAAAAGTTACACACCTCAAACTAACTAGATCATTACCCCTTTTGACTGATAAGTTAACATGTTGATGAACTCTTGCCTTGGCGCCCTTCTGCCCAGTCCATGCGCGCGGGAGAGAACACAGTCCACATACCGCTCCCAAAAGACCTGTGCCAGCTGCATGAACATGCCTTGATGTTTGGGTTGATGAGACTCGCGCAAGTACGTCATGAAGTCCCAGAGCCCACCAACTGTATCCGCAACGCGCAATTTACGCGCTTGTATTACCGCCAGTGACGATGCATCCCAGCATTCACGGTTTATCTCGCCCAGGCTACCTGGATCCCTGCCCCCGGCCACTACCTCGGAATTCAATATTTCGAGATTGGGTAGAGAGGACGGTGATGCGGCGGCAAGCATCAGCAGACACAGTGACAGAGGACGCCTCCAATGGCCGTCCAGGAATCCCATTATTCGTTCCATTGGAAACCTTGGAATCAGTAGTCAAAACTGTTATGAGTTGAAAACTGTTGCATATCATAAACAGAAATTAATTCAACACACTACTCATTCTTAACGTTTATGTTTATAAGTTAATAATAAACCAAGAAAAGCAATAACTGGTAAAGCAAAACATTTCCCACCTGCAACAGCACGTTAAATAGCTTTTATGCAAAACATGACTCAAAAACATTGACTTACAAAGTGGTTACAGATGCTTTTTTGTGTCCAGTGACTGACCTGAAGACCTCTGTTTCCTTTCATACCGCTGAGGCGAATAATTGGCTTCGAGCGAGTCTTTTAAGACTTATGTGGACCTTTAAAGCGTTGCGCGCCCACGTTTCAAGCGTCATGGTATTGACTGTAGCACATTCCACTCACAGTAAACCACCTGAGATGAAGAACATAATTAAATTACAATTTGTTGAACAGAAGTACTCATAGCTCATGATTAGCCTACTATTATTCATGTTTCCGCCCAGCTGGGTAGAGCATAAAGAAGTGAGTTACATCATTAACTTATTTTGTACTGTTTACGAAATTAAGGAATAGTTCACCCCAAAATAAAAATGATCATTTCCTCACCCTCATGCCATCCCAGATGTGAATGACTTTCTTTTGCTGAAAAAAAAAAATAATAAAAAAAAATCAATACAAGTGAATGTTGGTGGCCAAAACTTTGAAGCTCAAAAAAGCACATAAATGCAGCATAAAAGTAATCCATAAGTCTTTAGTGGTTAGATCCATGTATTCAGAAGTGATATAGCCTACTAGGTGTGGGTGAGAAACAAATCAATATTTAAGTCCTTTTATACTGTAAATCTCCACTTTCACATTCTTCTTGTGTTTTTGGATTACTTTTATGCTGCCTCTATGTGCTTTTTAGAGCTTCACTTACACCTACAGAGCTGAAATATTCTTCTAAAAATCTTTATTTGTGTTCTGCAGATGAAAGAAAGTCAAACACCTCTGTGGTGGCATGAAGGTAAGTAAATGATGAGAGAATACATTTTTTTGGGTGAACTATTGTTTTAAGATCATGGAATTAAATGATTTTGTTAGTTGTTTATTATAACAAAGTCTCCTGATATTTTGTTGAACGATAGATGAAAATAAGAACATTTAGTCAGGTCTAAAGGATCATATCGTAAAAAAAAAAAAAAAAGAAGAAAAAACAGACCCCAAAAATATTTATAGTAGGCCTATATGTAAAAGTTGATATTTTATTGTGTGTTACATGGAGAGTCGTATCTAAAAGCTGGCAGAAGAATCATGCCCACTGCTACAGACCATAGAGCTGTGACCAGTGTCACTGTAAAGACTTTATAACAGTAAGATAATGATGAAGATTATGATTGTGATACGTTGTATCCTGGGTGAGACAAGTGTAATGGACAGCTGTTGTAGCCAAACCCACTGCCATGTTGCCGGAAGAACACATGTGGTTAGTTCTTTGCTTTAGCAATGCAGAATCATTTGCACTTTAACTAAGGAATAAATAGGTTTCGTGTCACTTTAGAGCAGTTTCTGATTTTGTGAGTTATTTCAGCATGGTCTGAGAGTTTGTTTCCGGAAGGTTAGTAACGTTGGCAAGTAAAAAAAACAAAAAAAAAAACATTTAGGTTATTATGCCACATACAGTGTGCTGTTGTAGCCCGTCCTTCATATGTTTGTTATTCCCTTACGATTCAGTTCACTTGACGTGTCACTAAGCTGATGCTATGGGAGTGTCCTTCTACATGACCTAATTGAAACCCTTCTGCAATAACGGCAATTCTAAAATTGGCTATGGTGTTTAAGCCCTGCCCGTTTAGGCGCGAAGCTGTCCGGTACAAAATCGGGCGCACAAACACCATTCCACAGAATTTTCTCCCTTCAAGACAGCGACTCATCTCTCGTCTTAAAAGCCCTTTCCATTTTTCACCGTCGAAATACACGAGCCAGCGGACAGAATCTTCGCAAGCTTGGAAGAATCTCCGCTCCCCTGCAGTGTTCCGTCGGACATTCTACACCTCGCCAATTGACGCTTCGTTGGTGAACGGATCCTCGCTTCAGCGACACACTTTCATGCAGTGCTTCGGCCTGAATATCGTTTATTGCTATTCCTATATTGTATTATATTATATACACTGGCAGCCAAAAGTTTGGAATAATGTACAGATTTAGCTGTTTCGGAAGGAAATTGGTACTTTAATTCACCAAAGTGGCATTCAACTGATCACAAAGTATAGTAAGGACATTACTGATGTAAAAAACAGCACCATCACTATTTGAAAAAAGTCATTTTTGATCAAATCTAGACAGGCCCCATTTCCAGCAGCCATCACTCCAACACCTTATCCTTGAGTATTCATGCTAAATTGCTAATTTGGTACTAGAAAATCACTTGCCATTATATCAACCACAGTTGAAAGCTATTTGGTTCGTTAAATGAAGCTTAACATTGTCTTTGTGTTTGTTTTTGAGTACATCAGAGTCTCTAATTTGAGAAATAGATGCCTCACATGTTCTCAACTGACAGCTTCATTGAATTCTACCCACTCAACACCAGTTTCATGTACAACAGTAAAGAGAAGACTCAGGGGTGCAGGCCTTATGGGAAGAATTGCAAAGAAAAAGCCACTTTTGAAACAGAAAAACAAAAAGAAAAAGTTAGAGTGGGCAAAGAAACACAGATGGATCTTAACCCCACTGAGCTTTTGTGGGATCAGCTAGACTGTATGGTGCGTGAGAAGTGCCCGACAAGACAGCCACATCTATGGCAATTGCTACAGGAAGCTTGGGGTGAAATGTCACCTGAGTATCTGGACAAACTGACAGCTAGAATGCCAAGGATCTGTAAAGCTGTCATTGCTGCACACGGAGGATTTTTTGATGAGAACTCTTTGAAGTAGTTTAATATGTTCTGAAAATGTTTTTCTAATTTAATAGTATTTTTTTACATTACTAATGTCCTGACTCTTCTTTGACTCCCGAGGGATCACACAAGGAGGCACGGAGGCAAGGTCAAGCAGGATGAAATTGAGGTGCACCTCGTGCCAGCGCACACCCTGCGAGCCCCTCAATCTCCATGCACCGAATCTATGCCAATACAGTATGTGTTTGACGAGTGTCGGCCCTCTGCAGGAGTGCACGGCCTCATCATGTTTGGCGGTTCTGACGCTGGGGATGATGTTATGTCTCTCGCCGCATCTGGCGAGTAATCAATGGAGGACGACACTGCTCCTTCCCCCAGCAAGGATGAGGAGCGTGCACGCGACACTGACAAGGATATGCTTTGCGTCCTTTCAAGGGCGGTCAAAGAGCTCGGTCTCGTGGTCTCCTCCAGAGGAACCTGAAAAATCTCACCTTGATGAATGTTTCCTGCAGTCTGGACGTCATGAAGCGTTCCGCAGATCTGCCCCATTCTTCCCAGAAGTTCATAACAAACTCACAAAATCCTGGCACGCGCCCTATTCAGCTCGCTAGCACAGCAATTCCACTCTCCTCATTAAAGTGGACCAAGGTGAAGACAAATGTTATGCTCAACTACCCCCTGTGGAAGAGGCGGTAGCGGCACATCTCTGCTCAGCGAGTAGCAGGGCATGGAAATCATGCCCCGTTCATCCTTCCAAGCCATGTCGACTGACATCTGCACTGGCTGGAAAAGCATACTCATCGGCGGGCCAAGCTGGTTCAGCAGTCCATGCGATGACAGTGCTCCAATTTTCCAAGCTAAGCTTCTCAAGCAAATGGATGAGCAAGGCTACGATCCAGAGTCCGCTACGGACTTAGCGCTAAGAACCACGAATGTCACAGCACAGGCCATTGGCAAGTCAATGGGCAACCTGGTGGTTTTGGATCGTCACATCTGGCTGACCCTCACGGAAATGCGTGACGTGGAAAAAGTCGCTCTCTTTGATGCTCCGGTGTCTCCAGCTGGCCTTTTCAGCAGTTCTGTGGATAGATTTGCTGAGCGCTACGTCACGACTCAGCAACACTCGCAGGCTATGAGACATTTTATGCCAAAACGGAGCAGTACTTCATCACAACAAGCTCGCTCCCGCTCTGTCTTGAGCCAGCACCCAGCTAAAAACCCCACGCCTGCCACCAAAAGTCACCGCCGGTAAAGCCACGCAAGCCGTGGCCCAAACAAAGGCAGCCGCCTCAGCGCGGGCCCCGCACCGATGGGAAACTTTCAGTCTGAAATAGCTAATTATCATGTTCTGATTTGCTCGGACAACACGACAGTTGTGGCATACATAAACCGCCAAGGCGGAATTTGTTCCTTGCCAATGCTGAGACTGATGCCTCGCCTCCTCCTGTGGAGCGAGCATCATCTCCTCTCCCTGTGGGCGACAAATTTCCCAGGCTGTCTGAATTACAGTGCAGACTTAATGTCGCACCAAGGTGTGATGCCGGGCGAATGGAGACATCATCCTCAGACTGTTCTGAGGATTTGGGTAATATTCGGCAAAGCAGAGATCAATCTATTTGCCTCCACTTTCTCCTCTGGTACTCCAAGTGCCAAGCTCCGCTAGGAGTGGATGCAATGGCCCACAAATGGCCTGCGAAATGCAAATATGCGTTTCCCCCAGTGTGCCTCCTTTACTCTGTCATATGTAAAGTCCGAGAGGACAAAGAAACGATTCTATTGGTTGTGCCGAAGTGTCCCAATCAGTCCTTGTTTCCAGAAATGATAGAGATTCTGGATGGCCCTCCATGGAAAATACCACTGAGGAGGGATCTCCTCTCTCAAGCACAGGGCACAATCTGGTATCCCCAGCCCAAGCTGTGGAACTGCCCCATATCTGAAATTCTCACATTTCTTCAAGAGTGATTGGATGCAGGGCTCAAAGTTTATGTTGCGACTATATCTGCGTATCACGCACCCAAAGCCGGTACCTCTAATAGGCTGAACCACCCTCGCCCGGCTATAGTTCCGACTTGGTACCTCACTTTGGTCCTAAAAGCGGTCACGGGGCCCCCCTTCGAGCCTCTGTACTCTTTTTTGCTTACAATTGCGTGTGCTTTCTCTTAAGACCGCATTACTGCTGGCTCTGGCCTTGGTAAAATGGGTCGGTTATTTGCAAGCACTGCCAGTTGACAATTCATGTTTGAAGTTGGTCTGGGGCTTTCAAAAGGCACTGTCAAACCCAGATAAGGCTATGTGCCTAAGGTTCTAACCATGCCCTTCAGAACGCAGGTGGTTCACCTTCAAGCCTTTTTCCCTCCTCCATTTAATTTGGTTGAGGAACAGTCCTTGCATTTGTTATGACCTGTGTGAGTGCTACACATATAAGTTGAGTGCACCTGCCAGTTCAGACCAGCTCTTTGTGTGCTATGGAGGACGCACAAAAGGAATGTCCCTCTTCAACCAAATATTTTCCCACTGGATCGTTGATGCGATCACCCTGCCTTACGAGTTGCAGTGTGTGAATTGCCCAGTTGGTGTTAAAGCAAACTCAACCAGAGGCATGGCCACTTAATGGGCATGGATGAATGGTGTGTCCTTATAAGACATCTGTTTTGCAGCAGGATGGTTGTCTCAAAACACATTCGCAAGGTTTTACAACCTAGATGTAACGTCTCTCTCATAACAAGTCCTCTCTGTCTAAAGCGCTTGCTAACTTTTTTTTTAATCACATGTTAAGCATGCAGATACTGATATTCAGGTGAACTGATCAACCCTAAAATGTTGAATGTAGTCATTCAGCACTATTCCCAAATTTCTTCAAGGAATCATTTTCTTTCTCTTCAGGATGGTGGAGGCAAAGTATATTATTATATTATTATGAAAATAATAATAATAAAAAAATTATGCTACATTTTATTGTGTAGGAATGGATGATGACAAATTTAGCCTCTAGATATTTTTTTCTCCATGAAATTTGTTCACCCAAAGAAGGACCATAATTAATTGATTATTCAGTATGCTGCATGATGATTTTTGGGAGATCTTAGGCTTGGGTCATGGCTGTAAAGTTTTAGCATAGCTCTGTTTTGTATGCTACTGATGAATATAATGAACATGTAATGCAATGTACCTATTTTTTAATTCCACCAAAATCCTGGTATTCTTCCATATATTTTAGTTTAATAAAGCCATTTTGCTAAATAAAAGCAAGATTGATCACGCATCCTATTCAGAGACCACACTTTCAGGGTGTGTAAGGAGTGTTCACACTTAATTAAAAAAAATTATTAAAGGCAGGGCTGATGCTGACATACAGTACTGTCTTGGTGACTGTTGTATAGCCTTTTTAAAAAAGTGTTTTTTTTTTTTTTTTAATTTCTCCTAACAGTAGGTAAATATATTCTCTCTCTCTGTCTCTTTTTTTTTTTTTTTTTTTCCAGTATGGCAAATTTGTGGATAATATATGGCTGTATTTCAAGGGTGGGAGTGGGGGAATGGGATTGCCCTGTTTAGGGGGGTATGGGGGCAATGGAGGTGATGTGTGGGTGATGGCCAAAAATGGTGTTACCTTGTAGCAAATCAAGGACAGGCACCCTAACAAACAATTCACTGCTGGTGTTGGTTCTAACAGCAGGTGGGTCCTTATTTATATAAAAATTAATAAGATAAAACTATTATATTTATCTTTCTATTACTGAGTAATATGTGAGTGGAACTTGGAATTCAAATGTTTGTAATTCCCCTTAAAGGCAATAATATGAATATTCGCTGTTCTATTAAACAATTGTTATTTTTTTTTAATCAATAATCATATAATTTCAGTTGAGGATATATTCTTTTTTTACCTATTGCTTTTTTGTGTTTAGGTGGCCTGATACAGGTCATACAGACCTAGCTTGAAAATTCTGTCATCATTTACTCACCCTCATGTCACTCTAAACCCCAGTGACTGACCTAAGAATTTTCTCTCTGTATATTTCAGCTATAGTGACATGAATCCCATATTTCTTTTGGCTATTTAGCGAAGCCCGATTCGCAAATGAATCATTCTCTTGAGTCGGCTCTTTTCAGTGAATTGGCTAAATTAGCTTGCGAAAGGTCTGAATTGATTCACGATTCAGTTCGATTCGGTCGGAACGCTCTCTCACTGAATCACTTGGAGCGGTTTCTCACTCAGTAAAACAGCATGGGTATACTTAAAGCTGAAGTATATAACTTTTTCTGTGTTAAAATACTTTCTCCTATCCAACCTTAATATGCAGAGACAAATATGTAAGCCATTCATTGGTTGATTTTTTTCAAAAACTGTAAGCACTGTGTATCAGTGGTGCTATGAAAATCCTCTGTTTGTTTTGAGCGACCCAGACTATCTCTTTGTTTGACCAATGGCAGATGGGTGTGTATTTGGAAAGTTGTTTTGAAAACAGTTTATTTTTGCAATTCCATTTGGTGGTGCTAGTGTTGCAGAAAGACTTCAGCTTTAAGAGCACAGAGAACAAACAGCGCTGGATCAAGTTGATATTTCCCAACAATCAGCTGAAACATTGAAAAACTTCAACGACTGCTGTGTCATGTGAATAAGGGGCCGTCCACATCTAATGTTTTTTTGCATCTGACCACACTGTTTTTCAATTGTTTTCCATTTAAATATTCACTAGACTGATGTTTTTGACCACTGTGCCATGATTCGCTGTGATTAGCATGATTAGCATCTCTTACAGGAGCACTGTATTTTTAGATAGCATGTCAAATTAAAAAGAACTTTCAACTGTTAAAAATGCATCTCAACCCACTGTCAGGATCCTGTCACAGGGATGAGAGGAGGGAGGCAAGGACAGGAAGGGCAGCAGACTGGGTGGCGGCCGCTGGACAGGTGTCAGCAGACTGGGCGGCGGCCACTTGGGACTGGACAGGTGGAGCAGCGGCCGCTAGGGACTGGACAGGCAGTCTGCTGCCCTTCCTGTCCTTGCCACCCTCATCTCCTTCGTTCCCTACCTAAATCCTCCTCCCCGGATCCCAGACCATGCCCCTTACCTGAGGCCCCCTCCCTAGCCGCCGGACCCCACTCACTTCCTTAAACCTCCTCCCTTGTACCTCCCATCGGTCCACCATGTAGCTTTATTTGCACAAAGCTACCACCAGTTCCTCCCTGGTTTCCTTCCCTTCCCTCCCCTCCCCTTCTTTTGTTCTTTCTGTTCTTTGTTAGTGCCTGTTCTGTTTGTCTTGTTTGGTGTTTGATGTTCCCCTTTTTGGGATGCAAGGAGGCGTCCCTTAGAGAGTGGGTAGGGTCAGGATGTTGTCACTTTGTCAGTCTGAGTTTTTGTGGTGACAGGATTCTGACACTCTTGTTCTGTGTCTGTGTTGTTTAGTTTTTTGTCTCTGTGTGAGAGCATGGCTTCGGGTTGTGGTTTCCCTGCTGTGCGCTCTTCGGTCGGTCTTGTTTCATGTGTTCAGGGCATGGTGTCTGGATCCTGACTCTCCTGTTTAGTTCAGTTTCAGTTCTGTGGTCGGGATCCGCACACTCATGCTCCATGTCTTGTCTTTTATTGGCGTGAGTGCATTGCTCTTCTTGGCGGCATGAGTCATCTTGGCAGCATGCACTCACGTCAATTGCGCTTGCTTTGCGCTGCGCGTCTGGGTCGCGAGCCCGGATGCTTGTGCTAGGGTTCAGTCACTTCTGTCTTAGATGTCAGTTTTATTTGTGGCCAAACTCTCACACAGGTGTCTTGTCTCGTTTTGTCGCCTGTTGCGTGCATCACGTGGTGTTTGCCTTGCGGTGTACGCTCAGGCTTTGTCTAGTGTGAGATTGCATGGCATTGCTTTGTTGGTGTTGCCATGCATTTTCTCGTCCTGTCTGTCGGTTGGCAGGAGTGCATGTTGCCTTACTGTCTTGGCAATATGCGCTCATGCCATTCAGGTGTTTGTGTTTTGTGAGAGCACGTGGCTTTCTTTTGTTTCTGTTTTGCCTAGTGTCTCTCATTCCAGCGTCATACCCTGCCACCTTGTTTGCCCATTATCAGTTAATTTGTCTCACCTAGCCTGCCTATTAATCTGTTGATTTCTCTCCCTATTTTAGTCTCCTCATGTGCGCTGTCCTGTACCAGTTCACCTTGTTCTCTTGTCCTGTCGGTCCTGTGTTTTTTGCTAATTTTGTGACCCAGCCTCGACCCATCTGTGTGATTACCATCCTGGACCTTGGACTTTGTTTTTTCCCCTATGGGGTAGTTTGGGTTTTTGGCTTTGTTTTTGGTATAAATAAACTCTTTTGTTTCACTCTGCATTTGGGTCCTGCCTCTGCAATTCATGACACCTGCATTCGTTACTCTGTGCCTTGCCGGATCAGTGCAGCGTCTGCAGTAATGTGTCGCAGTACTGGACCATGGTGGTGAAGAAGGAGCTGAGCAGCGTCAAGGTTGGTTGTGCGGTGCGCTTTATAGCAGCTGTTGCCCTGTGCTGCAGCCCCATAGTCACCATAATCCTGGTGACTGTAACCCACCAACAATAACAACAACAACCTCCTGCTCTCTGCTCCATCCTTACCAGCACCTTCCTACCATCCTCACACTAGTCCAGGCGCCATGCAGACCCCAGAGGCAGGTGCTGACTTCGGGTCCACTGTACGCCTTCAGACCAGCGTGCCTATGCAGCCTGTGGTCAGTTCGCAGCAGGTGGCGTCTCAGGTGCCCATCCAGCAACAGGCGCAGACTGTTCAACGGGTCCAGCATGTGTACCAAGCACAGCTGCAGTATGTTCAGGAGGAGAACAAAAGTGTTTACACCAACGAAACCATAAGGCCGTATTTGTACACAGAACTGCAGCTGTACAACCAAAACAGCGGTGAGAACTACTTCGATACAAAGCTCTCAATTTACCAGTCGGTGTACATTCCAACCCTTACCTATGGTCATGAGCTTTGGGTAGTGACTGAAAGAATAAGATTGCAAATACAAGCAGCCGAAATTAGCTTTCTTCGTAGGGCGTCAGGGCTCAGTCTAAGGGATAGGATGCGAAGCTCTGACATCTGAGAGGGGCTCAGATTAGAACCGCTGCTCCTCCGTGTTGAAAGGAGCCATTTAAGTTGGTTCGGGCATCTGATTAGGATGGCTCTTGGATGCCTTCCTGCAGAGGTGTTTTGGGCATGTCCAACTCGGAGGAGGCCCAGGGGAAGACCCAGAACATGCTGGAGGGATTATATCAGGATGAGCTGGAGGATTTGGCAGGGGAAAAGGACAGATGGGCTACTTTTCTTAGTCTGCTGCCACCACGACCCGATCCCGAAAAAGCAGTCGAAGATGGATGGATGTATGGATAGATGGCTTATTTTTGAAAGTCAATTTCTGCACAGCCACATTCCTTTAAGTCTTGGCTACAAAGAAATCTATAAGCATTTATTATTGTGCCAGGAAAAGAGATACAGTTCATTGAAAACACATTGACGTTTGTGACAACTTGCCCCAGTAGCAAGGCATGTTGTTACGCTATCTGAGGTAAGTTGTCACAATGGAACCTGACATTAAACCATTGCTGTAAGTTTCATGTGAACATTTGAGGGGAAACACGTTCCCCTGTCATCCCTGTGCCTCCATTTAAGTTTACACATGCATTAAACAGCCTGTTATTGGCTTTTCAACAAAATATAAAACAATTATGAGTCACAAAAAGATTCTTGAAACAACAAAAATGGAAAGGTAGCAAAGTAAAATATCAAAACATTGTTTTGACTGACAAATACTGTATTTGATAATAAATTGTATAAATTTATGACATTTAAAACATGTGAAAATCAGCCCTGTAAAAAAGAACAAAATGCTTTGACCTAACTTTCATGAAAAATATATTGGTCCAAAGAACACATTTAAACCCTTTATTAAAAATGTGCCTTCATAATATTATTGACTCTTGCCGTAGTGTTATGCCAGTGTGGTTTGTTTATGTTTGCTTGTCAACCTAAGAGCTATAACAAATATGATGATAGTAAAAATTTTCTTTGGAGGGTAAAATTCACAAAAATATATTCTTCTTTTAGAGGGTTTTAAACTAGGTGTTTGAAACCAACAAATAAAAACTCTGCTAGAAAAAACATACATTTGCACATTCAAATTTAATCATTACTGAGGTATAACCCTTGTATGACAACTTTACTATGTGACAACTAGCCCCGGTCTCATCTACCAAGTCTTACAGAGTCATACAATAGCTTTGTGTGAGAAACAGATTTAAATGTGGAGTTATTATTCACTGATCATTTTGCATTACCAAATTATGATACATGCAATAAATTATTTTCCACGTAGCAGGAGGAACAGCGAACTGTTGTATCGACAATTGGTTTGAATGAGGTTTGGA
This sequence comes from Myxocyprinus asiaticus, assembly GCF_019703515.2. Lineage (NCBI taxonomy): Eukaryota > Metazoa > Chordata > Actinopteri > Cypriniformes > Catostomidae > Myxocyprinus > Myxocyprinus asiaticus. Next base: position 25,320,944 of record NC_059358.1, on the reverse strand, counting down.
TGTGAATAACATTTAAGAGTTAGGACAAAAAGCAGGATTTTCAGTGAATATCAGTTTAATTTTTGGTCTATTACTAAAATATTTGGTAATTGAATTAATCAGCAAGTACTTCCTGTTTTAGAAGGCTTATCTTCACAAGACCACATGTTATGTTTCAAGATTATTATTATTATTTTGATAGTATTGGTTTTGTATTTGTATTGTAAAATTTGTGTTCCGTTGGTTTTGTCAGCATCCATGCTCTGAGTGGGGCTAAAGGAGAGGATGCTCAAGTTTTGCACGTACTGGGATCTGTGATACAACGGATGATGGAAGATTCCTTGGTAATTCCATTTACACCTCTGGCTATTTCACCCAAACACATTATTCTCATTTAACATCTCACATCACTTCATGTATTTATTTGACAAGTTTTTCTTAACTTCTACACATTCTCTCTCATCTTTGAAAATGTATACCATTATCATTGTGTATTGTTTGCTCATTATCATGTTGCATACTGTGGTTACATTTTCTTTTTGTGTGAAAATGAAGTATATCTTAAGGACACTTTGTTCATTCTTTTCTCTTTAGGAGAATTGAACTGTGAAGGAGACTGACTAAAGATGGTCAGGATTGCACTCTTCACTCTGGGTTCTTGCCCAGTATAGGTCAAACCAGGCAGATTGAACTAGACATTAAATTTATTGCAGATCTTGGACTTATAGGGTGAGAGAGACTAGAAATGCACCGATTCGATTCCTTGATCGGTTTTGGCACTGATACTGACCTTTTTAAACTGAACGGGTATCAATCAGATGTGACTGATCCAAAATTCAATAATGTGTTTGTTAGTTAGTTAGTTGTTACTTTCAAGTTTCAAAAATGACAAAGACCATAAAAGTAGCCCATATGACTTGTGCACAATATTTGAAGTGATAGCTTGGTATAAGGAATGGACCGAAATATAAGTAATCTCTGCAGAATATCTTCTCTTCCAGTGCAGCTTTCAAATGTTATTCTCCATTCGCTGTATTGTGAACTGGCTTGTCCCACTGGGTTATAACTTGAGCTGCACTTTGACAGCCATATTTACCTACAGATTGCACATACTCTTATTAAGATGTTTTGTACAAATTATGCTACTATATGTCATTCCTTGGTGACATAGTTTGCACTTCCTCTTCGAGGGGTGGGGAGGATCTTCTCAGACTCTATTACTGTGTATTTCACACATTAAACATTTTCACAGGTTTAGTTTGAAAAAGTTAGTTTTATCTTGACAGGCTTCCTAATGCCGGTAATTCGTCTTTACTGACTGCCTTGTCTCATGCTAAGCCGAAGATTGCCAGCTACCCCTGTGAGTACTGATCAATTACAAAATAGTAATCAAATTAGTGAAATAAGTTGAGGAGGACTGCTACATAAAATTGTACTTTTTTTTAACCAGTATTATAAAGACTGTTGTTTAAAGTTACTATTTTTCTTTATTTTCTGCCTGTAGTTACAACTTTAAGACCTGAGATTGGAAAGATCAAGTATGATGATCACAAGCAGGTAGGATGACAGCCTCAAAATGTGTTTGTGTGTGCTTTACGAACTAGTAGCATGCGGTCAGCTCAGAAGGATGTCGTCACATCATGACTTATATTTGTGACAACGGCAGTGAGGTTTACTCATTTTTATGCCTGTTCAGAAGACAACATAGAGTAAATTTTAGTCTTAGTGTCTAATTTAATTGGATATATTGTTCTGGGTTGATGAAATTAGTTTTATACGGTATCAAGTAAGTCATGTTAAAGGGATAGTTCGCCCAAAAATGAAAATTCTCTCATCATTTACTCACCTCATGCCATCCCAGATGTGTGTGACTTTCTTTCTTCTGCTGAACACAAACAAAGATTTTTAATAGAATATTTCAGCTCTGTTGGTCCTCACAATGCAAGTGAATGGTGACAAAACTTTGATGGCCCAAAAGATAGCTTAAAAGAAATCCATAAGACTCCAGTGGTTAAATCCATATCTTCTAAAGTGATATGACAGGTGTGAGTGAGAAACATAACAATATTTATTTATATAACTGTAAATCTACACTTTCACTTCAACATTCTGGTGTAGAAGTGACTTTCACATTCAGCAACCTACAGGTTGGGGCTGGTCAAAGGTGGAGATTGATACTAAAAAAAGGACTTAAATATTGATCTGTTTCTCACCCACACCTATCATATCACTTCTGAAGATATGGATTTAACCACTGGAGTCATATGGATTACTTTTATGCCTGCTTTATGTCATTTTTGGACCTTTGGAATTCTGGTCATCATTCACTTGCATTGTGAGGACCTACAGAGCTGAAATATTCTTATAAAAATCTTTGTTTGTGTTCAGCAGAAGAAAGAAATTCATACATCTGGGATGGCATGGGGGTGAGTAAATAATGAGAGATGTTTCATTTTTGGGTGAACTATCCCTTTAATTAGGCAAGAACTGATGTTATAATTATTCCCAATCTTCCATCAAGCTGCGTGACAGTGTTGCTTGGTTTTGGCATGCTCCTAAAAAAAGTTAAATGAGACTATGTACAGTATCGTCATTCCCACGTTTTCTTCAAACTGTGATAATGGCAGAGTGAGTATAGAAGTCTGCTTTTTCCCCCCTAAGGTTTCAGTAGCCAAATTGCCAGGACTGATTGAAGGTACTCATGGGAACAAAGGCATGGGACATAAGTATCTCAAACATGTGGAGAGAACCAAGCAGCTCAGTTTGTGGTACGACTGTGGTCATTCTGTAATGTGGTGAACCTGAATATTAAAGTGGTAGTGGTCCCATTGTATTACATTGGGCCTTATACATTCTTTGATATATTGTCACATTCAATTCTAATCAATTTACGTTAGAACTGATAATGAATGATTAACACAGAAATTTGTTGCTCACGTTTCATAAAAGAGGCCCACTGTGTGTTTGGTTTTTGATTTTTCAGGTCGACATCTGTGGGTTTCAACTAGCTAATAACACCCCATTTAGGTCTGCTTTTGAAACTGTGCTACTTTTAACCAAGGTAATACTTGCTGGGGCTATTTACAACATCTTTATTTATAACAACATGGTGGACTCTTTACAATAGAAACTCTGCTGCTCTTCTGAAAACAATGCTCCTACATACGTGATTGTGCTGCATAAAGTGCTTTTGATTTTCAATTTTAATCAGGAGCTGGAGTTGTATAAGGAGGACCTGTTAGCCAAGCCAGCCATCCTGGTCATAAATAAGATGGACCTCCCTGAGAATCAAGGCAAGCTCAGAGAGCTAGAAATGCAGCTGGAGAACAAAGAAGGTAGACATTATAGGAACCAAACAGTGGCTATTAAGACTATGATATGGGTTAAGTCAAGGATATTAGTCATGCATTTCTTTGAGGTTTAGCCTTTGTTTAGTGATATTTTGGGTACAGCAGGTGCATCTGAGAAATTGCACATCACGACAGTAGATGCTCTGACTGATATAGTGGTTGCATTATTGTTTGATACAATTGTGTATGAAAAGCAGTCTAATTCTGATTACTATGGATCATGCTGTACATGAACAGTGATTTGTATATGCTGCAACTATTTTGGTGGTCTCATGTATTTGCCACAAGCAAATCTTACTAAAATTTAATGATTATCGAATTACATTGACATTTGAAGAGTTTTTGATGATTGTGTGCATGCAGTTTTCCTTGATTTAAAGACCATTTGAATCATCCTTCACTTTCATAGAATCAAGCCACTGCCTTCCTGAGGACATGACTCCAAGAGACCAAATCCATTTCACAAACATCGTCCCAGTCTCTGTTACAACTGGCCTTAGACTGCCCGCGCTCAAAACCCTCATCCGGCAATCATTTGAGGAGCAGAATGCCATAGAAACTGAGAGACAGCGCAGCGAGAGGCTCCTTAAGTTGAGAAGGGTGAATCCCACTCCATTGATACCAAGCTGGGGGCCTCCAGCCTGAGATCCATACAGGTTTCTGTATGGCAACCCATAAACTATCCTCAGGGATACTATTGAACATTTGTAGACATGTTAAATATGCAATGTGTGAGCATGAATCACAGATAAAAATGGCATCAGCTCAACAGAGAAGGAGAGTCCATAGTCAGTTTTTACTTAGCAAATCAGTCTATATTGTTTAGACCTGATATGTGTTTAAATTTTGCATTCTGGTACCGAATTGGGGATCCACTAGTCCTACTCAGCAGAACTGTGTCACCAAATAAATACCTCAGCACCCTAGTGCTTTTCAAATGTAAGAACATACTGTTGAGGCTCCAAAGGCAAAGCTTTGACTCTTTGAGGAAGTGTTTTTTTGTGTGTGCATGTCTGGATAGTGCTGTTTTTCTTAGCTTTCATTTAATACTTGAAGTGTAAAGAGACAGGAAAATACATTTTACAATGTTCAAAAAGCCATATCACGCAAGCAAGTTTGCAGTTGTTGTGAATATCAACATATTCGGCTAAAGGCATTGGTTTTGCTTCAACAAACAAGTAAATAATGATGATGAATAACTTATGGCTAAGACAAAAACTGACCAGTTAGTTAATAGATTTCCTACGCCAGCTTAAATACTTCCAAAACAAGCCAAAGCATCGAGCACAACTCCGCTCTCTTCACTGCTCTCATACTCTGGGCTTAATCTAGTGGTGTTTCTTTAGTGAATGGATCAGTGTATTAAATGAATCCTTTAAATAAATGAATCGTTCTCGTCCATTTCCAATGTTTCTGTGGTGAACAACTGTCTGTGTTTTTTAACGAATCAGTTGAGTCAATGATTCAATGACTCACTCATAACATAAAGGACAGTCATTTGTTGCCACTGACTGGCATAAATATGCAGTGGGTAGATTACTTCAGAATTGCAGTAATCTTCCTGATACTGATTAAAAATTACTTGACTAAAATTTCAATCAGTAACGAAGTCTCTTGATTTGCAGTTTTAGGTAGTCTAATCTATTTCTGGATTAGTTTTGGATTACCTCTGACCTCATTTATTTGCTGTCATATGCATTTGAGTAGGATAATCTATACTATATTGACAACGATATTAATATGAATATATAATTTTTTTTTTTTTTTGTGAGTGTTTTACTCATTTTTTCCCAGACTTCGAGAATCAATAATAAGTGAAGGTCATTGGAAATTATGTACTTATAGTATTTTACAGCTATGCATGCTTAGTAACTTGCATAATTATTCATCATGAGAAGGCATGGTCTTATGTAATATTATGCAACAGATAAAAAAAAAGAAAAAAGTATTAGGGAAATCAATTACAAATAATTTACTTCTGTTGCCTGATTAATATGTAATAATGCAGCCCATAAAGTAAATGTAATCTGATTATGTAAACCTAATTACATGTAATCCATTACTACCCAGCACTGTAAATATGCATCTGCAGAAATGGTCACTAAAAAATTATAACGATGAATCAAAAATCCCCACCACCATTTGAGAAGACACGAAAACAGATAGTGATACAAACAACAAAGAAGCTCTAAAATATCAGCACTCTTTGAACGCAGCTTGGCCAATCAAATTCAAGGATTGGGACAGTCTTTTGTGTATAATAGCAAGCCTCCTTGTCTTTGCACCTCTTTATGCATGTTTTTGGATAATGTGAAATTTGTACCAGAAACTGAGCTCTGCTGCCATGTGGTGAATATTCATGCAGTTCTTTAGATGCAATACTTGTCTTCTATTAGTGCGTAGGTTGATCAACAGCACTTTGTACTTGACAATCATTTACACAGTTTAGGGATAAGTTGTAGATTTAAATGACTTAATTTACAGCAGACAAATATGATAATCTGTTATCAGTTTGAGACACTCCGAGTTACAGGTGTTGAAACCCAATGTTACAACACTACCCAGTCTACAACTTTTTAAACATTTATTATTATTATTATTAAAATATCTCTTGAGATGTGCCATCACTAAGTGTTTTCATTCCCCGCAACACCTACAAGACAATTATTAATAATAATTTTCACATTTCCAGTTACACTAACTGATGTAGGCCTACCTATATTTCTTTAGTCATCATCACCTTCTGTCCGTAGTACTAATGACCATACATGTTTTGACACTGTTTGGTGAAACTCATGGATCAGGATACTCAGGGTTAAACATCCTTCTGCTCCGCCTCCACTCTCTCTGGCTCATACTCTCAGTTGGACACGGAAATGTGATTGCGTATTTTTTATTTTATATTTTACAGAAGCGCTATTAATAACTTTTTAAGTAATAAGCATTTCTGCATTTTGAAGTGAAGACATATGGAGACATCTTAAAGCGATCCATTTACATTGAATGTATCAGGAAGCAGTAGATAAAAGGAGTGTCTCTTTATAAAATAAAATGGCTTCTAAAAACTCCTTCTGCACAGAGGATCTCTCCTGTCCTGTATGTCTCCATATTTTCCAGGATCCTGTCGTCTTACCGTGCAGTCACAGTGTTTGTAGAGGTTGTCTGCAGCGCTTCTGGAGCAGTAATAGACAGCAATGTCCGATTTGTCGGAAACGATCGAAATCGAGCAGTCCTCCATCTAACTTGGTGTTAAAGAACGTGTGTGAGTCTTTCCTGCAGGAACGCAGTCAGGGGGCTTCAACAGAGCTGTTCTGCAATCTGCACAATGAGAAACTCAAACTCTACTGCCTTGTGGATAAACAGGCTATTTGTGTAGTATGTCTATCTTCTAAGATTCATAAAAATCACGACTGCTGCCCTGTAGATGAGGCTGCACATGACCAGAAGGTATGTTTAAAAATAGTGTTCCTTTGAGATTAGCCATCACTTTGGAAACACTTGCGCATTTGTTAATTTGACCAGCTGCTAATTCTAGGAGGAACTCAAGAGTGCATTGAGGTCTTTACGAGGGAGGCTTGATAAAATGCAAGAAATCGAGGTGACCTGTAATCAATCAGCAAATCACATTAAGGTAAGTACGAATCTACTGATAGTTTGACGAACTGTATAGACAAAAGTGTGTGACTAGTTCCATTATCAACAACATATTGTCCAAAATATTCAATGTGTTGTTTCTGAAATAGTGCTGCTATAAATACAGCATTGCAATAACATTTTAAGACACAGGCCAATCAAACAGAGAGGCAGATTAAAGAGGATTTTAAGCGGCTTCATCAGTTTCTCCATGATGAAGAGACAACCAGGATAGCTGCTCTGAGGGATGAAGAGAAGCAGAAGAGTCAGATGATAAAGCAGAAGATCGGGGAGATGAGCAGAGAGATAACATGTCTTTCTGACACCATCAGAGCTGTGGAAAGTGAGCTGAGTGCTCCAGATGTCCTCTTCCTACAGGTTCCTTTATAATCTATATTTCTGTCTAATTAACTTATTTTCAGCATGAAATAGATCATGCTGATGGACACCCTCTGATTCCGTTTCAAGTATTTTAAAAACGTGAGCTGCTTAAATGTCTTTAAATTTTTTCTCCCTGTCTGTGTGTTGATCCAAGAACTTCACGAACACAATGAAAAGGTAAGTAAGCTGCCATTTATCTCTATTCTCTCTTGTTCTGAATGCAAATTCTTAACACCACTGACCCCTGGATATTAACTCAGAGCCAAGTGCACACTGCCTGACCCAGAGATGGTTTCTGGAGCGCTTCTCCATGAGGCGAAACACCTGAGCAACCTTCAGTTCAGGATCTGGAGCAAAATGCAAGGGATTGTTCAGTATGGTAAACATTTTTATACTGCTTCTGTACAGTATAGTATCCTCTCCTCTTTTACTTATGTTACATGTACACGATGCCTGTTTTAACACCAAAGTTTTCAAGCAATTTTCCAGGTTCAGTACAAGTTAAGCTTAGTCGACAGCATTTGCGGAATAATTGTGATAACTATGAAAAGTAATTTAGACTTGTCCCTCCTTTTCTTTAACCCTTGTGTTCTGTTCATATTGGAGTAACATTCGTACTGTTCCCGGACAAAGATGACTAGAACAGTCTTCGTGTAACCTGTCTTTTTCTAAAATATGTGATAACACATTTATTTATATATTTTGTTTGTCATACCTCTAAATGAACTGCTTTCATAGTTATTATTAACATTTTTGAATTTTGGGGGGACTTTATGGATTTAGAACTCAATACGCTCAAATTACAACATAAAATCTTTATTTGAAATAAGCAAAACATTTTTTTACCTTCAATTCAATGAAAAACAAAGTCGAATATTTATGAAAAGGCTTCTATGTGTCATGTATTAGGAGTGTCTGCTGCCATCTGCAAGACAATTTCATAGCAATTTCAAGTATAGCCTATAGACCATTTCAAACATATAAACAATAAAAAGGAATTCAAACAAAAGTTTTCCTGCAGCACTTCCGGTGTCATTAACAGATCTTTTAAATACGGCTCTGAGTTAACATAATTTCCTCAAATAACATCAAATGTTTACCCGAAGTGACTTATTCAGACGGTTTGTTGATACTGAGTGTCTACGCGAGAGAGGCAATTAAATTGTATTGTAGTTTAAATGCTCACAATTATTTCCTCAGCGGAGAGCTTGGGAATGAACAATCCTGTTATAATTAAGTATTTTTAAGCAAGTCAGGTCACTCAGCAGACATCTTTGGAATGCTCTCGGACAGCTATTTTCTATGTAAACAAGCAGCATACAAGTGCAGCGCCTATGTACTTGAATAGGAAAATACCAAAATCCTCAAAATGGTGGGTCAAGATTACAATCAAAGAACATATTTCAAATCAGAAGTAAAATCTGACAACACTGGTATCATTAATTGAAAAAATTCCTGGCTTGTACAGCTAATGCGCATGCGAGATGATTGTAAGATGATATCTGTATCTAAAAGGTGATTGGCTCATTTACCTGTCAGATGGGCTTGCTTTCTACATCTGATGACTGTTGGACACTCCAATTTCTCTTAATAGAAGTGACTCGTCTCTGCTAAATAGTCTCTGGTTCTAATCAGTGAAGCCGTTCAGTGAAGCTGTGTGAAGCCCTGGATTCGAACTAGCGACTCCAGGGGTGGTAGTCAGCATCAATACTCGCTGAGCTACACAGGCCCCCTACAGCATGACTATCTTGATTGTTCTCCCTTCAAAGTGCCCTTCGGAGGGTGATTTATCATGTTTGGAATGCATAACTAGCAGGAAATGTTCAAGGAACAAAAACAATCACTTCCTTAAACCGTCTTAAAATGGGCTATAGAAGGCCTCAGTCTTCTCTTTATTGCTGAATGGTGTCTTCAACCCAATGTTGTAACTTAATTTATAGCTACTATCATAATTTTTACATTTGGATGTATATGTAGGCATTCCAAAAGACAATTATTTGTCAAATTGTACCTTTTTTGACCACTTGCTCAGAATGCTATTTTTTTTAAATAATGTCACATGTAGTGCTCAATGAACAGCCAAACCTGACAATGTGTTTACAAAGAGAAGCCTTAGAAAAAAATATTTTGTTGTCTATCATTTATTTTGCAAACACTCTTCAGTAATATCATTCAAAAAAAATATTTTTTTTTTTTTCTGCATGGGAATGTAAGTGTTTCTGAAACAAAACAAGAAAATTCAGTGTTTTGTCTGAAAAGGTAAACTCTTGCCAAAGTGGGGTCAAACATTTAGTTCCATAAGTGTGTGTGTGTGTGTGTGATGATGATGATGTGTGTGTGTGATGATGTGTGATGTCGGTTTGTGTTCTGCATTGTGGCTGTGTTGTAGTCTCATCCATTTTCATTTCCACTGATTTCTGTCTGTCTCTGTGTGTGTTTTCGCATCTATGTGTGTGGTGAGGGTGGGTGAGTGTGTGGGTGGATTATTGTAGGTGTGGGTGTGTTCTGCACTGTGGCAGTGTTGTAGTCTCACCAGTTACTTTCTCTGTGTGTGTGTGTGTGTGTGTGTGCGCAGCATTTTGTCTCTGCTCTCTGGTCTCACCCACTGATTTGCCCATTGATTTCTATGGTCGGACAAATTTGTTCGGGAACAGTATATGAGTGTGACTTTTTTTTGTAAAACCGCCTAAACTTGATGCAATCTTGTCATTTTTATTTTTTTTTATTTTTTGGTGCATTTAGATGGTAAAATAAGACCCGAACAGAACATAAAAAAGGACAAATCTGGCTTACATTGAGGCGCTTGCAATGAAAGTGAATGTGGCCAATCCGAAACATTAAAATACTGTTTCAGATGTATAGCCACATCTTTGCCATGACGACATAACATTATAAACCCTAAAACCCTTAAACAACCATACAAACTATGATTTCATCAACTTTACAGATTACTGCCTCACTGTCACTTAGATTTTTGCTTTTTGTAAAGAAAAGTAGGGACGAGTCAAAATATGTTTTGTGGTAATCAACATTATGCCACAAATGCTGTTGATTGAGCTTAAATTGTAATGAATCTGGAATATTCCTTTCATACCAAAACGAAATGGAATGGTGATTAAGTAGTGTTCAAAGGTGAAGTGCACACTTTTTGTGCCACTAGTATCATGATTGTTTCAACCAGGTTTCCCAAAGTCTAGTACCCTTCTGCCATTGTTCTGCCAAAAAGGAAGCTCAACCCCAACAAACCCACGCAACTGGTTAATGTTGCTATGTCTGTACCCTGCTCTTAGCTCCTGTTACTCTGGACCCAAATACTGCAAATCCAAAACTAATACTGTCTGAGGATTTGACCTGCCTGAAAATCTCTCCTGAGAGGCAGCACTTTCCTGACAATCCAGAGAGGTTCGACAGATTTGCATGTGCCCTGGGCTCTGAGGTAATTAATTCGAATGTGCACAGCTGGGATGTTGATGTTGGAGAGTGTACATACTGGATCCTGGGGGTGATTACACAGTCAGTGCAGAGGAAGGAGGTGGGTTTCTGGAATGGAGTATGGTGTTTGCAGTTCCATAATGGTGATTATGAGACCTACTCTCCAGGGAAGGTGTGGTCTCTCCTTGATGTAAAGAAAAGGCCACAGAGGGTCAGAGTGCAGATGGACTGGGACAGAGGAAAAGTGTCTTTCTTTGACCCAATCACTGACACACATCTACATACTTTAATGAACACTTTCACTGAAGGTGTCTTACCACTCTTTCACAATGGTTGTAAACACTCTACTCTGAAGATTTTACCTTCAAAATATCATGTGTTGGTGTAATAGTACAGTCAGAGATACTATGGCCTGAACTTATTTGACATCAGTTTGATACAGACATGAATGTGGAATCTTACATTTTATACAGTTTAATTAATCCTTTTTACAGAAGCATTGTGAATCTGCCAAAAATTATATTGACATAATGATGCTTGCTGTATGCTTAGTCATAAATTGTTTCATGCTAGGGACAAAAGAAAACAAATGTAAGCAAAGAAGTGGAGAAAAAAAAAGCCAGGAAGTTTTTTATTTTTTATTTTATTTTTTATGTCTTTTTCTCAGTATTACTTGAGGTATAGAATAAAATGCATAAAAACATAAAAAAAAAAAAAGAAAAAAAAAAAGCTTTAACAGCACTTGTAGCTTTGATTATGGTTGTAGGAATACAGCTGCACACTAAGAACTTGTTACACTTACTACTGTGAAATACAATGTTTAACATTAATGTTTTTGATTATTCCTCAAAATTCCTTCCTCACAGTTAAACATCAATCTATAAAATGTATTTATAGCATTTATTAGGAGGACAAAGAACTGATCAGGCAAGTGTACATGCATTCAAATGCATCATGCTCTTTGTACTGTCTGTCTGTTTGAACACGGAATGTTTACTATGTTAGTGAAAATTGAAAAATACTGTCTGTTACAGATGTGGTGTTTTGGTCTTAATCAGTGTTGCTAATCTGTTACATTCATATTGATCCTACATCAAAAATGCATTTAATAAACTAATAAAAAATTACACTTCATGGTGAATTGGAAATGAACAGTATGTCCCAGAGAGGAGTGAGGTGGAACTGTTTAAGGAGGGAGTGAAGGGCTTGTTATGTAGGTAAGTGTGAGTGGTTTGAGTAAATTGTCCACAAAGCTGGACAAAAGTTTTTTTTTTGTTTGTTTTTTCTTCAAGGAACTGTTATGATAAAGAATTGCTTGTCTTGTTTATACAGAGTTACAATTTTGTGATCTATGGTTTAACCCAGTCAAAACGCTTGAGCCACAGTTATTGTAACAAAGGTTCTCAGCTCACTTTTATTGTCACTATGCCATTACACATGTGAAATGTGTGAAAATCTTGTGCATGTTCCAAACATTGCAACCATACATATAAATATAATAAGTACACTGAACAGAATAACAATGTACAGAATAACAATATAATAACAGATATTAAGAGTCTTTATGGTGTCAGAAATAGTGTTTGTCATTATATTGTGTACCTGAAAGTCTTCTCTCATGTTTTGGCCCATTTGTGCTTAAATTTAAAATATAGGCACACATCTAAAGTAAAGCATTTCTTCATGTCCACCTGAAGTCAAGTGGAATACCCACTAGATGGCACCAAAATCTCGTAGGTGGTTTGCAGGCCAACCCAGGATGCATACCTTCTAAAGAGCAACTAATTCAGTCTTAAGTTTAAAATGTAGTGTGGCTGATTAGCTTTCATTTTCAGTCCAACAATACAATTCTATTCTTAAAGTTTCTTTGTTTCTTTGTAAGGAATACAAAAACTGCATGTAGATAATGACACAATTATCCAAAGAATGTGGTCAAAAACAGTATAGTTGCACATGTAGGCAACTCTGACTACAATCTCATACACAAATAAAGACAAATGTAAATAACAACAAAAGGGGGCGTGTCCAAAACCACCAACACAGTGTTCATCTTAAACATTAGCAGTAGAAGTAAATTAAAGCTTTTAATTAACATTCATCCATATTTACCTATTAAATATTTCATAATTGCTTATATATAAATCTATTATTACAATCATAATTAGAGAAATATATACATTGTTCAAACAGCACAAAATATTAATGTGGGTAAAATGCCTTCATTTACTGATAAACTATGACAGTGGCCTGTTTAGGAGTTGACAGATGCTTTCCTGTAATCAAAATTGGTATGTATTCTGCCATATTTATCAAACTGATAATTTGTCTTTTTTTTTTTTTTTTCCTGATTCATACAGAACTTCACGTTTTAAAGTTAATCTTTCACAACCAATAACATTTAAACAATGATGTAGTACGTTGCATGACAAATATTGCAAATCCGGACAGAGATTGTGAGAAATCACGCAGTACGTCATTACAGAGCTTTACATAGAAACATAATGTAAGCATCAGATTTATGGCAAAGATTAACATGTTAAATCCTTAATTGCATTGCAATATATCCATATTAATTATATGAATATATTCCATGTTCACTTAATTAAAAATACACATTTAACAGTATACAAGAGTACTAGATAGATACAGTACTTTGATATTGAAATCTAGTGTAGTCAGACATAGGACTGAAAATAGCGATTTCTCATGATTAATTCACCAGCAAAAGTAACAAAACCACCAGGAGGATCAGAGATAAGGGAATCATGGCACTGGAACTACAAAGGATGTCCATACACTCATTAAAAGAGAATAGAAATACAGATTTGAGGTGAATGTCACATTATTACTACAAAACACTGTCTGCCTAAATAGTAGCTCCTAGGTGAAATAGAAAATATTGATTTAAAATATATATATATATATATATATATATATATATATATATATATATATATATATATTATTTATATTATTTTTTTTAAATGTACCAGTATTGTGGTGATGCATTAAAGTACTCTGCTGTTGCTTCTGTGAGAGTCTTTTCAAACTTATCTACCCATAAGAAAATCTTACCATATAATATTATGGCCTACTGCTTAGTGGGTCCTGGTGTAGTAGTTGTTGAGGTCATTTGAGGTATGGAAAGGGCTCTTGGAAAAATAAAAAATAAAATATGCCTCAGGTTTCTATCATCAAATGCCAAATTCTCTCATTTTGCTTAGTCAACTCTTCCGGACTTCCATTTTCTTTGTGCCACAAATAAGTGTTTGAAAGGTTTAGATATTAATATTTATATACTGTAGGTATTTACAAAGTTCTTTTAGTAATAAAAAAAACTTTTTATTTAAAAAAATTAAATTAAAGTAACACACACACACACACACACACACACACACACATATATATGTATAACCCAAGAGATACCCAATACAAGTATAACCCTATATAAAATATTGACCTTGTTTCACATGATCCATCCTTGGATTGTTCATCAGGAGAAACACTGAAGTTCTTCACTGTCACTTTTGGGCAGGGTAGAGAGTTATTCTCTAGTAGACTAATCCAGAAGTATTCTGGATTGGTAAACAACATTTATCTCAATGCTCTCTAAAAGACTGACACAACGGCAAGTGTCTAGATTATTAAGATAATGAGTAATTAGTTGCCCATTTGAATTCTTTCCATTCTACTAAAATCAGCCCTTTTTTCCCTTAATAATGTTTCCTTTAACATCTTCAGCATGTTTTGGCTGCTGCCTGCATTTTTCATACCCAAAAAGCTCACCTTACACATACAGTGCACTAATCAAAGTATTGGTCTAATTTGAGAAAAATGGCTCTGTGTTCCAACTAAAAGTGGTATTTCATTCCACTAGATGGCAGAAAATACTATGAAAACGAAATTGTCCTCCTTCACCTTCCATCACAATGGACATCTGAAATGCAGGTGGCGCTCTAACGCAGCTGAGCATTCACCTTGTGCTCCTCCATAGGAATTCAGTCCTTTTTTGTGATTCCACACCCAGCTGTTTTGTCTAATGTCTCAGCCTATGAGTGGACTAGAAGCTAATCTGGTTGTTGTTGTTGTTGTTGGAAAGCAGAGATTCTTAACTTTGTAAAGATGTATTACATCCTCAGTAGTCAAGAAAATGTTTTACTGATAATATGCTGGACATCTGAGACACAAAATAGGGGATTATTTAACCAAGCAAGCAAACAGACAAGTTGAAAATGGCCCAGTTTGGAGAAAAGTGCTGATTTGAAGTTTGTGGCTACTAGGGGCTTACAGAAGCAGTGATCGGAGCAGACATGAGATGTTTGTCTTTGATAGATTATGTTGCACTTTGGTTCTTTTGTTAATCATTCAAATTGTGGTGTTATGGCAGCAAAATAAATAGCCACATTCCTTAGAATGAGAGCTTTCCTTTGATATATGACTTGTCTTATTTTAGTGTTATTTGAAAAAGTTTTAGGTTCATATTACTTTTCCTTCAACAGGGCGGTGGTAATTTCTGACAAGGCTTTCAGGCCTCATCTTGTTACTTCGCTGGGTTTCCACACACATATTTATGCACATATTGGGATGTTGCATAAAAACTGCTGGGTGGCATCACCAAAGATGTAAATAAAAAATCCAAAATGCACAAACTTATATGCTCGCTTGGTGGAAATCTCTTTTTCGTTCAGGAGCGGGTTTGTTATTAGCAATAATTAATCATTTTTAAAGATAATTCATTTTTTCTCCCCAATTTGGAAGGCCCAATTCCCAATGCGCTCAAAGTCCTCGTGGTGGTGTAGTGACTCGCCTCAGTCCAGGTGGCGGAGGACGAGTCTCAGTTGCCTCCACGTCTGAGACCATCAATCCGCACATCTTATCACGTGGCTTGTTGAGCGTGTTACCGTGGAGACATAGCGCATGTGGAGGCCCATGCTATTCTCCGCGGCATCCACGCACAACTTACCATGCACCCCACTGAGAGTGAGAACCACACATTATAGCAACCACAAGGAGGTTACCCCATGTGACTCTACCCTCCCTAGCAACCGGGCCAATTTGGTTGCTTAGGAGACCTGGCTGGAGTCACTCAGCACACCCTGGATTCGAACTCGCGACTCCAGGGGTGGTAGTCGGCGTCAATACTCGCTGAGCTACCCAGGCCCCGATAGTTATTAATTATTAAAATCAATAGAACATTTATTAGAATCAATATTAGCTTTTTAGTCCTTTAAATCAATCAATATTAATTATTATTAAAGATAATTATTAATTATTAAAATCAATAGAACATAAATTAGAATTAACATTAGTTTATCAATCCTTCAAATCAACAATCATCAAAGATAACTATCAAATATCAAAATTAATATATTAATAAGAATTAATATCACCGGGGCAACACCCTGTAATCAGGGACTAATAACCAGACAGTATAGCAGTCTCAATATAGGATTGTTGAATGTAACACATCATAAGAAAGTGTTTCACCGCCGTTCAAATGCACTTTGGATTTATATGTTTAAATTTTTCCATCTGAAAGGACTAAATATTAAATGAAACAAATGACAATAAAATGTAAAGTAATCTCTTCAGTAATCAAAATACTTTTTGAATGTTACTGTATTCTAATTACCAATTATTTAAATTGTAACTGTAGTGGAATACAGTTACTTATATTTTGTATTTTAAATACGTATTCCCATTACTTGTATTTCATTACTCCCCAACCCCGAAAACAGGGGTATAAAGGCAAGGTAGTATAAACGATCTGTGAGGTGTTTTGAGCTGAAACTTGACAGACACATTCTGGGGACACCTGAGACTTATATTACATCTTGTAAAATGGGGCATAATATGTCCCCTTTAAACTGTAAGTAACAATGAAAACCCGAGGAACATCTTGAGAAAAATAAGCCTACATATATTTTGTTTGGTTAGAGCTGCAAAGCTGACAATGACAATGTTGACTGTTGTGAACTGCAATAAGATAAAGTCTTGTTTTATGTATCTGAGCAGTGGGAAAGACCTGAGATCTGATCCATAAATCTGACAGTTCCTGTGCTATCATTTTCATCCTGGTAACCTCTGATCCAGACGTTGAGCTGGTCATACACATTGCCAATGTGGTAATAGTAGAACTGCAGGCAGTGGATTTTGCAGTCTCTTCTGGGGGTCATTTCCTTGCTCTCCAATCTGCCTAATTCCAACTCTTTTCTAGTCTATGTGTTGAAGTGCAGGAAGAAAGAGCTCTCTTTTGGCATTACATAAAAGAAGTGTGTATAGTTGACTTTTTATTTTTATTTTTACATCTTTACAATGAACATGTATAGATTTTACAGTGGATTTTAATTGCCAAGTAGATAGAGGCAAGCATGCAGTATTAAGAGTGGATGGAAGTGAAGCAGATATTTTGTGCAATTAAAAATTAAACTTGTTTTATTCCCTCAGGTCTCTTTCTGTGAAAAAGCACAAACTGTCTTGATAATGTAAAAAAAAAAAAAAAAAAATCAGAATTCTTTAATAACAACATCGACTGACCGACTGTGACAGCAGTTAAACATCTCACCATTTGGCTCTTTGCCCAAGTAGGTGTGGTCAGTGACATTGAGCTCACTCACTGAGCTCACTCTCTGCCATCCATTTTCAGAAGTAGAACAGACACTCATCTGACACAGAGTGTCATCGTCAAAACTACAGCGGTCAAGGAAAGAGATGGATGAATATGTAATGCATACAAAATGTGTAAACAAACAAACATTGAAGCAAAATTAGTTTTTGTCTGGGTGCTGGATTTTGGGTCACATTCTACCAACTTGTGTATCCTGCCCTTTTTGTAATATGTAATTCTGTATTCTGGTATATAAACAGGGGTGACTGTGGGATTTCAGTCCTAAAGGTGCTCAGCTGATGATCTGATGTGCCTCAGTGGAATACTTCTTGCCTCAAAGGTGCTGTAAGTGAATTATTAATTAATTAATTAATTATTAATAAATGACATGCAGAAAACGTCCTTATTACCTGTCAGATATCATTGAAATAGGTGCCTTAAAATATCACACCTGTCACTCTAACAGCCGCTCGGTAAACAGGACAGCCCATATATGCTTGTATAAGTACCTGTACGGTGGAAGTTTCAGATGGGCTATAATAGCTGGGCTTTAAGTGCAAGAGGTCACAAGCTCAAATCGTGCTCGACTGAACATTTCCTTTATAAACAATTGGAGTTTGCAACTGTTAGTCAGTAGGTGAATACAAGTGAGTTGCATTGAATTTTGTGATTTCAATAATGTTTGGAGGAGAGATGGAGAAAAGGAGAGCGCATCTGTGACAGCTTTATGCGAACCAGCTTTGTGCCAAACATTACTGCCCTATGTCGCCTAAATCCGGATCCATAACTATCTAGAAGGAAGGATTATATTTAATGTGACAAACTTTAAAGTCTGTTAACGACTGATATGTGGCAGATGCTTAAAGAAATAACCTCAGATATCTTAATGCATCTGTGAAAACATGAAGAGAGATCACATAATCACAGAATGTGATTTAATTGCATTTTTATAATTTTGTTTGGTTGGGGGTTGGGGGACTGAGATGAAAGACATAGGCTTGGTGTGTTCACGTCATGTTGGAATTACTGTAATTACGAGATGGCAACTCGGAGGTTCTACTCTGAGCTGTTGGACCTCATAAGTTATTAGTATCTATGGCAACACTTATAACGCCAAAACGACTTTGTTGTTGATAACAGTAAAATGTTTATCACTTCATTAATTCACCTCTATATGCTTTTGATAAATGTTTAAGAACAAAAAGAAATGCTCCAGTAATCAGTGGCATGATAAAATAGCATATTAAATCGAAATATGTTCACTACCTTTAACTGTTAAGGCAGCTGCCATATTGGTTCTTTTCACATGACATCACGACTGTCAGGTCGAAGCTTTCATAGAATTCAGAGTTTAAAACTTGTAATTACGAGCTCTATGGAGACGTGAACGCTTTCATAAAGCCCCCCTTAATAAGGTCTAGCTATGCCTGTGTATATAAATCAGGTATACCTGTACGTCAGGGATGTGCTATGGTGGTCGTCCAACCACTGACTAGTTGATTAGTGGGGTCGACTACTAACATTAATTGTCTATAGTGGTGGTATTTGAATGGTAGATGCGATTCTAAAATTAAATGAGAGACACAACTTCTTTGAAAGCATTTTAACGTGATGATAGCTTGCTGTGCTTTACAGTAAGTAACAGTCAGCACGGTAAAACCCTCTGCAATAAGTTTTGTGTCTTTTATGCTTCCGGTTTAGTCTTTTTATGCGCTGATGTTACAGCAAAGCGCTGCATCAACAATACATTTCAAAACGATCACTGTCTGACATTAAACCCTCTGCTTTGAGTAATGTTCTCTTATTTGTGAGGTGCTGTGGAGAGATTAAAGTCTTTTTCTGAATCTGTCTGACACAAATATCTGCAGAAAAATGGTTTAAACTGCTGGTTGTCGTGAACAAGATGTGTACCTGCAATCTGAACAGCTAGGTGCTTTTGAATGTGGAGCGAGGATCACCCTGAATACACTTTGATAAACCTATAATAATGATATTATATTATAAATATTTTAGAGCTGTCAGGATGGATTTCGTGAAAAATTGCATACATAGTCATTCGCCTGTGCGTGTTGACATCACATCTATACACAGAGAAAATAAGGTCCGGCTGCTGTAGCGTGCATGTGGGAGAAGCTAAAGCTGAAAGTTTGTTGTCACAACGAATGAGAAAAGTTGACCATGGATCATTCAAAATCACCGGTTGTAAAAACAAAGAAACCCCGAACACAGCAGAGTCTACAAGCAAAAAGGTAAAGTGACAGAGTCCGTAAAAAAACCCAAATCAACATCAGCTTGGCTTTTCAGAGGTGGTGACAACTCCGAGATCTGAAAAGATTTAAAAGTGACCCAGAAATGGCTTTCTCTATCTGTCACTCACTCGACGTTGTGTCACTGTAGTGACACTAGGGGTCACTCTTGGGAGCCCGAGACACCTCTGGTCTTTGATAAAAGGCCAATGAAAATTGGCAAGTGGTATTTGCATGCCACTCACCCGAACATATGGGTATAAAAGGAGCTGGTATGCAACCACTCATTCAGATTTTCTCTTCGGAGCCGAACGGTCATGCTCACTGAGCTGAATTCCCACGACTGTTCATTCACCTCTACTGGATCTGACGGCGCATTTCAGCGGCTTCTCCCTCCTCTGCACTGGTGCACTGCAGAGAATGCCCCTGGGCACTTCGGCAGAAATAAAAGAGTATATTTCTCTAAAAGAGTATATATCTCTAAAAGAGTGGCATACAAGGAACATCTTTTTAAAGACGCGTCTTTTTAAAGATGCCTTTCCTTTGTGTGTTATTCCTGGTTGCGCTCGTTATCTCTTGCCTTCTGATGGTCACGATCACTGTCTTTCGTGTCTGGGCACTGCTCACGCGGAGACAGCGTTCATGGATGGGTCATGTACTCATTGCGAGAACCATGTCCATGGCAATGATGCGGTCGTGGCTTACCTTCGTAAGAAAGCAAGCCACCCCAGAGGCTCCCCGCCTCGGTCCTTCTACCCACGGGTATGAGGCCAGTGCGGCTAGCACTGGGGGCGATTTGGGGACCCCAATGGGACCACCTCCGCCGGGTATCCCTCCACGGACCTCCCATTCCCCAGCACACTCGTCTGCCCCGATCGGGCTTCTGGATGAGTCCGCTGGCTCGTCTCACAGCGAGTTTGACCTCTTATTTGGAGCCCGTGAAAGTGATGAGCTCTCGAGCGCAGCATCGGAGAGCGGGCTCGTCCGGTCGGATGCGGAAGCCTCAGCTGGGCTCCTCCCTTTGGGTGTGGTCGCCCAGTCACAGGCTGACGTGAACGTCGGGCTAGAGTGGAATCCTCCGCTCTCCCCTGAACCCTCGTGGCTCGATGATTGGTTCCTGGGCTCGCGGCGCCGCTCAAAGCCATGCCCCGTTCCTTTCTTCCCGGAAGTGCATGAAGAGCTGACAAGGTCGTGGGAGGCACTTTTTACTGCCCGGTCCCGATCTTTCAGCTTCCCCACCCTCACTGCCCTCGATGGTGGGGCGGCCAAGGGCTATTCGGCAATCCCCCCAGTGGATAAAGGCGCTCGCAGTGCACCTATGCCCGCAGAGCGCCGCCACCTGGCACGGGCACCCAAAGCTCCCGTCCAAGGCCTGTAGGTTTATGTCGTCTCTGATGGCCAAGGCCTACTGTGCCGCTGGACAAGCCGCCTCCACCCTGCATGCCATGGCTCTCCTGCAAGTCCGCCAAGGCGCTAAAGGAACTGCACGAGGGTAGTATTGATGCAGGAGCTACGCTCGGCGACTGACCTCGCTCTCCGGGCGACGAAGGTCACAGCGCGGTCTCTCAGGTGGGCGATGTCCACCTTGGTGGTCCAGGAGCGCCACTTTTGGCTCAACCTGGTTGAGATGGGAGAGGCTGACAAGGCACGGTTCCTTGCTGTCCCCATTTCCCAAGTTGGCCAGTCCGGCGACACCGAGGACTTTGCCCAGCAGTTCTCAGCGGTGAAGCAGCAGACGTAGGTTATCCGGCACATCCTGCCCCGGTGCGGCTTAAGATCCCGCACCCCGTCTGCTCGTCACCAAGGGTGTCCCCCTGCGGTGACTGCACCAGCTCCGCTGCAGCCCGCCCCTGTGGCCCGGCCCTGGCATGGAGCCCACCACAGGAAGCAGACGCCACCCATCTCGCGGCCGCCAAGAACCCGCGAAAGGCTTCGAAGTGCCCCTGAGACGGGCGACCCAGGGATGACGAAACCCGCTGCTCTGGAGCTGGTAAACAGACCACTCCATCCCCCAGTCGAGAGCCAGGAGGAGAATCTTTTGTTACCTCTGCATTTAATTGCGCTGCATGCCCAAGTGGCTGCAGTACCCAAGAGTGCAGCAAGAGCGGTTTCCTTGTTCCCTGGGTCACATATCCGGTGTGCACGGCTGTCATCACGACCACCGTCCACCACTCTATTTGGCAGGTTTCATGCTCCAGCGGTGGTCTCCCCGCCCCTGAGCGCCCAGCTGTGGCACAAATCCGCCCCCGATGTGACGGGTCACGAGGACAGGCCTCTTCCTCCCCCATCCCAGGCTGTTCCGTGGAACAAGGAGCCAGGTAAGTACTTTGATGTCCCTGAACTCAGCACGGCCACAACACATTGTGGCACCTCAGGCTCCGCCCCACCGCAAGGCCCCATCCGCCGGTACGTCTGATGAGATTGTCCCTCCGGCCGAGATGAAGAAGGGGTTTTACAGCCCCTACTTCATTGTACCGGGAAAAGGCGGTGGGTAGCGGCCAATCTTGGACCTGCGAGTATTGAACCGGGCTTTACACAGACTCCCGTCCTAGATGCTGACGCAAAGACACACTCTAGCGAGCGTCCGGCATCAAGATTGGTTCGCGGCGGTAGACCTGAAGGACGCGTACTTCCACGTCTCGATTCTACCTCGACACACACCCTTCCTGCGGTTTGCATTCGATGGTCGGGCATATCAGTACAAAGTCCTCCCTTTCGGTCTGTCCTTGTTTCCTCGTGTCTTCACGAAGGTCGCAGAGGCAGCCCTTGCCCCGCTAAGGGAAGGGGGCATTCACATCCTCAACTATCCCGACAGTTGGCTAATCCTAGCTCACTCTCAGGATGTGTTGTGTGCACACAGGGACCTGGTGCTCTTGCACCTCATCCGACTAGGGCTTCGGGTCAACTGGGAAAAGAGCAAGCTCCTCCCGGTTCAGAGCATCTCTTTTCTCGGTTTGGAGTTGGACTCAGTCTCATTGATGGTGCGCCTCATGAACAAGCACGCACAGTCGGTGCTGACCTGTTTGAAAGCGTTCAAACAGAAAACAACAGTTCCACTGAAATTTTTTCAGAGGCTCCTGGGGCATATGGCATCCTCAGCGGTGGCCACTCCGCTCGGGTTGATGCATATGAGACTGCTTCAGCACTGGCTTCAGACTCGAGTCCCGAGATGGGCATGGCGCCGCGGGACACATCGCGTGGTCATCACACCGGTCTGTCACTGCCTCTTCAGCCCTTGGACCAACCTCACGTTTCTACGGGCAGGCATTCCCCTAGAGCAGGTCTCCAGGTGCGTTGTGGTCACTACAGACGCCTCCAAGACGAGCTGGGGTGCCGTTTGCAACGGGCACGCAGCCGCTGCCTTGTGGACAGCCCCACGGCTGCGTTGGCACATCAACTGCCTCGAGTTGCTGGCAATTCTGCTCACCCTGCGGAGGTTCCAGCCGTTGATCCAGGGCAAGCACACTTTAGTTCGGACAGACAACACGGCAACGGTAGCATATGTCAACCACCAAGGCGGTCTACGCTCTCGTTGTATGTCACAACTCACCCGCCTTCTCCTCCTCTGGAGTCAGCAGCACCTCAAGTCGCTGCGAGCCACTCACATCCCGGGCGACCTCAACACTGCAGCAGACGCGCTGTCATGGCAGGTTTCCCTCAGAGGAGAGTGGAGACTCCACCCTCAGGTGGTCCAGCTGATCTGGAGTCGATTCAGACAGGCACAGGTAGATCTGTTCACCTCCCAAGAATTCTCCCACTGCCCGCTCTGGTACGCCCTGACCGAGGCATCTCTCGGTATAGACGCGCTGGCACACAGCTGGCCCCCTGGACTGTGCAAATATGCGTTTCCCCCAGTGAGCCTACTTGCACAGACACTGTGCAAGGTCAGGGAGGACGAGGAGCAGGTCGTCCTGGTAGCACCCTACTGGCCCACCCAGACATGGTTCTCGGACCTCATGCTCCTTGCTACAGCCCCCCCTGGTGAATTCCCCTGAGGAAGGACCTTCTTTTTCAGGGACGGGGCACCATCTGGCACCCGCGACCAGACCTCTAGAATCTCCATGTCTGGCCCCTGGATGGGACATGGAAGACCTAAGTGGTCTACCACCCGCGATGGTAGACACGATCACTCGGGCTAGGACCCCCTCTACAAGGCGCCTGTATGCCTTTAAATGGCGTCTGTTCACTAAGTGGTGTTCTTCCCGACGGGAAGACCCCCAGAGATGCGCAGTCGGATCGGTGCTTTCCTTCCTGCAGGAGAGGTTGGAAGGGCAGTTGTTCCCTTCCACCTTGAAGGTGTACGTATCCGCTATAGCAGCACACCACAACACAGTGGACGGTAAGTCCTTAGGGAAGCATGACCTGATCATCATGTTCCTGAGAGGCGTCAGGAGGCTGAACCCCTCCAGACCACGCCTCGTTCCCTCATGGGACCTCTCTGTAGTTCTTCAGGGTCTACAGAGAGTCCCCTTTGAGCCTTTGCAATCAGCTGAGCTTAAGGCACTCTCCTTGAAGACTGCCCCCCTGAGTGCGCTCACTCCCATCATGAGGGTAGGAGACCTGCTAGCGTTCTCTGTCAGCGAAATTTGGATAATCCCTCTTTTTTTAGGGAGTGGAAAAAAGAAGGGGAAAAGAGGCCACGACTGGGCTAGCCTGGCTCTATCTTTTGGGTAGTCGACTTGTCCCCAAAGGGCCGTTCGACACTCATAACTATGTTGGGGGAGGTTACGTGTCGGCCTGGTGCACTGGCTATGAGGCACACAGTTGTCTGCCCGTCACACACCGCCAGTTCATGTAACACAGTTCAGCCAGTTGCGGCATTTTGTATAGGGACCCCTAGTGTCACTACATCGACACAACTTCGAGTGAGTCACAGACAGGGAACGTCATGGTTACTTGCGTAACCTCCGTTCCCTGATGGAAGGAACGAGACGTTGTGTCCCTCCTGCCACAATGCTGAACTACCTGCTGAAATGGCCGGACCTTGTCTCGGCTCCTCAGCATAAAACCTGAATGAGTTGTTGCATACCAGCTCCTTTTATACCCGTATGTTCGGGGGAGTGGCATGCAAATGCCACTCGCCAATTTTCATTGGCCTTTTATCAAAGACCAGAGGTGTCTCGGGCTCCCAAGAGTGACCCCTAGTGTCACTACATCGACACAACTTCTCGTTCCCTCCATCAGGGAGCGGAGGTTACGCAAGTAACCATGATGTTTTCTTACTCAACACGTAAGATATTTTATTGATATGGTTTATTTATAGTTGTGTAATCACACACACACACACACACACACACACACACACACACACACACTGTCACAGAAACCCAGACTCGATGATGGTGTTGAACCCCAAGGCAGGTATTTATTGACATGAAACACAAACTGTGAAAAACAGGTGAGTAGTAAATAAGTAGATCTGTGCAGATGTGAACAACTGAGACCTGAGGACAGTGTTGGGGAAGCTACTTTGAAACTGTAGTTTGACAAGCTACAAGCTACTCATAATTTTAAGTAGTTAAGCTACAGTCAAGCTACTCTTTTGAAAAAGCAGTTAGCTACACTACAAGTTACTATCAAAAAGTAGCTAGCTACATTGAAGCTACTTAATGAGGCAATTTTTTTTTACGTTACTATAAAACCAATAATTTTAATAACAAAATTTATACTAATGACATTTATTAATTAATGTATTAATTAAATACATTTAATGTGTTTAATTGAATATATTAAATGTATTTAATACATTTAATGAATAGGAACATTAATACAGTTAATAATGCCATAAAATAAAATACAACAGTATAAAATAAAAACAAAAAAAGATCAGATGCCATTAAAAAATCATTTTTATACTATACTTCACACTTTTCAGTCCTGCTGTGGCCAGGTTTAGCCAACTTCCTAAAGATCCAATTTTTATGAAAAACTCTCCTTGGGCTGGCATTTCTTTGGTCTTGTCACATAATATTTAGTGTGGATAATATGTGAATAAATACTCAGGGCATGTTTCTCCCCTCACCTGGGTTCATGCTCATTGTATTTTCTGACTTTTTTGCCATTGGCATGCAAGTGCCAGCTTTACAGGTCACATACAGAGGTTGCTCTACAAATATTTGTTCGCTTTGTTCAGGTCCAAAAAAGCCACTCCAGCCGCTCCCCGCCCCGGTCCTTCTGCCCACGGGCACATAACCGTGACGGTTAGTGCTGGGGCCGATTTGGGGACTTCAATGGGAGTAACTCTGCTGGGTGAATCCCCACAGACCTCCCATTCCCGCTCGTGCACCACAATTGACGGAGTCAATGGCAGAACAGTTTGCAAACAGGTACAAACACAAAGGATACTGCATTGTATTTGGTCCTTATGTAAAAAGCGGTAACCTGCAATTGTTACCTTGAGAAGCTAATTCTACCTGATCTAACACTTAAAACTTAGTTTTTGTAGTGTTACCTATACATTCAGGTTAATTCAGTGATGTTAAAAAAATATTTTTGTCTTTAATCAAACCAGTTAATTTAGCAAATTTTTTAGGTTTGCAGTTTTTCTTGTGTGTGTGTGTACTTCAGTGTACTATAACTATATCTGAAACTGAGAAGAACTGCAGAAGTTTGTCATTGTAATATTTACCTCACCATACCTTGATGTCATGGAGAGTATTTGTTGTTTTGTATTTAAAATTGACTGTCACCAGTAAAAAAAATTGGATTCATGCATAATTTAGCATCTATCTTAGCTTAGTACAGGTACAGTATCAGCCAAAAACTTAAATGCAAATGATTTTTGTTTATTAAGTGACAATGTTTCACATCATTTAACCTTCCTCATATATTTGAAAATTAGAACATCACAGTAAACAAAACTAAGTCAATGACACAGACAATTTTGCCCAAATAGGCAGAACTTCCTACAAATTCAAAGTTCAAATCTGTAACCAGCAAAGTGCCCCCTTTGTAATACTTGGTTTTTTTGACAAAACATTTCTTTGGTTTAAATTTAAAAGATCTCAAACATTACAACAAACTTATAGTGTCAATCTAGAAACACATTCTTGGACTTTCGTGTTTTATTTAGTTGATGTCAATAAATACTTTAGGTAATTCTAAGATCAGCTGCAGTTATTAATGTTAACCACATACAGTGAAAATATATCCTTCCACATTTAAATGGATCTAAGATCCAATTACATTAGCAGCAACTGGTGAAAGTTTTTAAAGTGACAAAGCTGTGCCTTCTTAGCAAAATTTAATTTCTCTTGATGAAAGACTCGTAGAGGGAGGTAAGCTGGTCCTTCAGGTTCTGGGCATAGGGGTCCAGCTTTTCCTTCAGATCTTCAGCATAGGGTGTGAGACTCTGCTGGACAAACTGGGCTCTCTCAGCAATCTTGGCCTGGAGATCCTCAGTCAGGGGGGCTACGGTCTTCTGGAACTCCTGCAGGCGCTGGTCCACCTTCTCTTTGATTTCAGCAGTGTAGGGCTCCAGTTGAGCCTGCAGCTCCTTCACGCTCTGCTCCAGGCTCCCTCTCAGCTCCTCACTTCTCTGGAGCAGAGTGGCCTTCAGGGTCTCAGAATCGAGGGACTCTGCATATGGAGCCATGGCTGCTCTGAGGTCCTCCACTCTCTGCTGAATTTGGCTCTTAAGATTCTCAGCATAGGGCTCCAATTGTTCTCTAACTGTAGTCAGATCCTGACCCAAACGCTCCCTCAACACTTCAGCCTCCTTAGTGATTTTGGTCATTAACTCTTCAGCCAGAGGATTCATCTGGTTTTTGAATGTGATAGCATATTCGCTGGCCGTGTCGGCACTCTGTGTTAATCTAGCACTGTGATGTGGAGAAAAACATTTGTAATCTCAGGGCAAGACATTTTCTAAATAACAGTGTCCTGCAGGTAAAATTTCTTGACTTACTTGACTTCCTGACCCAGTTGGGAGGTCCTGATCATCTGGACTGTTTCGTCTGCGGTGTGTGTTGCCTTGGCAACATAGCTCCAAAATGCATCAGTCAACTGCTCCAGCTGTGGCTTGGGCTCATCAGCATAGAAGAGGTTGGCTTGGCAACCTGTTGATGGAGCAGAGCATTTCAGATTGATCAAATTATACTGTAATTACACCCTTGTGATGAGGAGGAGGGCATGGCCGGGCCATAACGATGGACACCCAGTGCTGAATCAGCCCAATCAACCGGGAGAGGAATAAAGAGGAGCCGGGGATGCCAGTTAGAGAGAGAAAGAGAGACGCACACGGAGTTGTGTGTGCGCGTCAATGTTTGTGTTGTGTTTAAGTTGTTATTAAAGTCTTTTTGGTTGACAACCCGGTTCCTGCTTCCTCCTTTCCCTTCCGAACAAGAGCCGTGTCTGCCACAACCCTAAATATAAATTATTACACCCGAAAACATTGGTAATAACACAGTTTCATGTTTTGAAAAAATATTTTTGTAATACTTTTTAAAGTTTAATTTCTAACCTGTAAATACAGCTAGTGCAAGCACCACAGGAACCTTCATGGTTTTCAGTTTTTTTGTCTGTAAGTAAAAAAACGAAACACTTCTACATTACCATTGCTGTTTTTTATAGTAATTCTTTATCATGTTGAAAAAAAATTGCTGTATTTTGAATAAAAAAAGTCAATCTGTCTGCTTACCTGTGTCAGTGTGTTTTTAATTCACGCTGTCCAGTAAGAAGAACAAGTGTGGAGATATCTGCTACATATCTGTATTTATATAGCATGGTGAGGTGATTGAAAACCCAAAGTCCAGTGGGTAGTGCCTTGCTGTCAGGATTTCTCCACATCATAATGTCCTTAATGGACCTGCCATCAGATCCTTAAATTTAAAACCTTAAATTCAAGCCTATGATAGCTCTTGTACAATAAACTAAAATACAACTAAAGTTAACACATAACACTATATTTCATACAGTATTGTACAAATATTTAAAGGGAATCTGACTATTAATTTTGCTTTCATTATAATAAATGAACAACAAAAAAAAAAAAAAAAAAAAAAATTAGCCAGAAAGTAAATTATTTTTATTAAAATCTAAAAAATAAAATAGTTTTCTTTAGTGTAACCAACAGTATTGTGTTTATTTAAAATGTTAAATGATTTCTCTTGGAGTGTTATGTAAACTTGTAATCATAGTTTGGTTTTGAGTTATCTCAAGACTCATTATCTTGGATACTGTCATTAATGAAAAGGTCTATCTGATGTACTTAATCCAAATTAAACCAGACAGAGGCTGACTTTGGACCTTTGGCTAATAACTGTACCAAATGATACCAGACTTTGTTCACTTCCTGATAAGATTTGACACATCACTCAAAGTGATAGGTATTTTTGATCTTGTTTTATGGATGCATCTATGACCCTCATACTCTGAAAATCACTATAAGCAGTTGGACACAGAACAGTATGTTTTCCCACCTTTTGTCTTAAAGTTAGCAATAGGTAGTTTCTGTTCCTAAAGTAACCACCTGCTCTATTTAATTGATTTAACATGTCCTTGGACTCAAATCAATCTGACCCCAAATGATTTTTGTAGTCATCATCACAATCAGTGCATGAACACAGGACTCAGTCCAGGTTGTACATGCCTGTTTAACCCCTAAAGATAAGGGCAACTGTTAGATCTAGATTCAAACTATTGCTGCTGCAGGATATTTGACTTTGTAAAAATTTAAAGGCCATGGGAACTTTAACAAGGCAGACAGTTACACAGAATAATGTTTGCAACAGTCGTTTATTACATTGGTTGCATTATTGGTAAGCAGCAAATCTTCATGCCACAGCCTTTTCTTGGAGTTTGTAAAGCATCACTCATCATCAAAACTTAAAATATTTCTCAGGCAAAAAGGAGCGTTTACAAAGTAATACGTGGATATACTCAAATGTAATTTAAAGTCCTTAAAGTAACATTTGTTGAAAATATTTGAAGGGAATAAGAAATGACTTTCAGTGGTGGTCAAGTGAAGGAGCATTCCTTGTTTGACAAAATGAAAAGACTCTCTGAAGTGGAATGAAATCAGAGAGTTCATGATTGTTAGATTACTTGTGAGATTCTGGATAAAATAGGCCTACTTGTAAATTCAGAGGAAAATTATGTATACACACAGCAGTTGAACCTAGGACAGTCCATGAATGCTTTCATGACTTTGATTATGTATAAGCAATGTTGCAATACCCTACAGTTTACCCTTGAAACTCTGTGGAGAAATGTAACAGTAAAATATTTTGGAATTTTGTAGTTAATAATTTAGTTTTTCTGGTTAATGCTGTTGCTTGATTTATGTCGCAATGTATCTTTAACATAGCCAATTAACAAAGTATCTGTAAGCAAATCAGCATTTTATCATCTAAAGATTCTAATTCACTTTCAGACATTCAGATGTGTGGCCATTAATACCTTCATTTAAAAAGTATTCAATTATTATTTCTTTCATGAAAAAAAAAACTTTTTTAGTTTAAAGAAAGTTTTATCACTGTCATGTGTATTTTGTTGATTCTTGTATTTCATGTCTTTTATTTAGAAAATTATAGTTCCTGTTTCATGTCATGTGGTTCCCTTGTCATGTGATTTCATGTTTTCCCTCCATGTTCATGTGTCATGTTTTCATTGGTTTATTGTTTAATTATCTTGTTCAGAGTTCTGTTGTTCATTAGTTTGTTCTCTCATGTCCATGTATTTAAACCTTCATGTTTTCCATTGTCCTTTGTCAAGTATTGTATGTGATTGGTAATGTTGTCACGTGTTCATGTTAAGTCAAGTTTATGTCAAGTTCATGTTAATGTTTCATTCATGTTTATAGTTAGGGTTTTTGGTTTTCACGTTTATTAATAAATTGCACTTGGGTTCTTAATTTCATTGTCATCATCTTCATCATTGCCAGCAGCCAATCATTACAGAAATACTTGACCGAACTATGAACCCAGCAATCCAGCTCCTCCGCCTAAGTTAGTAAAGTAAAATTTTAACAAAGAGAATAATAATTAAAAAAAAAACTTCCTGTTGTGTTTTAAAAAAACATTATTACTGTGCACAAAAAATTATACTTTAAATATTATCAGATTTTAGGTTGGAAGGGGACTGTGCTTTTTAAAATGTCACATATCAAGTGGTACTATTTAAGTGATTTGTCTTACATGGTGGGAGGACTCATAATTATTTTCTGCAGACATTTATTGGGTTTATTAATTAGAATATATAACAAATCTTCCAATCTATTTAAAAAACATTGTGTTAGTGAATGATAGGTTTCTCATAGTTACATATAGAAAATTAAAAGCTCTTTCAAGAAGCATCTTTTTCGTTATTTTCTAAAACAAATTTCCTACATTTAACTAACACCATGGGAAAGGCAAAGATGATCGATACAACTGTGAATGTAGTTGATTCAGAAATATTTAGAAATTTTCTGTATGTGTATTTTTCTTCTAAGCTTTTGGTGACAGACCAGAACAGTAGTTTGACTGAGTGCATGAAAAGTATAATAAAATATATCTTCATTTTTGGATTCAAAATGTTAATTAATATACAAAAATAATCTTTAATAATTAAAGAAGTCTTCAAAAGATTTAGTTGTTCTTGGTCAAGGATTCGTAGAGGGAGGTGAGCTGGGCCTTCAGGTTCTGGGTGTAGGGATCCAGCTTTTCCCTCAGGCCTTCAGAATAGGGCTCCAGTTGCGCCTGCAGCTCCTTCACGCTCTGTTCCAGGTTCCCTCTCAGTTCCTCACTACTGTGGAGCAGAGTGTCCTTCAGGGTCTCAGAATCCAGAGATCTTAGGTAATCCACTCCCTTCTTAATTGGATCAGTGATGACATATTCAAAGTAGGGCTTTAGTGCACACCTCACAGTGTACAGTTCCACACCTACACGCTCCCTCAACATTTCAGCCCCTTTAGTGATTTTGGTCTTCAGGTCTTCAGCCAGAGGATCCATTTGGCTCTTGAGGGTAATGGCAAGCTGGCTGGGACATACAGAAAATATCTGTTAGTCTACCATTATGATGTGTTTCTTGTGTGCCTTTAGAAATGGCTGCTGAAAGCTATTTCTAATAACAATGTCCTGCAGTTTAATATTTTGGACTTACTTAACTTCCTGCCCCAGTTGGGAGGTCCTAATCATCTGGATGGTTTCCTCTGCTGAGCGAGTTGCCTGGGTAAAATAGCTCCGGAAGGCATCAGTCAACTGCTCCACCTGTGGCTTGGGCTCATCAGCATAGAGTAGGTTGGCTTGGCAACCTTTTCATTAAACACAGAATTTCAGATGTCAATAATATGTTCAAACAATGCAATGTGTAACTATATTCCTTATAAATAAATTATTCTAGTCAGCTTGTTTTTGTAATTTGTCTAACCTGTGAACACGACCAATGCAAGGACCAGGTGAACCTTCATGGTTTTCAGTTTTGGCCTATAAAGAAATCACAGATGTGAGTCCCTTACATTATACTGAAAGCAAAGCAAATCAAATAAAATAGTTAATTACCTGTGTCAGTACACTTTTAATTAACACTGTCTAGTACGACGTGGTAGTGTGGAGGTGGCTGTTTCATATCTGTTTTTATATCCCAACGGGAGATGATTGTTGTTTGGAAACCCAAAGTCCAGTGGGTAGTGCCTTGCTGTCAGGATTACTCCACATTAAAACTTCCTGGCAGGGACATTTTGTCACAACAGATCCTTACGTTCAAACCAAACCATTAAAAAAAAAAAACAAAACTGTCAGATTCTAAACTTTACTAAAAAACTCTGGCTACTTATGAACAACAGAAGCCAGCCTTTGGAGTCAGGTCACAACAATAATTATGGTATTTTGGAAGAAGCCATTCTTACCATATAAGAACCTGTTTAAAGTTTTATAGGGCTAATTAACTGTCTAGACTGGAAGAGGACTATGTTTATAAAACACTTTCAAGTAGTTTCTTCAGTATAAGTACTTCACCACAGGGTGGTTATCAAAGTGCGACAATTGGGAACATTGTCCTGTGCCCTGCGATGAGAGGCACCAACTAACATCCTCTATGGTGTTGCCTATTCATTGAGCTGGGTGAGGGGGGACACCCACAAATATTTTATCCTAGGAAACATTTTGACAGCCCTTGTCTAATTGGACAATTTACTAATATGGAAGTGTAACATTCTATCATTAAACAGAAACACAATTCTGTTAATAAATAGTTTTTTATTGATACATAAATTAAGAAATGTGGCATTTTTGTAAACTTGTCAGAAACATCAAACACATTTTACTCACAAATAATACAGTTTCTAAGTTTGACTACAAACACACACACCATTATACAGAAAATCTTAGTTTTCTTTTCTTTTTTTTTTTTAATTGTATATTAGGGTGGACAATGCATAAAATAGATGACATTTTACTCATTTTCTACATTTCTGTTTGCCCATTTAGCTGTTAGAGATAAGAAACACTATCAAAGGAGGGACAGATTATGTGAATTTCGGCTAATAGCTTATAGTAGGGCATGTTATTGGACAGGTGGATGGATGAATGAAGGATTAGATGTATATGTCAGATTTTAAAGTCATTTGTGCTGTCATGAGACAATAGCTTGGTGACTAAAGAAGAAGTCTTTAAAGCATTAGTTGGTCTTAATGAAAGACTCGTAGAGGGAGGTGAGCTGGGCCTTTATGTTCTGGGCATAGGGGTCCAGCTTTTCCTTCAGATCTTCAGCATAGGGTGTGAGACTCTGCTGGACAAACTGGGCTCTCTCAGCAATCTTGGCCTGGAGATCCTCAGTCAGGGGGGCTACGGTCTTCTGGAACTCCTGCAGGCGCTGGTCCACCTTCTCTTTGATTTCAGCAGTGTAGGGCTCCAGTTGAGCCTGCAGCTCCTTCACGCTCTGCTCCAGGCTCCCTCTCAGCTCCTCACTTCTCTGGAGCAGAGTGGCCTTCAGGGTCTCAGAATCGAGGGACTCTGCATATGGAGCCATGGCTGCTCTGAGGTCCTCCACTCTCTGCTGAATTTGGCTCTTGAGATTGTCAGCATAGGGCTCCAGTTGGTCTCTCACTGTGGCAAGGTCCTGACCCAAACGCTCCCTCAACACTTCAGTCTCCTTAATTATTTTGGTCATGAGGTCTTCAGCCAGAGGATTCATCTGGTTTTTGAGTGTGATGGCATATTCACTGGCCACGTTAGCACTCTGTGTTAGTTTCGCACTGTGATGTGGAGAAAAACATTTGTGACCTCAGGGCAAGAAATATTCTAAATAACAGTATCCAGCAGGTAAAATTTCTTGACTTACTTGACTTCCTGACCCAGTTGGGAGGTCCTGATCATCTGGACTGTTTCGTCTGCGGTGTGTGTTGCCTTGGCAACATAGTTCCAGAATGCATCAGTCAACTGCTCCAGCTGTGGCTTGGGCTCATCAGCATAGAAGAGGTTGGCTTTGCAACCTGTTGATGGAGTGGAGCATTTCAAATTGATCAAATTGTATGTTATGATTATGCCCTATAAATACATTTTTTCAGACAACTGTACACACATGTAATGCATTTTACTAAATTAAACTAACCTGAAAATACAGCTAGTGTAAGTACCACAAGAACCTTCATGATTTTCAGTTGTAGTCTGTAAAAAACAGAAATTTTTATGAACATCTATGTCTTATATGAAGTCATTATAATGTTTAAAAAAAAAGCTATATTTTGAATTTACAATAAAAATATAAGTGAAGCTCTCTTCTTACCTTGTGTCAGTGTGCTTTTAATTCACTCTATCCTGTATAAAGAGTAAGTGTGGATGAGTCTGCAACATCCCTGTATTTATATGGCATCGGGAGGTGATTGTTCTAGTGGAAAACCAAAGTCCAGTAGGTAGTGCCTTGCTGTCAGGATTACTCATCATAACGTCCTGACTGGACCTGCCATCACCACAAATCCTCAAATTTAGTGAAGATAATAAAAACAGTGGCATTGTAAACTTGTCTTTTTAAAAGCAGTGATGATATTGTGGTTGTTCATTAATGAGGTTTTCAAATACATTCATTCTAGATCTTTTATTTTATATTTTTTACATTTATTATATTCTTATTATTCCTGACAAAAAGCAGAACATTGATCATGTGAGAAGAGTACCTCTGCATTAGCTAGAAAATGTATTCCATGTCAAGGCTTATAAATTTGAAATCCATGTTAGATATTTTCTTATGCTGCACTCAGTGCAGGTTTGTCAGAGGAGGCAAGGGAGTCTCAGCATCCTCAGAAAAGTTCTTTTAGAAAAAGTGTAAATTAATGTAACAACTAAAGTGAATAAACTGACTGTAGTGTTAATCCATCTCCTGTTAATCATAATTCCATCATAATTAAGATTCTTATAAAGATGTATTTGATTTATTTTTTTCTTTATCAAGAGGTAGCATAGGCAAGTTGGATTTAGTGGATGAAGGCCAGAGGAACCTAAAAAAAAAACTCACCTGACATGTAAACTGACCAATCAGAATGGAAATGCAAATGACCCAATATAATTTGTTTCTGTCAAAAACACACTCTGATTCCAATTAGATCAATCATTCAGTAGTTAGAATTTGTAAAAAATAAATAAATAAATAATTATAATCATAATAAAATGATGAACGACTTTACTATAGTTTAACAATTCTGATTATTTGTATTGTTATAATAATAATAATAATAATAATAATAATAATAATAATTTTTATAATTATTATTATTATCATTGTAAATTTCAGATGTTCTGATGATTACATTAAACTACAAGCTTTAAGGCTAAAGGGCAGAGGGAAAAAATATAACTGCTTAGAATGCAGCAGACACATCCAAAAGCTTTGAGTGATGTGTCAAATTTTATCAGTGAGTGAACAAAGTCTGGTGTCCTTTGTTTCTTTTATTAGGTCAAAGCTTTATACTCAGGGCTCTGTCTTGTATAAGTTGGACAAAGTACCTCACACCTTTCTAATCAATGAGATTATACAGGACTCCTTAGATTGAATTTTACTTTTTGTAATAATTTTAATAGATTAAAAAATAATATTAAAATGTTCAAAATTAAAAAAAAAATTCTAAGCTCACAATTCATTTTTAATTTTTTTTATTTTTTTTATCATGTGTATTTCCGTTTTGACCCATTTAAAATTCCAACAGGAATTTCAGCACTGTTCACTAGTTTACAGTCCTACTGTATTGATTATCTGCATTAAATACAAGGATCTATGGTCACGGAAGGTCCAGTCAGGACATTATGATGTGGAGTAGTCCTGACAGCAAGGCACTACCCACTAAACTTTGGGTTTCCACTACCACAATCCCCTCCCTATGCTACATAAATACAGATGTGTACCAGGTGCCTCCACACTTGTTACTTTTTACTTTGTTTTACTTTTTTGTAAATTCAAAATACACCATTTTTTAATTTGATAAGGAGTGAAAAGATAGAGATGTTGATGAAAATGTTTATTTTTCTTACAGACTAAAACTGAAAACCATGAAGGTTCTTGTGGTACTTGCACTAGCTGTTTTTACAGGTTAGAAAATTGCTGAAATATTTTTCACAAAATGAAACTGTTGATTGTTATTAAAAATGTCTCCTTTAATTTATGTCATGCGAGTACAGTTGTCTGGAATAATATGTTTATTGGGCATAACTGTAACAAATAATTTTATCAAATTGAAATGCTCTGCTCCATCAACAGGTTGTCAAGCCAACCTCTTCTATGCTGATGAGCCCAAGCTACAGATGGAGCAGTTGACTGATGCATTCTGGAGCTATGTTGCCAAGGCAACAAACACCGCAGAGGAAACCGTCCAGATGATCAGGACCTCCCAACTGGGTCAGGAAGTCAAGTAAGTCAAGAAATTTTACCTGCTGGATACTGTTATTTAGAAAATTTCTTGCCCTGAGATCACAAATATTCTTCTCCACATCACAGTGCGAAACTAACACAGAGTGCTGACATGGCCAGCGAATATGCTATCACACTCAAAAACCAGATGAATCCTCTGGCTGAAGAGCTGATGACCAAAATCACAAAGGAGGCTGAAGTGTTGAGGGAGCGTTTGGGTCAGGACCTTGCCACAGTGAGAGACCAACTGGAGCCCTATGCTGACAATCTCAAGAGCCAAATTCAGCAGAGAGTGGAGGACCTCAGAGCAGCCATGGCTCCATATGCAGAGTCCCTCGATTCTGAGACCCTGAAGGCCTCTCTGCTCCAGAGAAGTGAGGAGCTGAGAGGGAGCCTGGAGCAGAGCGTGAAGAAGCTGCAGGCTCAACTGGAGCCCTACACTGCTGAAATCAAAGAGAAGGTGGACCAGCGCCTGCAGGAGTTCCAGAAGACCGTAGCCCCCCTGACTGAGGATCTCCAGGCCAAGATTGCTGAGAGAGCCCAGTTTGTCCAGCAGAGTCTCACACCCTATGCTGAAGACTTGAAGGAAAATCTGGACCCCTATGCCCAGAACATAAAGGACCAGCTCACCTCCCTCTATGAGTCTTTCATCAAGACCAACTAATGCTTCAAAGACTTCTTCTTTTGTCACTAACAGAACTATTTTCTCATGAGAATTGTGACATGAAATTCTGAAATATTTGATTTATCTATTCGTCTTTTCATTCATCCATCGGTCCAATTCCATGCACTAACATAAGCTATTGGATAACATTCACATAGTTTGTACTACCAAAGCCATCTTTTAGAGCTAACAGGGCAAACACCTTTTTTACTCAGAAAATGAGTAAAATGTTTGATAAGTTCTTATAATTTATGCATTGTCCATTCTCCTATACAGCACATTTTTGCAACAGATTTTCTCTGCTTTTCTGTATATGGTGCATATTTATTTAGTTAAAGTCAAGTTGAAATTTTTTAATAAAAAACTAATTTATTAACAAAATGGTGCTTCTTTTCAATTATATAATATGCTGCACATCCATTAAAGGAATATTCCGGATTCAATACAAGTTAAGTTCAATCAACAGCAATTGTGGCATAATGTTGATTACCACAAAATTTATTTCGACTCGTCCCTCCTTTTCTTTAAAAAAGCAAAAATCAAGGTTGCAGTGAGGCACTTACAATGGAAGTGAATGTGGCCAATTTTTGGAGGGTTTAAAGGCAGAAATTTGAAGCTTAAATTTTATAAAAGCATTTAAATTAATTCCTCTGTTAAAACTCATATATTATTTGAGCTGTAAAGTTGTTTAAATTGTAATTTTTGCAGTCATTTTAGGGTTTCAGGGTTTGTTACATCGTCATGGCAACAAAGTTGTAAAATTCGCTATAACTTTACACAGAAAAGGTTAGTAAGTGATTTTATCACACTAAAATCATATTTAAATGCATATTGTTTATGTCTTGTTATAGCTATACTTTTGAAAAATTAGTATTTAACTTTCAAAAATTGGCCCCATTCACTTCCATTGTAAGTGCCTCACTGTAACACAGATTTATGCTTATTTTAAAGAAAAGGAGGGTCAAGGAGGGTCAAGTCATAATTTATATTTGTGGTAATCAATATTATGCCACAAATGCTTTCGACTGAACTTGTACTGAACTCAGAATATTCCTTTAATAAGCAAAATTACAAAAATACTTTACAGTAAAACATAGTTTGTCACGTCCTGCTGGACCAGGGCTGTTGCTTAAATTCACAGAGCCTGGGAATGTGAGAAGAGTACCCCAGTGTTTACTGGAAAATGAACTCTATGTCAAGGCTGAGAATTTAAATTCCTTGGTGAATTTATTCCTGGGTTTTGCTCTGTGGCGGTCTGCGAGAGGAGGCATGGGAGGCTGAGCCTCCTCTAAAAAATATTCCAGATGAACAAAAGAGACTAACAGTGTTTTTTCTTTTTCTTTTATGAGCTGTAGCCTAGGGAATTTGGAATCACTGCATGAAGGCTACAGCAACCTGATGGTCTAAAGTCTCCTTCTGTGTAAATCGACCAATCAAGCTGTATATGCAAATAATCCAACATCATATGTTGCTGTCAAATTCCTAGATGATGAAGGCAAAAGGGAGAAGAAATATTGTGTATGACCAATAATAATGAAAAACATTTATCAGAGATTTCTCTCAAAGCCTGTAGATTACACTGTTTGATTTGTTCAATGCATGTCCTATTTTGACAAGTGTTGAGGGGGTGTTTGGAAAGATTATATTGTATTTTCAATGATGATAATTTTTAAAACCTTGTACTACTTACAATACAATAATACAAGTGATCTGGGCTGTGTATATATATATATCAGATTTAATAAGAGATTATAAGAGAAGTTTTTTTTATTTTTATTTTTTTTTATATAATTAGCATCATTACTTCTAGCAGTATATAATCATATAAAGAAACATGTACTTTTCTACAGAAATTCATTGGTTTTATTAAACCGGACATAGTATATTACACGTCATAACAGGGTGGAAGTTTTTTCACTAATAAGTAAAATTATAAACTTTGCAAGAAACTTAGCAAACATTTCTTTCACTCACAAGAAAGTTATGTTAAGTATCGAACAGTTATACAGTAAAGAAACAGATGAAGCAACCATATATCTGTAGGATAAATCTGAGTCTGGAGATCTTTAGGCAATGGAGCTACAGATATTCCTGCAAATACTGGTCCACATATTCCTTGAGATCAGCAGTGTAGGGATCAAGTTGAGCCTGCAGCTCCTTCACGCTCTGCTCCAGGCTCCCTCTCAGTTCTTCCCTTATCTGAATCAGTGTGGTCTGCAGGGTTTCAGAATCGAGGGACTCTGCATATGGAGCCATGGCTGCTCTGAGGTCCTCCACTCTCTGCTGAATTTGGCTCTTGATATTCTCAGCATAGGGCTCCAGTTGGTTCCTCACTGCGATCAGGCCCTGTTCCAGATGCTCCCTCAACACTTCAGCCTCTTTCGTGATTTTGCTCATCAGGTCTTCAGATAGAGGATTCATCTTGTCCTTGAGGGTGATGGCATATTGATTGGCTGTGTTGTTGTTCTGTGATAGTGTAGCACTTTGAGGTGGAGAGGAAAAGTGTAATTGATGCCTGGCAAATGTAAATATTGTTATAAAAATCTTGCTGGTAAATTTTCTGGACTCACTTGATATCCTCCTCAACCTTGGACATAGTGTTATCATGGATAGTTTCATCAGTGGTGTTAAATATGTTGGCTTGGCAACCTGTTACAAAAATTGACCATTATAGATTATTTAAATAAGATAGATGTGGTATTATAGTGTCCTTTAGACAAATCATTCTTAAAAGTCAATATGATGTATAAGGCTTTATCCATGAGAAATAGAAAGGTGCGTTTAAGATAACACAAACATCTCATATTTTGAAAAACATTTAGATTTATTTCTAATAGTTATATTTCTAACCTGTAAGAACAGCTAGTGCAAGCACCAGAAGAACCCTCATGGTTTCCATTTTTAGCCTGTAAAGTAATTACACACATCTTGTTCTTTAATACAAATTAGCATTTTAAAAAAGACTGTATTTTAAATTAAGTGAATCTTACCCGTGTCAGTCTGTTTTTAATTTACGCTATCCAGTCTGAAGAACAAGTAAAATAGCTGTTTCATATCTGTGTTTATATATTGTGGGGAATGTAATGGAACAAAATTAAGTGGGTAGTTCCCTGTCGTCAGAATAACACATCAAAATGTCAGAAGTGTATCTTACATCACCATTAACCTTCAAATTCTATGTAAACAATGATAACGGTTGAGCTTCAAACTCAGATGTATAAAATCTTGAAAAAACTGATTTATTTAAAAATCAGACTTCACAGTCAGATTGATGAAATTTTAAATAGGTGTTCACGCTCAAAAAAACTTTTTGTGTCGGCACTTTTACTCAATCCTCCCATGTTCATATTCCTCAAAAAATTATGAAACCAAGGAAACTTAAATTAACTAAGTTGATTAAACTTAAAAATGTGTCTTGTCAAGATGAATATAAAGTTTTTTTTTAACTTGTTAGTGTTTGTGGTTTTGATATGTTGAGATTTAAAAGAATTTCTGGTATGTTGTAGTTTTGGGGGTTACCATCATAGTGAAGAGTGGAGCTTGAGTTTAGGATGAAAACCAATTCATTAGAAGTATTATATTTATTGCTTTCTAACATTTCAAATTCAGTCTCAGGCTATTAGCATTGTTTTAGTATAATGATGCTGACACATAAGTTAATAAAATTCAGTTTTCTTTAAAATATTCATCACAGTTGGCTACACAATTCTTAAAGTCTCATAAAAAAAAATAAACATGAATAGAAAATTAATATATAATTAATAATTTGTTTTAACATTATTGAGTAAAAATGCCTACTTAAAGGGATAGTTCACCCAAAAATGAAAATTCTCTTATCATTTACTCACCCTTATACCATCCCTGATGTGTATGACTTTCTTTCTTTGGCAGAACACAAATTAAGATTTTTAGAAGAATATCTCAGCTCTGTAGTAGCTAAGAAATTCTTCTAAAAATCTTCATTTGAGTTCTGCAGATGAAAGAAAGTCATTCCTCAGCAAATTTCGACAGTCAGTGAGATCATCTCATTCGGTTCTTTTTGAGTCAAACAGTTCGACGTACTGAGTGGGTAGCCAGTTCAAAAGTACTGTAAGAGTTTTTTATTTTATTTTATCAAGTGTTGTTGGGTATACTTGATTCAGTTAGTTCCATCTACTTTAAGTATTTAATATTACCTGGTAATTTTAATAAAAAAAAATAAAAAAATAAAAATAATTTCAAACATGTGAAACCACTGTCCATGATTGAATCAAGCTCAGCCAAATATAATTTTATTATTATTATTTTTTTTTTTTTTTGTGTGCATTCATGAAAGAATAATGTGAGGTTTAGAGATACTGTAGGTGGAAGACCCATACAGCCTCTCCAAGTTATGAAGTTATTATATATTAAGCCTGCTGTGTTCATTTTATTGCAAGAATGGGATTATGTTGCCATAGATGTTTCACCATATAAAATGTGGAAATTTGTTCATAGAAGCAATTTGTGTGTGTGTGTGTGTATGTGTCTTTGTGTGTGTGTGTGTGTGTGCGTGCGTTTGTTTCAGTTATAGTAAGATAATTTGGTAACACTTTACAATAAGGTTCCATTTGTTAACATTAGTAAACATCATTACATGAAATGACAATGAACAATAATTATTAAGCATATTAGTAATCTTAGTTAAGGTTAATTTCAACATATACTAATACATTTTTTTAATTAAAAGTTGTAAATGTTAACATTAGTTAATGCACCATGAACTAGCATGAACTAACAATGAACATTTGTATATTTATTAACTAACATTAACAAAGATTAATAAAATTTGTAACAAATATTGTGTGTTTATGATACCTAATGGATTAACTATTGTTTATGAATGGAACCTTATTGTAAAGTGTTACCGAAAATGTTTAACTTTGCTTTGTTCATTTAATTCTTACGTTTATGTGTTAGTATTATGTATATTTCTTTTGTCATCCATTGATCTTTTCACCAAATAACTGACTCATTGGGTTATGTCTAAAACTTCACTCGATGGATTAACCTTTAAGATTCTTGATGACCTCCACAGCCATGGTGGAGGGAAGATTATGGGCTGTTTTTCTCTTCAAGCTTTTCTGTTCCAGATAGTGTACAGACACTTTGTCCCAAGATGTGCAGATCTGCACGTCAGTTAGGACAACAAGGCCCATTAGTTATTGTGTGCACCTGCATCACCACTGATAATGAAGTAGAGATATTAACAAACTATATGGTCTGTTGTATAATGAGCACAACAGAAATAAACCAGAAGAGGTCCACCTTTGAAAAATTCTTGAACTTATCTAACATTTATCTAGTGAAAAGACAATAGGAATTAATTTTGCATATGCCTATAATTGTAAGTATGCTCATTCTTATGAGTTCACTTATCCAACTCACTGGATAAGTTGTCATGGTAATAGTAGTAGTAGTAGTTGTAGTAGTAGTATGTTACTGTGTCGAGTTCCACATTTGAATCTTTTAAACCAGGCAGAAACATCCCACTATAAAGCACAGCTTTTAGTCAATGTATTGTAATGCTTTTACACACAAGTCTTGCAATATCATTTTGCTTAGTGTAGTTTTTATTGTAATATTATTTTAAAAGCACTTCTCATGGGAAGCGTTTATTAAGAGAATGTGTGACTGTCACAGTATGTATTTATTTATTTATTTAGTACGTCATAAGATTCCTATTTTGTCTGGAGATTCTATAAAAATTTATATTATTTGGCCCTTGTGCATTTTTAAAGGGCTAATCAATTAGATCGTAAGAAGATTGCACTTTTTTTTTAAATCAAATAGTATCTTAAATGTAACATCTCAAATGGACTAATCTATAGATATTCATGGTTTAACTAAACTGGACATAACATATCTTCACACCACAACAGAAACAGAGTTAATAAATGGCAGGTGTTTTATTGTTGCATAAATAAAGAAAATGCTAAACTTGGAAGAAACAAACATTATTTTCAGTCACGAAAAACAAAGTTGCCAAATTTAAATAAATACACAACCGTTATAAAGACTAAGAGCAAAATCTCTAATGAGATTTTAGTAAAAAGTTTCACTCTTTTTCTCTTACAATAGTGTTAGGTCTGTGTTCTGTAAGATATAAGACAGGCCAAAAATAGCTTGTTGCCTAGACGTCGTTGATTTATGGCATGGTATTGGAGAAATGTTCAATATGTCAGATTTTGGAGTCACAATGCTCATGCAAGGAAAAACTTTTCTGTTAGTGACAAAAGAGGTCTTTGAAGAATTTAGTTGGTCTTGGTAAAGGACTCATAGAGGGAGGTGAGCTGGTCCTTCAGGTTCTGGGCATAGGGGTCCAGCTTTTCCTTCAGGTCTTCAGCATAGGGTGTAAGACTCTGCTGGACAAAC
This sequence comes from Myxocyprinus asiaticus, assembly GCF_019703515.2. Classification (NCBI taxonomy): domain Eukaryota; kingdom Metazoa; phylum Chordata; class Actinopteri; order Cypriniformes; family Catostomidae; genus Myxocyprinus; species Myxocyprinus asiaticus. Next base: position 25,277,444 of record NC_059358.1, on the reverse strand, counting down.
TGGGCTCTCTCAGCAATCTTGGCCTGGAGATCCTCAGTCAGGGGGGCTACGGTCTTCTGGAACTCCTGCAGGTGCTGGTCCACCTTCTCTTTGATTTCAGCAGTGTAGGGCTCCAGTTGAGCCTGCAGCTCCTTCACGCTCTGCTCCAGGCTCCCTCTCAGCTCCTCACTTCTCTGGAGCAGAGTGGCCTTCAGGGTCTCAGAATCGAGGGACTCTGCATATGGAGCCATGGCTGCTCTGAGGTCCTCCACTCTCTGCTGAATTTGGTTCTTGAGATTCTCAGCATAGGGCTCCAGTTTGTCTCTCACTGTGGTCAGGTCCTGCTCCAGACGTTCCCTCAACACTTCAGTCTCCTTAGTGATTTTGATCATCAGCTCTTCAGCCAGAGGATTCATCTGGTTTTTGAGTGTAATGGCATATTCGCTGGCTTTATCAGCACTTTCTGTCAGTCTCGCACTATGAAATAGAAAGGAGAAATATATTTGTTCATTCAACTTAAAATTTTAGCATTTTGAATACTGTGTGTAACTTTTCACAATACTCACTTGACTTCCTGACCCAGTTGAGACTCTCTGATCATTTGCAGTGTGTCCTCTGCGGTACGTGTTGCCTTGGCAACATAGCTCCAGAATGCATCAGTCAACTGCTCGAGTTGTGGCTTGGGCTGATCAGCATAGAACAAGTTGGCTTGGCAACCTAGTCAAAACACATTTAAAATAATTATGATTCAGTTCAATGTGTAAGTCCATCAGACAGTTTTCCAATTCAAACAACAAAAGATTACAGTATGTGTATAATATTTATATTTTCCCAGTATAACTGCATAACCCTAAATGTCACCATAATGGTATTAACAGTGTTATCAATCCTTTTTTTCCTCACATCTTTGAGCTCATTAATGTTGTGTTCTTTTTGTAAAGTAATTAAATTCAACAAGAAAAAATAAATTCAACACCAAACTTTAATGCAGGCCTTGACATCGATCTTATAATTAAAATGCTGTTCATCAATTGATGTGGACTTTTGCCATCATGACCAAACAGAGACAATAGAAAAGAGCATGATTTACCTGTGAATGCAACAAAGGCAAGCACCAGATACAATTTCATTTTCACTGTTGTTTGCTAAAAAGAAGAAGAAGAAGAAAAAAAAAAGACATAGAAATGATTTACACATTTTCCCATTTGACTTAATCATTTTTTAAATTGCTTTTCAAGCTTAACTTACCTTCAAGTCCCTTTGCCTTTTCTCGGGAGTTCTTAGTCCAATAAGCTTCAGTTAGCCCCAATAGTCTAAGGCTGTATCTATATTTGTGTGGAGTTAAATAGTCCAGAGAAAAAAGCAAAGTCCAGCACTCATTGCCATGTTGTCAGTGCCGCTCCCCCCACTGTCACTTCAGCCTGCTGTCACATGATGTTGTGCTTTGAACCTAGTGATACTAAGTTTCCTAACTGAACCCTAGAAACAGATCCACCATAAAGATCATGTTTTTTTAAATCTTTCTGTAGACACAGAGTCATAGTGTATTCAATGAATAATGAGAGCTCTCAAAATTTTTTTATTTTTTAATTCACAGTTGACAGCATTTTTCATAATAACTCATTTATCCCCAGTTGATTAACCTCAGTTCCATCTTTGTCTGAGTTACATTCAACAGGGCTTTTTATAATGAGTAAGGGGATGTGAAATTACTGCACAGTTTTTTTATTTATTTATTTTTTTTTTATAGATAAAATGTGTAACCTTTACCTTTTACCATTTACCTTTTAGATTTTTAGATTTTTAATCAAGCACTGTAAAGATGATATGACCTTTGTGCCAGCACAGAATATAGATTGGTCTGTAAACTTTCACCTAAGGGAGTATGATGGCAGTTCTCTAGTTCATGTGGCCACATTGCCTTTCCTTTATTCTATCTTAAGACATGTAAAACATTTTATGTTTCAATATATTTGCCAGACAGATACTTTTTACTATAGAACAAAAAGAAAGAGCATGTTTTGTCATAATTCGATCAGCAGAAAATATATGACACAAAACACATGTCCTTAAGAGTGCAGTAAACACAGGGAAATTAAAGGAAAATAGTAAATACAGAAACATTCATTTGTTAAAAAAAGGTCAAATATGGGTTGGGGTTACATATGCTATTCTTCTGATTCAGAGGTAGACAAGTGACATGAGTGTTATTGTGAACAGATGCAAGCTAGCTCAGCTATAGGACAAAAGTGCTTCTGCATACTTGATTTAGTTGCCAACATTTTAACATTTAGATTTTAAAACAGAATGCATACTTGATGCAATTACACCATTAATGTAAAGTTCATTCTTTAAATGGTCATTCTTTCATTTTCCTTTCATTATGCATGTAGCACATAAAGTAACCTATAGAGTTTACTCTAAGTAGCTCATTCCACATTAGTATGTGCTTTCTGCTACTGTAACAGAGTCATCACCTCCCCATGAAACACACCTCACTCGTCATCTAGCCAGCGTGGAGGGGCAGAGTTCACCACGACTAGATATCTAATTTCCTAAAACACCACGAAATGCACATAAAAAAACAAATAGCCTTGCGCATTCACAGCTCAGAGAAAAACATGCATTGAAGATTATTTGCACTCTGTTCTTCAGAACATCCAATTTTGTACTGTTATTCATAAACATATCAGTGTAAGGCTGGCACCAGAATGTCTACAACCAAAAGGCGCCATTTCCGGTAAAAGTCAAAGAGCTCTGCGAGAATCAACGTCATAGAACTCTCTCACAAAAGCTGAAATCTACACCTGAATATCACCACAGTGTGAAAAATTGCAAATTACCTTGCTGCCCCCCCTTCTCTCTCCCCCTTCTCCCCTTCATCAGCTCTGGACCAACACAAAAGACACAAGATGAAAACCATGAAAACAAAGAATGCAACTGTATGTGTTTGATATCATTTAAGAGGTCTCTGTGCGACTGGTATAGTGGTCTCTTTCCCATGTTGATAAAACTAATGGTAACAAAGTTATAAGGTCTTTGCAAAATACTGCATAATTCTGGAGGTGGCTCCCCCTCCTTGACCTACAATTGAAATTATCTCCTGTATGCTAACAAGGTTAAACCCCAGGAAGTCAAGAACCCATTCACCCCCAAATCCTCATTGTTCAAAGGATAATACCATTTGGTACACAATGTTTATTCTGTCTAGATATTTAAGGAAAGTTGGCATGAAGTTCTGGGAATCTGTATGCAGATCTCCCATGCTGTACCGCTGCATGTAGTTTTGTCAGGTATGTTTCTTTGACTTGTCTTTTATTTTTAGTAATGCTTGTTTATTCTGATCATGTGAAATTGGCTTTGATTTGAATTTCTGCAACAATGTTTTATATCCTACCTGACAAATAAATTGTTATTATTTGATTTATTCTGAATTCCTCTGAAATCATTACTGGAGCTTTAATATAGGAGGAAGCCATTTAAAGACTCTCAGTTTGAATTTAAACCACTCAGGACAACCAGGTAGGACAACCACCTAGGACAGCCAGGTAGGATTTGAATTTCAATAGACCAGGGTAGACCATACTGGAGCTTTAATATAGGAGAAACCACTCAGGACAACCGGGTAGGAGAAAGCCATTTAAAGACTCTCAGTCACTGCTCACCGCCCATCTTAGCAAGTTGTATGTAGGTGACTAAGCAGCAATATCGTCTGGTTATGAGAAAAGCCAAACCAGACGATATTAGTTAACCCTACAACCGCTGACTAAGAATGGAACTGGCTATCCATTTTCGGGAGGTTTACGTAATTTAATAACAGCCGGCGTAAGTCTCCAAAGATCAAAAGGACAATGAATAGAAGAGGATTTAGAGAAATCAATAACCTAAAAATGTTAAATTAAAAGAATGATCAGAATTTAATTAGAGCTTAAATATAAATTAGAGGTCAACTTAAAATTGGAGTCAGATTAATATAAAATTGGAGTCAGATAAAATGAATAACGGAATTAAATGTGTGAATTAACAATAATTGATTTACTTCAGCGCTCAGAAAAGACAGAACAACGCAAAGACCTTCAAGGGCAATTTATTGAAGTTCCACTCCGGAACGGATATGAAAATTATTTATCCAGATTCCCTTTTCCTTTTTTACATCAGTGTTGTTCATGTAAACCTATTTTCCATGTAGGCCTATGTTTGTTTGTCTTTGGGGTTTGTACTTACTGTATCAAGCCAATTAGGACTAAACAAAAAACAGGCACATGAAAAACACTCTATGACCGACAAATGCATTTATGTTTGGAACTTCGGTTAATAGAACACAAAGTTGAAAGGAATTTGAACACACTGATATGTAATGAATAAATGTATATTTGAATTTAAAGACATTTATAGCTATATCTCCCAACAGTACATGATACATAAAATATGTTTAGTCTTTTTTTAGGTATTTCCCAGTTCTCTGTGCTTAGACATTCTCCAAATCCCCACATGCTCAAAATACTTATTGGGACATATTGTGGGTAAGATCAAAAATTATGTCTAAGCACAATTCATTTGTCCATGGAGTGTTCACATTTCCAATTATGGCCAGTGAGGCTTATGGTTATGAAAGGATTAGTAAAAAATGGTGATATAAAATACACTCCTTTGCATTTTTATTTGTTCATTTATGTCATTTATCTCTCATAATGGCACTACGTCATGAGCCCAAAGTCGTATTCATGATATACTGATTCACAACCTAGAGAGCTAGGGCGGGAAATGAGATGCACCATAAAAGAGAGTCATCAAGTCGAACACTTTGTGCATCGATTGGTCTGCGTGGTGTGGAACAACCCCACTCTGCATCTGAAGTCAGGGTACTATTAAAGAATGTACTGCATTTGTTGAAGGATGCACTTCTCGGCTGGTACGTTCTTTATATACAGTATAGGTGAGATATACTTCATGCAGGAATGTGAGCATTGTCCTGTGACCTGCGTATATGATGTAATAATAGCAACTTTGAAAATAATCTACTCTGGTTTTGTTAAACAAGCCCCATTTAAGCACAAAAGATTTGGACATACTAAATTGACATTAGGGCTGCAACTAACGATTATTTTGATAATCGATTAATCTAACGATTATTCGTACGATTATCCGACTATTCGGCGATTATTGCAATGATTAATCATTTGCTCTTAACCGACTATTCAGCTTGTGCAACCACTTAAAATGTTGTATTAAATGTGCTTTCTAAGAATAAAGAGGACAAAATCATCTTTTAAAAATACCTCTAAATGACATTCACTAAATTAAAGGGGAAAAAAATATGTTTTATTAAGTTTAATTCAGTAAAGAAATTCACTGCAAAAAATCCTATTGTAATCAAGTGTTTTTGTCTTGTTTTCCATTCAAAATTGTCTAAAAATCCTTAAAACAAGATACATTTACTTGAGAAGCAACATATAAGATATTTAGACTTCCTTTAAGAGAATGTATCTTAAATATAAGTGTATTTTGTATACGTGTATTTTTTCACATGGTTATACTTCTGCGAGTGCAGTAAAGACAAAATATACTTATATTCATGATCTATTCTCTAAAAGCAATTCTAAATATCTTATATGCTGCTTCTCAAGTGAATGCATCTTTTTTTAAAGGATTTCTAGATATTTTAAAATATTTGTATTTTTAATATTATATATTCAACATTCTCAGATAACAATTTTTTTGTCTGCAGTATAGCTGCTAAAGAAAATCTATGCTGTTTTAAGGAGTTTTAGATATTTATATTGGAACACAAGCCAAACAAAAACAAATCAAAAACTTATTTTGGGGCGAAGACTACCCTCTCTCACATTTCTATTCACTTCAATCCATCTTTAACTCTCAAAAAAACAAAAACAACTCTCTCTTTTTAATAAAGCTGCGTATTGCCAATTTTCTTCACGATAAGAAATGCGCAGTTTCATATATTATGCTTCAATAAATCGCAAGCCATCACATTATAATCTAGCTGCATTAAGCATGCGCACTCCAGGGACGAGTGTCTCCACGACAGAGTGCATCTGCCGGGTGCAGTTTCAATCTCTCCCCCTTAGATCGGGACATTCATGCAACTCATAGAAGAGGCACTGACAGCACAGAGAAATGCCAGTTTAGGAGTTTGTAGTTATTTACATAATCTGGTTACATATTATTTGAACTTTAATAAAGCTATAATGCATTAAATATAACTGCATTTAAGATGTAACTCCGGGATGTTTCCTTTAAAGATGCTTGACACGCAAGTTTTGCTTCAGCGGAATGGCAGCTCCAGCTCCACTTAGGCTATTCCACAACGAGAGTGCTTTTGCATTTACTTATTTTGTATTTTTGCGTTATAATTCCCTCATACTTTGTGATCTACATCACTTGAAGCTGTTTGGAAAGTTTAGAGTGCATCTGGTCTGTGAGCTGTGTAATTCTTCCTCTTGTCAGTCAGGCGCGAACTGCAGTGCTGCTCTCACGCATCATCATTAGAGTTTAATGTGATCTCATGTTACGTTAAATTATATCAAATGAATATTGGGCAACGAAAATTGTACTTGTCCATGCATTTGTTAAAAGTAGGATTATATATTGCAATGATCTTTTTCTTGTAAACTCCCCCAAAAAACAATTGGGCCTATTTCATAAATCTGCTTCAACTAGCTCAGAGCAAAACAGCATGTAGCCTACTCTTTCTTACCAAAAACAAAGAAGACAGCATACTATATCACTCGTGTTTTATAAGAACATCACTGGTTACCTGTATCTAGGATTTTAATTTTATTTTGCTTGCAAAACCTTAGTCACTGTCTGATTTTGTTTGCTCCTTTATGTGATCTTAGATCTGCAATTACTGCATTCTACAAAATCAATAGGCAAAACAGAGGAATGTGGAGAGGCAACATACTGTTATTGTGGTCACAAAATGTTCAAACAAACAAACTCACAAGGTTTTATAAATCTAGTTCTGGTCACATTTTCAAAGGCATTTAAGATGCTACTTTTGCCATTTCAAATAAGCTTTCAAATAAGTATATAAATTAAAATATTCTCTTATTATCATAATTATTATTCATGTGCATGTTCTACTGTGATGTAACATGACTGTAAATTAGCAGTGGAATCATTATTTTTAAACTGGACCTACACTTCTCTAAATAACTGCATGTCACTCATATTAAATCAGCTCTATGATGATTAAAAAATGTAAACCTTTAAACATTTAAATCCTAGACAAGGTGTGATCTCTGAGGACGGTTGGAACAGCAGTGTGTTTATGCCAGGCTAACTGGTGGAAATCAGTATTAGGAAATACAGTATTATACTATTTTGTTTTATATATATATATATATATATATATATATATATATATATAAAATCAAGCCTGATCTACCCCTTAAACTTAAGTGTTACCTAATACATTCAGGTTGATTCAGTGATGTTAAAAAATGGGCCTTTGACAATGCCTAAAGGTAATCTAAAACTAGTTATCTATGTAGGTTAACTATGACCTGTACACTTAGTCAGAGTTCACACCTGCTTCATATCCAGTCATAAAGTTTAGATGTGGTGAAGGGTGCTGCCAAGCACTATGTACTTGGGTTTTTCACTGAATACTCAGCTCACTGTTCTACAATGTATAAATATGATACCGCTTGATGGACAGGTCCAATAGAATAAGGAACTGAGAAGAAGCTGCAGGCTCAACTGCTGTGATGAACTCAAAGGGAAAGAAGCCAGGAGTGGGCATTGTGTGCATCCTTTATGTGCTCCTACTGTCGTTCTGTACACCACAAATGCCATCTAGTGGAAGCTCACTATCACTACCAGAAAATGATAATGTTTACTGTACACTATGAATTTAAAACAAATAAAATTACATTAATAAAACTTAAAATAATATGTTTTATTAATTTACTTTGGTTAAAGATTACACAATTACATTTGTTATGAAATGTGTACATTTTAAAAATGGTCAAAAAAATATATTTTATGGCTAGGCTTTAGGCTACATTTAGGGTTGACTGAGTACAGTTGTAAATTGTTTTACTAAACTGCACACATATTTACTAGAGTAAACATATGTTTGTTTGTTTGTTTTTTTACATGAGATACCTTTATCTGGATTCCATCAAAATAAATGTCAAAAACGTTCATACAGTTGTGCTCAAAAGTTTGCATACCCTTGGAGAATTGGTAATATATGTACCATTTTTAAAGAAAACATGAGTGAGCAGGCAAAACACATTGCTTTTATTTCTTATGGGATTCATATTCAACTGTAGGTTATAACAGAATGGCACAACCATAAAACAAAACATGGCAACAAAGAAAAAAATGAAATGACCCCTGTTCAAAAGTCTGCATACCCTTAGTTCTTAATACTGTGTATTGCCCCCTTTAGCATCAACGACAGCATGCAGTCTTTTGTAATAGGTGTCTATTAGGCCCCAAATTCTTGCAGGTGTTATAGCTGCCCATTCATCTTGGCAAAATGCCTCCAGGTCATGCAAAGTCTTTGGTCGTCTTGCATGAACTGCACGTTTGAGATCTCCCCAGAGTGGCTCAATTATATTAAGCTCAGGAGACTGTGATGGCCACTGCAGAACCTTCACCTTTTTCTGCAAACTGTCTGCCAGTATTTTCTAATAACATGCTGCGTTCATCTTGCCACCAAATTTCACAAGATTCCCTGTGCCTTTAGAGCTCACACACCCCCAAAACATCAGTGAGCCACCACCATGCTTCACGGTGGGGATGGTATTCTTTTCACTATAGGCCTTGTTGACCCTTCTCCAAACATAGCACTTATGGTTGTGACCATTAAGCTCTATTTTGGTCTCATCACTCCAAAATTACAGTGTGCCACAAGCTGTGAGGCGTGTCTATGTGTTGTCGGGCATATTGTAACTGGGCTTTTTTGTGGCATTGGCTTCTTTCTGGCAACTCGACCATGCAGCTCATTTTTGTTCAAGTATCATCGTATTGTGCTCCTTGAAACAACCACACCGTCTTTTTCCAGAGCAGCCTGTATTTCTCCTGAGGTTACCTGTGGGTTTTTCTTTGTATCCCGAACAATTCTTCTGGCAGTTGTGGCTGAAATCTTTCTTGGTCTACCTGACCTTGGCTTGGTATCAAGAGATCCCCAAATTTTCCACTTCTTAATAAGTGATTGAACAGTACTGACTGGCATTTTCAAGGCTTTGGATATCTTTTTATATCCTTTTCCATCTTTATAAAGTTCCATTACCTTGTTACGCAGGTCTTTAAACAGTTCTATTCTGCTCCCCATGGCTCAGTATCTAGCCTGCTCAGTGCATCCACGTGAGAGTTAACAAACTCATTGACTACTTATACACAGGCACTAATTGCAATTTAAAAAGCCACAGGTGTGGGAAATTAACCTTTAATTACCATTTAAACCTGTGTGTGTCACCTTGTGTGTCTGTAACAAGGCCAAACATTCAAGGGTATATAAACTTTTGATCAGGGCCATTTGGGTGATTTCTGTTATCATTATGATATAAAAAGGAGCCAAACAACTATGTGATGATAAATGGCTTCATGTGATCACTTTCTTTAAATAAAAGACAGTTTTTTTGCATGATCAGTCATATTTTCAAAATCAATGCCAAAATGTCACAATTTCTGCCAGGGTATGCAAACTTTTGAGCAGAACTGTACATATATTTCCTATTTTCTATAATTAGTGTGTGAAGACAACTGTTCTGGGTACTGCTGTAATGATAACCAGGGATGGTTTTTAAACATTTGTATTGTGCTAAGTAAGGAATTAGGCCCACAGTGAAAAAAAACTACTACAGACTTTATACTCATATTGTTTTTAAAAATGTCTTATACTTGCATATGTGTCAATTCATTAAAACACATACAACTTACAGTCAAATGGTACACTTGCAATATAATAACTTTAATAAAACTTGCTGATTTTTGTTTGTTCAATAAATAATTGTATTTGTGTGGCCCCACTTCATTGCATTTGTGTAAACATTTAACTATCCTATCAAATCATTTAAGAACATTGAATGTACAGTATAAGAATAAAACAGTGTCACATCTGTCCCGCTTTAACCACATTGCATGTTTACCTGATTTTCATCTTGCACCTTAGTATGTCCCAATATACATTCATTTTAAGTAGACAAATCAACAGTTACACAATGTTAACTTTCATGGTCAGACAGGAATAACAATCTATTCAAAAACTACAAGATTTAACCCCTGTTACAACTGAACTCATTGCCAGTTCAACCTTTTAAATAGATGCATGAAGAAGACACACGAGTCAACAGAACAGTCGTAAACACCCACAGCCAGGCCAAACACACAATGAATGCCACACAAATCCCAGCAGCAGCATGTCGGGAGCTGTCCATGCAGGTTCATAAAAGTACCTGTTCTGCCATTTCCGAGAGTGTCCCACGCACTTCCATCAGAACAAAAACAACCCTCACCTCCTGAATAGCACACAAAGAAGCTAATCTATTGCCAGAAGAGTCCATTCAAGCATATCATCATTATCAGGACACTAGTCAATAGAAAGACATTTGTTTTCCTATATAAAAATCATTGCATAATTGAAGCAACCTTAAACAAACAGAAACAGTTGGTCTGTCTGAAACAGTGAATGAAAAACAGTATTTTATATACTGTATTTCTGGTTCCTATAAATGTACTTAGTAACAGATTTCCCCCCCAATGCATTTATTCATATTCTCGTGTGACTTAAGAAACACATAAGGACACACTAAAAAAAAAAAAAATAATGGCACATTGGGACTGTTGCTACTTACGTATGTCTCAGGCTGTTACATGTTAAAAAGAGAGATAGATAATGCCACAGCTTTAGCAAGATGACGACAGTCTAAAAATTAAATAAGGGCCACCCATATACTGTATTTCAGAAAAACAGAATATTCCCTTTAAAACAAAAGTATGTTTTTCCATAGCCAGGCAATGTAAAATAAACTGCCAAGCTAGCATTAAACACTGGGTCTATAAACTGATTTCCAAAACAGGGTTATTGCATGTCTGGCTTCCAGGAAAGAAAATCCTTTTTTAGATGTATTACTGAGGTCACAGTCTTTTTAAAAAATTCACAAAATACGCATGTTGATCGCCTCCCATTGATGGTCACGAACAATACATCCAATACTACTCTCCAAACATTTTGGACAATAGGGCAAATCCAAAAACAATGAAATACAGTGTCTTTATGCATCCCAAATTTAATACATATAAGATATGCATGTGATTTTTTATATTGATTCTACTTAACATCTAGTAGTGAGTCTGTTATTGCCTCCCTTGTACTCGTTTAAGGTGATTACATGGTCCTGTGAGTCACCTGCAATATACATGAGCCGCACAAAACAACTTTTTGCAAAGAGAAGTGTGGATCAGTAATGTCACATGAGACAGGACAGTGATTAAGATGCAGATGATTGCTTTCTTTGACACAAAGAAGCTGAGAGCCCTTTGACCTGGAATGCCTGACTGGGGTGAAAACAATGACTAATGTAGACAAACCTCCAAGCGACACCATTTAGGAATGAATCACAAACCACTCAAAGCAAGACAAGAGATAACAAAGAACTGGAGTCACTACAGTTCATCCTCACACTGTATAGCACTTACAGTATGTGTGTTTGTGTTGGATAAATCTTTTCTGGGATAAGCTGCATTTCTGTATATCTGCTTATGCCGAGGATGTGGTGTAGCTTCTTGGAAGAATAGATTTTATATTGAAGGGGACCAGTGCAGTTTGGTATACTGGACTTAGCAGTACCATTCCTTTAAATGATGAGTTGGCTGAGGTTACATGCGTTCATCCTTACTGCTCACCTTTCACACATTTATCCAAAAACCACATGGCACAAAAACAACAAGGTCCTTTCACGAGCTTGTAATTAAATCATTACGCTGAATTTATTTGTTATTGTTTGTTTTCAAGAGCAGATAGGTCAGGATTAGACATAGGTTTCTTCAACCACATGCATTTTTACCAAGTTCAGTCATTATTGCATAAAACACAACTGAATTAAATAATGACTCTAGTGAAACCACATTTCAAATTCCCAACGACGAAAATTATTTGAAGAATGTCAAAAAATGTATTCACCACCTCCTAATTGTAAACTCATGAAAAAAAAAATTGTCCAATACTTGGCACAGCTCTTCCCCTTATGAAAGCACTGTTATCAAAAACAGAAAAAGGAATTACAGAGGGGGCTCTGTTCGGACTGCTTTCGTCTAAGTAATCCATTGAGAGGGTAATACAAGAGCATGGGAAGGATTGCAGAAAGAGATCTTTTTCTGAAGTGACCATAACTGTCATAAATCTCTCTTCCTCTTACCTTTTAATGTTTTTCTTTAGTCATTACATGTAGTTGAACAGCTACAGTTTGTCTTTCTCCTTGTCAGTCATAGTTCAGTAACTTTTAGTATTCAAACTCTGCCCTAGCTTAATTTCAGGAAACCGAACCACTGAAAACGGGAAGTATCTATCTTGATGTTAAGCATTAGCATTTGGATTAAAAGAAGACATTATATCATTACGCTGGCCACATTGGCACAATTCATTACAACACTGAATAAGCCTTATTGCTTAAAAGCACTACAGTTTACATTTACAGTTATTCACTTTTTAAGTTCTAAATAAAAGGTTGATTTTCAGGGATGTAGCCTACAATCCCTGATAAACTATGATATTCATCAGAAGTTTCCCTTCACTCTTAACCACATGTTTATTAGAGAAAGCTTTAGACAAGAAAATGGATGAGCTAAAAAGGAGCAACATCAGATGAAAAATATCTACAGAAGACTATATGAATAATAATTATGTTGAAGCGGACTTCTGCGTGATCCTATTGGGCCTCATGCTTACCAAAGTCATGTTTGTTTGCACCATGCAGCTGCAGGGTTGAAACAGACAGGGCTGAACGAGGAAAAAGGGACAAGTTGGGACAAGGCTAAACACCAGTGAATAGATGGAATTAAATTGTGCTTGATAAGGCTCGTCTCATGTTGTCACGGAAAAACATAATTACTCAAAACATGTAGATTTGAGAAAAGATAATAAATCATTCCTGTTCAAATTGTTTGTGATATGTGGTCAGAAAAGAATCACTGAAAGAAATGTAAGGCTGTATTTACTTAGTTAACTGGTAACACTTTACAATCATTTGTTATTAGTTTACATCAGTTACAAATTTAGTTAACATGAAACAACATTTGTTAACATGAAATAATAATGAAGAATGCTTTTACAGCATTTATTAATATTGATTATTGTTAATTTCAATATATAATGGTTCAGTTTTAAAATTAGAAGTTGTATTTGTCAGCATTAGTTCATGCACTATGAACTAACATGAACTAACAATGAACAATCGTCTTTTTATTAACTACCATCAACAAAGATGACTAAATACTGTAAAAATATATAGTTCATTTTTTGTTTATGTTACCTAATACATTAACTAATGTTAAAGAATGGAACCTTATTGCAAAGTGTTACCAAATAACTCGTTGGGGAAACTAAATAATGTCTTATCTTTGTTAGATAAACACTGGGACATTTAGACGTGGAGGACCATTGTGATCAAGTGGGTGTGGAATCAGCAGAAATTCAAGACATTACTTCAAATCATAACTGAACTTACTGAAAACATCATACACAGCGAACACACTATGAAGAGTTTATAAAGTCAAGTTCAAAATGTAAGCATATAGTACATTCTCAATGTTTATCAAAGTCATGACTCAAGATTTGCCAAATTATATTGCTTTTACTTGTACTTCTATATTATAATATAGGCCTAAAAATTTAAACATAAAACATTATTTTATTAATTGATTCTTATAGGCTATAACTGATAATTGAACACATGGTCACCAGGTCTCCATAAAGATGCTATCAAGGTCATCCATATTGATGAGCCATTGCTGTAAAATGAACAAAGGGCTTAAATTGTTGAGTAGCCTAATGTCGGCGCTTGCATCAAAGTTCGTATCACCTGCAGGCTATGTAGGCTACAACTGCTAGATTGTCTCTTTAATCATGATGACTTTGTCTTATGTGAACGTGTAGCCTACTATTGTTCGACTTCTTAAATGCCCTGTTTGAAAAGAAAGCATCGATTTGACCGATTAGGATAACATACGTTTTTCAAAATACAAATAATTTTTTTATAATGTGTAATAAAGTTCTTGAATCGTTATAAATTATACAAGGCATGCAACATTTTCTAGATTTCATCTCTTCAGATTTAAACTAGCAAGAGAGCCAGAACCTACATCAACAATTCTTTTGCACGATGTGAGGGGTGATATGCCCTCAAAGGCTTTTTAAAAGAATTTATGAAAATTGCGCAATGTATCTCCAACTGGTGCAAAAAGATGCGGACTTCGCACACATGCTGCAGTGACGCGTGGGATGATGCCTGAGTTCAGAACAAAGGCGAAATCACGTGGCAGCGATAGTGACTGCAGCGGGCGCGTCCCGGGACTATATAAAAGAGCTGGCATCCCTTCTCTATCTACACGGAGAAATTCAGGCTTCTCAGGTGAGTAGAACTCGCTCTAATCTGTTGAGGTAACTTGTTACTGTTAATCTTTATTTTTCTATGTGCAAGAATCTGCCATTTGTTTGTAAAAAAAAAAAAAAAAAAAAAAAAAAAACTTGTAAATCGTCTAAGGTCTTCGAATATTTAAACGCTTAAATTAGATTTTATAGGCTAGAAGATAGTTAATCAAGATTTCCAGATGTCAGTTTGTGTATATTTACTGATGTTAATTTTTTTAGGAACAGTGTCAGGACTGAAATGTTTGATGTTAGAATTATTAAAGTATGTGAAGAAACTTTACATTGTTAATATTAAAAGACTTTCACTGTGGTTTAGAGTCTCAGTTGAATGATAAATTAAGTTTTGGTCAATACAGAAATACAGAGATACAAATCTACACACACACACACACACACACACACACACACACACACACACATATATATATATATATTCTCTGCCTTTTTTAAGGTGTAAAGATTTTTCCTCTTTTACATTTTCTTTAGGTGTACTTGTATTTCCATCAAAATGCGGGCTCTGGCAGTGATCCTTGCTCTGGCAGTAATTACTGGTATGAAATAAAGCACTGCACAATCAGACATTGTTTTTACATCTGTATTGACATACAAATAGTAATGCACAATGATTGAATATTTCTGTTTGTAGTGCATCTTTACCAGCATCACATCACTTAATTAACTGCAAAGTGTAGTTCTCATTTGTCACATATTGTACTCATTTGTAGATAATTTAGTATGAAAACAAAGTTCACGGTCTCATTTGCACCCCTTTGCAGGCTGCCATGCTCGTGTCCTGTTTCAGGATGATGCCACCCAGCCCAGATGGGAGGAGATGGTGGACAACTTCTGGCAGTATGTGGCGGAACTCAACTCACACGCTGATGGTGTGGTGCAGAACATCAAGAGCTCCCAGCTTAGCAGAGAGCTCGAGTAAGTCAACATTGTTCAGAAACCCTGTCTACTAAAAAACACCACCATTTAGGACAGTTAGTAAAGAGTTCTGCAAAAAACAATAGTTACTAAAACAGCACACATTCATCTTCTCACATTTTCCTAAACATGGCCCTGTACAATGCATTGATTTCACAGCACCCTGATTAGTGACACCATGGCTGAGCTGAGCTCCTACAGTGACAATCTTCAAACCCAGTTAGCTCCATATGCCTCTGATGCTACTGGTCAGCTGAGCAAGGATCTCCAGCTCTTGGCTAGCAAACTGGAGACTGACATGACCAATGCCAAGGAGCGCTCCACTCAGTACCTGCAAGAGCTGAAAACCATGATGGAGCAGAACGCTGATGATGTGAAGAACCGTGTAAACACCTACACTCGCAAACTGAAGAAGCGCTTGAATAAGGACACAGAGGAGATCCGCAAGTAAGTCTGAATGTTTTTTTAGGTGCTTCAATGTTTTAAGTGTTTGAAATTCCAACAGGTATAGTTTAGCACTCTCTGGATAATTTTTGACTATATCAGTTAATCTTCTTTTTCATTTCTTGCAGCACCGTGGCTACCTACTTGGAAGAGCTGCAGTCTCGTGCTTCCCAGAATGCTGATGCCGTGAAGGATCGCCTTGAGCCCTACCTGAGCCAGGTCCAAGAGGGCGCCAACCAAAAATTGGGTACCATTAATGATTTGGTGAAGACCCAGGCCCAGGAGTTAAGCGAGCAGCTGGAAGTTCAGGCTGGAGCACTGAAAGAGAAGCTGGAGCAGACCGCTGAGTCCCTACGTACCTCACTGGAGGGACGCATGGAGGAGCTGACAAGCCTCCTCAACCCATACTCTGAGAAGATCCGTGAGCAGCTGCAGGTCGTCATGGACAAGATCAAAGAGGCCACAGCAGCTCTTCCCAGTCAAGCTTAGGAACTCTGTACACTGTACAGTTAGAACAATCTTCTGTTAACACCAAACATAAAAAAGTAGCAAAGATAGAATGGAAGATCTCGTTACTGAAATGTGATTTTTTCATTTAATGGGAGGTTGATGAGTGTTAAGAGCTGGACCTGAATTGGCTAGTGCTGTCCATTATTGGACAAAATAATAACTGTGTACTCACCATGTTTATTTTCTCAGTATTAACCTACTGTCTGAGGATATCCTTTTAATAAATGTCTTGGAAGTTATTAAAGAGGTAATTTTTCCTAGTTAGTAGGGTCAACCTGACATTATTCAAAATAACAGTAAAGCATAAAAAAAGTGCCTTTAACTGCTGAACTATCAAAATCTATAAAGAGATGAGCTTTGTTAGCCACAACTCAAATAAATGCTTGTTTACTTTTGTGTGTGAACTGTTTGAATGTGTTTGCAATAAATCTGTGTCCAACTACACAACTAATTTCTCATTTGATTCTTCAGTATTGTAAAGTTTCTTTAGTTCTTCACAGTTTTTAAGGCCTTTTTATTTTTGGGTAACACTTTACAATAAGGTTCCATTTGTTAACATTAGTTAACAACATTAGTTAAGATGAACTAATGAACATCACTTTTACAGCATTTAAATTCTAATAAAATAAAAAAGTTGTATTGTTTACATTAGTCAATACACTATGAACTAACAATGAACCATTGTATTTTTATTAACTATCACTAACAAAGATTAATAAATGCTGTAAAAAATATATTGTTAACTGTTTGTTTATACCTAATGCATTGACTTATGTTAACAAATGAAACCTAACTGTAAAGTGTTAACCCCTTTTTTTTTTACTTTTTTTTTTTTTTAAGTACAAATATTCAATGTAACCTCTCAAATCATATGAGGTTAAGCTACATGCATTACAGATATAAACAAAAATCTGCATTTTGTTTAAAATAGCTTTAGATGGATCATCGCATGTCACACTGCAGGACATGTCAACTTCGCAAATAGTTAACTACCAATATTAGGGGTATATACAACAATCCAATATAATAATTCCCAGACGAAAGAAACAGAAACCTATTCGAGTAAAATGGTTTCCCTAATTATATATAAATATACAGTATATTTGTAATATACTGCCCAATAAATAATAATACACATAAACAAGCAGTAAATACACTTCAATAATATTCAAACTGTCTTGCTGCTTATTTCTGTCTATTGGCATGTAATCTGGATTAGCATTTATATAACAGGCAAAGATATCAGTAAGGCTGAAACACGGACTCTGTAACTTTATACAACTATGGATATGGGGTTGTATTAAGAGTCAGGAACTTGTGTGGGTGAATATATTCTAAACATCCTCTCACTCACGCCATTTCTCAATTCATCTACTGTGAATGTCGCACATCTATCTGCCTACTTTTGCATTTACAACAGGACTTATGTAGGCAAGACGGTTCACATCTATTCTTCTTCAGAATAACTTAACCTATTCCTCCATCCAGGAGGATCAGGTTTGTTGAACATTCAAGGCGATGATTGCTGATATAAATTTTATGATATTTTGTATAAATACATTTTGGCTTCTCAGCTATAACCAAAATCAATTAGGTTTAATACCACACTTTGGGTCCCTCCAAGTTATTGAATGGCATGTCTATAGCATCAGTCTGTGTTCACATGGGTAAAATAAATTGAATAACATTTAATAACATTGCAGAGGCAAAGGTAATTTTGTGAAATTAAAATATAAACTGCAACCAAGGAGAATGTGTAAGACTCATTAAGTTATGTGTGTCAAGGATGAGACCAGAGATCCAAGTGTGGAGGCAAAGTAACATACTTGATTATATTTGAAACACAGCAGATCTGGCGAAGCGTGATGGAGACCTGGCACCAACTGCAGTGTGGAGATGGAAAGTGTGTTCGTAGGTTTGTGTGCGTTGTGGTAGTGTGGAGCGCAGATTGTGTGCGTTGTGGTAGTGTGGAGCGCAGATCTGCGAGGAATCCTCTGGAGGATAGTGTGCTTGTAGGTTTGTGTGTGTTGTGGTAGTGTAAAGAGCAGAGCCAATGTAGAGGGGTAACTGATGAGGAATACTCATGTGAAGCGTCAAAGCGAGCGATGCAACCAACAGGAAGGTAACCACAATCTGGCCGTTCCGGCGAAGACTGGCAACCAATACAGAAAACATGTAATGGGACCAACTAGGGCAGAGAGAGAGTGGTGAGTAACTAAACACACAATAACAACAATCTAGCAATGAACATGAAACAGACTGGGGTAAATATAGGCAGAAAACAAACCACAGTCAGGTGCCGCTCATCAGCTGAAAGTTGGCATGATCAGCATTCCCATGGAAACAATCAGGTTTCCCATGGAAATGCTGATTCCACGTGCCAGTGGCACCTGAAACACATGAAGAGAACGTTAACACAATAGAACAAACCGGCCGACTCACCGAGACTGTGACAGTACCCTCCTCCTTTAGGGACACCTCTTGGCGTACCCAGAAGTGTTACCATGATGAAGATGCCCAGCAGAGCCCTTTGTCTGGGCAGCCCAGCCGCGGAAACGCAGCCGAAAAAGGGGAAGGAGAGCCGGTCAGACTAAGACGTTGCACAAATCGACCCCCGCTACCCAGCATTCTACTGGCAAATGTTCAGTCTCTGGACAACAAGCTCTGCGAGCCGAGAGCGCGGTTCCCTTTCCAACGAAAGACGAGGAACTGCTGCATCATCTGCCTTACAGAAACTTGGATGTCTGCGGAGATTCCTGTGGGGTTCTCCATGCACCGAGCGGACAGAGTGAAAGACCTCTCAGGTAAAATCAGAGGTGGTGGTGTATGTTTTATGATCAACAAATCCTGGTGTGATCAGAGGAACATACATTCTATCAAGTCTTTCTGCTCTCCTGATTTGGAAATTCTTATGCTTCTGTGTCGACCATTCTGGCTACTGAGGGAATTCACAGCAGTCATTATCACAGCTGTGTACATCCCCCCACGGCCGACACAGACTGGGCACTCAAGGAACTGTATGAGAGTATAAGCAAGCAGGAAATCACGCACCCTAAGGCCACGTTCATTGTGACTGGGGACTTTAACAAAGCCAACTTCAAGTCAATTGTACCGAAATACTTTCAACACATCAGTTGCAACACACGAGGGGACCGGGATTTGGACCATTTCTACTCTCCCTTCCGGGATGGCTACAAATCCCTCCCCCGCCTACCATTTGGCAAATTGGACCACTCTTCCATTCTGCTTCTGCCCGCTTACAGGCAGAAACTGAAACAAGAAGCACCCGCCCTCAGAACAATTCAGTGCTGGTCGGACCAGTCAGATTCTACGCTACAGGACTGTTTTGATCACGTGGACTGGGAGATGTTCCAGTCCGCCTCTGAAGAAGACATCGAGGTCTACGCAGATACTGTAATGTGTAATGGTGTCAGGAGCACAACCTCTCCCTCAACATCAGTAAGACCAAGGAGCTTGTGGTGGACTGCAGGAGAAAAGACAGAGAACACAGCCCCATCACCATCAATGGAGCACCGGTGGAGAGAGTCAGCAGCTTCAAGTTCTTCTGTGTCCACATCACTGAGGAACTCACATGGTCTGTCCACACTGAGGCCGCTGTGAAGAAGGCTCACCAGCACCTCTTCTTCCTGAGATGGCTGAGGAAGTTTGGAATGAACCACCACATCCTCACATGGTTCTACACCAGCACTGTAGAGAGCATCCTGACTAGCTGCATCACTGCCTGGTACGGCAACAGCACTACCCTCAACTGCAAAGCCCTGCAAAGGATGGCGCGAACTGCCAGATACATCATCAGAGGTGAGCTTCCCTCCCTCCAGGACATCTATACCAGGCAGTGTGTGAAAAAATCTTGGAGGATAAACAGAGACTCCAGCCACCCGAGCCATGGGCTGCTCTAACTGCTACCATCAGGCAGGTAGTATCGCGGCATCAGGACCCGCACCAGCCGACTTCATGACAGCTTCTTCCCCCAAGCAATCAGACTTCTGAACTCTTGATCACTCACGATCCATATATCAGCACCGCACTTTATTAGCCTCAGACTGGACTCACATTTTATACTTCACTTAATAACACACTGGCAACTGACTATCAACCGACAGCTGAATGTCAACACAACACTTCATATTTATTTCCACTGATTACATGGGGGGGGGGGGGGGGTATAGTGTATTTTTATTTTGTATACAGTCTTCTTATTTTGTATATACTGTATATTGTATATTATTAGGTGTGTGTTGTATATTGTGTTGTGTAACAAGATGTGTAAACTGTGTTAAGTGTAAGTCAGATGTTTATTGTAATTGTCATACCACTATGTTGCTTGGAACCACACCCAAGACTTTCACCCACTGTTGCACTTGTGTATATGGTTGAGTGACAATAAAGGGATTGAGGGCGCAGTCCAGAATGTCCCGAACCGGGACCCAGCATCTCTCCTCAGGCCCATAACCCTTCCAGTCCACCAGGTACTGAACCCCTCTGCCCCTGCGTCTGACATCGAGCAACCGCTTGACAGAATAAGCTGGAGCAACCTCCACTAGGCGAGGTGGAGGTGGGACAGGTGTGGAGGGATGTAAATTAGACCGAATGACTGGTTTAATTCTAGAGACTTGAAACACGGGGTGGATGTGACTGAGGATTTAAGATGGGCCACCACTGGGCTAATGAACTTCATGTTGGAAAAAAGTCAGATGAATTTGGGCCCCAGTTTATGAGAGGGAAGTTGGAGTGGAATGTCCTTTGAAGACAACCAGACCTTCTGCCCGCAGATGTAAGCTGGGCTTCTCTGGCTATCCGCCAGGTGCGATGGCACCATTGAATAGGGCAGGGAACAGAGGGGGCTGGTAACCTAGGCAACACTGGAAGAGTGATAGCACCATAGACGATGACGGTGAGGAATTGTGGGCATACTCAACCCAGACTAAAGGAGCCCCAAGAAGATGGATTATGGGAGGCGACGCAACTCAGGGTCTTTTCAAGCTCTTGATTAGCTCACTCCACCTGCCCAGTCATCTGGGGATGGAACCCAGAAGACAGATTCACAATAGCCCTCAGCTGTCGGCAAAATTCTGCCCAAAACCATGACACGAATTGGGGTCCCCTGTCAGAAACCACATAGACCGGGAGGCCATGAACGTGGAAGATGTGATTAATGACTTCAACAGCTGTCTCCCTCGATGAAGGTAATTTGGGGAGGGGGATGAAATGAGCCACCTTCGAGAACCGGTCCACCATGGTCTTGATGACCATGTTGCCATGGGACGGGGGAAGACTGGTGACAAAATCCATGGCTAAGTGGGACCAGGGTCTCGAAGGGACTGACAGCATTTGGAGGAGCCCGGCTGGAGGCTGACAGGAAGTCTTGCTAGATGCACAAATTGGGCAAGTGGACATGAACCGGTGAATGTCCTGCGCTAGTGAAGGCCACCAGAATCGCTGTCTAATGAGCGTCTGGGTACAAGCAGCCCCTGGATGGTAGGCAACGTTGGACGAGTGGCCCCACCAGAGGATGTGTGTCTGGACTGATCGCGGAGCAAATAACAGACCCGTTGGGCACTCGCTGGGCGAGGTGGCATTATGCAACGCAGATCAGACTTTAGCCTTCACATCCCAGGACACCATGCCCACCACCCGAGAGGTGGGTAGAATGGTGTCCGGAGGGGCGGTGAATGTCACGATTTCAAAACACTGTGACAAGGCATCGGACTTAACATTTTTAGAGCCCGGACGATACGGCAGGATGAAATCGAAGCATGTAAAAAATTGTGCCCAACGAGCCTGTCTGAAATTTAGACGCTTTGCTCCACGAATATACTCTAAATTTTTATGGTCAGTCTGGACCACAAAAGGTATCCCTGAACCCTCTAACCAGTGGCGCCACTCATCCAAGGCCAATCTGACAGCCGACAATTTTCTATTACAGATATCGTAATTCCATTCTGCTGGGGTGAGGCAGTGCGAGAGAAAGGCGCACGGATGCATCTTCCTGTCTGATGAAGAGCACTGTGATAGAACAGCTCCGGCACCAACCACTAATGCATCCACCTCCACCACGAACTGAAGTGAAGGGTCAGGAGTGTTAAGAATGGGAGCGGTAGTAAACCTTTCTTTCAATTTAGAAAACGTGGCTTCAGCTGCAGGGACCAGCAAAACTCAGCAGGGGTGGAGGTGAGATCTGTCAGAGGCGCGGCGAGCTGGCTGTAGTTTTGAATAAAACAGCAACAAAAATTGGTAAACCCCAGAAACCTTTGCAAGGATTTGTGGGAATCTGGTTAATCCTTAACCGGATCCATGTGCACTCCTTCTTACGAGACGATGAACCCCAGGAATGTAACCAATTTCGCTTGAAAAGCACACTTCTCCACCTTAACAAACAGCCGGTTCTCTAGCAGTCACTGAGGCACCCGCCTGACGTGCTGGACATGGTCCTTGATATTTTGGGAGAAGATCAGAATATCATCTATGTAAACAAACACAAATCGGTCGACCAAGCACGTCATTCACGCCCCTGGAAGACAGCGGGGGCACTGACCAATCTGAAAGGCATGACCGAATATTCAAAGTGTCCCCCATGGGTGTTAAAATCTGTCTTCTTCTCTTCCCCTTCCCTGATCCGAACAAAGTGATATGCATTTCATAAGTCCAACTTCGTAAAGACGGACACTCCCTGCAAGAGTTCAAAAGCCGAGGACATCAATGGCAAAGGATAACAATTCTTCACCATGATGTCATTCAGCCTCCGATAATCTATACAGGGTCTAAGCGAGCCATCCTTCTTCTCCACGAAGAAGAACTGCGCCCCTGCAGGAGAAGAGGAAGGACCGAAGAGACTGGCTGCTAGAGAATCATTGATGTATTTATTCATAGCCTCCCTCTCGGGAGCAGAGAGCGAATATACCTGACTTCGTGGGGAAGAAGTACAAGGAAGCAGACTGATTGCGCAATCGTACAGGCAATGAGGAGGGATCCGGAATCCACCAAAGCAGAGACAGTATGACTGATTGGTCCGTACTGCAGTAGGGCTGGGAGAAGAGTCCGTAGTATGGGGGTTTTGCTCAGTGGAGTTGCACTCACCAGTAACCCCCTTCCTACTGATGAGCATTGGCTTTTGCTGGGCAGTTTGCAGAGACATGACCAGTGCTAGCACAGTAGAGGCACAGTCCCTTGGTGATATGCTGCTGCTTGTCCTCTGGTAACAGCTGTGTCCTCCTGATCTGCATGGGTTCCACCTTGGACTGCAGTTCCAGTGGCCTGGCAGCAGGAGAGGGGTGGTGGTGATGGTCAGCTGGCTTGGGATGTGGAGAACGACGTCACCGAGACTGTGACAATGTGTAAGTGTATATGTAATTTTGTACAACTTTTCCTTAACACTGAAGAAGGATAAACTGAAGAAGGCACAAACCTTCAAGTCAGCTAAATTGAATTTTAATTAAGGTTAAAAAATATCAGATTAGAAATGTTTTATCAAGAAAAAAAGAATCAATACAGCAAAAACAGCACAGATGTGCCCACCTTTGCCTTGACCAAAACAAATATGTTTCTTTCCACATCTCCACAAACTCAGCTTAAAACATACACATTTTCACATACCCTTCTAAGCCTTGTTTTTTGCGGATGGTGGAAGGATTCATTTTTTCTCTGTTTTTTGAACAAATCTCCTTCTGAAACTGAAACTGATTTTTCACTATCAGGTCCATGTAACTTGGATTTTCCTCAAGATCAAAGGCCCTGTTCTCACACTGCTATTCTCATATCTCTATCTCTCTTTTGCTATTTTGAATCTCAAGGAAGACGTGTTGAGATTTGCTCCCAAATTCCATTCGATGCCTCCAGGTCTGCTATATAAGCGAACTGTTGTGCCCCTTGTTATAGTGTTCTTTCTCTGCTCTCTTACTTGTATTCACACTTGTGCTGTGCATCTGAATAACAAACACACAACTGTACACACTGCACTGAGTCTGCAAACAAAGAAGTAAAAAAAAATAAAATAAAGTATAGCACTACTGCCAAACATACAATTGTACACCCTTTCTCACTCTTTCTTTTTACCTATATAATTTCAAGCTATCATCACAATTTAGGCCTTACTGTTTTAGCCCTTGTGAGTTCTTAATATGTTAACAAATAATAACTTAATAAAAATCTTGAAAGAAGAAAGAAAGAAAGAAAGAAAGAAAGAAAAAGATTGCATAACCAAACTGAGCTTTACTCCTGAAATGGTCTGTTGTAATCTTAGCTGAGTGGATCTGCTGATTTGAATCTGGTGAAACAGGGATACAAATCAATCAATCAAATCACTTTTATTGTCACACAATCATATACACAAGTGCAATAGTGGGTGAAAGTCTTGGGTGCAGTTCTGAGCAACATAGCAGTCATGACAGTGATGAGACATATACCAGTTTACAATAAACAGATTTACACGTCACAATTTACATATCTAATATACACATAATTACACACAACACAATATACAAATAATAATATACACTGTACAGTATACAATACACACAATATAGAATATTGTACAGTATACAATACACACAATATAGAATACACATACACACAATATAGAATATACATTATACAATAAAAATAGTATATATAGTATATATAAAATATACAGTAGGTTGTATTGTACTGTATTGACATTCAGGCTGTCGGTTGATAGTCAGTTGCCAGTGTGTTGTTAAGAGAGAATATAATTTATGACAGTCCAGTGTGAGATAATAATATTAATAAAGTGCAGTGCTGATGTATACTGATCGTGAGAGATCAAGAGTTCCGAAGTCTGATTGCTTGGGGGAAGAAGCTGTCATGAAGTCGGCTGGTGCGGGTCCTGATGCTGCGATACCACCTGCCTGATGGTACAGTAGCAGTGAGAGCAGCCCATGGCTTGGGTGGCTGAAGTCTCTGATTATCCTCCGAGCTTTTTTCACACACTGCCTGGCATATATGTCCTGGAGGGAGGGAAGCTCACCTCCAATAATGTGTCTGGCAGTTCGCACCACCCTTTGCAGGGCTTTGGGCGGTGCTATTGCCGTGGCAGTGATGCAGCCAGTCAGGATGCTCTCTACAGTGCTGGTGTAGAACCGTGTGAGGATGTGGCAGTTCATTCCAAACTTCCTCAGCTGTCTCAGGAAGAAGAGGTGCTGATGAGCCTTCTTCACAATGGCCTCAGTGTGGACGGACCATGTGAGTTCCTCAGTGATGTGGACACCGAGGAACTTGAAGCTGCTGACTCTGTCCACCGGTGCTCCATTGATGGTGATGGGACTGTGTTCTCTGTCTTTTCTCCTGAAGTCCACCACAAGCTCCTTTGTCTTGCTGACGTTGAGGGAGTGGTTGTGCTCCTGACACCAGCGTGTCAGAGTGTGCACCTCCTCTCTGTAGACTGTTTCATCATTGTCAGTGATCAGACCTACCACCGTCATATCATCAGCAAACTTAATGATGGCATTGGAGCTATGTGTTGCCACACAGTCATGTGTGTACAGGGAATACAGGAGTGGGCTGAGAACACAGCCCTGCGGGGCTCCAGTGTTGAGGGTCAGTGATGAGGAGATGTTGCTGCCCATTCTAACCACCTGGTGTCTGCTTGACAGGAAGTCCAGGATCCAGCTGCACAGTGAGCTGTTTAAGCCCAGAGTTTCACATAAAGCTTGGAGGGCACTATGGTGTTGAATGCTGAACTGTAGTCTACAAACAGCATTCTCACATAAGTGTTCCTTTTTTCCAGGTGGGAGAGAGCCGTGTGTATTGTAGATGCAATAGCATCATCAGTAGAGCGGTTGTTGCGGTAAGCAAACTGCAATGGGTCCAGTGATGGAGGCAGCACAGAGCAGATGTAATCTCTGATTAGTCTCTCAAAGCATTTGCTGATAATGGGGGTCAGAGCAACCCAAAATTTAAGCAAGTGATTTTGGATTGCTTTGGTACAGGCACAATGGTGGACGTTTTAAAGCATGTGGGGACCACAGACAATGAGAGGGAAAGGTTGAAAATGTCCATAAAAACACCAGACAGTTGGTTCGCTTACACTCTGATGACGCGGCCCGGAATGCCACTGGACCCATGGCTTTACGGATATTCACCCATCGGAAGGATTGGGTTACATCCGCTACAGAGACGGAGAGTGAACTAACCTCTGTAGCTTCGACCGCGAGAGCTCTCTCCATGAGGGCGGTGTTATGTCCCTCGGAACGAGCATAAAAAGTATTTAGCTCATCCGGGAGAGAGGCAGCAGTGTTCACGGCGGAGTTTTTATTCCCTTTAAAGTCTGTGATGATATTAATTCCCTGCCACATGCTTCTAGAGTCGGTGGTGTTTAACTGTCCTTCAATCGTGTCCCTGTACTGGTGTTTGGCTGCTCTGATAGTTTTGCGGAAGGCATAACTGGCTTGTTTATGCTCCTCTGCATTCCCGGAATTAAAAGCGGAGGTCTGCGCATCAAGTGCAGCGCGAACATCGCTATTTATCCATGGCTTCTGGTTGGGGTAGATCCATATTGTTTTTGTCGGAACAACATCCTCTACGCACTTTCTGATTAAACATGTTATGCTATCAGCGTAAAGCTCGATGTCGTCATCAGAGGCGGACCGGAACAGCTCCCAGTCCGCGTGATCAAAACAGTCTTGTAGCGTGGAACATAATTAGTCCGACCAGCACTGGCTGGGTGCTTCCTGTTTCAGTTTCTGCCTGTAAGCGGGCAGAAGCAGAATGGAAGAGTGGTCTGATTTGCCAAATGGTGGGTGGGGGAGGGATTTGTAGCCATCCTGGAAGGGAGAGTAGCAATGGTCCAAAACCCAATCCCCTAGTGTGTTGTAACTGATGTGTTGGTGGTATTATGGTGCAATTGATTTAAAATTGGCTTTGTTAAAGTCCCCGGTCACAATGAACACGGCCTCAGGGTGCGCGGTTTTCTGCTCACTTATACTTCCATACAGTTCCTTGAGTGCCCGGTCTGTGTCGGCTTGTGGCGGGATGTACACAGCAGTGATAATGACCGCTGTGAGTTCCCTCGGTTGCCAGAATGGTCGACACAGAAGCATGAGAAATTCCAGATCAGGAAAGCAGAAAGACTTGATAGAATGTACGTTCCTCTGATCACACCAGGATTTGTTGATCATAAAACATACACCACCACCTCTGATTTTACCTGAGAGGTCTTTCACTCTGTCCGCTCGGTGCATGGAGCACCCCACGGGAATCTCCGCAGACATCCAAGTTTCTGTAAGGCAGATGATGCAGCAGTCCCTCGTCTTTCATTGGAAAGGGATGCGTGCTCTCAGCTTGCAGAGCTTGTTGTCCAGAGACTGAACATTTGCCAGTAGAATACTGGGTAGCGGGGGTCGATTTGCACGATGTCTTACTCTGATGAGAACGCCGGCTCTATTTCCCCTTTTCTTCTGCATTTCCGTGGCCGGGCTGCCCAGACAAAGGGCTCCGCTGGCGTGTTTGTAAACAGTGGATCGGCATTGAGGTGCTATTGCAGAACCAATGTCCAAAAGTGTTTGTCTGAGTAGACAATAAGGCAGACAACATCCAAGACAAAAAAACATAGCATTGTGAACAAAACAAACCAAAAACTGCAGTGTTGTGTCAGAGCTCGCAACGCAGCAGCCATACTCGGCACCATCTTGAGTCCAATCAACATTCAATGTACATTCATGAGCACAGCAACATTCAACACTTTTATTCAAAAACAAACTGTGTCCTGATTGCATGCACACAGGTGTCTGGCAGAAAATGACTCAAAATAACGTGCAAAAGCTTCAGAACATAACAGAAGGCCCAGACTGTCACGGTCCTGTCACTCTGTCAGTCTGGGTTTATGTCTGACAGGACCATAGCATTATCGCCCCATGTCTGTCTTGTGTTTCACTGTCTATCTTTGTGTGGGTGCACGGTTTCGGTTCTATTCCCTGCTGTACGCTCTTCAGTCTGTCTTGTTTGATGTCTGTATTATGATGTCAGGGTTCTGACTTCCTGTCTGGTTTGGTTTCAGTCAGTGTTGGGATCCGGACAGTCCTGCTCCACGTCTGTCTGTTACTGATGTGGGCGCATCACACTTATGTCATCTTGGCAGCATGCACTCAAGTCAATAGTTTGTCTTTCATGAACAAGGGTGTGCCTCGCATCTCGCTTGTGTTGCGCGCCCGAGCTGTCTTCATGTCACTTTGGTCTAAGTTGTCGGGTGAGTGTGTGGCCAAACTCTCACACAGGTGTCCTGTCTTGTTTTTGTCGCCTGTTGCGTACATTGTGTGGCGTTTGCCTCACGATGTACGCTCAGGTTTTGTTTAGTGTGAGAATGCGTGGCATCACTTTGTTTGGCGTTGCTACGCGTTCTCTCACCTTGTTTGTTGGTTGGCATGGCCGTATATTGCCTTATATTCTTGCCGATGTGTGCTCATGCCATTCCGGTATTTTGTTGTCTTGTGAGAGCACGTGGCTTTATTTTGTTTCTGTATCGCCACGTGCCTCTCTGTTTTACATCATACCCCGCCTCCTTGTTTGCTTATTATTAGTTCATTTGTTACACCTGCCCTGCATTAACCTGTATGATTTTCTTCCCTATTTTTAGTTTCCTCGTGTGTGCTGTCCAGTGCTAGTTCGTCTTGTGTGTTCAGTCGGTCCTGTCTCGTTTTGGTCCTGCTCACAATCCCTTCCCTGTTCTGTCCAGTCGGTCCTGTTGTCCTGTTTTCCCTACCCCAGCCTGGATTACTTTTTCCCCTTCCGGGTAGTTTACTTTTATATATTTTTTCCCATTG